>NC_044981.1:32692143-33292143 GCF_008728515.1 Papio anubis
TCACTTGAACCCAGGAGGCGGAGGTTGCCGTGAGCCGCGATCATCAAGATCATGCCACTAGGTGACAGAGCAAGACTCCATCTCAAAAAAAAAAAAAAAAAAAAAAAAGATTGTCTATAACAATTACTTGGCCGGGCGCGGTGGCTCAAGCCTGTAATCCCAGCACTTTGGGAGGCCGAGGCGGGCGGATCACGAGGTCAGGAGATCGAGACCATCCTGGCTAACATGGTGAAACCCCGTCTCTACTAAAAATACAAAAAAAAACTAGCCGGGCGTGGTGGCGGGCGCCTGTAGTCCCAGCTACTCGGAGGCTGAGGCAGGAGAATGGCGTAAACCCGGGAGGCGGAGCTTGCAGTGAGCGGAGATCGCGCCACTGCACTCCAGCCTGGGTGACACAGCGCGAGACTCCGTCTCAAAAAAAAAAAAAAATAAAATAAAATATAACAATTACTTAATTTTTGAAGGAAAGCATAATGACCATTTAGTAAGACTCGAAAATGTTACTCCTATTCTCTCTCCCTCCCCCATAGACACACATGCAGAAAAAGTTCAAATAACTAGATTTTTTTTCCCCTGGAAAATAAGTTAAAATGTACTAAATACCAAGAGAATGAGAAGACACAAGCCACAGGATGAAAAAAAAAGACACTTGCAAAAGACTTATCTGATAAAGGATTCATCCAAAATATACAAAGGACATTTAAAATTCAACAATAAAAAACCCAATTAAAAAATGAGAAAAAGGCCGGGCGCGGTGGCTCAGGCCCGTAATCCCAGCACTTTGGGAGGCCGAGACGGGCGGATCACGAGGTCAGGAGATCAAGACCATCCTGGCTAACCCGGTGAAACCCCGTCTCTACTAAAAAATACAAAAAACTAGCCGCGCGTGGTGGCAGGCGCCTATAGTCCCAGCTACTCGGCAGGCTGAGGCAGGAGAATGGTGTGAACCTGGGAGGCAGAGCTTGCAGTGAGCTGAGATCTGGCCACTGCACTCCAGCCTGGGCAACAGAGCGAGACTCTGTCTCAAAAACAAATAAATAAATAAAATAAAATAAAAATGAGAAAAAGATGTGAACAGACACCTCATGAAGAAACATATACATATGGGGCCAGGAGGAGTGGCTCATACTTATTATCCTAGCACTCTGAAAGGCTGAGGCAGGAGGACTGCCTGAGGTCAGGAGTTTGATATCACTCTGGGCAACATAGCAAGACCCCATCTCTATAAAAAATTTTGAAAATTAGCCAGTGTAGTGGTGTGCACTTGCAGTCCCAGCTACTTGGGAGGCTGGGATGGGAGGATCACTTGAGCCCCAGCGTTCAGTTACGGTGGTGAGCTATGACTGCACCACTGGCACTCTAGCCTGGGTGACAGAGTGAGACCCTGTCTCCAAAAAATAATTTGTAAAAGAACATATGCAGATGGTAAACAAATATAAAAAGATGCTTCACATCATATGTCACCAGGGAAATGCAAATCAAACAACAAGAAGACACTACTTAACACCTATTAGAAAAGCCAAAATCCAGAACACTGAATACCACCAAATGCTGGTGAGGATGTGGAGCAACAGAAACTCATTTGCTCACTGGGGTGAATGCAAAATGGCAGAGCCACTTTGGAAAACAGTTTGGCAGTTTCTTACAAAACTACATATACTCTTACCCTATGATAACACAATCATATTTCTTGGTATTTACCCCAAAAAGTCAGAAACTTAAGTCACACAAAAACCTGCACATGTATGTTTATAGCAGCTTTATTCATAATTGCCAAAACCTTGGAAGCAACCATGATGTCCTTCAGTAGGTGAACGGATAAATAAGGTGTGGTACGACCACACAAAGGAATATTATTTGGTACTCAATCAACCTATGAAAAGACATAGGGGAACTTTAACGCATATTACTAAATGAAAGAAGCCAACATGAAAAGGCCACATACTGTATGATTCTAACTAGGTAACATTCTGGAAAAGGCAAAACTATGAAGACAGTAGATCAGTGGTTGTTAGGGGTGAGCAGAGAGGGAGGGATGAACGGGTAGAGACAGAACAGAGAATTTTTAGGGCAGTGAAACTACTCTGTCTGATACTGTAATGGTGCATACATTTGTCCAATCCATAGAAAGTACACCAGCAAGAGAGAACTCTAATGTAAAGTATGGGCTTTGGGTGATAATCATGTGTCATGGTGGGCTCACTGACTGTAACAAATGTACCACTGTGTTCAGGATGCTGATAGTGAGGGAGACTGCCTGTGGAGGCAGGGACCTATGGGAACTCTGTACTTTATACTCAATTTTGCTATGAACCAAAAACTCCTCTAAAAAGTAGTTTATTTTTAAAAGTACTAAATATACATTTATTATATATATATACACACATACACACACACACACACACACACACACACACACACACAGAAAGAGAGACAAGGTCTTGCTCTGTACCCCAGGCTAGAGTGCAGTGGCATGATTATAGCTCACTGCCACCTCAGCCTCCAGAGCAGCTGGGACTACAGGAGCATGCCACCACACCTGGCTAACTTTATTTTTTGTAGAGATGGGGTCTTGCTACATTGCCCAGGCTGGTGTCAAACTTCTGGCCTTAAGAGATCCTCCTGGGCCGGGAGCGGTGGCTCAAGCCTGTAATCCCAGCACTTTGGGAGGCCGAGACGGGCGGATCACGAGGTCAGGAGATCGAGACCATCCTGGCTAACACAGTGAAACCCCGTCTCTACTAAAAAATACAAAAAACTAGCCGGGCGAGGTGGCGGGCGTCTGTAGTCCCAGCTACTCAGGAGGCTGAGGCAGGAGAATGGCGGGAACCCGGGAGGCGGAGCTTACAGTGAGCTGAGATCCGGCCACAGCACTCCAGCCTGGGCGACACAGCGAGACTCAGTCTCAAAAAAAAAAAAAAGAGATCCTCCTGCCTTGGCCTCCCAATGTACTGGGATTACAGGTATGAGCTAGTGGGCTAGCTTGTGGATTAAAAATATTTTTAAATTATATGTTAGAATTACCTCAACAGATCACTAAGGGTTCAATCTAAACTCAAAAAATTATTAGTAACAAGTGATTCTCCTGCCTCAGCCTCCTGAGTATCTGGGATTACAGGCGTCTGCCACCATGCCCAGCTAATTTTTGCATTTTTAGTAAAGACAAGGTTTCACAATATTGGCCAGGCTGGTCTCAAACTCCTGACCTCAAGTTATTCCCCCACCTGAATCTCCCAAAGTCCTGGGATTACAGGCGTGAGTCTCGGTGCCTGGCCCCAAGTTCTATTCATGTAAATATAACCTAATTAAATTCTCACAGTAACCCTAGGAATCAGATGGTATTAGTGGATGTATTTCTATTTTACACTGGAGGAAACTGGTTTAGAGGATAATTCAGACCTGAACTTCAGACGTGACTCTAAAGCCATTATTTCCATAAACCACCTGTCTCCATTTGACAGCTACAGCACTAGCTTCCATGAGCTAACACTCATGATAGTCCTGAGAATTTACATCTGAATAAAGAGCTTTTGGTAGCTTCAGTTCTATATGGCACATGGATTCTAACAATTAGACTAGTAAAATGTGCTCAGAATATACAGTTAACGATTGAGCACAACACTCAAATCAGCCAAGACGTGGTTTTCCCCTCTACTTTGCTGGGTAACCAAAACAGCTAACAGACATTCATAGCTGGTTTATGAACTGAGAGGTTGCATAAAATGCTAGCAGCCACACCAAAGTTTATTGGGTTCTAGGGCAGCAGAGCTTGGGGGTCCTCCAGATCCGTATCAACTCATGAAGGATAAAAGATTGCTTGGGTTCCTTTGCAAGTTAACAAGTATTGGCATTTAGTCACTTCCACTTGAGGCAGGTAACTATGCAAAAGAGATTAGCAGAAATGGCAAATAACCAAGGTAAATAAAGGGCAGACTTAACTGCTCATCCACCTCAGCACTCAAAAATAACTGAATTTTTATCCTAACTCATGAAGGGGAGTAAGGGAAGCAGGCTTGTCATTTAAGGATAAGAAGCAAACTCAGCAGTTGTGAGAGATTAGAGAGTCTTGGCAGTGGGAAAGAGGGCCCAAAATAGACATATTAAGCATGGGCTAGGTGAGAGTTCTGATCAGTACATATTTTTAGTAATTGCACATTTGTAACTTTCCCATGTACAGTTCAACATTAAGCTAGCCAGTCTTCTGATATGTCAGAAAAGTTCCTTCTACCCCCACAATCATCCTCACAATAGAAATAATCATAATCAGTGCCCAGCAGTAATTTTTTTTTCTTTTTCTTTTTTTTTAGATAGAGTCTCGCTCTGTCACCCAAGCTGGAGTGCAGTGGTGCGATCTCAGCTCACTGCAACCTCCGCCTCCCAGGTTTAGGCGATTCTCCTGCCTCAGCCTCCCAAGTAGCTGGGATTACAGGCACCCACCACCAAGCTCAGCTAATTTTTGTATTTTCAGTGGAGACAGGGTTTCACCATGGTTGTCGCCCAACGTCTGCTTCTCCTCTGTTCCAGAGATGCTAACAAGTAAGCTAGTTGCTAACTAACCAGGCTGTGTCAAGCTCTCAAGTAAGACTAAACCTGACCATGCTCTGTTTTAAGTAACAAATTTTTCTGCTGGTGTTTTCTATTGCTGTCAAATTATTATATAACAAGGGCTGTTTTTACCTACCTATGTTGGGCATTAAGAATGAAGAAACATGTAACATGATTATAAAAAGGTTAGAAAACATGACTGGTGGAGGAAACAGTTAACAGCTGACAAGTTGTCTTACTGTAAATTATTGTAAATATAATTGAATTTAAATAAACGTACTAAGGTTTTGTCCTCATCTAGAAGCCAAGCCCTTTTGTTCTTTAGCATTATAAAATTCCCTTATCATTTCCAGTATATCCGACAGCAGCTCAACCTGTTGTTTGCCTTCTGTAGAATTTCTTTTTAATAAGTTGATTTTAAAAATATGAGTGCTACTGACAGTTTCTAAATCTAAACAATGGTCTGCCATGGCCTAGGATATTAAAAAGAAAAAAAAAAAACAGAACAAATCTAAACAATGGAAAGTCATACATAAATCCTCTCCATTCTTCACAAATACCGTGTCTTTTGCCCAACCTTTACCTTGCTTGTAAGTGAAGCTTTCCCTCCCGTCATAAATCACAAACTCAGGCAGGGCCTAAGAACTGGCCATTTATGTAACACACCAACAGCATCCAGTAGAGTGTATATGAAGTGCAACAAATACTTATTAAAAGAACCAATCAGTAAAATATTAGTCCATCCAGGACATGATGTTAACAAGTGATTTCCAGATTTTTTAAATTTCACAGACGCATTTTTAAAATAAATCGGCCAGGCAAGGTGGCTCACACCTGTAATCCCAGCACTTTGGGAAGCCAAGGCGGGTGGATCACCTGAAGTCAGGAGTTTGAGACCAGCCTGGCCAACATGATGAAACCTCATCTCTACTAAAAATACAAACATTAGCCAGGCGTGGTGTCAGGCACCTGTAGTCCCAGCTACTCAGGAGACTAGGGCAGGAGAATCACTTGAACCTGGGAGGCAGAGGTTGCAGTGAACCAAGATTGTGCCACTGCACTCCAGCCTGGCAACAGAGCGAGACTCCGTCAAATAAATAAATAAATAAATAAATAAATAAATAAATAAATAAATAAATAAAATTCTGGGATATTATTTAGCCTTAAAAAGGAATGAGATTCTGACACATGTTGCAAGATGAATAAACTCTGAAGACATCGTGCTAAGTGAAATAAGCCAGTCACAAAAAGACAAAAATTATATGATTCCACTTATATGAGCTACCTGGAGTAGTCAAATTCATTGAGATAGAAAGTAGAATAGTGGCATAGTGGCTCATGTCTGTATTCCCAGCTATACAAGAAGCTGAGACAAGAAGATCCCTTGAGGCCAGGAGTTCGAGACGAGTCTGGGTAACACAGCAAGACCTCATCTCTAAAAATAAATACAGGCCGGGTACGGTGGCTCACGCTTGTATTCCCAGCACTTTGGGAGGCCGAGGCAGGTGGATCACATGAGGTCAGGAGTTCAAGACCAGCCTGGCCAACATGGTGAAAGCCCGTCTCTACTAAAATACAAAAATTAGCCAGAGGTGGTGGCGCAAGCCTGTAATCCCAGCTACTCAGGAGAATTGCTTGAGCCCCGAAGGCAGAAGTTGCACTGAGCAGAGATCATGCCACTGCACTCCAGCCTGGGAGTCAGAGCGAGACTCTGTCTCAAAAAGTCTAAATAAATAAATAAATAAATAAATAAATAATAAATAAATAAATAAAAATTTTTAAAAAGTAAGTAGAATGGGTCAGGCTCACACCTGTAATCCCAGCACTTTGGGAGACCAAGGCTAGCAGATCACTTGAGCCCAGGAGTTCAAAACCAGCCTGGGCAACATGGCAAGACCCCATCTCTACCAAAAAAAAAAAAAATTAGCTGGGCATGGTGATGCATGCCTATAATCCCAGCTGCTGGGGAGGGCTGGGGTGGGAGAATTACTTGAGCTGAGGAGGTTGAGGCTGCAGTGAGTCATGATTTTGCCACTGCACTCTAGCCTGGGTGACTGAGCAAGACCCTGTCGAAAAAAGAAAAGAAAAGAGAAGAAAGAAAGAAAGAGAGAGAAAGAGCGAGAGCGAGAAAGAGAGAGTGAGAAAGAGAGACAGAAAGAGTGAGAGGGAAGGAAGGACGGAAGTATGGAAGAAAGGACGGAAGGAAGGAAGGAAGGATGGAAGGACGGAAGGGAGGGAAGGGAGGGAAGGAGGGAAGGAGGGAAGGAGGGAAGGTAGTTGCCAGGGGCACAGAAGAGGCCAGAATGGGAACTTACTGTTTTGTTTTTTAGAGATGGGGTCTCACTCTGTTGCCTGGGCTGGAGTACAGTGGCATAATCATAGCTCACTGTAGCCTCTACCTCCTGTGCTAAAGCAATCCTTGCACTTCAGCCTCCCAAGAAGCTAGGACTGTAAGGTGTGCCACCACATCTGGCTGGGACTTATTGCTTAATAGGTATAGAGTATCAGTTTGTGAAGATGAAAAAATTCTTGAGATTGACAGAAGTGATAGTTGCACAACAATTGGAATGTACTTAATGCCAATGAACTGTACACTTATAAATAGCTAAAGTCGTGCAAATTTTACGTTACATATATTTTACCACAATTTAAAAAAAAAAATTTTTTTTTGAGACAGTCTCACTGTGTCACTCAGGCTGGAGTCCAGTGGCACAATCTCAGCTTACTGTAACCTCTGCCTCCCGAGTTCAGGTGATTCTCCTGCCTCAGTCTCCTGAGCAGCTGGATTACAGGCGAGCACATACCTGGCTAATTTTTGTATTTTTAGTAGAGCCAGGGTTTTGCTATGTTGGCAAGGCTGGTCTCGAACTCCTGACGACCTCAAGTAATCCGCCCGCCTCGGCCTCCCAAAATGCTGGGATTACAGGTGTGAGCCACAATGCCCGACCTAAAAATATTTTAATAAATTGGTCGGGCACAGTGGCTCACGCCTGTAAGCCCAGCACTTTGGGAAGCTGAGATGGGTGGATCATCTGAGATCAGGAGTTCGAGACCAGCCTGGCCAACATGGTGAAACCCTGTCTCTACTAATAACACAAAAATTGGCCAGGGGTGGTGGTGTGCACCTGCAATCCCAGCTACTCGGGAGGCTGAAGCAAGAGAATTGCTTGAACCTGGGAGGTGGAGGTTGCAGCGAGCCGAGATCGCACCACTGAACTCTAGCCTGGGTGACAAGAGTAAGACTCCATATCATTAAAAAAAAAATAAAGAAAAAAAAAATAAGGTACTAATAGTTGCTATTATATTTTGTAATGTAAGTAAATAAAAGATTAAACATAAGTACCATCCAGCATGACCATCCAGTTCATAAAGAACATTTTAGTACCAAAAACACTAGGACAAACCTAATTTCAGAACAAAAGTGGCAACTTTCCAAAGCACTTATACATACATTGGCTTTCTTTTTCTCATTTTACCATAAAATAAAAACTTGCTCCTAGCCTTGCATTTGGACACTGCTGCTCTAAGGGAAGTTCAGAGCATTACTTCATACCCTAGAAGGAAGAAAAGATGGAGAAGAAAGAGCTGTGCCATGGGCAAAACTGGCTACCATTTTGGGGAGTGGGGAAAGCTGGGGACTGCCAAAAGAATGGAGAGGTTAAAAGCTGTATCTTGGCCAGGCGCGGTGGCTCACGCCTGTAATCCCAGCACTTTGGAGGTCGAGGCAAACGGATCACAAGGTCAGGAGTTCGAGACCAGATTGGCCAATATGGTGAAACTCCGTGTCTACTAAAAATACAAAAATTAGCCGGGCATGGTGGCTTGCACCTGTAGTCCCAGCTACTTGGGAAGCTGAGGCAGAAGAATCACTTGAACCCAGGAGGCGGGGGTTGCAATGAGCGGAGATTGTGCTACTGCACTCCAGCCTGGGCAACAGAGTGAGACTCCAACTCAAAAAAAAAAAAAACTGCATCTTCCATAAAGAATATTGTTTTCGGGTGTTTGTTCCTTGAGATGTTTTCATGTTAGGACTACTTCAAGTTGCTTTTTCCCTCTCCTTCTTCCCTACTAAGTAGCTGGGGCCTGAGAGGGCCTAGCCTCTTTACAAGCTTGAGAAAGGACCTGAACTCTTGGAGGAATAACTGATCTGGAAAGGCACAGGCCAGGAGACCTCATAAAGCAAAGAAGCGCAGCAGCATACAATCCTCTGGGCTCTAGGGCGTGGAGAGAAAGTCTTGTTTATTTGGCTGTCATTAAATATCATCAAAACATACTACAGGGGAAAAACAAAAACACAGTATACATGAATCTCAGACAGCAATTTTCAACTGGTAGTTCACAAACTCCCAGGTTTAAGCATCAATGTATGAAACAGTAGCTCTTTTTGTTTTGTTTTTCATTTTTGAGATGGAGTCTCACTCTGTTGCCCAGGCTGGAGTGCAGTGGTGCGAGCTCAGCTCACTGCAAGCTCTGCCTCCCGGGTTCAGGCCATTCTCCTGCCTCAGCCTCCTGAGTAGCTGGGACTACAGTGCCCGCCACCACACTCGGCTATTATTTTTTGTATTTTTAGTAGAGACGGGGTTTCACCGTGTCAGCCAGGATGGTCTTGATCTCCTGACCTCGTGATCTGCCCACCTTGGCCTCCCAAAGTGCTGGGATTACAGACAAGAGCCATCGCGCCCAGCCCAACAGTAGCTCTGTTTTATAAGCAATTCACTGTCTGTTTTCTGGAGTGGATCTTGAGAAGCTTCCTCACAGTTCAACTCCCTAGCAGCCTAGCTGATTCTGATTTAGTTCTATACTGTTTATTGGGTACCTGTAATAGACCACTGGTTGAACACAAGATATAGAAGGAAAACTTGTATAGAAATATATGTTAACAAGGAACATAAATACAATTCTGCAAATTTCTTTCGAAATGATTTCTATCAGATCTGTGAGTTAAATTCAACTCACCAAAATGACTACATAAAAGAAAAATATATAATGAAGACTATCTCTGTCTTGACTTTTTATTTACTGGGGGTTAAGTTACTCATAGCTACAACATTATTTACAAAAGGATACCTGCAAAAAAAAGCATCCTGAAATCTCTCTTCTTTCATCATTCAGAAATAAAATTAATCTAAAAATATGAAATAAACCAGTAGTTTTCTTACAGTTGAAAGGCAAAAATTCCAAACATTAAGACATGTGTGTCAGACTTCTGTCTAGGCGATGGGGCTACAATGGTAAGCAAGACATAGGAGACAGCTGCTCTGATGAAGTCACAGTTAAGGACGGGGTCTTGTAAACAGGTAAGTAAGATAATGTCAAACAGTGATAGGTGCTGGAAGGACATTAAAGACCATGATGTGACAATGTGTGGCTTAAGAGTGCAGCATCAAAGACAGGGAAGTCTTTGTCTAAGAAAAATCAACATACTGATCTAAAGTCATTTACCACGTCACCTCAGTACAATGAAAAGATTTTTAAAAATTCTACTGAATATTACAACTTATTTTAACTGAACAAGCCACAAACAGAGCAGGTGCCTGGAGGGTCTTCTCAGGAAACTTGGCAGTATTAGGCAACTGGCTGGTAGAAACTCTTAAGGACCCAGAGACACTAATCCTGACCTCTTCCTAGTATGACTAACACATGCCACTCATGAAAAGTACATAATATTCATAATCTTGGAGACAAAACTGAGGTTTCCTAGAGGCAGTTTATAATGTCTATTACCTGAAAATAATTTTTTTTTTTTTTTGAGACAAGAGTCTCACTCTGTGGCCCAGACTGGAGTGCAGTGGTACGATGGCACGATCTCGGCTCACTGCAAGCTCCGCCTCCCGGGCTCACGCCATTCTCCTGCCTCAGCCTCCCGAGTAGCTGGGACTACAGGCGCCCGCCACCATGCCCGGCTAATTTTTTGTATTTTAAGTAGAGACGGGGTTTCACTGTGTTAGTCAGGATGGTCTCGATCTCCTGACCTCGTGATCCGCCCACCTCGGCCCCCCAAAGTGCTGGGATTACAGGCATGAGCCACCACGCCTGGCCGAAAACAAATTTTTTTTAAGTTACATTTGAATAAAGCCCCGAAACATAATATTTAGAAAACGCTACATTTTTCTTGATTTATTTTTAAGAATATGGCAAGTTATTATTCAAAATCCAAACAGATTATCCATAGAACATTTATGACCATTTGCACCTGCCCTAATGGTTTCTGCTGCCTTCTTGGCACCATTCTGCAAGTCATATCCACTATGCTTTATGAATCTAAACCTGCATAATGCTGGCTAAAATAAATAGGAACTTAACTTTTCTCACTAACAGAAATCTGAGGAAGACTGCTACTGGAGCTGGTCTGACCACTTGATGCCATCAAGGCCCAGACCCTGTATCTTTGCACTCTCCCATTCCTCCTCATGGCCTCAAAGTGGCTGCTACAACTCCACATACAACTTCAACGTTCAAGGCAGATGACAGAAGTAATAGTGCCAGTCACATCTGTTCTTCAGCAAACTTCTGCTTCTGGGTCAGACAGCCACTCCTAATTGCACAGAAAACTGGGAAATGAGTATTTAGCGAAAAGAGGGTTCAGGATGTGGGGTCAGCCAAACAACAGTGTCTGTCACACACTGGTTGAGCCAAATATGGGAAACCAATGTCCAACTTCCTTCCCTGGACAGGACTTGACAAGTTGAACAATGGTGTTAATTTTAGACTAAGCTGACCATCAAGCCAGTGAAGTCCAGCACCTCTGGGTGAATTCTCACGTGTTTTCTTTGGCTAAAACATAAACACAGTTTTTGTTACAGGTGTTGTACTGTTAATGACAATCACCAACAAAGAAAAAAATGCATTAAAAATGTCTAATACTGGCCGGGCACGGTGGCTCACACCTGTAATCTCACCACTTTGAGAGGCCAAGGCAGGTGGATCACCTGAGGTCAGGAGTTCAAGACCAGCATGACCAACATGGTGAAACCCGTCTCTACTAAAAATACAAAAATTAGCCAGGCGTGGTGGCACATGCCTGTAATCCCAGCTACTCAGGAGGCTAAGGCAGGAGAATCGCTTGAACCCAGGAGACAGAGGTTGCAGTGAACCGAGATCGCGCCACTGCACTCCAGCCTGAGCAACACAGCAAGACTCTGTCTCAAAAAAAGGAAAAAAAGAGTCTAATACCGCTTTGCTGTGTCTTTAAAGAGCAACTTTATGGCTACTGAAAATGCTCTGGGCCAGGTGCGGTAGCTCAGGCCTGTAATCTCAGCACTTTGGGAGGCCGAGGCAGGCGGGTCATGAGGTCAAGAGATTGAGACCATTCTGGCCAACATGGTGAAATCCGTCTCTACTAAAAATATAAAAATTAGCTGGGCGTGGTGGCATGGCGGTCGTCCCAACTGCTCAGGAGGCTGAGGCAGGAGAATCGCTTGAACCCGGGATGTGGAGGTTGCAGTGAGCTGAGACTGCACCACTGCACTCCAGCCTGGTGACACAGCAAAACTCCGTCTCAAAAAAACAAAAAAGAAAAAAGAAAAAATGCTTTGAAGATAGCAAGTCTCATACTCAGCAGATGCATATGCAACATGGGAAACAGGAAAGTACAATCACTACTAAATTGTTATTGATTCCTTACTGCAAATAAATCTATACGAGATCCTTTCTGAAACCATCAGAGATGTCAGTCTGTTTATGTGGTTCACTGATTAGAAGAATAGAGAATCACACTAATTCTTATTGAGCACTGGGGAAATAAGACTGGTAAGAGGAGAATTATAATTCTTTAAGACGGTTGGCTAAGTGTCACTTTTTTTTTTTGTATTATACTTTAAGTTCTAGGGCACATGTACACAACGTGCAGGTTTGCTACATATGTATACATATGCCATGCTGGTGTGCTGCATCCATTAACTTGTCATTTACATTAGGTGTATCTCCTAATGCTATCCCTCCCCCCTCCCCTCACCCCACGACAGGCCCCGGTATGTGATGTTCCCCACCCTGGGTCCAAGTGTTCTCATAGTTCAATTCCCACCTATGAGTTAGAACATGCAGTTTGGTTTTCTGTCCTTGCGATAGTTTGCTCAGAATGATGGTTTCCAGCTTCATCCATGTCCCTACAAAGGACATGAACTCATCCTTTTTTATGGCTGCATAGTATTCCACGGTGTATATGTGCCACATTTTCTTAATCCAGTCTGTCACGGATGGACATTTGGGTTGGTTCCAAGTCTTTGCTATTGTGAATAGTGCCACAATAAACATATGTGTGCATGTGTCTTTATAGCAGCACGATTTATAATCCTTTGGGTATATACTCAGTAATGGGATGGCTGGGTCAAATGGTATTTCTAGTTCTAGATCCTTGAGGAATCACCACACTGTCTTCCACAATGGTTGAAATAGTTTACAGTCCCACCAACAGTGTAGAAGTCTTCCTATTTCTCCACATCCTCTGCAGTACCTGTCATTTCCTGACGTTTTAATGATCACCATTCTAACTGGTGTGAGATGGTATCTCACTGTGGTTTTGATTTGCATTTCTCTGATGGCCAAGTGTCACTTTTTTTTTTTAAGTGTACTTTGTGCCAGGCGTGATGGCTCACACCTGTAATCCCAGCACTTTGAGAGGCCGAGGCGGGGGGATCATCTCAGGTCAGGAGTTCGAAACTAGCCTAACCAACATGGAGAAACCCCATCTGTAGTAAAAATACAAAATTAGCTAGGTGTGGTGATGCATGCCTGTAATCCCAGCTACTCGGGAGGCTGAGGCAGGAGAATCGCTTGACCCCAGGAGGCAGAGGCTGCGGTGAACCAAGATTGCGCCACTGCACTCCAGCCTGGACAACAGAGGAAGACTTCGTCTCAAAAAAAGAAAAAAAAAAGTCTAATACTGCTTTGCTGTGTCTTTAAAGTGCAACTTTATGGCTACTGAAAATGCTTTGGGCCAGGCGCGGTACCTCACGGCTGTAATCCCAGCACTTTAGGAGGCTGGAATATATATACACACAATTTATGTATATTAAATATATACGTACATATACATATATATTTGTATATGTATATATACAAATATATATATATTTTTTGTATTTTTAGTAGGGACGGGGTTTCATCGTGTTAGCCAGGATGGTCTCGATCTCCTCACTTAGTGACCCACCTGCCTTGGCCTCCCAAAGTGCTGGGATTATAGGTGTGAGCCACCGTGCCCAGTCATACATGTATATTTATATATATTTACATATATATTTATATATTTTTATATATTTTTTATATATATAAACACTGTCATCTACAACAAGAGAAGAACATTTAAGTACCTTCTTTCATCATTTTCATGGGCATGTAACCGTTAAAAATGTGTATACAGAATTCAAATTAGGAGAAATTGCATATTATATGTGAAAAAACAGATTATAAAACTGTATATGGCCGGGCGCGGTGGCTCAAGCCTGTAATCCCAGCACTTTGGGAGGCCGAGATGGGCGGATCACGAGGTCAGGAGATCGAGACCATCCTGGCTAACACAGTGAAACCCTGTCTCTACTAAAAAATACAAAACGGCCGGGCCAGTGGTCAAGCCTGTAATCCCAGCACTTTAGAGGCCGAGGTGGACCCAGGTCAGATCAAGACTATCCTGGGCTTAACACGGTGAAACCCCGCTCTACTAAAAAAATACAAAAACTAGCCGGGCTTAGATGGCGTATCGGTAGTCCCAGCTACCGAGGCTGAGGTAGAATGCATGGAACCCGGGAGGCTGAGCTTGCAGGTGAGCTGAGATCCGCCATCCAGCTAAGGCAGAGCGGTAGACCTCGGCCCCAAAAAAAAAAAAAAAAAAAAAATACAAAAACGTTAGCTGGGCAAGGTGGGGAAGGGCCGTAGTCCCAGCTACTGAGGCTGAGGTGCAGGAGAATGGCTTAGAACCTCGGGAGAGCAGCCTGCAGTGAGCTGAGATCCAGCCACTGCACTCCAGCCTGGGCGACAGCATCTAGACTCCGCTGGGCCTCAAAAAAAAAAAAAAAAAAAAAAAAAACTGTATATAATCTAAACCTGTAGCCCAAGCTACTCAGGAGGCTGAGGTGGGAGGATCACTTGAACTCAGGAGTTCGAGGCCACCCTGGGCAACAAAGAAATGTCCCATGGGTTGGGGGGGAGGAATTGTATATAAACTAAACACAATGTTATAAAATTTAAAGCCAGAATGATTAAAGAGAATAATTTCCTTCATACGTTTTGGAGGAAACTAGAGGCTGCATGATATTTATCTTCATAAATAACTGTGGGCCTACTGTGTATGGAGCACCATGTAGGCAGCACAGAGGATAAACTATGAGCAGGAGAGAACTCTGGTAACTTATAATCTAATGGGCTAAAAAGAGGGTATTTTCCAAATTTGCTATGGTGAATGTGGAACATCTTTATAACGAAAGGAAGACTACTAAAACTGCCTTAAAAAGTATTTTATGGCATTCAAAATTTGCCAAAAATATCCACGTTTCTGACAAATTCAGCTTCTTCCTACAACACACATGCACTGGTGCTAGGATTCGTGATCAGCTTCAGCTAACAATGACAACAGCAATAGATGCCGCTGAAGTTGGTATAGATTACACTTCTATAATTGTGGTACAGCCTTTCATTCCACCTGCTTTTGTTCTTTTAAATACTGGTACTCGGAGTCTGCTTTAGAAATATATTTTTATTTGGCTGGGCGCAGTGGCTTATGCCTGTAATCCCAGCACTTTGAGAGGCCAAGGCGGGCAGATCACCTGAGGTCAGGAGTTTGAGACCAGCCTGGCCAACATGGTGAAACCCCGTCTCTACTTTAAAAAATACAAAAAATTAGCCGGGTGTGGTGGCATGCACCTGTAGTCCCAGCTACTCGGGAGGCTGAGGCAGGAAAATCACTTGAACCCGGGAGACAGAGGTTGCAGCAAGCCGTGATCACGCCACTGCACTCCAGCCTGGGTGACAGAGCAAGGCTCCCTCCCAAAAAAAAAAAAAAAAAAAAAATTATTGCATTCTACCTGTTTAACTCCTTTTGTGGATCTGTCAGAAGAAAACTGTGTTATCTTTGTATTGTTTTATCTTTGTTATTATTTTACCAGAAGTATCACAGTAGACAGATTTCAACACTCTTTTGGTTTCAGTTCCCTTATTTCACTGAGGTGGCTGGATAGATCATGTCTATGTTTACTTCCAGGTTTACAAATGTAAAGATTCTATAGCTTCAGGTCTTCCTCTCTTTCCATAAAAGCCCTTTCACTGTAAATTCAGAGCACCACTTACTGCACCGAATCTTTCCTTTCTTTCTCAGTTCTTATATTTTTTAGATCACATATCAGTCTGTCTTTGTGACGCTGTTATGATCAGCATCTGATTTTTTTTTAATGCCTGCACAATCTGTATTGGAGTAGCAGCAAATTTACAGTCATCCTTCAACACTCAGATCTAGTCCTTTTCCACTATGTCTGACTTCTCAATCCAGCGTTTGTCTACTCTTCCATTCCTAAAGCATTCAGAGACGGTTCTTTTACAGCACTCATTTCAGTGTATCATCATCATTTCTTGGCCAGTGCGATTCCTTCTGTGGTTCCGGCCTTTGTTACAGTACCAACTATGTTATCTGGGAGGCACTTTCCTCATTCAAGTCTCACAACAACTTCATGAATTAGGTATTATTTATTCCCATTTTACAAATAAAACAACTGACTCTCAGTCTACTTTCTGATTCCTCTGACCTTATACCACGCTCTTGAATCAGTCCCCAATCTAGGAACATCTCTACAGTTCTCTTTCCCCTCTCCAGTGTCTATATGCAAAGGGATAAGGAAATATACAAAACTTAAACAATATAAATTCCATCTCCTTTTGAGCCCACTAGGTTATAAGTTACCAGAGTTCGGCCGGGCACAGTGGCTCACGCCTGTAATCCCAGCACTTTGGCTGAGGCAGGGGATCACCCGAGGTCAGGAGTTCGAGACCAGCCTGGCCAACACGGTGAAACCCCATCTCTACTAAAAAATACAATAATTAGCCAGGCATGATGGTGCACGTCTGTAATCCGAGCTACTTGGGAGGCTGAGGCAGGAGAATTGCTTGAACTCAGGAGGCGGAGACTGCAGTGAGCTGAGATCATGCCACTGCACTCCAGCCTGGGCAACAGAGTAAAACTCTGTCTCAAAAAAAATTTAAAAAAAAAAAAAAAAAAAAAAGTTACCAGAGTTCTAAAATAGTCTCTCCTGCTCATAGTTTATCCTCCGTGGAGTCTACATGCTGCTTTGTACACAGAAGGCCCACAATTGTAAGGATAAATACCATTCAGCCTCCAAATGTACCCCCTTATAAAACTATCACTTCAATCCTGACCACACCACAGTAACTCTGCTAGACTTTTTCTTGCCTCTCAAATCACCAGATCAGTATATTGACTGGAAGAGCAAATACGGTGAACTTCTTTCCTTCTCAAAATAGATCCATCTGGAAGGAGTTTTCTCGAATTCATGTCAATATAATTCAGGCTCTTGGATTTTTTCATTTATCCACCTTCCAATCTCAGAAGAAAATGTGCTTCTTTCCTAAAGCCTGATTTAATCAACCCAAATCCACATGTCCATCTTACCATCCTTCTAACAGTTTTATAAAGTCATCGTTAAATCTGTTGCTACATCTCATCTTCATTATACTTGACGGCTCTAGGTGTGACCTATCACCCATCACATCTTTGTGAAATGTTCTTCCACCTCTGCTTTTATGATAGTGCCTCTTTGACTGTGATGATGCCCAAAGCTCAGGGTCTTTGCTTTCTGCATACTTTCTCTCGTGCTAACTTTCTATTCTCCCTCTCCAAGGTCCCTGACACTTCACACTGTATCTATAGTCCTAACTTCTTACTCCCCTTCTAGTTCCACATCTCCAACTATCATCAGTTGAATTCAGTTCACCACCTCAAATTCGATATGACAAAACCAAAGTTCCATCTTCTCTATGAAACCAACCTCTTCTAAATTTCCATTTTTCCTGTCACCCAGGATCAAAATTTAAAAGCCATCTTCAACCATAAGCTCCTTCATCTTTTTTTTTTTTCTTTTCTTTTTTTTGAGACAGCGTCTCACTCTGTCACCCAGGCTGGAGTGTAGTGGCACTATCATGCCACTTGACCTCCCAGGCTCAAGTGCAATGGCACTTACTGCAGCCTGATCCTCCCACCTCAGCCTCTAGAGTAACTGGGACTACATGCATGCACTACCATGCCCAGGTAATTTTTTTTATTTTTGTAGAGACGGGGTATCCCTATGTTACTCAGGCTGGTCTTGAACTCCTGGCCTCAAGTGATTCTCCTGCTTCCGCCTCCCAAAATGTTGGGATTACAGGCATGAGCCACCATGCATGGCCTCCTTTATCTTTAACATATCATCTGTTACCAAACCTGTCCACCCTTTGATTGCATTGTCATTTAACTCACTACTTCATTCCATTCTCCTGCTACCATGGCTCTCACTTCCAGAAGAGAACATCATTCTCCCAACCACTCCCTCTGGTAGCCCCCATTAAGTTCACCCTGCATTCCACTCTCACACAAACCTTTCCACAACCCTTCAAAGGACAACTGTGGTTCCCCACTGTGGGATCAAACCCAAACTCCTCATTATCTCAAATCAAGACTCTATACCCTTAGCTCCCTGCCAGCTGACATCCTCTATCACTCCCCATAGATACCCTGCCACACCACTATCCCAGACCCAGATTCATATGCTCAGAGTCTCTGGCATGCAACAAACTCATTCCCACCCTTAGTCATGCTGGGTCCCCTTCTCCTAACATACTCTTTCCCCTTTGTACCTAAGTCCTATCAACTTCTTATAGCCCAAGATTGACTATTTCTGTATTCTGCATCCAAAATGAAGCACTCCGGAAGCACAGACTTTCCTACATTTTTTCTAACTGCTCCATGTACTTTATGTCCCACCTCTTTAATTTTTCTATCTGATCCCACCCAAGGCACATAGTGCGGCCACTTGTTCAACTGTACTGAAATGCCTGATGGTAATTTAATTAATTCATCAATTTAGAAAAGCATTCTTCCTGGAGAGCAGTGGACATGTCCACAGTTTTAAAACCATCACTGCATCAAGAATAATGTTTTGCAAAAAGTGAAGACTCAATAAATTCTTGTTAACCAAGACAGTACTTGGAGACTACAATATGTGTATAAGAAGCATCATACAGTTTTCATAAACTTGGATTTCAAAAATTCATTAAAAAAAATCTGGTTCTTGATACCCCCAACATTTAAAACATTAAGAATTCACACATTCTCAAATACTATTTAGGATAATTCTAAAAAGAGAATTTAAAAAGCGTGGAGAGGGCAGGGCACGTTGGCTCATGCCTGTAATCCCAGCACTTTGGGAAGCTGGGACGGACAGGTCATTTGAGGCCAGGAGTTTGAGATCAGCCTGGCAAATGTGGTAAAACACCGCTGCTGCTGAAAATACAAAAATTAGCCAGGTGTGGTGGTGCACCCCTGAACCCCAGCTACTTGGGAGGCTGAGGCATGAGAATTGCTTGACCCTGGGAGGCGGAGGTGGCAGTGAGCCAAGATCACACCACTGCACTGCAGCCTGGGTGACAGAGCGAGACTCTGTCTCAAAAAAAAAAAAAAAGTGTGGCGAGAGCATGACTATGCCGATAAGCATTTTATAAAAACACTGGCGTTCAGGTTACTGTTAGTTATAGTGCTCTGATTTGCTCTAATTTGACTGAATTACTTTTTTGCCATTTAAAATCAATTTTACAAACTTTAGCATGAAGAAATTTTTACCACAAAAAGCGGAAAAATGGCCAGGTGCAACGGCTCACACCTGTAATCCCAGCACTTTGGGAGGTCTAGGCAGGAGGACTACTTGATCCCAGAAGTTTGAGACCAGCCTGGGCAACACAGCAAGATCTCATCTCTCTCACACACACACAAAAAAAGCTAGATGAAGTGGCACACACCTGTAGTCTCAGCTACCTGGGAAGCTGAGGTGGGAGAACTGCTTGTGCCCAAGAGGATGAGGCTGCAGGGAGCCACGATCACATCACTGTACTCCAGCATGGGAGACAGAGCAAGATCCTGACTCGGGGGGAAAGAAAAGGAAAAATGTTAAAGTTTGCTTCATAAATAAAATGAAAAGCTCTTCCACACACAAAAAAATTTCTGACTCAACATGTATACGTTTCTTCTGGTGCACTGGATTAGTTGAGGAGTCTACCTTAAAAACTACTGAAGTGATATATTAGACAAAGTTCTTGGTTGCAAGCAAAAGAAACGAAGCCTGGCTGTCTGAAGCCAAAAATAATTTATTGGAAAAAATATCAAACGCTTAGAATATTGCAGTGGCAAGGACTATAGGGCGAAACCCCATCTCTACTAAAAATATAAAAATTAGTTGGGCGTGGTGGCAGCTGCCTGTAATCCCAGCTACTCAGGAGGCTGAAGCAGGAGAATCGCTTGAATCTGGGAGGCAGAGGTTGCAGTGAGCCAAGATCACACCACTGCACTCCAGCCTGGGCGACAGAGAGAGACTCCATCTCAAAAAAAGAAAAAAAAAAAAAAAAAAATTAAAGGTAATCCACAGAAGTTTTTTTGTAGAGACTGGGTCTTGCTATGTTACCCAGAGTGGTCTCAAACTCCTGGCCTCAAGCGATCATCCCACCTTGTCCTCCCAGGGTGCTGGGATTACAGGCTTGAGACACTGCACCTGGCACAGAGATTATATTTTAAAATTTATGCCAGGCGCGGTGGTTCATGCCTGTAATCCCAGCACTTTGGGGGGCCAAGGTGGGCAGATCCCTTGAGGTCAGGAGTTTGAGATCCCCTGGCCAACATGGTGAAACCCATCTCTACTAAAACTACAAAAATTAACCAGATGTGGTGGCACGCACCTGTGATCCCAGCTACTTAGGAGGTGGAGGCAGGAAAATCCCTTGAACGTGGGAGGCGGAGGTTGCAACGAGCTGAGATTGAGCCATTACACTCCAGCCTGGGCAACAAGAGTGAAGCTCCATCTCAAAAAAAAAAAAAAAAAAAGTAAATACATATTAAATCAATTTTCTTTTATGCAGTAAAGTACTAATTTTTATCTATTTATTTATTATTATTATTATTATTATTATTTTTGAGACAAAGTTTCGCTCTTGTTGCCCAGGCTGGAGTACAGTGGCACGATCTCGGCTCACTGCAACTTCTGCCTCCCAGGTCCACGCGATTCTACTCCCTCAGCCTCCATGGCTGGGATTACAGGCACCCACCACCATGCCCGGCTAATTTTTGTATATTTAGTAGAGACAGGGTTTCACTATGTTGACTAAGCTGGTCTTGAACTTCTGACCTCAGGTGATACACCCGCCTTGGCCTCCCAAAGTGCTGGGATTACAGGCGTGAGCCACCGTGCTCAGCCCTATTTTTTTTTTCTTTCTTTTTTTTTTTTTTTTAAAGAGAAAGGATCTTGCTCTGTCACCCAGGTTGGAGAATAGTGGCAAGATCAATGCTCACTGCAGCCTCAAACTCCTAGTCTCAAGTAATCCTCCTGCCTCAGCCTCCCGAGTAGGTGAGATTATAGGCAAGATCCACTGCAGCCAGTTAAAGTACTAATTTTTAGTGGTATATAGTATTCATACCATGAAATGAAAAGTAGGTGAAACCGAAATCACGGATTTTCCTGGTTGATTTCACTGTTAGTTACAGGGTTCAAAATGGATAGAATTCTCTGTTGAGATCTTTGTTTTCATGTCCTTGGGGATGAGAAAAAGGGTCATCACTCTCTCAGACACTGGATTGGGCCCTCTTACTTTCTCTCTTTCTCCCAGCACAGATTAGGGGGACAGGCAGGGCATAAGAGCTTTCTTTATCCACAATACGTTGATACAAACAGGCTTCCAAAGGCAGCATATCTGGGCCTCTGACTTTCCGTGGTCTAGCTGGCCCAGTGTCCTTCACCTAGGATATTCTTCAACTACCCATACTCGACCAAGCTGTTCAAGTCTAGCCTGCTCCATAAAGTCATCCCTGACACTCTAGCCCATCTTTCTTCACAGGCTTCTCCAATTCCTATAAACACCTCCTATAAACTCTCCACACTTCTCTATTTTACACTCCAAACTGCATCTTATTTTTCTTTTGAGACAGCGTCTTACTCTGTCACCCAGGCTGAAGTGCAATGGCACAACCATGACTTACTGCAGCCTTGACCTCCCAGGCTCAAGTGATCCTCCCACCTCAGCCTCCCAAGTAGCTATATAATCTTTGGCGCATACCACCACACCAGGCTAATTTTTAATTTTTTTTATAGAGACAGGGTCCCACTACATTGCTCAGCCTTGTCGCAAACTCTTGAGCTCAAGTGATCCTTCCCCTCCACTTCCCAAAGTGCTAAGATTGCAGGTGTGAGCCACTGCACCCGGCCTAAATTCCATCTTGCCAGTAGACTGAAGCTCAGATTCTGTATTCTACACATTTAAAAACTCCTCAGTTTGAAGTATTCTTTATAGATATCACAATACAATTACTTTTGTAACCAAAAATAATAATTCCCTTTTGAAAAAAAAAATGACCCACACACCCTGGCAGAAGGATGATCATGCCCAGCTAGCTCCTCATAAAATAGTTATTGAACCTACAAAAAAACCCCACAGAAATACAATTATCATATACAGGAACTCTCTGGATTGTTTTCCTCACTTATATTGGCAATAAAATCTAAAAGTTTTGTCTTACTATTATTAAAGGCAAACTACCCAAACTGCAAAGCTTCTTAGGAAGAAATCAATACCACAGTCATAGGTGTAAAAGCTCTGAGTCAGGGCTCAGCACATTTGGTTAATGAGGGCTGAATATAAGTCTAGCAATCAAACCATTTCTGCAAAGAGGAAGCAAATAAAAGTACTAAATAATAGGCCGGACACGGTGGCTCACGCCTATAATCCCAGCACTTTGGGAGGCCGAGGCAGGCGGATAATGAGGTCAAGAGTTCAAGACCAGCCTGGCCAACATGGTGAAACCCCAACTCTACTAAAAATACAAAAATTAGCCGGGCTTGCTGGTGGGCGCCTATAACCCCAGCTACTCGGGAGGCTGAGGCAGGAAAATCACTTGAATCTGGGAGATAGGGGCTGCAGTGAGCCGAGATCGCACCACTGCACTCCAGCCTGGGCAACAGAGTGAGACTCCATCTCAAACAAACAAACAAAAAAAGCCAGGCATGGTGGCTCACATCTGTAATCCCAGCACTTTGTGAGGTCGAGGTGTGCGGATCACGAGGTCAGGAGATGGAGACCATCCTGGCTAACACGGTGAAACTCCGTCTCTACTAAAAAATACAAAAAATTAGCTGGGCATGGTGGCAGGCGCCTATAGTCCCAGCTACTCAGGAGGCTGAGGCAGGAGAATGGCGGGAACCCAGGAGGCAGAGCTTGCAGTGAGCCGAGATGGCGCCACTGCACTCCAGCCTGGGTGACAGAGTGAGACTCCATCTCAAACAAACAATCAATCAAAAAAAGCCAGGCGCGGTGGCTCACACCTGTAATCCCAGCACTTTGGGAGGCCGAGGCGGGCAGATCACGAGGTCAGGAGATCGAGACCAGCCTGGCTAACACGGTGAAACTCCGTCTCTACTAAAAAATACAAAAAAATTAGCCGGGCGTGGTGGCGGGCGCCTGTAGTCCCAGGTACTCGGGAGGCTGAGGCAGGAGAATGGCGGGAACCCGGGAGGCAGAGCTTGCAGTGAGCCGAGATGTGGTCGTTCGTGCATGCAATCCCAACATTTCGGGAAGGCAAGGAGGGAGGATCACTTGAGCCAGGAGTTCCAGACCAGTCTGGGCAACATAACAAAACCTCACCTCTACAAAAAATAAAAAATATATATTAGGAGGGTGTGGCAGCACATGCCTATAGTCCCAGCTACTCAGGAGGCTGAGGTGAGAGGATCACTTGTGCCCGGAGGGTTGGGGCTGCAGTGAGCTATGATCATGCCACTACACTCCAGTCTGGGTGGTGGACCCAGACCCTGTCTCAAAACACAAACAAATTTCCAAGTATAATAAGCACAATGTGATTTCTCTTGTTTTGTTTGTTTTGTAACTTCCCTTAATGTGTATTTTATTAGGATTCCTAAATATTCAAAGAAAAATCATGGTTAGGTATAGTGGCTCACACCTGTAATCCCAGCACTTTGGAATGTCAAGGCAGGAGGGCTGCTGCTTGAGCCCAGGAGTTTGAGACCAGTCTGAGGAACACAGCAAGACCCTGTCTCTATTAAAACTGAATTAGCCAGGCATGGTTGTGCATGCCTGTAATCTTAGCTACACAGGAGGCTGAGGAAGGAGGATCGCTTAAGCTCAGGAGGTCAAGGCTGCAGTGAGCCATGATTGCATCACAGCACTCCAGCCTGGATGACAGAGCAACACCCTGTCTCAAAAAAAAAAAAAAAACGAAAGCCCGGGGCGGTGGTTCACGCCTGTAATCCCAGCACTTTGGGAGGCCGAGGAGGGTGGATCACAAGGTCAGGAGTTTGAGATCAGCCTGACCAAGATGGTGAAACCCACATCTCTACTAAAAATGCAAAAATTAGCCGGGTGTGGTAGTAGGCGACTGTAATCCCAGCTATGCGGGAGGCTGAGGCAGGAGAATCGTTTGAACCTGGGAGACGGAGGTTGCAGTGAGCCAAGATTGTGCCACTGCACTCCAGCCTAGACGACGGGGCTAGACTCCATTTCCAAAAAAAGAAAAATCACAATCCTTCTTCCTTTTAAGAAAAGTATAAGCACTATGTCTGAGTTCATATCCATTTTTATTCAACATTGCTAAGCTGCTCTTATAAAACACATCAGAAATATGTTAAAAAACCAAGTCAAAGAAAAGATTTTCTAAGCAGTTCTTTAAAAGGACTTTACTGTTTTATGAACAAAGAGATTAACTAATTGTATACAAAGAAAGCCTATTTAAGGAATCATTTCATTATTTTATTTTTTCTTTTTGGAGCCAGGGCCTCTCTCGCTGTTGCCCAGGCTGGAGTGCAATGATGCAAACACAGCTCACTGCATCCTAGACATCCCCAGCTCAAGTGACCCTCCCACATAGGCCTCCCAAAATGCTGAACAGTCTTATTTATCCATGTATTCCCACGGTCTTACATAGACACTCCGAAAATGTGTGCTGAAGAAATGAATAAACAGTGGGCCGGGCACGGTGGCTCAAGCCTGTAATCCCGGCACTTTGGGAGGCCAAGACGGGCGGATCACGAGGTCAGGAGATCGAGACCATCCTGGCTAACACGGTGAAACCTTGTCTCTACTAAGAAAATACACAAAACTAGCCAGGCGACGCGGCGGGCACCTGTAGTCCCAGCTACTCGGGAGGCTGAGGCAGGAGAATGGCGTAAACCCAGGAGGCGGAGCTTGCAGTGAGCTGAGATCCGGCCACTGCACTCCAGCCTGGGTGGCAGACCGAGACTCCGTCTCAAAAAAAAAAAAAAAAGAAATGAATAAACAATCGTATTCCTGAAAAAGGGCCCTTCCTTTCTGTACTAGGCTATGAAGAAAGATATAGATTGCTTCACACAGCACACAGTAGATGTGCAGCACTATTTTTATTGAGAAATGAGAATTAAAGCAGAAGCAAAGAAGTAGGATTGGGGCAAGGAGTTAAAAGAATGAAGACTGCAGTATGAATTTAGACCAGAATTCACACCTTGGGAAGGAGGCAAAAAATAATGTAATGGAAGAAATGACTAACTGGTATTAGGCAAACAGAAGGGGAAGCAGGGGAAAAAAGCTTCCAGGAAAGATTTTGAGAAATGAGGAGTAGAAATGTCCAGTCATGACTGGATCAATGAACCCATCATGATCTTAGAGCAATGTAATATTGAACAGCGACCAAGATGTGTTACAAAAGGACTCCCTGACCACCTTGGGATCTACCGGAAGCCCTTTGTCATGGTTATTGCCTCTGGGATTGCTCCTTGTGTCTTACTCCCTTCTCTAGAGCCTGCTGTCGGTTCACCTGCTCCTCTGGGGCATTTTACAGACAAACAGGCCACCAGTTTCTGCCCACTGAGGAGCTCCAATGTCAATCATCTCTCCATTCCAACCTGGTGAGCTGAAGGATCTGAGAAAATGTGAAGCAGCTCCCTGTTTGCCAAGAGACATAGGGCTTCTAGTGGAAAAGTACAACAAACAAACCTAACACCTTAGGAACAGCTTCATCCTTTCTTTATTAAAACAGCTTTAAGGCACAGGGAAATCTAACTCACACAATCCTATTAGTATTCATTTTTCTCCCTGGGTAAAAACAGACCCGTTAGGAGCAGCTTTAACTTTCCTAGGCACTGTGATGTCATTTGTTGTATGTTCTGTATCATCTGGCCTTTCTAAGAATACAAACAAGCCCACCCCTGTCTCTCACTTCTCCTCACAGAGGCTCTAAAAAAGGAAAGACTGGGGGAAGAAGGATAATCTTACTGGAAGTACTTTAGGAGGGCCAAAGTTGAACAATATGACAGATGAATATCATATTACCCAATTTAGGATAATAAAATCTTACTCAAGAAGTTAGTCTTCTATACAGTTTATGCTAAAGTTCAAGTAAAGGATACTGTTGATTAAAAAATATAAATGTAGGCTGAGCGCGGTGGCACACGCATGTAATCCTAGCACTTTGGGAGGCTGAGGTGGGAAGATCGTTTGAGCTCAGGAGTTCAAAACCAGCCTGAGTAACAGAGTGAGACCCTGTCACCACACACACACACAAATTAGCTGGGCAAGGTGGCATGCACTTGTACTTCCATCTACTTGGGAGGCTAAGGTGGGAGGATCACTTGAGCCTGGGAGGTGGAAGCTGCAGTGACCTGAGATCGCATTACTGCACTCCAGCCTGGTCAACAGAGCAAGACCTTGCCTCCAAAAAACAAAAACAAAAACAAAAAACTCAAAACAAGATCTTGGCCCTAAGAACAAAGATTAGCAGATAAATATACATTTATATGTACATATGTCACATATTAATTATATATTATTTGCAAAAAGGAAGCAAATGAAAATATTAAATAATCAAACAGGCCAGATGTGATGGCTCATGGCTATAATCCCAACATTTTGAGAGGCCAAGTAGGGAGGATCACTTGAGCCAGGAGTCCCAGACCAGTCTGGGCAACATGAGACCTCATCTCCACAAAAAATAAAAAATATGGCCAGGTGCAGTGGCTCACGCCTGTAATCCCAGCACTTTGGGAGGCCGAGGTGGGCGGATCACCTGAGGTCAGGAGTTTGAGACCAGCCTGACCAACATGGAGAAACCCCGTCTCTACTAAAAACACAAAATTAGCCAGGCATGGTGGTGTATACCTGCAATCCCAGCTACTTGGGAGGCTAAGGCAGGAGAATCGCTTGAACTCAGGAGGTGGAGGTTGCGGTGAGCCAAGATTGTGCCACTGCACTCCAGCCTGGGCAACGAGAGCGAAACTCTGTCTCAAAAAAAAAAAAATACATATACATATACATATACAGGCAAGGTAAGGTGGCACACACCTATAGTGTGTATGTATATAGTATATACATACACATAATGTATGTATATAATACATATATGTATACATATTGTGTATGTATATAATACATATATGTATACATATTATATACATACATTATACAAATGTATATACAAATACATTATACAAAAGATTATACAAATAAATATTTTATATGCATATAAACATGTATTTATTTGCTAATCTTTGTAGGGCCAAGATCTTGTTTTGAGTATGAGTCTATTGCTGAATTGTAAGTTGTCTTTCTTTCATATGCCACACCCATAATGAATGATCTATGTTTCCCAGTCCTAGTTTCTATAAAGAACAAAAATCTAAAAACATTCATGAAGTAATCTATGAGCAGAGTCCTAGACTTTTAAGATCCCCTCTCCAATCTTCTCCAGTTTATTTGTCCATATAAGTGAGCAGTAATTTATTTTCTTTTTCTTTTTCTTTTTTTTTTTTGAGACAGACTCTCACTCTGGAGTGCAGTGGCGTGCTGTTTGCAACCTCCGTCTCCCGGGTTCAAGCAATTCTTGTGCCTCAGCCTCCCATGTAGCTGGGACTACAGGCACACACCACCGTGCCTGGCTAGTTTTATGTATTCAGTAAAGATGGGGTTTCACCATGTTGCCTAGGTTCGTCTCAAATTCCTGGGCTCACATGATCCGCCCACCTTGGTCTCCCAAAGTGCTGGGATTACAGGCATGAGTCACCATGCCCAGCCTTATTCTTTTCTGAACTCGAATTTCGCTGGTTAAGTTGCACAATTACAATAACAAGTACAATGAACATAAACAGATACAGGAATAAAGGTAACTAACTGTAATCACACAATTTGGCAGCTGGGAGGTCATCTGGTTGGGGTACACCAGACCCAGAAGCCTGCTGAGTAACTGTCAAGCATTCAGTGTACCAAGCTGGTTAAAGTAGTGGTTGGTTAAGAAACTGTATATCAGGTTCAACCTACTGTAATAAATGTTAGTTACCACAAATACCCAATTTAAAGATGTTATCAACATATCAATAACAATCAGTAGAACTTGTTAAGTGGGAGATTTTTTTCTGTTAAATTTTGTTTATCAACAAGAAGAGAAGCCAGAAAGAGAAAAGGGAACCATTTTCATCACGCTGTTGGGTCTGTATGTTGTTCTATCTCTCCCATTAGACTCTAAGCTCCCTGCATGGCTGTCTCCTTCATAACGGTATCACAGAACTCGGCACTCAATGAGTGTTCAATAAACTTACTATGTTGACACATCCTAACCTGGATCAGAATTTCAGCCTCTCATTGCTGGTCTATAAATAAAGTTTTCTGGAGCTGGGGAAAAAAAAAACCTAGAATGATAGGTTTGGCTACTCATGAGATATTATCTTCTAATATAGTCATGTACTACATAACATTTCAGTCAACTACAGACTACATATACAAGAGTAGTCCCAAGAGATTATAATGGAGCTGAGAAATTCCTATCCCATCGTAGCTGTGGTGTCATAGCACAATGTGCTACTCATGTGTTTATGGTGAGTACACAGTCAAACCTACTGTGCTGCCGGTCACATAAAAGTCTAGCACAGTTGAGCACGGTGGCTCATGCCTGTAATCCCAGCACTTAGGGAGGCTGAGGAGGCAGACTGCCTTAGTCCAGGAGCTCAAGACCAGCCTGGGTAAAATGCCAAAACCCTATCTCTACAAAAAAATACGAACATTAGCCAGGCATGGTGGCGCGTGCCTGGAGTCCCAGATACTTGGGAGGCTGAGGTGCGAGGATCACTTGAGCCCAGAAGGTCAAGGCTACAGCGAGCTGTGATCACACCACTATACTCCAGCCTGGGCAACAGAGTAAGACCCTGTCTCAAAACAACAACAACAAAAAAAATGTAGCACATATAATCACGTGCAGTACATAATACTTGATAGTAAATGTATTACTGGTTTATGTATTTACTATACTGTACTTTTTATTATGTTAGAGTGTATTCTCTCTACTTACTTACTTTTTTAAAAAGTTAATTGTAAAGCAGTCTCAGAAGAAAGGATTGTTATCATAGGAGATGACAGTTCCATGCCTGTTATTCTCCTGAAGACCTCCCAGTGGGATAAGATGCGGAGGTGGAAGACAGTGATACTGACGATCCTTGACCCTGTGTAGGCCTAGGTTAATGTGTGTTTGTGACTTTGTTTTCAACCAAAGAAAAAGCTTAAAAAGCAAAATATGGGCCGGGCACAGTGGCTCACGCCTGCAATCCCAGCACTTTGGGAGGCCAGGGCGGGCGGATCACGAGGTCAGGAGATCGAGACCATCCTAGCTAACACGGTGAAATCCCATCTCTACTAAAAATACAAAAAATCAGCCGGGCATGGTGGCGAGCGCCTGTAGTCCCAGCTACTCAGGAGGCTGAGGCAGGAGAATGGCGTGAACCCGGGAGGCAAAGCTTGCAGTGAGCTGAGATCACGCCACTGCACTCCAGCCTGAGTGACAAAGCAAGACTCCGTCTCAAAAAAAAAAAAAAAAAAAAGTAAAGTAAAATATGGGTAGGCAGAGGAACAAAAAGTAAAACAAATAAATAATAAATAATATCTTTAAATAAAGTTTCTAGAATAAGGATATAACGAAGAAAACATTAGCCAGGCATGGTGGCATACACCAGTTGTCCTAGCTAGCTGTTGGGAGGCTGAGGTGGAAGGATCACTTGAGCCCAGGAGTTCAAGACCAGCCTGGGCTGTTGCCTGGGCAACAGAGCAAGAGCTCAACTCTTTAAAAAAAAAAAAAAAAGTGATTTTAGTGTGACAGGAAAAAGAGAAAATATTTTTATACAGATGTACAAAGTGTTTTAAGCTAATATTACAAAAGAGTCAGAACGTTAAAAAATGTAAAAATTTATAAAGTAAAAAAATTACAGTAAGCTAAGGTTAATTTTTGAAAAAAATAATTTTTTGATTTAGTGCAACCTAAGCTGTACAGTGTTTCTAAAGTCTACAGTAGTGTACAGTAATGCCCTAAGCCTTCGCATTTACTCACCGCTCACTCACTGACGCATCCAGAGCAACTTCCAGTCGCGCAAGCACCATTCATAGTAAGTGTCCTGGTCAGGTGAACAATTTTTTATTTTTTGTACCGTATTTTTCCTGTACTTTGCTTGTTTAGATATGTTTAGAAACACAAATACTACTGCATTACAATTGCCTATTTATTCAGTACAGTCACATGCTGTACAGTTTTGCAGCTTAGGACCAACAGGTTATATACCATATAGCCTACATGTGCAGTAGGCTATACCAGCCAGGTATGTTTAAGTACATTCTATGATGTTCACACAACAAAAAAATCACCTAATGATGCATTTCTCAGTATGTATCGCCAATGTTAAGCAACACATGGCTGTATTTTCATCTCTTTTTCTTCACATTGCATGTATGCTTCTTGACATTGCTTAAATTTATAAATCAAGGTCCTATATATACTTATATATATATTACTATCGTGTTAACGCTAATAATATTCTGTAAACTATTCCATCTTGATTAAGGCCATCAGTGCCCATTAAAAATTTTTTTTAATTGGGTTGAATGCCCTATTCGGTTTGAATTTTACATTCCCACAATGTGTGGCAGCTAATGCTTCTGGCACATCTATTGAGAACATAAAAGTTCTCCTGGAACTAACAAATTACTTTCCTTCCAACACAATTATATAATCTGAGAGTTGAAAAGCACCCTAGAGATTATTCTGTGGTCCAAAATCCCTCCCGATTAAGGAATCTCATCTAAAACTACTCAACTCTGTCCGCAGGAAGGGATGCTAATCTTTAGATTCCCCATGACACAGTGCTGCCGCCATCGTAGGCTCTTTAATACATGCTTTTTGTTGTTTTTAATACACGTTTGTTGAACTGAAGAAATCTAAAATGGACGTATTTCACTCATTTTCTTTTTCTTCTCAGGCTCTAGCTGTAACACCCACCGCATTTGTAATTGAAAGCTTTGCATGATTCCTCTGCTCATTAACCAACATTCAAAAAGAAATTCAATAAAGGAAACTAAATGTTTCAATGCATTAAAGAAACTTCATTTTAACAGTTTAAAATTTTAAGCTCCTGGACTGGCAAAGTGGCTCTTGCCTATAATCCCAGCATTTTGGGAGGCTGAGATGGGAGGATCTCTTAAGCCCAGGAGTTTGACAATAGCCTGGGCAACAAAGGGAGAACCTGTGATATGGTATGGCTCTGTGTCCCCACCCAAATCTCATCTCAATTTGTAATCCCCACCTGTGGATGGAAGGACCTGTAATCCCTCCCATGTGTTGAGTGAGGGAAGTAACTGGATCATGGGGAGTTTCCCCCATGTGGTTCTCATGCTAGTGAGTGCTCACGAAATCCAATGGTTTTATAAGTGTTTGGGAGTTCCTCCTTCGCTTCTCTTTCTCCTGCTGCCTTGTGAAGAACGTTCTTACTTCCCCTTTGCCTTCCGCCATGACTGTAAGTTTCCTGAGGCTTCCCCAGTCATGTATAACTGTGAGTCAATTAAACCTTTTTCTTTATAAATTACTCAGTCTCAGGTATTTCTTTATAGCAGTGTGAAAATGGACTAATACACCCTGTCTCTACATAAAATTTAAAAATCAACCAGGTATGGTGGCTTGTGCATGTAGTCCCAGCTACTTGGGAGGCTGAGATGGGAGGATTGCTTGAGCACAGGAGGTTGAGGTTGCAGTGAGCCATGATCACACCACTACACTCCAACCTGCGTGACACAGTGAGACCCTGTCTCAAAAAAATAAATAAATAAAGGCCGGGCACGGTGGCTCATCCCTGTAATCCCAGCACTTTGGCAGGCCGAGGCGGGCGGATCACAAGGTCAGGAGATTGAGACCATCCTGGCTAACACGGTGAAATTCCGTCTCTACTACAAATACAAAAAATTAGCCGGGCGTGGTCGCAGGCACCTGTAGTCCCAGCTACTCGGGAGGCTGAGGCAGGAGAATGGCATGAATCCAGGAGGCAGAGCTTGCAGTGAGCTGAGATCGTGCCACTGCACTCCAGCATGGGAGACAGAGCCAAGACTCCGTCTCAAAAAAAATAAAAAATAAAAAATACAATATAAAAACTAGCCAAGCATTGTGGCAGGCGCCTGTAATCCCAGCTACTCAGGAGGCTAAGGCAGGGAGAACTGTTTGAACCCGGGAGGTGGAGGTTGCAGTGAGCTGAGATCAAGCCACTGCACCCCAGCCTGGGTGAAAGAGGACGACTCCGTCTGAAAATAAATAAATAAATAAATAAATAAATAAATAAATTTTTAAAAATAAAAATGTAAGCTCCTAGAATCTCCTGAACCTGGGAGGCGGAGGTTGCAGTGAGCCGAGATCCGGCCACTGCACTCCAGCCTGGGCGACATAGCGAGACTCTGTCTCAAAAAAAAAAAAAAAGAAAAAAAGTAAGCCCTAGAAGACAAGTCTTATGCCTGGTCTGACTTGTAAGATGCCGTGAGGTAGCCTAAACAGACAAGTAAGCTTTCAACATTAATGTTCCTAATGTCAGTGCATAATAAAACATTTAACAGAAAATGGAAAATTAAGCCTTTGTTAGTTTGCTTATGATCTATAGTTTTCAATTGATCAAAAAGACGTTTTCCATTTCTAGTACGATTTATTATTATTATTTTTAATTTAGAGATGGGGGTCTGTTGGCCAGGTTGGTCTCGAACTCGTGGCCTCACCACCTTGGCCTCCCAAAGTGCTAGAATTACAGGCGTGAGCCACCGCGTCCGGCCTGGTGTGATTTTTCAAAACAAATAGTCTTGCATCATTTGTGCAACTAAACTATACTTATAATTGGGGTGCTCACAGATTTAGGCATACTAGTGTAGTAAGACATGCTATTATGCTAATCAGCTTTCCCTTCAGTTAAGAGCCTGTGATCCCATCTGATTTCCCATAACATGATATGATAATGAAGAGAATAAAGCCTCTGGAGCAGTAAGCACCACGAATAATTTTACTTTACTCAAATATGCATTCCAAAACAGTGTATAATTTACAGCACGGCCCTGGTTAGCTATTACAATGCATCTGTTTTGGGGACTTTTACAATATACAGTAGGATACAAAGCATACGTTTCCAAATCTCCTTTCTTTCTGTTTTGCTGAAAGGGCGCACACATGGGATCCCTTAACAGCACAATTCACTAACTAATTTTCTTCAGGCAGTAATTCAAATTCCCACTTCCTCCTAAATACCTCTGGACAGCAACTCCTGGCAATCCATCTGTCTCTTTCGCCACAGCTTCTTTTCATAACTAACGGGTCAAGTTCCTTTCCCCATTTCGACACCATGCACTGTACTGCGGCCCTGCCACCATAGCCCACTGCTGAATGCTGGAGTATAACATATTGGATTTCACTGTCCTTCACTGTTTGCAGTTTAACTGCCATTTTACCACAATGCACACAAGAGAAATGCATTCCCACAGGCATCTTATGAATTTCCAAAGCAGCTATTCTTTGTGGATTTACAAAACATGTGCTTCTCTGAACTCCCTTCATCACCACAGAAACGGCTTTGGGAAGCCGAGATTTTTGTTTAAAGTACCCTATCTATTATAAAAAGAAACTGATTCTAAAACATTTTTATTTTCCTAGCTAATTTAATTCTAAGGCTCTTCCCACAAGGCAGTGGAGGAACGTCAGAGCAAAAATATTAAATCCTGCTTTTGGTCTTCCCAATTAATATGAAACATTGTCAGCACACAAAGATTATTATATCAAATGTCCTTTCTTCTCAGACTACACCATAAAGGCTACCCAGCGCACTGTAAAATAAACAGCTGGCTGTGGCTTATGCACAACGCCCTAAATCTTCCGAAGACACCCCCACCCCCACTCCTCGGCTTTGGGCTCACAGACACCTAATCCCTCGGCAAACCCCAAACCTGCCAATGAAGCGCACTATTTCTCTGCCACAAAGGCCGGCCCGCGCCTCGTGCACACCAGCCTCCGCACACATGTGCCTGGCTGACAAGTGCGGAGCGGCTCTTCCTGGATCAAAGCCGTTGGCCTGAACCGAAAGCCGCACTCTTCCCAGCCCACCGCCTTCTCCCGCGGCCGCTCTCCCCGGTAACAGGCGGCCGAACCGAAGCGCTCCGGCCGCAAGCCGGTCACCCCCTCCGCCCGGCGCGTCCCGTGCGGCCACACTCAGACCCGCTTCCCCTCAGCCCCAACGTCCTTGGTCCTTCCCCCCTTTTTCGCCTCAGGAAATTCCGTCGGAACATCATTCTGCACCAGCGGGGCGGCCCGGGCACACCCTCCTCCAGCGGCGGCGCCCCTCGCGCCTCCACCCGAAGGGGCCGGAGACCCGGCGACCCCGGCCAGCCCAGCCTGGCGCCTCACCTCCTCCTCGCTCTCGCTGCGGAAACATAGGCATGCGGCCCGCTTCTTGTAGCCGTCGCCGTCGTAGGTGCGGGTCTGGTTCGACTTGAGCTTCATCATCCTCTGGGCCCGGGTGGGGGTGCGGTGCGGGTCGCGGGAGTCGAGGGGTGGGGAGCCCGCTCTGGACGGCCGCGTGCGCGCGCGCCCCCGGCTCAGCCAAGGGAAGCAGGGAGGGGGAGCTTGTCCGCTACACGGCTCCGCCGCTGGCCTGCCGCGGCCGCCTCATTCCCCCCGGCCCAGGTCCCGCGCCGCCGCTGCCACCGTCACGGCTGCCGTCTCCGCTGCCGCCAGGGCCGCCGCCCCCTCTGCCACCGCCACCCCCGACGACGACCGCGCCGCCATCTTGGGCGCGATGCGTCAGCGGCGTAAGGCCGCACCGGCCTGCGGGACGACCGCGCGCTCGCAGCGCAGGCCGCGTTCGGGAATCGCGCCCTCCCAATCCGCGCGGCGGAAACCAGCGTCTGAAAGGAGCTGGCCGCGCGACTCCAGGCGGCCGCTACGCCGCCAGCGTAGGCGTAGAACTGGGGGGGCCGCGCGGAAGAAGCCGGGGGAGATAGGGTACCCGCGCAGGACGCCTAGCGGCCGGAGCGGAAACCCAGCGGTCCAGCCTCGCCAGTCAGCGGATGGGGAAGCGGGGACTTGGCCAAGGTCACGCCGCGTCTCCGCGGCCGAGGATGAACCAAGGTCATGCCACCCGCCCCTGGGCCGTGCCTGTCGGTCTCGAAGGGGTTGAGGGGGAAGGTCTGAAGGAAAAGGCAGGATGTAGTTAAAGGCAACGGAAGCTGCAGCTGGAAACACCTGAGATTTGGAACTGCACGGAAACGGGGCGTGGGAGGCGTGTGCACTTTCGTTGATAACCTGAACCTCCGGATGTCTTATGGGCTGGTGCATGTCGCCCATTACGAAGAACGAATATTTATCCTGCAATCCTTTATTGATGCTAAAAGCAATTGCTTCCTCTTACGGTAAACGAGGGCCAGAAAGGAAGACGCGCGCGTGTGTGCGTGTGTTACACACATAATGTAAATCATAAAACATCATCGTTTCTGGCGATAAATGAGGAGTGTGTGTTGTGGATGTCAAACAGATTCTCCAGAAAAAGATACACAGACAGAAGCTCTCCAGAAAGGAAAACTGGTGTATGACCTGTGAATGTTCTCAGCAACCCAGAACAAAGCTAGTACCATGCAGATGCCCTAAACGTACCAAAAATCCTGTGCAGTGTCTGTGAATTGCTTAATACCCTTTTTGGTTTTTTTACTTTTTTATTTTAATTTTTTGTTGAGATTGGGGGTGGGCCTCATTTTGTTGCCCAGGCTGGTCTGGAATTCGTGGCCTCAAAGCTATCCACCCTCGGGCTTCCAAAGCGCTGCGATTACGATTACTTGTGTGAGCCACTGTGGCCGGCTAATCACCCTTTTTGAATTTGCTTGTATTTAGCATAGTCAAAAAGATCTGGGTTTGAAATCAAATACACCTTGGTTGTAACCTCAATTACATTTTTTAAATGTTCATACCACCCGATTACATCATTTTTTAACTTCTGCAAAATAAAGATGATAAACCCACTTGGCCCTGGCACATAGTAGGCACTCAGGGCACCCCGAATGCTATTAATAGTTTGTTTGCGTATTAAATATTCCTTTCTTCAAGAAAAGAGAATTAGAGTCCAGTAAATGTTGAATGAATAGATAGCTGGAGGTTTTCTTTTGGTTTCTAATTCCTTACCCTGGCTTTTTTATGGGCATGATTTTGTTTGAGATTTTTTATTCGATTGTTTGTTTTTTGGAGACAGGGTCTTGCTGTGTCTATTAAGGTGGCACATAATCTCAGCTCAACTGCAGCCTAGACCTCGTGGGCTCAAGCAATCCTCCTACCTCAGCCTCCCAAGTAACTGGGACCACAGGCACCTGTCATGCGGCCGGGAGCACTACCACATCCAGCCAACTTTTGTATTTTTTTGTAGAGACAGGGTTTCACCATGTTCCCCAAGCTGGCCTCGAACTCCTGGGCTCAAGCAGTCTGCCTGCCTCAGCCACCCAAAGTACTGGTGTTACAGGCATGAGCCACTGCTCCCAGCCTATGGGCGTGTTTAGTTTCAAGAGCCAAAAAGATTACCCCCAGATTCCTTGACTGAGTAATAATTACTTTGTCTTTGTTGAGGGAACATTAACCAAGGGATTCTGTCCTTTCCTTGAAGACAATGGATAAGTAGTACATTTAAATTTGTTTTAAAAAATTATACTTGCCTGGGTGCAGTGGCTCAAGCCTGTAATCTCAGCACTCTGGGAGGCCAAGGCGGGCGGATCATCTGAGGTCAGGAGTTCGAGACCAGCCTGACCAACACGGTGAAACCCTGTCTCTACCAAAAATACAAAAATCAGCTGGGTATGGTGGCGCATGCCTGTAATCCCAGCTACTCGGAAGGCTGAGGCAGGAGAGTCGGTTGAACCTGGGAGGCGGAGGTTGCAGTGAGCCAAGATCATGCCATTGCACTCCAGCCTGGGCAACAGAGCGAAACTCTGTCTGGAAAAAAAAAATTATAGTTAACATTATTCCACTTAAATACCTCTCCAGAAGTCCTACGAGAAGCCAGGGCGTGGTAGTAGTTGCCTGTAAGTCCCAGCTACTCAGGAGGCTGAGACAGGGTGATCACTTGAGTCCAGGAGTTCAAAGCTACAGTGAGCCATGATCATGCCACTACTGCACTCCAGCCTGGGGGACAGAGTAAGACTCTGTTTCTTAAAAACAAAAAAAGTCACATGAGAAAACACCAATAGGTTATTTATTCATTTTGCTAAGCCAGAAACTTGGGAGGCATTGTCTTTTTTGTTTTCAGACAGAGTCTCACTCTGTCTCCCAGGCTAGAGTGCAGTGCAGTGGCACAACCTTGGCTCACTGCAACCTCCACCTCCCAGGTTCGAGCAATTCTCCTGCCTCAGCCTCCCCAAGTAACTGGGATTACAGGTGTGTGCCACTATGCCTGGCTGATTTTTGTATTTTTTTAGTAGACACGGGTTTTCACCATGTTGGCCAGGCTGGTCTCGAACTCCTGAGCTCAGGTGATCCACCCACCTCAGCCTCCCAAAGTGCTGGGTGTGAGCCACCACGCCCAGCCAACTGGGAGGCGTTGTTGACATGTTCTTTCCCACCATCCAGTTGATAATAAACTTCACTGCTTCTACCTGTCAACATCCTTGGGCCCAGCCCTTTCCTGCCTTGCCCTCTGTCATTACTTCATTGGGACTCTTCCCTCTGAACTGTGACCTTCCATCTGGTCATCTTGGCTCCTGTCCAGCCCTCCTCAGTCCCATCCACCCACTGCAGCAAGATAAATCCTTCCCAAATGCAAATCTGATTAGGTCAAGCCCTTGATTAAAACACTGCAGTTGTTCCTCAGTGCTTTGAAGACAAAAATTAAAACCCTACCAGAAAATATAAGGCTGCAGGAACTAGGTCCCTGCCGACCTCACCCCTCCCTTCATTTCCTATATTCTAGGCATTCAGAAATACCTACAGTTTCTTAAACCTTTAGAGAACCTTCCATATATGCTTTCTCTAGTGTCAAGAAGGCTTTTCTTCCAAGACCATCCCACACTCCATTGTCCTATCCCTTCCTTTCACTCAGAGAGAGGCCAAATCATATTTATCCTTCAAAACTCGAAAGTCACCTCCTCCGGAAAGCTCTCCCTGACTACCTCCGTTCATACTAGTGGTCTGGGTTTGTCCTGATTAATTATATGGTTTTTCTTTTTTACCTTGAGACAAGGTCTCTCTCTGTTACCCAGGCTAGAGTGCAGTGGTGCAATTACGACACACTGCAGCTTCAACCCCTGGTCCCCCACCAGGCTCAAGTGATCCTCCCACCTCAGCCTCTCCAGTAGCTGGGACTGCGGGTACACATTACCATACCCACCTAATTCTTAAATTTTTTCATAGAGACAAGATTTCACTATGTTGCCCAGCTGGTGTTGAGCTCCTGGGCTGAAGCTCTCTGCCCACCTCAGCCTTCCATAGCACTGGGATTACAGGCATGAGCCACTGTGACTGGCCTTATCATACTATTTGTAGCATAGTATTGTCATTGTTTTCTTGATAATCTCCCCTACACTTGTGAAACTTCTTGAAAGCAGAGTCTGTGACTCACTTATCCTTGCTTAGTTCACCCAGCAGTTATCCCAGGGCTTAGCATAAAACAATTGAAAAAATGTTTTGTTAAAGAACAGATATTGGCTTGGTGCAGTGGCTCACGCCTGTAATCCCAACTCTTTGGGAGCCCAAAGCAGGAAGATTGCTTGAAGCCAGGAGTTCAAGACCATCCTGGCCAATATAGTGAGACCCCCATCTCTATTTAAAAAAAAAAAGAAAGAAAAGGCCGGGTGCAGTGGCTGATGCCTGTAATCCCAGCACTTTGGGAGGCCAAGGCGGGCAGATCATGAGGTCAGGAGATCGAGACCATCCTGGCTAACACGGTGAAACCCTGTCTTTACCAAAAATACAAAAAATTAGCTGGGCGTGGTGGCGGGCACCTGTAGTCCCAACTACTCGGGAGGCTGAGGCAAGAGAATCGCTTGAACCCGGGAGGCAGAAGTTGCAATGAGCTGAGATCGTGCCACTGCATTCTAGCCTGGGCAACAGAGTGAGACTTTGTCTCAAAAAATAAAAAATAAAAGAAAAGCTATTGCACTTCCAGAACCTGATCTTTATTGTAAAGCCCAATCACTTGTTCAGGATGAAATGAGACTAACTTGTCTGTAGGAACACCCCCACCTGACACAACCTAAAATCTGTCTTCCAAATAAAGATCACACAGCATTCTCTTGATCCTACATTTCAGGGACCATCTGTAATAACCTCTTAGAGCCAATTCTGGATGAAATGGTAAGTAAAATACAAATTGATTTCACAGGTTCTTTACTCCACTTTGCTCCCTTACCATGCCTCTCACTGCTCCCGCCTCCCCCAGCCTACCTTGCTATATCCCATCCAGTCCCCCAGGAGCACCTTCTATTTCTGATCTTTGCTTTTGTATTAGTTGCCTACTGCTGGATAATAAATCTTTCCCAAAATTTGGTGGCTTAAACCATGAATTGTTATTTCTTATGGTTTCTGTAGGTTAAGAATCCTGGGGTGAGGTAGGCACAGTGGTGCATACCTGTAGTCTTAACTATGTGGGAGGCTGAGTCGGGAGGCTTGTTTGGGCCCAGGAGGTCAAGTCCAGCCTGGGCAATAAAGTGACACCCTATCTCTAAAGACCATTCATGGTGGTGTACGCCTGTAACCCCAGCACTTTGGGAGGCCAAGAAGGGTAGATCACCTGAGCCCAGTAGTTTGAAACCAGCCTCTACCAAAACAAAAAATTAGCTGAGTGTCGTGGCACATACCTGTACTCCCAGCTACTCGGGAGACTGAGGTGGAAGTATCACTTGAGCCTGGGAGGTTGAGGCTACAATGAGCTAAGACCATGCCACTGTACTCCAGGTTGGGCGACAGAGTGAGACTCTGTCTCAGAAAAGAAAAAAAAAAAAGAAATGTGAAGAATCGTGAAGCAGCTTGGCTGGTTTGTTCTGGCTTAGAGTATTTCGTGAGATTGTAGTCAGGTGTTGGCTGAGGCTGCAGTCATCTGAAGCTGTGACTGCAGGTGGAGGATCAATTTCCAAGGTGGCTTCTCCTATGGCTGGCAGTTGGCAAGAGGCTGTAGTACCTTTTTTTTTTTTTTTTTTTTTTTTTTTTTGAGACAGAGTCTCACTCTGTCGCCCAGGCTGGAGACTCTGTCGCCCAGGCTGGAGTGCAGTGGCCGGATCTCAGCTCACTGCAAGCTCCGCCTCCCGGGTTTACGCCATTCTCCTGCCTCAGCCTCCCGAGTAGCTGGGACTACAGGCGCCCGCCACCTCGCCTGGCTAGTGCCACCTCGCCTGGCTAGTTTTTTATATTTTTTAGTAGAGACGGGGTTTCACGGGGTTAGCCAGGATGGTCTCGATCTCCTGACCTCGTGATCCGCCCATCTCGGCCTCCCAAAGTGCTGGGATTACAGGCTTGAGCCACCGCGCCCGGCCGAGGCTGTAGTACCTTTGCATGTGGGCCTCTCCATGGAGCTACTTGAGCATCCTTACAGCATGGTGCCTGGATTCTCCTTAGAGTGAATGATACAAGATTCCAAGACTGAACTAGACTGCCTTTTATGACCTAGCCTTGAAAGTCACACTTTATCAATTCTACAGCTTTCTATTGCTCACATAAGTCAGCCTTGATTCAGTGTGGGAGGAGATTACTCAAAGGCATGAATACCAGCAGGCAAGGATCACTGGAGGCCGTATTAGAACCTTCTTACCACACCTCCCATAAAAGTTACTTGGTCTGTGGTTCAGTCATCCATTTTCCCTATACCCAGACAATGTTCTCAACAGAGGTGAAAGATAATTCTTGGGGGGAAGAGGGTATCCTTCCATAGGTGAGAGTGGATCATAATAGATTAAGTCAAAAAATGAATCCAAATGTCATTCTACTAAAAATGCCCAATTTTCCAAAAGCCGTCTAGGATAAAGCTCTAATAAATATATTTTAAGTCCCAGGGTATGCCTAAGAAGAGATTTTTAAATAGAGTTGGGAAATTGGACATGCTTATTTCTTCCAGGGTTCAGTCAGAAGTTTTGGCCCATGCCTCCCGTCTACTTTCATGCCACTGTATTTACCACTATGTAGTTCCTTCTGCTAAAAAATAGAGCTTCAAAATACGTAAAAACCAGAACTAAAAGAAGAAATATACAAATCCATAGTCTTAGATGGAGATTGTTACCCCTTCTTTAGTAATTGATACAACAGCTCAACAAAAAGGAAGAATATTAAAGATCTGAACATTATCAACCATTTTTACCCAAATGACATTTATTGAGCACTATAACCAACGAGTACAGAATACACATTTGAAGTACACATAGAATATTTACCAACATAGGCCAGGTGTGGTGCCTCACGCCTGTAATCCCAGCAATTTGGGAGGCCAAGGCAGGCAGATTGCCTGAGCTCAGGAGTCCAAGACCAGCTTGGGCAACATGGTGAAACCCCATCTCTGCTAAAAAATACAAAATGTTACCCGGGCGTGATAGTGCCTGTAATCTCAGTTACTCAGGAGGCTAAGGCACAAGAATTGCTTGAACGTGGGAGGGGGAGGTTGCAGTGAGCCAAGATCGCACCATTGCTTTCTAGCCTGGGCAACAGTGAAAGGACTGTCTAAAAAAAAAAAAAAAAAAAAAGAGCCAGGCACGGTGGCTCACTCCTGTAATCCCAGCACTTTGGGAGGCCGAGGCAAGTGGATCACAAGGTCAGGAGTTCTAGACCAGCCTGACCAACATGGTGAAACCCCATCTCTACTAAAAATACAAAAATAGCCAGGCATGGTGGTACGTGCCTGTAATCCCAGACACTCAGGAGGCTGAGACAGGGGAATTGCTTGAACCTGGGAGGCAGAGGTTGCAGTGAGCTGAGATCATGCCACTGCACTCCAGCCTGATGGACGGTGCGAGACTCTGTCTCAAAAAAAGAAAACATCTGTCAACATAGACTATAAGTTTGTCCATAAAATAAGCTTCAATAAATGTCAAAGGACTGAAGTTGCATAGAATATGTTCATGGGGAAAAGGACTTAAATTAGAAAAGACCAATAATAGGATATCTAGAAAAGCCTCAAATATTTGTAAATTAAATCTATTTCCAAGTAACCCATGAAACAAAAGTCACAAAAGATAAAATGTTTCTAACTGATATCAATATATATGAGGCTTAACTAAAGCTGTCTTCGCGCAGTGACTCACGCCTGTAGTCCCAGCACTTTGGGAGGCTGAGGCAGGCAGATTGCTTGAGTCCAGGAGTTTGGAGACCAGCCTGGGCAACATGGTGAAACCCCATCTCTACAAAAAAAAAAAAAAAAAAAAACAAAGCTTAGAAGGAAATATATTCAACTAGTATTAGAAAGGAGGAAAAGTTTAAAATCAATAATATAGATTTCCACCTTAAGATGCGAGAAAAGGCTGAGTGCAGTGGCTCACACCTGTAATCCTAGCACTTTAGGAGGCTGAGACACGCAGACCACTTGAGCCCACGAGTTCAAGACCAGCCTCGGCAATATAGTGAAACCCCATTTCTATGAAAAATACAAACGTAGCTGGGTGTGGTGGCACCTGTAGTCCCAGCTACTCAGGAAGCTGAGGTAGGAGGATCACTTAAGCCTGAGAGGCGGAGGTTGCACTGAGCCAAGATCACACCACTGCACTCCAACCTGGGGAACAGAGCAAGACCCTGTCTCAAAGTAAATAAATAAATAAAATAAGCTAGAAAAAAAGCAAACCCAAATTAAGTAGGGGAAGAAATTAATAAAAGAGAAGAAATCAATGAAATATAAATCAAACAATAGAAACAACAAAGCCAAAAGTTGGTTCTTTGAAAATATTAATTGTAAAAAATAAAAATAGCCAAGCGTGGTGGTGTGCACTTGTAGTCCCAGCTACTTGGGAGGCTGAGGTGGGAGGAGAGCTTGATCCCTGGAAGCAGAGGTGCAGTGAGCCACGATTGCACCACTACACTCCAGTCTGGGCAACAGAGCAAGACCCTGTCTCAAAAATAATAATAATAATATACTGATATTGGTTGTGGCAAATGTACCATATTAATGTAAGATGTCAACAATAAGGAAAACTGGGTGTGGAGAACATGGGAACTCTACTATCTTCACAACTTTTCTATAGACCTAAAGCTATTCTAAAATAAGTCTGTTCAAAAAAACTTGCCATAAAGAAAATTCCAGTGCCAGGTGGTAGCATTGGTAAAATCTATCAAATACCCAAGAAAGAAGGGATACAAATTCTACACAAGCTTTTTCAACAAACAGAGGTGGAAAGAATACTTTTCAACTTATTTTATGAAGCTGAAGTAATTCTGATATGCAAATCTGATAAAGACATTACAAGAAAAAAGTTACAGACCTGTATCCTTCATGAACACACACACACATACAAATCATGAAGAACAGATCAATAAATAGAATCCAGCAATATATGCAGTGAAATATATTATGACCAAAAAAAGTTTAATACAAGAATATAATGTTAGTTTAACTTTACAAAAATCAAACGGTGAAATAAATCACATCAACATAATAAAAGAGAACAACTATATGATTGTCTTGATCCTAGAAAAGCACTTCACTTTTAAATAAAATTATTATTTCACAGTCAATACTCTCAGCAAGCTAGGAATGGAAGCAAACATTCCTCACCTGATAAAGGACACCTATGAACAACAGGTGAAATGGTGAAAGAATAAATGTTTTCCCATTAAGATCAAAAGCAAGGCAAGAATATCTCCTCTCACCACTATTATTAAATATTATATTAGAGATCCTAGCTAGTGAAATAAGACATGAAAAATAAATACAAGGCATAAAGACTAGCAAGGAAGTAAAACTGTCACTATTCACAGACAACCTATTTTTTATTTTATTTATTTATTTGTTTATTTATTTATTTATTTTGAGACAGAGTCTCACTCCATGAACCAGGCTGGAATGCAGTGGCACAATCTTGGCTCACTGCAGCCTCCACCTCCCGGGTTCAAGCAATTCTTCTGCCTCAGCCTCCCAAGTAGCTGAGACTACAGGTGTGCACCACTGCACCCAGCTAATTTTTGTAGTTTTAGTAGAGAAGGGGTTTCATTATGTTGGCCAGGCTGGTCTCAAACTCCTAACCTCCGGTGATCCACCCACCTCAGCCTCCCAGAATGCTGGGATTCAGGCATGAGACACCGCGCCTGGCCGACAACCTATTTTTTAAGTAGAAAATCCAAAGGTAGGTACTAGCCAAATACCCAAAATAGTAGTATTAATAAGTGAAATTAGGCTGGGCATAGTGGCTCAGGAGAATGGCTTGAACCCGGGAGGCAGAGGTTGCAGTGAGCTGAGATCATGCCACTGTACTCCAGCCTAGGTGACAGAGCGAGACTCTTTCTTTTTTTTTTTTTTTGAGACAGAATTTCACTCTTATTGCCCAGGCTGGAGTGCAATGGCATGATCTTGACTCACTGCAACCTCTGCCTCCTGGGTCCAAGTGATTCTCCTGCCTCAGACTCCCAAGTAGCTGGGATTACAGGCATCTACCACCATGCCCGGCTAATTTTTGTATTTTTAGTAGAGACAGGGTTTCACCATGTTGGCCAGGCTGGTATTGAACTCCTGACCTCAGGTGATCCACCCACCTCGGCCTCCCAAAGTGCTGGGATTACAGGCGTGAGCCACCGTGCCTGGCCAGATCTTACACAATTCTTGTTAGGTTTACTCCTAGGTATTTGATATTTTTTGATGCTATTATAAATAGCATTCTGTTTTAAATTTAATTTTACAATTGTTTGTTGCTAGTGTATATATACCTTATTTTTATTTATGACTTTGAGTCCTTTCACCTTAACTTCTTTTTTTTTTTTTTTTTTTTTGAGATAGCATTTCACTCTTGTCCCCTAGGCTGGAGTGCAATGGCACAATCTTGGCTCACTGCAACCTCTGCCTCTGGGTTCAAGCAATTCTCCTGTCTCAGCCTCCTGAGTAGCACGCACCACCATGCCCAGATAATTTTGGTATTTTTAGTAGAGACAGGGGGGTTCTCCATGTTGGTCAGGCTGGTCTCAAACTCCCAACCTCAGGTGATCTGCCCACCTTAGCCACCCAAGGTGCTGGGATTACAGGCGTGAGTCACCGTGCCTGGCCTAATTTTTTGTATTTTTAGTAGAGATGGAGTTTCACTATGTTGGTCAGGCTGGTCTTGAACTCCTGACCTCAGGTATTCCACCCACCTCAGCCTCCCAAAGGCTAGGATTACAAAGCCTGTAATCCCAGCACTTTGGAAGGCCAAGGTGGACAGATCACCTGAGGTCAGAAGTTCAACACCAGCCGGGCCAACTTAGTGAAACTCCGTCTCTACTAAAAATACAAAAATTAGCCACATATGGTGATGGGCACCTGTAATCCCAGCTACTCGAGAGGCTGAGGCAGGAGAATTGCTTGGACCTGAGAGGCAGAGATTGCAGTGAGCCGAGACCATGCCATTGCACTCCAGCCTAGGCAACAAAAGCAAAACTCTAACTCAAAAAAAAAATTTAGAAACGCTCAGCACTTTGGGAGGCGGCCGAGGCGCATCCGCGAGGTCAGGATATCGAGACCATCTTGGCTAACGTGGTGAAACCCCATCTCTACTAAAAACACACACAAAAAAGTAGCTGGGCGTGGTGGCTGGCGCCTGTAGTCTCAGTTACTAGGGAGGCTGAGGCAAGAGAATGACGTGAACCCGGGAGGCAGAGCTTGCAGCGAGCCGAGATCGCGCTACTGCATTCCAGCCTGGGCAACAGAGCAAGACTCTGTCTCAAAAAAGAATTGTGTAAGATCTGTATATTGAAAACTACAAAATGTTGCTGAGAGAAATTCAAGAAGACCTAAACAAATGGAGACATACTCTATATTCATGGTTTAGGAAACTCAGTATTAAAAAGACATCCATTTTGCCTAATTGTCATACAGATTCAACACAATTCCTATAAAAATTCTGGGCCGGGCGCAGTGGCCCACGCCTATAATCCCAGCTCTTTGGGAGGCCGAGGCGGGTGGATCATGAGGTCAGGAGTTCGAGATCAGCCTGACTAAGATAGTAAAACCCTGTCTCTACTGAAAATACAAAAATTAGCCAGGTGTGATGGGGGGTGCCTTAGTCCCAGCTACTTGGGAGTCTGAGGCAGGAGAATCACTTGAACCCAGGAGGTGGAGGTTGCAGTGAGCAGAGATCATGCCATTGCACTCTAGCCTGGGCAACAAGAGAAACTCCGTCTTAAAAAAAAAGAAAAATCTGGCAGTTTTTTGGGAAGAAGTCGTCAAAATTATTCTAAAGTGCATATGAAAATGAAAAGGATGTAAAACAGCAAAAAAAAAAAAAAAAACTTGAAAAAGAACAGAGTCAGAGGATTTATATAACTTATTTTTAATACTACAAAATGACAGCAATCAGTGTGTGGTGGCACTCGCCTGTAGTCCCAGCTACTTGGGAGGCTGAGGCATGAGAATCGCTTGAACCCAGGAGGCGGAGGTTGCAGTGAGCCAAAGTTGCGCTACTACACTCCAGCCTGGCTGACAGAGAGAGACTCTGTCTCAAAGAAAAAAATAAATAGTAATCAGGACAGTGTAACATTTGTGTAAGGATAGATTAATTGATCAATGGAACAGAATAGAGAATCCAGAAATAGACCCACACTTCATGGTTATTTATTTTCTTTTTTTTTTTTTTTTTGAGACGGAGTCTCGCGCTGTGTCACCCAGGCTGGAGTGCAGTGGCGCGATCTCGGCTCACTGCAAGCTCCGCCTCCCAGGTTCACGCCATTCTCCTGCCTCAGCCTCCGAGTAGCTGGGACTACAGGCGCCCGCCACCACGCCCGGCTAGTTTTTTTTTGTATTTTTAGTAGAGACGGGGTTTCACCATGTTAGCCAGGATGGTCTCGATTTCCTGACCTCGTGATCCACCCGCCTCGGCCTCCCAAAGTGCTGGGATTACAGGCTTGAGCCACCGCGCCCGGCCTAAAACCAAGACTTTTGTGGAAAACATAAGCCGTCTCTTCATGACTAAAAGGTAGAGAAGGACATAGGAAAACCCTGTCTCTACAAGTAATTTTTTTTTAATTAGTCAGCCATGGTGGCATATGCCTGTGGCCCCAGCTACTCAGAAGGCTGAGGTGGGAGGATCACTCAAGCCTGGGAGGTCGAGGCTGCTATGAGCTATGATCATACCACTGCACTCCAGTGTGTGCAGTGAGCTGTGATTGTACCAGTGCACTCCAGCGTGGGCAACAGAAAGAGACCCTGCTTCCAAAAAAACAAGGAGATGAGGCCAGGCATCATGGTTCACACCTTTAATCCAAATACTTTGGGAGGCAGAGGCAGGAGGATTGCTTCAGGCCAAAAGTTCAAGATTAGCCTGGGCAATATAGGAAGAACGCACCTCTACTAAAAATTTACAAATCAGTGGCCAGGCCCAAGGGCTCACACAGGTAATCCCATAACTTGGGGAGGCCAAGGTAGGAGGATTGCTTGAGCCCAGGAGCTCGAGACCAGACCTGACAACATGGAGAAACCCCATCTCTACAAAAAATACAAACATTAGCCAGGTGTGGTGGTGTGCGCCTGTAGTCCCAGCTACTTGGGAGGCTGAGGTAGGAGAATCGCTTCAGCCTGGGAAGTAGAGATTGCAGTGAGCTGAGACTGTGCCACTGCACTCCAGCCTGAGCAACAGAGACCCTGTCTCAAAAAAAAAGGAGGCTGAAGTGGGAGGATCACCTGAGCCAGGGGAGCTGGAGGCTGCGGTGAGCTGAGATCGTGCCACTGTACTCCAGCCTGGGCAACAGAGCGAGGTCTCGTCTCAAAAATCTGGTCTCAAAAAAAATTGGGGCTAGACGTGGTGTCTCACACGTGTAATCCCAGCACTTTGGGAGGTCCGAGGCAGGCGAATCATTTGAGGTCAGGAGTTTGAGACCAGCCTGGCCAGCTTTGTGAAACCCCATCTCTCTGTCTCTACTAAAAATACAAAAATTAGCCGGGTGTGGTGGCGGATGCCTGTAATCCCATCTACTTGGGGGGCTGAGGCAGAAGAATCTCTTGAACCCGGGAGACGGAGGCTGCAGTGAGCCAAGATCACACCACTGCACCACAGCCTGGGCAACAGAGCAAGACTCGTCTCAAAAAAAAAAAGAAATTAGACATGGTAGTGCACACCTGTAATCCCAGCTACTCAGGAGGCTGAGGTGGGAGGATCACTTGAGCCCAGGAGTTTGAAACTAAAGTGAGCCACTTCATTCCAGCCTGGGTGACAGAGTGAGACACTGTCTCGGAAAAAAAAAAAAAAAAAAGTGAAATATTTTGTATCTTGACGGGGACATCAATGATCAATGCCTTCCAGGCACAGATTAGAAACATATTTGTAGTTGAACAAAGTTAGGATTTTGCTGGTTGTCATGAAAGAGAATACATATCGTGGAAAAGCATAGAGTATCTCAAAGAGGGTAATAAGAAGGATTTAGGATTTGGACTTGTGTTAGGTGGTTTTGGGGAAGGTTAAGGGACTGAGGCTTTGCTCTGGATTGGACGACCTCATGTGATCCACCTGCCTCAGCCTCCCAAAGTGCTGGGATCACTGGCACGAGCCACTGCACCTGGCAGTCTTGGTATTTTTGGTACACTTTATCAGGGTCACAAAGTGACCTTGTCTGATTGTTGATGTTTGATGATGTTGTTTATGTCCACAGGAGAATGGCATGGCCTCGCTGTGAGCGCCAGGCCAGCTTCAAACATGCCAAGGCCTAGCTATAAGGATCAGGTCAGTTCCTGACATTAGGGGCTGCTTTTCTCTTTCTCAGGGGTATGAGTTACATGGTTGTATCCATCATCCAAGAGTAGAGTTAATATTTGTGTATTTCAATGTCAATTTGACTTAAAAATGCCTATATAAAAAATAAATAAACAGGCCGGTTGCGGTGGCTCACGCCTGTAATCCCAGCACTTAGGGAGGCCGAGGTGGGCAGATCACTTGCGGTCAGGAGTTTGAGACCAGCCTGGCCAACATGGTGAAACCCTGTCTCTACTAGAAGTACAAAAATTAGCTGGGTGTGTTGGCAGGCACCTGTAATCCCAGCTACTCAGGAGACTGAGGCAGAAGAATTGCTCAAACCAAGGGGGTGGAGTTTGCAGTGAGCTGAGATTGTGCCATTGCACTCCAGCCTGGGTGACAGAGTGAGACTCTGTCTCAAAAAAAAAAAAAGAAAAAAATAGAAAAAAAAAAAAAAGAATAAACAAACTGTGGGCTGGATGCGATGGCTCATGTTTGTAATTCTAGCACTTTGGGAGGCCAAGGCAGGTGGATCACTTGAGGTCAGGAGTTCGAGACCAGCCTGGCCAACACGGTGAAACCCCATCTCTACTAAAAATACAAAAATTAACTAGGTATGGTGGCGGGTGCCTGTAATCCCAGCTACTCAGGAGACTGAGGCAGGAGAATCACTTGAACCCAGGAGGAGAAAGTTGCAGTGAGCTGAGATCGCATCACTGAACTAGAGCAAGACTTCATCTCAAACAAACAAAAAACCCTGTAATACATCCATGTAACAGAATACTACTCAGCAATAAATAGGAACAAACTACTGATGCATGATGCATGCAACATAATGGATGAATCCCTAAACACCATGCTGAGCAACAGAAGCCAGTCCCAAGAGTACATACAATATGATTCCACATATCTGACATTCTAGAAAAGGCAAAATTATACTAAAGACCAAGAAGAGTGTTTGCCAGGGGGTTGACCACAAAGGGGCAGCATGTGGAAACACTTTTTAGGGTGATGGAAAAGCTCCATTGTTTCACTGTGATGTATATCTTTTTATCAAAACTCAGAACTCTATATCTAAAAAGTGAATTTTGGCCAGATGTGATGGCTCATGCGTAATCCCAGCACTTTGGGAGGCTGAGGTGGAAGGATCGCTTGAGCCCAGCAGTTTGAGACCAGCTAGGCAACATAGGGAGGCCCTATCTCTACAAAAATAAAGATAAAATATTAGCCAGGCATGGTGGTGCAACCTGTGGTCCCAACTACTTGGGAGGCTGAGGTGGGAGGATCACTTGGGCCTGGGAGGTAGAAGCTGCAGTGAGCCATGATGGTACCATTGCACTCCCACCTGGATGACAGAGTGAGACTTTGTCTCGAAAAAACAAAGTGAATTTTACTGTATGTAAATTGTACCTCAATAAATCTGACTTAAAATAATAATCAAATTAGGGGTGGGAGTAGGCATAGGTATCAATGTAACAACAATGGCAGAGGCCATGCCTGTAGTCCCAGCTATTTGGAAGGCTGAGGTGTGAGGAATTTGAGTACAGCCTGGGCAACACAGTGAGACTTCATCTCAAAACAAACAAAAAAGGAATGGCAGAATGCTGATGACTATTAAAGCTCAGTGATGGGTACACTGTGGTCCATTTCATTTCATTTCATCATTTCATTTCATTTCATTTCATTTCATTTCAGAGACGGAGTTTTGCTCTTGTTGCCCAGGCTGGAGTACAATGGCACGATCTCGGCTCACCTCAACCTCCACTTCCCGGGTTCAAGCGATTCTCCTGCTTCAGCCTCCCGAGTAGCTGGAATTACAGGCATGCGCCACCACACCCGGCTCATTTTGTATTTTTAGTAGAGATGGGGTTTCTCCAGGTTGGTCAGGATGGTCTCGAACTCCCAACCTCAGGTGATCTGACCGCCTCAGTCTCCCAAAGTGCTGGGATTACAGGTGTGAGTCACCATGCCCAACCTTGGTTTATTATACTTATTTTTATTTTATATGTTTGAAGTTTTCTATACTAAATGTTTTTTATTTTAGTGGAAGGGGAAATCTCTGTGTAATGGAGGCAAAGATGTCAAACAGTCAGTTGACTGTTCAGCCTCCCAGTGTACTTTTTGCACATTAATAAATGGATGCCCCTAGATTCTGAAACTGACCTTCTGCTTTTCACACACTTAAATAAACTAGAACTTAAATAAACTATTTGCTTTGACATTTCTTGCAGATACTCTTCAGAATTTCTTACTCTCATTTGATTTGTAACTTTCATAAATTTTGCCCCATTTTGAGGCCTCCTTAATTCCCTTAGCTTGGGTATCCTCTCTCATTTAATATTTCTTCATTTTTAAAGATGCCCTTTTCCTCACAATGGGCTCTTTGATATGTCAGTAAACCATGCAGGGCTTATTTTTCAAGTGGCTGTTCTCTTGGTCTGGTGCCATGCATTTATCACGGGCTTCCAATAAAGCACTTTTCAATAGAAATGGGCTCCCTGCTTTCTATGGGCTGTAACTTTTTAAACAATTCCTTTCATTCCCCCGCTACTGCCCTCATTCTGTCCTAGTTTCCCTTTCAAAAACTGAGCAATCAAATGATGGATTTTGTCCCCTCCCTTTCCTGGTAGCAGCCTGAATGTGTATTGTAGTCACCACTGACCAAGTGGCTTACCCATGAACACTCGCTGCCCCAGTGTGGTCACGGCGCAGACCCAGTCCAGCCTACAGTATTCCGCAGTGTGGGGTCGAGTACTTCCCAAGCATCCAGCATTCTTGGTTGTGTCAGTCCTCCCCTCCATATTGCTTTTAAGTTTTATTTATAATTGTATATGTTTATGGGGTACGATGTGATGTACATATTGTGGAATGATCAAATTAGGCTGATCAAATTAGGCTAATTTATCGTTTCTTTGTGGTAAGGACATGTAAAAACCTCTCTTTTAGCTATTTTGAAGTATACAATACAGTGTTATTAACAAGAGTCACTGTGCTATGCAATCGAACACCAAAACTTATTCCTATCTAACTGAAACTTTGTACGCGTTGACCAACATCTCCCCTTTCCCCATCCACTGTCCGCCTCCCACCTTCGTATTGTTCACTGGCTCATGATCGCCTGTGGGATAAAATCCAAACTCTTCATGCCTACTAGAATGGCTAAAATGAAAAGGCTGGCCAGACCAGGTGTTGGTGAAGATGAGAAGCAACTGAAACTCACACACTGCTAGAGGGAGTGTAGAATGATGCTTCTACTTTGGAAAGCAGTTTGGCAGTTCCTCTAAGTGTTAACTATAGAGTTACCGCATGACCCAGCAACTTCACTCCTAGGTATATACCTAAGAGAACTGAAAACACATGTCATCACAAAAGCTTGTACACAAATGTTCACATTAGTCACAATAGCCAAGCACTGGAAACAAACAACCCAAATGCCCAAGTACAAGTAAATGGATAAGCAAATCATGGTATAGCCACACAATGGGATGCTGCCCAGCACTAAGGAGGAACTACTGATACACGCAGCACTGATGAATCTCAAAACAATTATGCCAAAAGAAGTTGGACTAAAAAGAATGCATACCGTATGACTCCATTTATATAAAACTCTAGAAAATACAAACTATCCTAACAATGCCTAGCCTCAATGGGCCCACCCATGCCAGGCACCAGGTAGGGAGCGTTCTAGTGAGCCCTCATGTCTACAGAGCTACCTCCTCAAAAACAAGTATCTTATGGGATCTTTATTTTTTATTTATTTATTTTTTTTGAGACAGAGTCTCGCTCTATGGCCCAGGCTGGAGTGCAGTGGCATGATCTTGGTTCACTGCAACCTCCGCCTCCTGGGTCCAAGTGATTCTCCTGACTCAGCCTCCTGAGTAGCTGGGATTACAGGCACACACCACCATGCCTGGCTAATTTTTTCCATTTTTAGCAGAGACAGGGTTTCACCATGTTGGTCAGGCTGGTCTTGAACTCCTGACCTCTTGATCTGCCTGCCTCAGCCTCCCAAAGGGCTGGGATTACAGGCGTGAGCCACTGCGCCCGACCTCTTAGGGAATTTTGTTTGTTTGTTTGTTTGTTTGTTTTTTTACCAGACAGAGTCTTGCTCTGTTGCCCAGGCTGGAGTGCAACGGCGCGATCTTGGCTCACTGCAACCTCCGCCTCCCGAGTTCAAGCGATTCCCCTGGCTTAGCCTCCCGAGTAGCTGGGAGTACATGCATGTACCACCACGCCTGGCTAATTTTGTATTTTTAGTAGAGACCAGGTTTCTCCATGTTGGTCAGGCTGATCTCAGACTCCCCGACCTCAGGTGATCCTCGGCCTCCCAAAGTGCTGGGATTACAGGCGTGAGCCACCACACCCAGCCTCTTAGGGGATCTTTTAAGCTGCTCTATCTTGCCTCCAAGCATCTAACATGCCTACATGATAGCTGCTTCCTGGTCTGTTTATTAATCAAAACAGAAGTGGTGCTTCAAAAGAGTCACTGAGACTTAAAGCTGTTGTTGGCACTGGCTGCAAGGGGATTCTGTTTTTCAGGGAAGGGGATTTGTGTCCCTATCAGGAAGTTTATGTTAAGTTAGGAAAATGTATCTTCAGCTATCAGCTTCCCAAATCCCTTGAAAAACCCTTTGGTAGGTAGTAATAGTGGTGGTTGGGATTATCTGATGAACCATTGGGCTGGTGGGTAGATTTGAGGCTAAGGTGCACCTGGAGATCAACCCTGGAAGATGGGTTAAACCTCTTCAAAGCTTTTCCCGAGTGATGGCTGGGCCCATGCAGCCTGCCCCGCAACTCACCTCTGGGCCACTTCAGCCTTCATTCATCTCCCTTGCCCTACACGTCCTTAGAATTCAGTCTGGATGCGATTTACCACTTATAGAATAGTTGTTGTTCTGGACTCTTAATGTATAGCTTTGGTTTTGTTTTCCCAACTCGACTGTCAGGTGCTTAAGGGCAAATTTTGAGCCTTGTTTCTCAGAGCTCTTATTCGCAATGATCCTTGAGCAGCTAATGAATGATTATTGATTGGAAGGGCTGTTTTCATCTACCAAGGTAGGGACAGAGCTGGCAGGCACCAAGATCCACTTCTACCTGCATGTTTTTATTCACATGCTCTTTTCTAGACTCCTCGGGTTTCCCCAGAGTCCATGGGTGATCTTGGAGTATATATTATGAAACTAATCTGAATCACGAGGAAAGAAGTTGGCAAAGAGCCCTAGCTGAAAAAGTAACATTTTAGGGCCAGAAAATCACTAAGGTCGTAGAGGAAACCTATTCACTAGCTGGCCTGTGGGAAACAGAAAGGCAGGAGCTCCTAACATTTCACAGTGGAATCCAGGTTAAACAATCACAAAGTGTGTGAACATGGGCAAACCACTTGACATCACTCGAGCCAGCAGAAAAATTGGATAAAAAGCAATCTTTGAAACGAGCCAAGGCCATGCTGAAACGAGCTTCCCCAAACACTGCTGCTTTCTGCCAAAGCAAGCTTCTATTTTATTGGTGGCTCAGATTCCAAAGTTCACTTCCCAGGACTAACAGTTAAGTGCGTATTTGGAGTTGCCATCAGCTGCCACCTCGTGGTCTACATTACAACTGCCTATCAATACTGAAGGTGGTTTAGAATTCTCATCTGTGTAGTTTAGAATTGTCACAAATCTCATTTGACCAATTTTTTTTTTTTTTTTTTTTGAGATTGGGTCTCAATGGATGGTTTCAACTCCTGGGCTCAAGTGATCCTTCTACCTCAGGCTCCTGAGTAGCTGGGACTACAGGTGTGTGCCACAGTGCTCAGCTTCATGAGATCAGTGATTATTATTGAGTCTTACTCTGTCGCCTAGGCTGGAGTGCAGTGGCACAATCTCAGCTCACTGCAACCTCTACTTCCTGGGCTCAAACAATCCTCCTGACTCAGCCTTCCAAGTAGCTGGAACTACAGGTGAGCACAACCATGCGAGGCTGATTTTTGTATTTTTTTTTGTGGAGATGGGGTTTCACTGTTACCCATGCCGGGTCTTTAACTCCTGGACTCAAGTGACCCACCCATCTTGCCCTCCCAAACTGCTGGGATTAAAGGTGTGAACCACAATGCCGGGCCCCATTTCACCAATTATTGTCCATTTTTATACAATGCTTAAACCACAGTACTCCACAAATGATTCCTAAGTTCCCAAAACCCATAAGATGCACTTCCAATTAGCTACCAGTTTTTCTGGCTGAAAAACACTACCTTGGGCCTGTCTTGAGCCACTGGTTGGTTCAGAGCTGTTACCTCAAATGCTTTAACCACCTCCATCCCAGTAACTTGTATTTACTGCAGATAGTCATGGTGACTGATCTGCAAGCCAAGGTTGGTGTCCTGCTCAGCAAATCTGCAGGACTCTCAGCTCTCACTGGGCTATGCCAAGTTTCCCTTCTGGCATTGTGCCAGGTATATAGTATATTTGCAGTCCCTTTCCTGCATCCATGCTGAGATCACACTTGAAGACTATATACACATCTCTAGTGCATTTAGTCATGCCATGACGGATCACCACTCGGAGACCAAGGAAAACTACAACTCTTATTCCTTCCTTAAAGGAACCCTGGACAGCAAAGCTCCTACTGCCCAATATTTATTCCAATTATGTTAAGACATAAAAATGTTGGTCAGGCATGGTGGCTCACACCTCTAATCCCAGCACTTTGGAGGGCCTAGGTGGGCATTTCACCTGAGGTCAGGAGTTCGAGACCAGCCTAACCAACACGCAGAAACCCCATCTGTACTAAAAATACAAAATTCGCCAGGCATGGTGGCAGAAGCCTGTAATCCCAGTTACTCGGAAGGCTGAGAGAGAATTGCTTGACCTGGGAGGCGGAGGTTGCAAAGAGCTGAGATTGCGCCATTGCACTCCAGCCTGGGCAACAAGAACTAGACTCCGTCTCAAAAAAAAAAGTTTTTAGATGAGTTTCAAATGTTTCGGTCCTTGAGACAGGGTCTTGCTATGTTTCTCAGGTTGGTCTCAAACTCCTAGCCTCGAGCAATCCTGCCTCAGGCTCCTGAGTAGCTGGGACTACAGGCCTTAGTCACTGTGAACAGTGGTTTTTGTGCATTGTTTTCTCCCTTGATTCTTGTCAACAAACGCCGAGCCTTGAAGACATATTAGTAATGCTGGCCTAAACACCATTCCTGTGCTTCTTCCCCATAAATTGAAGAACCATTTCCTTGGTTACCTTTCATCCTCCCTGCCCAGCACTTCTTATAGTTCCCGACAGCAGGCACAAATCACAACTCCCAGGCAACCAGCAACTTTCCCACCACGCAGAGCTGAGGCAGCATGGCTGGTCTGGAGAAGGAACCCAGTTTTCCAACTGCCTCCGAGGTGCAGCACCATATGGGACACCACTCTGCAGGGAGGCGCTGGCTAGAGAAAGCAGGGCACATGCCAAAGCCAAGGACAGCAGCAGCCGGTGTCACCCAGGACAACGACAACCCCCCAAACCAAGCCAGTACTGTCCCATTTACACTCTGACCCTTAAAACGTTCCTGTTCAGGCTGCACAAAGCAAACAAAATGGACACAAGATTAAGGTTTTTTGGCTGTAAGTTTATTCAATGCAAAATAATCCTCTTCAATTTTACTGAGGTGGCTGACCACGTCCACGACCAAATCCGCCTCTCTGTAAGAGAAAGCACATCACATCAGCATGAGCAGCACTCTGGTTTGACCTTGTGGTTTTGCTAACTTTCAGGCCTCATTATAACTCCAGAGGCCCCCAAATGTAAACTGCTGGGAGAGAGCTGAGTACAGGCTGTAAATCCCAGCACTGCCCCTTACTGGATGTGGGGCCATATCCAACGTCTAGGCCCATTTCCTTGGTAGCTGTAATTACCTCTATTTTATAGATGGGGAAACATCATATGAAAAAAGATGGAGGATTTGATTTCATACCATCTTGGTTCTTAAGCCCACTCGCCTTCCAGTGTTTAGTTCAATGTCAAGCATTAACAAAACAGAAAATAACAGCAGGCCACATGTACTGATTTCTGAGACTCATTTCAGTAATTTACATATTTACAAAAGTTTGCATGCTACATCTCAATGTAAAATTTGGAATTTGGAAAAAAGCGGGAGGAGGGAACTGGCTGACAGGACCATACTATACGACATCCCCGCAACTTGCCGAGCAACCAGACTGAGGCCAGAACAAATGATGGCTCATGGAAAACAAATAGGAAGATACTCACAAACTGGAATTCGGTTGCTGACCCAGCCCCAGCCTCGGCTTTCTTGTCAGCACCAGCTAGAAAGTGAAACATCGATTTAGAATCATCATATTATCCAATCTACTATAGAACAAGGGAAGACAACTCACCGACTCCAATCTTGCAGGAAAAGCCACGCACCACCCCATTAAATATAAGCAAATTACACCAGTGGTGGGGAACACCTTCTCAGCCACCTTTGCCTCTCCTGGGGTGCCCTTCTCAGCCTTCCAATACTCACAGCCCAAACTACAAATCCTCCCAAAGGATTCCCACTTCTGACCACACTGACTGACTTACCCACTTCAGAGCAGCATCTAGATAACAAAGGGAGCGTAATTAGGGAAGAACTAACATGTAAAGGGGCAAGGGCCCACAAAAGCCTTAATTACCATGGGAGAAAAGCAGACAAGATGCCGCCCTGTCCTATATCCCAGTCACAGCTCAAATGGAGTCATGCAAAATTCACCAGTTTTCTTATACTTATTTGAGACAGGGTGTTTTTTTTTTTTTTTTTTTTGAGACGGAGTCTCGCTCTGTCGCCCAGGCTGGAGTACAGTGGCCAGATCTCAGCTCACTGCAAGCTCCGCCTCCCGGGTTCACGCCATTCTCCTGCCTCAGCCTCCCAAGTCGCTGGGACTACAGGCGCCCGCCACCTCGCCCGGCTAGTTTTTTGTATTTTTTAGTAGAGACGGGGTTTCACCGTGTTCGCCAGGATGGTCTCAATCTCCTGACCTCGTGATCCGCCCATCTCAGCCTCCCAAAGTGCTGGGATTACAGGCTTGAGCCACCGCGCCTGGCCCGAGACAGGGTCTTACTCTGTCACCCAGGATGGAGTGCAGTGGCATGATCTCAGCTTACTACAACCTCTGCCTCATGGGCTCAAGCGATCCTTCCACCTCAGCTGGGACTGTAGGCAGCTAAGTTTTATATTTTTTGTTTGTTTGTTTGAGACAGAATTTTGCTCTTGTTGCCCAGGCTAGAGTGTAACGGCGTGATCTCGGCTCACTGCAACCTCTGCCTCCCAGGTTCAAGTGCTTCTCCTGCCTCAGCCTCCTCAGTAGCTGGGATTACAGGCACGCGCCACCATGCATGGCTAATTTTTTTGTATTTTTAGTAGAGACGAGGTTTCTCCATGTTGGTTTCTCCAGGCTGGTCTCAAACTCCCAACCTCAGGTGATCCGCCTGCCTCAGCCTCCCAAAATGTTGGGATTACAGGCATGAGCCAACTGCATCTGGCCCTAATTTTTATATTTTTTGTACAGATGGGTTCAGCCATGTTGCCCAGGCTGGTCTCAAACTCCTGAGCTCAAGTGATCTGCCTGCCTCGGCCTCCCAAAGTGCTAGAATTACAGGTGTGAGCCACTGCACCCAGCCAATTACAAAGACTTAAGGAAAAAAAGAATGTAAAATATTTCAATACTGTTTATACTGACTACATGTTAAATTAACACTTTTAGATATTTTAAAAATCGACTTATTTATATTTATTTATTTATTCTTTTTTTTTTGACATGAACTCTCACTGTTGTTCCTGAGGCTGGAGTGCAATGGTGCCATCTCAGCTCACTGCAACCTCCACCTCTGGGGTTCAAGCAATTCTCCTGCCTCGGCCCCCTGAGTAGCTGGGATTACATGTGCATACCACCATGCCTGGCTAATTTTTTGGATTTTAAGTAGAGATGGGGTTTCACCATGTTGGCCAGGCTGGTCTCGAACTCCTGACCTCAGGTGATCTGCCCGTCTCAGCCTCCCAAAGTGCTGGGATTACAGGTGTGAGCCACTGCGCCTGGCCCTGACTTATTTGAGTTGGGGGGGTCTCACTCTGTCGCCCAGGCTGGAGTGTAGCAACAAGATCATAGCTCACTGTATCTCAAACTCCTAGGCTCAAAACAATCCTCTTGCTTTGGCTTTCCAAGTAGCTAGGACTACAGGCACATACCACCATTCCCAGCTCACTTCTACACATATTTGATTACATAAAAGACATTAGTAATCAAATAACCTGTTTCCACTTGCTTTTTCAAGTGTGGCTACCAGGAAATTTTGTATTAGATCTATGGCTCACATTGGGCACAAGGATAGGGGGAGGAAAGCAAATGCCAATAACAAATATGGTTTCAGTAATCATTAAATTTCTTTTTTTTTTGAGACAGGGTCTTGTTCTGTTGCCCAGGGTGGAGTGCAGTGGCATGATCTCGGCTCATTGCAACCTCCGCCTCCCAGGTTCAAGCAATTCTCCTGCCTCAGCCTCCCGAGTAGCTGAGATTATTACAGGCAGGCACATACCACCACACCAGGCTAATTTTTTCAAGTAGAGATGGGGTTTCACCACACTGGCCAGGCTGATCTTGAACTCCTGACCTCAAGTGATCCACCTGCCTCGGCCTCCCAAAGTGCTGGGATTATAGGCATGAGCCACTGTGCCTGGCCCATAATCATTAAACTTCCAATATCACCAACTTCCTCTCAACCAAGGGCTGGAGAAATCCCAGTTACTTGGGAGGCTGAGGCAGAAGAATGGGGTGAACCCAGGAGGCAGAGCTTGCAGTGAGCTAAGATCGTGCCACTGCACTCCAGCCTGGGCCACAGAACAAAGACTGTCTCAAAACCAAACCAAACCAAAACAAAACAAGTTGAATCCTATTATTCCTTTACAAAAATACTAACAAAGGCTCCTCATCTTACTGAAGTGTGTTTTTTTTTTTTTTTTGAGACAGTCTTGCTCTGTCATCCAGGCTGGAGTACAATAGCATGATCTTGGCTCACTGCAACCTCTGCCTCCCAGGTTTAAGCAATTCTCATGCCTCAGCCTTCTAAGCAGCTGGGACTACAGACGCCCACCACCACACCACCCTAATTTTTGTATTTTTAGTAGAGACAGGGTTTCATCATGTTGGCCAGGCTGGTCTCGAACTCCTGACTTCAAGTAATCTGCCCACTTCGACCCCCACCAAACTGCTGGGATTACAGACATGAGCCACTGAGCCTGGCCTGAGTTTTGTTTTTTAAAAAATTCCAGTCCCTAACTCAGAAGGCTTTCCTCCTAATTCTCATCTATGAAATCACTGCATAAGGAAAGAAGCACAAAGGACTCCAGCTGTTCTGATGCTCTGCAGAATTAAACCAAGAATCTTTCTGGTCATTTTGTCATCATCAAGGGCTGAGCCCCACCCAGCCAGAGCCAGCTGTGAGAATCCAGATATTTCACCCCAACACCCCTAATATAGGTGATGCATTTACTCACGTGGCACAGCACTCCGTCTGTAGGTATCTCTGTCAGCTTCCCCTCTTGTGAGTCTCGCAGGTCGCTCACCCTCCAGACCTATGTAAATCAAAACACACTGTGAACATAGGGCAATCTGGGAACTCTGTCCCTTAAAGCCAAGAAAACTGGCATTGCTCTCCAGTTTTCACTGAGCAACCACTTGGTTAAGATGGGTTAATGGGGACAGGAACTCCTTAAACCTATAACGTCGCTAGAAACAATTATTTCTCCATAGAAACTTATTGACAATCGTGGCTGCAAATCTGCGAAGGAAAAAAAAAAAAAAAAAGGCTTCCATTTTGTTTCAACATAAAACCATTTTCCAATTATTGGACCAATCTAGACATCCAGCTATTTCTATGAACATCTGAATAGCCAAACTTCTGAACCTGACCCACGTTAAGTGGAAAACTTAGTTAGTATATGCAAATGGAAAAGGAAGCATCCTAAGCTGAAAGTCCCAACTCCAATATTAAGTACATAATCTACGGGTTACCAAGAATCCTTTAGTTCCTCCTGGGCTTCTTCACATACCTGTTAGGCTGTGGGATACATATTAAGGTGGAAACTGTATTATTACCTTTTTTTGAGACGGACTCTCGCTCTGTCACCCAGGTTGGAGTGTGGTGGCACAATCTCAGCTCACTGCAACCTCTGCCTCCTGGGTTCAAGCAGTTCTCTCACCTCAGCCTCCCGAGTAGGTGGAATTACAGGCACGTGCCACCATGCCCAGCTAAGTTTTGTATTTTTAGTAGAAAGGGGCTTTCAATCTGTTGGCCAGGCTGGTCTCCAACTCCTGACCTCAAGTGATCCGCCTGCCTTGGCCTCCCAAAGTGCTGTGATTATAGGCGTGAGCCACCACGCCCAGGCTATTTTTTTTTTTTTTTTGGTTGTTATCTTTAGTAGTGACAGGGTTTCACCATGTTGGACAGGCTGGTCTTGAACTCCTGGCCTCATGTGATCCTCCCACCTTGGCCTCCAAAAGTGCTGGGATTGCAGCTGTGAGCCACCACACCCTAAGGCACAAACTTTAAGAGCTACCTTTAAAAAATTATCATAGGCCGGTGCGGTGGCTCACGCCTGTAATCCCAGCACTTTGGGAGGCCGAGGCGGACGGATCACAAGGTCAGGAGATCAACACCATCCTGGTTAACATGGTGAAACTCTGTCTCTACTAAAAATACAAAAAAATTAGCTGGGCGCGGTGGCAGGCGCTTGTAGTCCCAGCTACTCAGGAGGCTGAGGCAGGAGAATGGCGTGAACCCAGGAGACGGAGCTTGCAGTGAGCCAAGATCGCGCCACAGCATTCCTGCCTGGGCGACAGAGTGAGACTCCGTCTCAAAACAAACAAACAAAATCATAAATGGCCAGGCACAGTGGCTCATGCCTGTAATCCCAGCACTTTAGGAGGCCAAGGCAGGTGATCACTTGAGGCCAGGAGTTTAAGAACAGCCTGGCCAACATGGTAAAACCCTGTCTCTACTAAAATTACAAAAATTAGCCAGGTGTGGTGGTGTACGCCTGTGATCCCAGCTACTCAGGAAGCTGAGGCAGGAGAATCACTTGAACCTGAGAGGCAGAGGTTACAGTAAATTGGGATCGCACCACTGTACTCCAGCCTGGGTGACAGAATATAAACAAACACACACACACATTAAGTAACTGTTTAATCAAGTATTTCCTCTACCCAGTTACCTTGGAACTTACCCGGAGTCTGTGTGATTAGAATATGAACTATGTCTCTTTTTTTTTTCGAGACAGGGTCTTGCTCTGTTGCTCAGGGTGAGTGCAACGGCCAATCACAGCTCAATGCAGCCTGGAGTTCCTGGGCTCAACCACAGGTGTGCACCACCATGCCTGGCTAATTTATTTTTTTGTAGAGACCGGGTCTCACTATACTGCCCTAGCTGATCTCAAACTCCTGGACTCAAGTAGTCCTCCTGCCTTGGACTCCCAAAGTGCTGGGATTACAGGAATGAGCCACTGCACTCAGGCAGAATGAACTGCTTTCAAATCAGAAATAAATCATGTAATGAGTGGCAAAAATAAATGTCAGGCCCAACTAAATCAGAATATATCAAGCACAGATAGGCAATGGCATTTTTTTCCCCCAGAAGATTCCAAGATGTAGTAGAGAACTCTTGCTAAAAAGACGTATTATGGGCTGGGCACGGTGGCTAACCCCTGTAGTCCCAGCACTTTGGGAGGCTGAGGTGGGTGGATCACCTGAGGTCAGGAGTTTGAGCCCAGCCTGGCCAACAGAGTGAAATCCCATCTCCACTAAAAATCCAAAAATTAGCTGGGCATAGTTCTGGACGCCTATAATCCCAGTCTCAGGAGGCTGAGACAGGACAACTGCCTGAACCTGGGAGGTGGAGGTTGCAATAAGCTGAGATCGCACCACTGCACTCCAGCCTTGGCAACAGATGTCTACCTCATCACCAGAATCCCTTGGGGAACTTTCCTAACAAATTCCTAAGCTCCATAAAGTAACTCTCCAGGGGAACCTGGACCCTCTGATGATCACGTTTAGGAATCTGTGCATTTTGTCACTCCAACCTATGCTCTCTGCAGCTCCTACAGTTTCGTAACAAAGAACCATAACCTAGACAAAATACAGGCCAGGCACAGTGGCTTACCACCGCACCCCAGGCTGGGCAACAGAGCAAGACTCCGTCTCAAAAAAAAAAAAAAAAAAAAAAGGCAACTGTAAGCCAGCAATGATCTCAAGAATCAAAAGATAATTCTCCTCGCACTACACATGCGTGCATATCCTTTCACATCGTGGTATACACCATCCGTTCTCCACTCCACTGTTTCTAATTTTTTCCCCTGCTGGCAAGAAAACTACAAAACTCTTGTTCAAGGTGGTAAATGGCTTTGCTTTGGACTTTTTGGGAAGAGTACAACACACACTGCTGGAAAAGTTACTCAATGTTCTATACCACAGGTGTCTGGATGTTTGTACAGGTATGGGTGAAGAAAGCGACAGACTATCTGTGCTTAAGGCCATCTCATGGATGGCCTGAAGAACTGAATCTAGTTCTATTCCAAGTCCCAAGTCATGGGACAAAGGTTCTAGCACTTGACCAAATGCCTGCAGGCCAGAGCCCTCTAAAGCTGACACCAGCTAAGAATGCTTCTGTCCCTTACACAAAAGAAACTATCTTTAAATAGCTGAAGGCATTTGTTTGGGCACCATACCTTTAGGCCGAGGCCTGCCAGTCTCTGGACGGCTACGGCGTAGGGTGGCAGGCACAATCTCCGGGGGCAGATGAAGGTAATCACGGAGATACTGGATACCCTCATTGGTAAGGTACCAGTAGAAATGTCTCCAGGCAAACTGTTCCTTCACGTAGCCTCGGGACTTGAGAGACTGTAAGGCAAAAAACTTACTGTTAAGGCATAAGTAGAAACTTGGATCATCCTAGACAAGTCTCCAGTCCCAGCCCTTCAAGTTAGCAAGCAGCCCCGGCAGTCCTGACCTCCCCTTTGGAACTTGCCTTGAACGTTAGGGGAAGATCCCTCCATCCCGTCCCAGTCTTCCTCCTCACCCTCCTACCTGCATGGCCTTCATGACATGAAGGTTGGGTACATTCTTGTCTGCCAGCTCCGGGTGCTTAGGCATGTGGACATCCTTCTTGGCCACCATGACTCCCTCCTTAAAAAGGAGTTCGTAAATGGCAATCCGGTTCTTCTTAGGCATCAACATCTGCAAAAAGGAGATGACTGTCAAGAGCACTTCTGAGTAACGAGGCCGGGGCCCAGTAATCAAGTTCGTGACCCTAAAGTCACCCACAAAAAACCGTAGACAACATGCCGGTGGGAGGACTCAGCTTCACAAAACAGATTCGGCAGAGGCCAGCTCCGTCCCTCCCCATCCCCAAAACCAATTCAGGTGGAAAAGCTGTCAGCATGTTAAAACCAGCATAGTGGTGCACATTCGCGCCAAACTTCCTTAAGTTATCACAATTACAAAGGTCGATGGCGGGGTAAGAGGAGCAGACCCTGTATTATCGGGAGCAGCTGGAGGCCATCAGCGACTGTACCCAGCGCGGAATCGCGCGGCTGTACCATAAGGTACACAGGGAAGGCCCGGAGGAGTAAAACCCCGCTTCTTGGAGGCGGCAGACCCCAAACCGAAGGGCTAAGGCCTTCGCACCCTCGTTTCCTACCACACCTCCCCCAAAGCCGAGCTCCAGTGCCAGGCAAGCAGGCAGTCGGGGGAGTCCTGTCCCCAAGGAAAAAGGGTGTTGGCGGGACACTGTCTCCCTAGTCTCACCTGGCAGGTCTCCGCCACGCACTGCCTTCATCCTCCCCCTCTCCCTCGGACAATCTTCGCCTACCAGCGACCCCTACCCCATAAAATAAACCTCCAGCCCCTGTCGCTACTCAGAAATGGGTGTGTGGGGAGTGGGAGAGAGACCCCCTGCCCGCATCCTGGGAAGGAGCAGCCGCTAAGGCGGCAAGATGGCCCGGATGGGAGCCGATGGAACTCGAACTCCACAGAAACTCACCTCGGGAGCTGCAGGGTCCGGGGCCGGGGCTGGAAAGGAAGGAGCATGCGCGGTGCTGCGTCTCTTCCGGGCTGGCGTGGGCCCGCCCCCCGCCAGGACCCGCGCGGAGCCTGGGGTGGCCTCGGCGGTGCCTGAAGGACTGGCGGATCTGACCGCAGAGCCCGACCGCTTGAGGGACGCACGCACACACTAGGAAACCGCCGCCGGGAACTTCTGAGCTTGCGTGCTTTATCAGTACAGGGTCGCCTATTTTGGGCTGTCGTTTTAGAAACGCTGCTTCTTTTTTTCCCCGCCCAAAATTTATTATGCAAGTGATATATGCTCTTGGAGCAAGAAAAGAGAGAGAACATACAAATCAGATGACAATAAAAGACTAAAAAGGTAATCCCATCAACCAAAGAGAATCACTATTAACATTGTGGTATACATTTTTCCAAACTCATATGCACTCACACCAGTAGACTTTTTAAAAATAAAATAAAATAAAAAAACAGAGGCCGGGCGCGGTGGCTCACGCCTATAATCCCAGCACTTTGGGAGGCCGAGGCGGGCAGGTCATAAGGTCAAGAGTTTGAGACCAGCTTGGCCAATATGGTGAAACCCTGTCTCTACTAAAAATACAAAAAAATTTAGCGGCAGGCGCCTGTAGTCCCAGCTACTCGGGAGGCTGAGGCAGGAGAATCGCTTGAACCCGGGAGGTGGAGGTTGCAATGAGCCGAGATCATGCCACTACACTTCAGCCTGGGCGACAGTGAGACTCCGTCTCAAAAAAAAAAAAAAAAAAAGTTGACTCAGCATTTGGGGAGGGTGATGCAGGAGAACTGCTTGAGCCCAGAAGGTCCAGACAAGCCTGAGCAACCGTGAGACTTAATCTCTACAATTTTTTTTTTTTTTTTTGAGACGGAGTCTCACTCTATCGCCCAGGCTGGAGTGCAGTGGCGCAATCTTGGCTCACTGCAAACTCCGCCTCCCAGGTTTACGCCATTCTCCTGTCTCAGCCTCCCAAGTAGCTGGGACTACAGGCGACGGCCACCACGCCCAGCTAAGTTTTTGTATTTTTAGTAGAGACGGGGTTTCACCGTGTTAGCCAGGATGGTCTCGATCTCCTGACCTCGTGATCCACCCGCCTCGGCCTCCCAAAGTGCTGGGATTACAGGCGTGAGCCACCGCGCCTGGCCTTTTTTTTTTTTTTTTTAAATTAACTGACTGTGGTGGTGCACGCTTGTAGTCCCAGTTATTCACGAGGCTGAGGCGGGAGGATCGCTTGAGCCCTGAAAGTGGAGGGTGCAGTGAGCCGGGTTCATGCCTCTGCAGTGCAGCCTGGGTGACAGAGAAATACCCTGGCTCTATTTAAAAAAAAAAAAAAAAAAAAAAGGAAAAAGAGGCCGGACGCAGCAGCTCAAGCCTGTAATTCCAGCACTTTGGAAGGCCGAGGTGGGTGGATCACGAGGTCAGGAGTTCAAGACCAGCTGGCCGACATAGTGAAACCCCATCTATACTAAAAATTCCAAAAAATTAGCCGGGCGTGTTGGTGTACGCCTGTGATTGAGGCAGGAGAATCGCTTGGACCCGGTATGCGAGGTTGCAGTGAGCCGAGATCACTCCCCTGCACTCCAGAGCTTGGGCGACAGAGCGACACTCCCTCTAAAAAGAAAGAAAGAAAAGGAAAGTGGGGCTGGGCGCAGTGGCTCACGCTTATAATCCCAGCAATTTGGGAGCCGGAATCGGGTGGATCACCTAAGGTCAGGCGGTCGAGACCACCCTGGCCAACGTGACAAAATCCGATCTCTACTAAAAAAAAAACCAAAAATTAGCCAGGCATGGTGGCGGGCGCCTGTAATTCCAGCTGCTTGGGAGGCTGAGGCAAGGAGAATCTCTTTGAACCTGGGAGGCGAAGGTTGCAGTGAGGCGGAGGTTGCAGTGAGTTGAGATTGCATCGTTGCACTCCAGCCTGGGTGACAAGAGCGAAACTCCGTCTCAAAAAAAAAAAAAAAAAAGAAAGAAAGAAAGAAAGAAAGAAAGAAAGAAAGAAAGAAAGAAAGAAAGAAAGAAAGAAAGAAAGAAAAGAAAAGTGGACCTGGCACGGTGGCTCAGGCCTGTAATCCCAGAACTTTGGGAGGACGAGGTGGGCGGTTCACCTGAGGTCGGGAGTTCGAGACTAGCCTGACCAACGTGGTGAAACCCCCTCTCTACTAAAAATACAAAAATTAGCTGGGCGTAGTGGTGGGTACTTGTAATCCCAGCTACTCAGGAGGCTGAGGCAGGAGAATTCGCTGGAACCTGGAAGGCAGAGGTTGCAGTGAGTCAAGATCTCGCCACTGCACTCCAGCCTGGGTGACAGAGCAAGATTCCGTCTCAAAAAAAAATAAAATAAAATAAAAAATTAGCCGGGCGTGGTGGTGGGCGGCTGTAATCCCAGCTACTCATGAAGCTGAGTTTTGAGGATCGCTTGAGCCCGTGGGTCAAGGCTACCGTGAGCCGAGACTGCACCACTGCCCTCCAGCCTGGCCAGCCTGGGTGACAGAGCAAAACTCTGTCATTAAAAAAAAAAAAAAAAAGGCTGAGCATGGTGGCTCACACCTGTAATCCCAGCACTTTGGGAGGCCAAGGCGGGCAGATCACGAGATCAGGAGATCGAGACCATCCTGGCTAACACGGTGAAACCCCGCCTCTACTAAAAATAGAAAAAAAATTAGCTAGGCGTGGTGGCGGGCGCCTGTAGTCCTAGCTACTCAGGAGGCTGAGGCTGGAGAATGGCCTGAACCTGGGAGGCGGAGCTTGCAGTGAGCCCAGATTGCTGCCACTGCACTCCAGCCTGGGCGGCAGAGTGAGACTGCGTCTCAGAGAAAAAAAAAAAAACTAAATAGCCAGGTAAGGTGTGCTGTGAACCTGTAGTAGTCCTAACTACTTAAGAGGCTGAGGTGGTAGGATCACTTGAGCCCAGGAGTTGGAGAGCAGCCTGGGAAAAAAACAAAACCCCCCCCTAAAAAAAAAAAAAAAAACTCCAAGAAAGTAAAAAAAAAAAAAAAAAGGCCCAAAAGACTGAACAATAGATTTGACAAACTGACACTTGAAGAGAAAAGTCAGTGAGATTAAAAGTAGAAATGAAAATATATATACAGATATACACAATGTAGTCCTGAGACTGAAAGAGAATATTTGATGGATTGTTTTTTTGTTTTTTTGTTAATACAGGGTGTCCCTTTTTTGCCAAGGGTGGAGAGCAGTGGCGCAGTCACGACTCACTGCAGCCCCGACCTTCAAGCCATCCTCCTGCTTCAGCCTCCCGAGTAGCTTGGTCTACAGGTGTACACCACCATACCCAGCTAAAGAAATAGAATATTTGAAAGAAAGGAAGAGACATGAGGGATAGAGTGAGAAAGTCTTCTAGGTGAAGTCCTACAAGAAAATAATAGAGAAAGTAGGGAAGAAACACTGTCAGAGTATTTTCCAGAATTACTGGAAGACAATGTGAATCCTGAAAGTCTGAGACAGGTCTGTTAATTTAGAAAGTTTATTTTGCCAGGGTTGAGGATGGGCCCACGATGCAGCCTCTGGAGGTCCTGATGACATGTGCCCAAGGTGGTCAGAGCACAGCTTGGTTTTATACATTTTAGGAAGACAAGAGATATCAATCAACATATGTAAAATGAACATTGGTTCCGTCCAGAAAGGTGAGATAACTCAAAGCAGGGAGGGGGCTTCCAGGTCACAGGTAGGTGAGAGACAAACAGTTGCATTCTTTTGAGTTTCTGGTTAGCCTTTCCAAAGGAGACAATCAGATACACATTTATCTCAGTGACCAGAGACAGGACTTAGGTTTTGTTTGTTTGTTGTTTTGAGACAGTCTCACTCTGTCACCCAGGCTGGAGTGCAGTGGCACAATCTTGACTCACTGCAAGCTCCGCCTCTGGGGTTCAAGTGATTCTCCTGCCTCAGCCTCCCAAGTAGCTGGGATTACAGGCATGTGCCACCACGCCTGGCTAATTTTTGTATTTTTAGTAGAGATGGAGTTTCACCATGTTGGCCAGGCTGGTCTCGAACTCCCGACCTTAGGTGATCCTTCCGCCTTGGCCTCCCAAAATGCTGGGGTTACAAGCATGAGCCCTTGCACCTGGCCAGAGGGATGATTTTGGGGAAAATCTTAAAAGCAGCCAGCAAGAAAAGACAGGTGTGACTGCCCACTTCCCTGCAGCAACGCTGGGATGCAGTCAACTGAAATATGGTCTCCCAGTTCTCTTCCCTTCCTAGAGCCATGGCGATCCTGCTGCAACATCAGACCATATCACTTCCCTGCTTAAATCCCGCTAATGGCTCCCCAGCTCACTTGAAAAAATACTCAGTCCTTTTTTTTTTTTGACAGAATCTCACTCTGTCACCCAGGCTGGAGTGCAGTGGCATGATCTCAGCTTAAGCAATTATTGTGCCTCAGCATCCCAAGTAGCTGGGATTACAGGCATGCACCACCAAGCCCAGCTGATTTTTTTTGTGTGTGTATTTTTAGCACAAAGTTTCTCCATGTTACCTAGGCTGGTCTCGAACTCCTGAGCTCAATCGATCTTCCCACCTCGATCTCCCAAAGGGCTGGGATTACAGGCGTGAGCCACTGTGCACGGTTGGATTCATTTTTTATGTTTACATCTTTTATTCTCCTGGAATGTTCTCTGATGTAAAGCATTTTCCCTCCAAAGGGTTAGCCATTATCTCAACACCATTTCCCCAATGAGCTATGCTTCTATTTATCTGAAATACCACTGAATTGTTTATGAGAGATGAATTCAGTTTTAGATTTTGTTGCATTTGAGGTTCCCATGAGACACACTGGTGCAAATGCACAGTATAATTTCAGATAAAGGGTTCTGAATGTGTCCTGTGGAAGAGCTGGGTCAGATGAGGAAAGGGCATCATCTAAGACCTTGTGAGGTTCTGAGGTCACCTAGAAAGGATAAGGAGTGAGGAGGAGGTCCACAGCACTGCCCAGCTCACCCTTGAATGATAGCATTCCCTTGGTATCTCCATCCTGGATGGCACTTCCCTGACGTCAGGAACCACGGCTTCCCCTCTCTCAGTGTCCTTTCCAGCATTTAGCATGATGTCTCACACGTTAGTTAATAAATGTTTCAAAATTAACAGTAACCGCATGGCGAGTGGAGGAAACAAGGGATGATGACTGACTGAGGAAGGAAGTGAATAATGCTATCTCTGCCATTACCAAAGCCTTCTGAGATGCCAGCGCTTCATGGAGTTCGCCAAATTCCATTCCGCACTTAGGCACTGGGTCCCTAGTCCTGGGCCAGATGATGGGGCTGACTGGGGACATGAGCACACAGGGATCCCACGACAAGCAACGTATACTTCTGTCATGTGCTGGGAGCTATGGAGAAAATGATCAGCCTGTGGTGATGGAGAGTAATGGCGAGTGAGGAGGTGATGTTTGATCTGAAACCTACAGAGAACTGGGAGAACTGGGAAGGGGGAACAGGGCCTCTGAAAGTCCCTGATGCAGGAAACAGCTTGAGCTGAAAGGCAGCCAGAATGGTTAGGACATGGTAACAAGGTGAAGCTGGACCGCACATCGACCTCACCTCAGGAAGGCATCAGGATTTTATTCAAAGTGCAACGAAAAGCCGTGGAAAGGTTTCAAGCAGTAATGGCAGGATTCAATGTATGTTTTAAAGATATTACTTTCATTCATTTATTTATTATGAGATGGACTTTCACTCTTGTCACCCAGGCTGGAGTGCAATGGCACGATCTCAGCTCACTGCAACCTCCGCCTCCTGGATTCAAGCGATTCTCCTGCCTTAGCCTCCCAAGTAGCTGGGATTACAGGCATATGCCTCCATGCTGGCTAATTTTTATATTTTTAGTAGACATGAGGTTTCATCATGTTGGCCAGGCTGGTCTTGAACTCCTGACCTCAAATGATCCACCCACCTCGGCCTCCCAAATTGCTGGGATTACAGGTGTAAGCCACTGTGCCCGGCCAAAAAATTACTTTTGTTGTGTTGTTTTTTGTTTTTTGAGACACAGTCTTGCTGTGTTGCCTGGCTGGAGTGCAATGGTGCAATCTTGGCTCACTACAACCTCCACCTCCCAGGTTCACACCATTCTCCTGCCTCAGCCTCCTGAGTAGCTAGGACTACAGGCACCCACCACCACGCCTGGCTAATTTTTCGTGTTTTTAGTAGAGACGAGGTTTCTCCATGTTAGCCAGGATGGTCTTGATCTCCTGACCTTGTGATCCACCCACCTCAGCCTCCCAAAGTGCTGGGATTACAGGTGTGAGCCACCATGCCCAGCCAACTCAATGCATTTTTACATATATGTATGTGTGTGTATAAATCCATGTTAATTACCATCCAGACCAAGATATAGAATATGGCTAATACCGCAAGAATCCCCTGTGCAGACAGCCCACCCCACCTGCATTCCCAAGGGCACGTTCTGACCGATATGGCCACAGTATGCACTGGCGTCTGGCGATCTGCCCCTCCCTCTCTGTGAGGATCATGCATGTAGGTAGCTAATTTTTGCTGCTGAGCTGTGTTCTACCGTAAAGCTATACCATAATTTGTTTATCCATTCACCAGCTGATGGACATTTACGTTTTTCCAGGGTTTAGCTATTTATAAATAAAACTGCTAAGAATGTTCTTATATGTGGCTTTTGGTGGACATAGGTATTGAGCAGCAGCTGTTTTCTCTTTTTTTTCTTTCTCTCTCTCTCTCTCTTTTTTTTTTTTTTTTAAGAGATGGAGTCTTGCTCTGTTGCCCAGGCTGGAGTGTGGTGGTGGCGTGATCTTGGCTCACTGCAACCTCTGCCTCCTGGGTTCAAGAGATTCTCCTGCCTCAGCTTCCCAAGTAGCTGGGATTACAGGCATATGCCACCACACCCAGCTAATTTTTGTATTTTTTTTTAGTACAGATGGGATTTCACTATATGTTGGTCAGGCTGGTCTTGAACTCCTGACCTCAGGTGATCTGTCCCTTCTTGACCTCCCAAAGTGTTGGGATTACAAGTGTGAGCCACTGTGCACGGCCTTTTCTTTTTCTTTTTCTTTTTTTTTTCCTGAGTCAGGGTCTCCCTCTTTCGCCTGACTGGAGTGCAGTGGTGTGATCACAGGTCACTACAGCCTTGACCTTCTGGGCTCAAGCGATCCTTCCTACCTTAGCTACCTGAATAGCTGGGACTATAGGTGTGCACCATGCCCAGCTAGTTTTTAAACTTGTGTAGAGACACAAGGGGCATGGGGTGGGTCTCACTATGTTGCCTAGGCTGGTCTTGAACTCCTGGGCTCATGTGATCCTCCCACATCGGCCTCAAAGAGTGGGATTATAGGTGTGAACCACCGTATCTGGCCTAAATGACTATTTCTAAAGCAGCCAAAGTTGTGAACTCGTGACTCTGAGGAACTTATGAACACCAAGGGAAGCCAGGGTTTAGGTCCCCAGTGACCCTGGGGGTCTCCTCAGGTTGGAAAAAAGTAAACTGTGGTTTCTAAAGATTTTCAAGTTGCAGTCCCTTGCCTTTTGAGATTCCTGGGTCTTTCATAAAATCTCTGGTGTCACAGCAGGAGTGGAGGGAGACCTAGAGGAGCAGTGCCCTCTGTGGCCAGCACTGCAGCCAGGAGACTTTTCTATTTTCCAGGCTCTGGGGATGGGGCGGAGGACACCAGTTCATGGCCCCAGTACAGCGATGCACTGGCTGTAAGAACACTGAAACAGACATTCCTCAAGAGACACCCTGGGTCTCACCTCTTCCCGCATCTCCTGGCACCACACCTAAAATAGCTTCCTAATGCTGTGGAACATTACCTCTTCCCACTCATCCAGAAACCCCTTCAAAAGAGCCATCTGTGCTGCAATCTTCATCTGTAGCTTGCACGGCATATGTGAGTTTGCGGATGTAGGTAGATGGCTACTGATGCATTCCCGGACACACACATACACACACACACACACACACACGCGCATACACACACTTGACGCCATGGGCTGAAGGGCTGTTTTCTCCTCTAAATGGCACCTGCTCCCCTCCACATGAGATGTCCCCTCCCCTTCGGTGGGCCACCTCTTTTCCTATTGTGGTTTGCAGCAGCTCCTCTGACCTCACCTTCCTGATGCTGCTGTGATTATTTTCCTGAATTATTTGATTATGACCAGTATCAAAGTGAAAACAGAGTCCAGGGAATGTCACCTATTTATAGCCTGTTGGATCTGTCGCTTTAGGCCTCGCTCTTGGGGAGATGATTCCACACTGCTGTGGAGGTGGTCCACATTGGAGGCCATCACGTTATTGTCAAGGTCTATGCTCAAGGTATAAACCTCTGAGCATTTCTCCTACTTCTTAGATTCTTTTTAACTGTCTTTTCTTTTCTTTTGAGACATATAATAATAATAATTATTATTATTATCTCCCAGGCTGGAGTGCAATGGTGTTATCTCGGCTCACTGCAACCTCCACCTCCCGGGTTCAAGCAATTCTGTCTCAGCCTCCCAAGTAGCTGGGATTACAGGCACCCACCACCACGCCCAGCTAATTTTATTTTTTGTATTTTTTTAGTAGAGGGACTTCACCATGTTGGCCAGGCTGCTCTCGAACTCCTGACCTCAGGTGATCCACCTGCCTTGGCCTCCCAAATGTTGGGATTACAGACATGAGCCACCATGCCCAGCCACAATTATTATTATTATTATTATTTTGTTATTTATTTTTTTTTTTCGGAGACAGAGGCTTGCTCTGTTGCCCAGGCTGGAGTGCAGAGGCGCGATCTTGGCTCACTGCAACCTCTACTTCCCAGGTTCAAGTGATTCTCCTACCTCAGCCTCTCAAGTAGCTGGGATTACAGGTACACGCCGCCATGCCCGGCACATTTTTTGTACTTTAGTAGAGACAGGGTTTCACTGTGTTGCCTAGGCTGGTCTCGAACTCTTGAGCTCAGGCGATCTGCCCGCCTCGGCCTCCCAAAGTGCTGGGATTACAGGCATGAGCCACTGCGCCCAGCCTAAAATTTATTTGTAAACATTTAATTATAAGCTAAAATCAGATACGAGAAACTACAAAAAACAAAGATATAGCTTAGTGAACTTTTTTTTTTTTTTGAGACAGAGTTTTGCTCTTGTTGCCCAGACTGGAGTGCAGTGGCTCGATCTCGGCTCGCTGCAATCTCCGCCTCCCAGGTTCAAGTGAATCTTCTGCCTCAGCCTTCCAAGTATCTGGGATTACAGGCATGCGCCACCATGCCCAGCTAATTCTGTATTTTTAGAAGAGACGGGGTTTCTCCATGTTGGTCAGGCTGGCCTCAAATTCCCAACCTCAGGTGATCCACCCTCCTCGGCATCCCAAAGTGTTGGGATTACAGGCATGAGCCACTGCCCCCGGCACCCCCCCACCTTTTTTTTTTCTTTTTTTGAGACAGAGTCACACTCTGTTGCTCAGGCTGGAGTAGAGTGGCACAATCTTGGCTCACTGCAACCTCTGCCTCCCAGGTTCAAGCAATTCTCCTGCCTCAGCCTCCCAGATAGCTGGGATTACAAGCGTGCACCATCATCAGTTAATTTTTTGTACTTTTAGTAGAGACGGAGTCTCCCTATGTTGGCCAGCCTGGTCTCGAATGCCTGACCTCAGGTGATCTGGCCCCCTCTGTCTTCCAAAGTGTTGGGAGTACAGGTGTGAGCCACCATGCCTATTCATCTTAGCAAACTTTTATAAGGCAGACACGCTTGTAATCACCACCCAAGAACTAGAACTTTGGCATCCCCCCACTCGCCCCTCATAGAAGCCCTTCCCTGCCGCATCCCAGTTATAGTCCCTGACTCTCTCCAACTGAGCCCACCATCCTGACTCATAGGACTCACTTGCAGCGGGGTTCATCACCCAAGAGTGCCTCTGTAGACACCATACTTCAGTCTTACTGATTTAAAAAGACAACTTTATTCAGGTATAATTTACATCTAATAAAATTCATCCATTTTAAGGACACAATTTTGATGAGTTTGACAGGTGTATACAATCATGTAACCACCAATCCTGATTCAAGAACATTTCTATCACTCCCAAAATTCCCTTGTACCCCTTTATACCCACTCCCCTTCCCCTAGTCCTGGGCCCAGGCAACCACTAATTTGCTTTTTGTTGCTATAGATTAGATTTCCCTTTTCTAAAATTTTATATAACTAAAATCATGTTACATTCTCTTTTGGGTATAGCTTCTTTCACTAATGGTTTTGAAATTTATCGCTGTTCAGTATTTCCTTCCCTTTTTTTTTTTTTTTTTGAGACGGAGTCTCGTTCTGTTGCCAAAGCTGGAGTGCAGTGGTGTGATCTCGGCTCACTGCACCCTCCGCCTCCTGGGTTCAAGCAATTTTCCTGCCTCAGCCTCTCAAGTAGCTGGGGCTACAGGCGCACGCTGCCCCGCCTCACTAATTTTTGCATTTTTAGTAGAGACAGGCTTTCTCCATGTTGCCCAGGCTGGCCTTGAACTCCTGACTTTGAGTGAGCTGCCAGCTTCAGCCTCCCAAAGTGCTGGGATTAAAGGTGTGAGCCACCGTGCCTGGCCTTCCTTCCTTTGTATTGCCAGGAAGTATTCCGCTGAATGAATATACCAAAATTGTTTACGCATTCTTCTTTTGAGGGACATTTGAGTTGTTATCAGTTTTTGGCTATCACCAATAAAGCTGCTACAAGCATTGGTTACAGACTTCTGTATGGACATCTACTTTAATACACTTGGGTAAATAAACACCTAGGAGTGGGATTACTAGGCTTTATAGGAGGTATGTGTTAAAATTTATACAAAACTGTCAAACTGTTTTCCAAAATGGCTGTGTGTTCAGGAAAAACTCTCAAACTGAGCTTATCTTCCACTCTTGGATCAATACAACAGTCAACGTAGAAGACTTCCATGACCCCAATATATATGGGGATTTCTCCTCACCAGCAAGCAAGCGATCAATTCTGCAGCACACACCAACTGGGTGCCAATTCCCATGCTATCTACCTGGAGATAGTGTCAGATTCCACAGATTTGGAGCTCAGTCCCCAACGCTGCCCCTGCCCCGCTCCCCTAGATACCAGTAGCAAGTCTGGGCCTCAGGAACTTCTGACTAACTGGCTTCAAGTTGGGGGGTTCCCACAACCCCAACTTTGAGTGCAATTACTTTGCTGAAGCAGCTCACAGAACTCGGGGAAACATTTACTTATGTTGACTGATTTATTACTGTAAATAAAAAATACAATCCTAAGTTCCCCAACTGACTGAACTGCGGAACAGACCCCTTCTAGCACCCGAGAAACCTGAAAAACTGAATTCCTGACCAAGACCGGAAGGGAGGTCACACTCCCTCCTTTTTAGAGTTTAGGCACAGCCGACCAGCATTAACATGAAAATAGAGAAGTAAGACTTAATACTGGCAGAACAGACTCTTCGGGGCAATAGGATACCAAACTACAACCTTACTCTGGTATAGCATCATGGGACAAACAGCGACCCTAAAGGAAATAACAATATTTCACCCCAAAATATATTTCATTGACATATTTTGAAATAGTTCTGCAAAGCCATCTTTTGTGGGGGAAATTTTCATCTGTAGAGAATCTCCATTAATGCAGCCAGGCTTCCCTTTCTAGGCCTTTCTGGAACCTATGAGAGATTAAATTCGAATCTGACACGTTTAAGTTCTTAAAAGAGATTTACCATCTATTCTTTCTGAAAGGGGCTACCTATGAGGCATCATCGATATAACAAGAAGTTTGGGCCTGGCACGGTGGCTCACGCCTGTAAATCCCAGCACTTTGGAAGGCCAAGGTGGGCGGATCACCTGAGGTCAGGAGTTCGAGACCAGCCTGGCCAACATGGCGAAACCATGTCTCTCCTAAAAATACAAAAATTAGCCAGGTGTGGTGGCACAGGCTTGTAATCCCAGGTGAACAGGAGGCTGAGGCAGGAGAATGGCGTGAACCTGGGAGGCAGAGGCTGCAGTGAGCCAAGATCATGCCACTGCACTCCAGCCTGGGCAACGGTGAGACTCCACATTAAAAAAAAAAACAAAAAAAAAAACTTTGGCCTCCACACTCCCCTTATCTGAACTCGGTCATTTCCTTCTGCTAACTTCAAGTCTTTAGACAAAGCTTTAATTCTTTCAACCAACTGCCAATCAGAAAAATATTTGAATCTACCTAATGAAAGGTGAAGCCAGCTGGACTTCCTCGGTGGAGTGCAGACTTGGAGAACTTTTCTGTCTTACAAGAGGATTGTAAAATGCACCAATCAGCACTCTGTAGCTAGGATTGTAAAATGCACCAATCAGCGCTCTGTGGCTAGCTAGAGGTTTGTAAAATGTGCCAATCAGCACACTGTAAAATCGACCAATCAGTGCTCTGTAAAATGGACCAATCAGCATGCTGAAAAATGGACCAATCAGTAGGACATGGGTGGGGACAAATAAGGGAATAAAAGCTGCCCTCCCCCTGCCCCCCCAAACCAGCCCCCATACCTCACAGGAGGAGCAACCTGCTTGGGTCCCCTTCTGTGCTGTGGAAGCTTTGTTCTTTCGCTCTTCACAATAAATTTTGCTGCTGCTCACTCTTTGGGTCCATGCCACCTTTAAGAGCTGTAATACTCACCGCCAAGGTCCGTGACCTCATTTTTGAAGTCAGTGAGACCAAGAACCCACCGGAAGGAACCAATTCTAGACACACTGACCTGTAAACTCATCTCTCCTTCAAGATGTCCCAGCTCTTTTGGCTGAACCAATGTGCACCTTCCATGTATTGATTTATGATTTTACCTACAATTCCTCTCTCCCTAAAATGTATAAATCTACACTAACGTGACCACCTTGGGTACACTTTCTCACTTTCCCCAGGCCGTGGGGAACAATCATATTGGCTAAGGATAAACCTCTTTAAAATACTTTACAGAGTCTGGTTTTCCAGTAACATTACAAAGGCTATTACAAAAGATACCAGTGAATATGAGAGGTGAAGCCAGCTGGACTTCCTGGGTTGAGTGGGGACTTGGAGAACTTTTCTGTCTAGCTAGAGGATTGTAAACACACCAGTCAGCACTCTGTGTCTAGCTAGAGAATTGTAAATGCACCAATCAGCACTCTGTAAAAACGCACCAATCAGTGCTCTGTGCCTAACTAAAGGATTGTAAATGCACCAATCAGCACACTGTAAAAACACACCAATCAGCGCCCTGTGTTAAACTAAAGGATTGTAAACACACCAATCAGTATTCTGTAAAATGGACCACTCTGTAAAATGGACCAATGAGCAGGACATGGGTGGGGACAAATAAGGGAATAGAAACTGGCCACACCCCTCACCTTCCCCCCTGCAAGCAGCAGCAACCTGCTTGGGTCCCCTTCCACACTGTCACACTGTGGAAGCTTTATTCTTTCGCTCTTCACAATAAATCTTGCTACTGCTCACTCTTTGGGTCCGTGCCACCTGTAAGAGCTGTAACACTCACTGCGAAGGTCCGCAGCTTCATTCTTGAAGTAAGGGAGACCAAGAACCCACCGGAAGGAACCAACTCCGGACAGAAATGTGTAGGGTGAGGTACTGGGGGAAGGTGCACTGAGCTTCTAGGCCCTCCCCAGATGCAGCACCTTCCAGGAATCTTTATGTGTTCAGCTATCGAGGAGCTCTCTGAACCCTGTCCTCTTGGGTTTTTATAGACAACCTTGTTGAAATGAAGGTCTCCAGGGTATGGAGCGGGACCCTCTCTGGAATTAGAGTCCTGTGTCCCACAATCAGAAAGGTGGAGGAAGATTAGAGTTCTGCCATGGGGCAGGTGAAAGAAGGGCAGGAAAAAATCAAAGAGATTCTGTTTCATGAGGCCTGCTTCTGAGGCCCAGAGCACTCAGCATTATTATTTTTTATACATATCTTTTTCTAGACGAAGTCTTGCTCTGTCACCCAGGCTGGAGTGCAGAGGTGCGATCTCAGCTCACTGCAACCTCCGCCTCCTGGGTTCAAGCAATTCTCTGCCTCAGCTTCCCGAGTAGCTGAGATTACAGATGCCTGCCACCACGCCTGGCTAATTTTTGTATTTTTAGTAGAGATGGGGTTTCACCACGTTGGCCAGGCTGGTCTTGAACTCCTGACCTCATGATCCACCTGCCTCAGCCTCCCAAAGTGCTGGGATTACAGGCATGAGCCACCGGGCCTGGCCTACAGCACCCATCATTATAACAAAAGACTGTAACAAGGGCTATGGGAGTTACAAACCAGGAACCATGGAGGAAGCCAATACATATTAATATATATATGTAAAATGACACCACACTGTGCCATTGTACATTCTCACCAGCAATATATAAGAGCTCCAGGGTGCAATGGCTCATGCCTGTAATCCAGCACTTTGGGAGGCCGAGGCAGGCAGATCACCTGAAGTCAAGAGGTCAAGACCAGCCTGGCCAACATAGTGAAACCCCAACTCTACTAAAAATGCAAAATTAGCCCAGAGTGGTGGCATGCACCTGTAATCCCACGTACTCAGGAGGCTGAGGCAGGAGAATTGCTTGAACCCGGGAGGCAGAGATTGCAGTGAGCTGAGATCGCACCACTGCACTCCAGCCAGGGCGACAGAACAAGAATCTGTCTCAAATAAATAAATAAATAGATAAATAAAGGCTGGGCGCAGTGGCTCACGCCTGTAATCCCCACACTTTGGGAGGCTGAGGCGGGCAGATCACAAGATCAGGAGATCTAGACCATCCTGACTAACACGGTGAAACCCCATCTCCACTAAAAATACAAAAAAAAAAAAATTAGCTGGGCGTGGTGGCGGGTACCTGTAGTCAGTCCCAGCTACTAGGGAGGCTGAGGCAGGAAAATGGCGTGAACCTGGGAGGTGGAGCTTGCAGTGAGCCAAGATTGCACAACTGCACTCCAGCCTGGGCGACAGAGTGAGACTCTATCTCAAAAATAAAATAAAATAATAAATAAAATAAAATAAAATAAAATGTACCATCTTAATCATGTTTAAGTCTCTCTCTCTCTCTCTTTCTCTCTCTCCCTCTCTCCCTGTCTCCCTCTCCCTCTCTTCTCTTCCTCTCTTTCTCTCTTTCTGTCATTCTATTTCCTGAGACAGGGGCTCACTGTGTCACCCATGCTGGAGTGCAGTGGCATGAACACAGCTCACTGCAGCCTCGACCTCCTGAGCTCAAGCAATCTTCCTGCCTCAGCCCCCCAAGTGGCTGGGTCTACAGGTGCATACCGCCACACTCTGCTATTTTTGTATTTTTTGTAGAGAAAGGGTTTTACTACATTGCCCAGGCTGGTCTTGAACTCCTGGGGCCTGCTACAACTGAACAACTCCCGGCCTCCCAAAGTGTTGGGATTACAGGTGATCACCGCCTTCCACTTTTCAGTCCATTTTTAAAAAAATCCGGGTCATTTTTCTTTTTGCTGGGAGGTAGGAGTTATTTATATAATCTGGATATCCGTTCTTTTTTCGGATTATGTATTATGAATATTTTCTGTTACGTTGTGGCTCTTCATCTTCTTACAGTGTCTTTTGAAGATTCACAGGGTTTACATTTTGGATCAAGTCTAATTTATTATTATTATTATTATTATTATTATTATCGGAGATGGGAGTTCACTCACCTGTACGGAGGCAATGATGATCTTTGGCTCACTGTAACTCCATCTCCTGGGTTCAAGCTGATTCTCCTGCCTCAGCTTCCTGGAGTAGCTGGGATTACAGCACGCATGCCCTGCCTGCTATAAAATATTTCTTTAGTAGAGATGGGGGTTTCACCATCTTGGTCAGCTGGTCTCGAACTCTGACCTTGTAATCCGCCTGCCTCAAAACACTGGGATTACAGGCGTGAGCCACTGTTCCTGGCCACAATTTAGATATTTTATTATAATTTTTTTTTTTTTTTTTTTGAGATAGGGTCTCACTCTTGCTGCTGCCCAGGTGAGCCGCAAAAGAGAGTAAAATCCCAGCCTACTGCATTTCTCCCACCCCGGGCTCAAAGCCAGATCCTCCCACCTCTGAGTGCGGCTGGGACTGGCATGCACCCACCATGCCTGGCTATCTTAAAATTTTTGGTAGAGACATGAGTCTCTGTGTTGCCTCAGCTAATTTTTTTTTTTTTTTTTTGGCTCAGCCCTGCCTCAGGCTGGAGTGTGGCTGGGATCTCGGCTCACTGCCCACAGGTTCACATTCTCCTGCCTCAGCCTCCCGAATAGCTGGAACTGCAGGTGCCCGCCACCACACCTGGCTAATTTTTTTGTATTTTTAGTAGAGACGGGGTTTCACCGTGGTGTCGATCTTCTGACCTCGTGATCCGCCCGCCTCGGCCTTGCAAAGTGCTGGGATTACAGGCGTGAGCCACCACGCCCGGCCTTTTTTTTTTTTTTTTTTTTTAAAACGATCCATGCTTTCCAAGTCCTAAGAAATCTTTGCCTACCCCAAGGTTACACGGACTTTCTCCTGTGTTTTCCTTTAGAAATTCCTTAGTTTTGACTTTTATGCCACAATTCATTTCAAATTAAATTTTGTTTATGGTATGAGATAAGAATCAAGATTTTTTTTTTCGAGATGAGGTGTTGCTATGTTGTCCAACAATGGTCTCAAACTTCTGAGCGCAAGAATTCTGCTGGCCTCAGCCTCCCACATAGTGCTGTCCACCACGCCCAGCTCAAGATGCTTTTTGTTTCAAACTGATATCTAGGCTGGCAGGATGGCTCACGCCTATAATCCCAGCCCTTTGGGAAGTCAAGGAGGGCGGATCACCTGACGTCAGGAGTTCGAGACCAGCCCGGTCAACATGGTGAAACCCCACCTCTACTAAAAATACAAAAATTAGCCAGGCGTGGTGGCACACACCTGTAATTCCAGCTACTTGGGAGGCTGAGGCAGGAGAATCGGTACTGAACCCAGGAGACGGAGGTTGCAGTGAGCCAAAACTTCGCACCACCGCATTCCAGCCTGGGCTTACAGAGTGAGACTGTCTAAAAAAAAAAAAAAAAAAAAAAAAAATTAGCCAGGCATGAGCAAGCCTATAATCCCAGCGCCATTTGGTTGAGGACCCCTTGAACCCAGGAGGCAGGAAGTTACAGCCAGCCAACATCATAAACACTGCATCCAGCTCTAGGCAGCAATAAGAGATAAAATCCTGGTTCTTCAAAAAGAAAAAGAAAAAAAAAAAAGGATACCTAGTTCCAGCATCATTTGCTGAAAAGATACTGAATTGCCACTACATCGAATTCATCTTTGCACCTTTCTGCTGAAAATCAAGACCATGAACAACTTGTGAATCTACTTCTGGTATTCTCTTTTCTGTTCCATTGATTTACAGATCTATCCTTATCCTTACATGAATAGCACAGTTTCTTTTTTTTGAGATGAAGTTTCGCCCTGCTTGGCCATAGGCTGGAAATGTAATGGTGTGATCTTTGCTCACTGCAACCTCCTCGGCCTCCCAGGTTCAGGAATGGCCTCGGGCCCTGCCTCCCGAGAGTAGCTGGGATTACAGGCACGCCACCACCCAGCCACTCTCTGGGTATTTTAGTAGATTAGCTTCACCATGTTATTAGGTTGGAGTCTCAAACTCCTGAACTTGGGATCCACCTGTCTTCAAAGTGCTGGGATTACAGGAGCCTGGGTTGCCTGGCCTTCTAATAGCACAGTTTCTTAACACTAACTTTACAGAATATCTTGAAATCAGGTGGTATAAGCTTTCCAACTTTGTTCTTTTAAGAACAAAGAAACGCTTGGCTTACCAAACAAAACAATAAACAAACAAAACCCCAAAGCTTGCTAAGTGTCATAAGAAACAAAGGAAGACTTACAATTGAAGGAGACTAATGAGGAATAATAACTAAATGCAAAATGGGATTCCAGATCACATCCTGGAACCAAAAAGGGACATTAGTAAAAAATTCATGAAATTCAAGTCCTACAGTTTAATTAATCATATTGTTGGCCAGGAGCAGTGGCTCATGCCTATAATCCCAACACTTTGGGAGGATGAGGGGAGAAGATCGCTAGAGTCCAGGAGTACAAGACCAATCTGAGCAACATGGTGAAACCCTGTCTTTTTTAGAAAAAAATAGAAAAAAACAACTAGCTGGGCATGATGGTGTGTGCCTGTAGTCCCAGCTCCCTGAGAATCTGAGGTGAGAGAATTGCTTGAGCCCACAAGGTTGAGGTTGCAATGAGCCAAGATCATACCAGTGCACTCCAGCCTGGGCGACAGAGCACACCTGTCTTGAAAATAAAAATAATATTGAGGACGGAAGAGGTGGTTCATGCCTGTGATCCCAGCACTTTGGGAAGCTGAGGCAGGAGGATTGCTTGAACCCGGGAATTCAATACCAGCCTGGGCAACATAGAGAGGGCCCATCTCTATAAAAAATATAAAAAGTATGTGGGCATGGTGGCACATGCCTGTAATCCCAGCTACTCAGGAGGCTGAGATGGGAGGATGGCTTGAGCCTGAGAGGTAGAGGTTGCAGTGGGCTGAGATCATGCTACTGCACTCCAGTCTGGGCGACAGAGCGAGATCCTGTTGCAATAATAATAATAATATTGGCCCGGCATGGTGGCTCACACCTGTAATCCCAGCACTTTGGGAGGCCGAGGCAGGCAGATCATGAGGTCAGGGTGGGTTCAAGACCAGCCTGGCCAATACGGTGAAACCCTGTCTCTACTAAAAATACAAAAATTAACCTGGCGTGGTGGCACACGTCTGTAATTCCAGCTACTTGGGAGGCTGAGGCAAGAAAATCACTTGAACTCAGAAGGCATAGGTTGCAGCGAGCTGAGATCACACCACTGCACTCCAGCCTGGGCGACAGAGCAAGACTCTGTCTCAAATGATAATAACAATAATAATGTACTAATATTAATTTCCTATTTTTGGTTACATAAGATTATTAATACTAAGCAAGCAGGTTGAAAGATACAAGAAAACTCTACTATGTTTGCAACTTTTCTCTAACTTAAAAACTACTTCAGGCTGGGCACAGTGGCTTTACAACAATCCCAGCACTCTGGGAGGCTGAGGCGGGTGGATCACCTGAGGTCAGGAGTTGGAGACAGCCTGGCCAACAGGCTCTACTAAAAATACAAAACGTATCTGGGTGTGGGGCACATGCCTGTAATCCCAGCTGCTCAGGAAGCTGAGGCAGGAGAATCGCTTGAACCTGGGAGGCAGAGGTTGCAGTGAGCCGAGAGCACGCCATTGCACTCCAACCTGGGCAACAGAGAGAGACCTTGTTTCAAAACAAACAAACAAACAAACAACTCGTTCAAATAAAGTTTTTGAAATTCACAAGGCCGAGCATGCCTGTAATCCCAGCACTTTGTGGGATCTGTGTGGGAGGATCACTTGAGCCCGGGAGTTGGAGACCAGCCTGGGCAAAAGAGCAAGACCCTGTTTGAATTTAAAACAAAAACAAAAACAAAAACAAAAAACCACAATTGTCATCTCACAGCTTCCATGGGTCAAAAGGCTATGGCACAACTTAGCTAGATCCTCTGCTCAGGAGCTTATAGGCTGAAATTAACCTGTTATCTGGGCTGCATTCTCATCTGGAGGTTTCACGAGGGGAAGAATCCACTTCCAAACCCATTCAGGTTGTTGGCAGAATGAATTTCCTTGTGGTTGGATGACTGATGACAGCCAGATGTTTGCTGGCTATTGGTTGGAGGCTACCTTCAGGTCCCAGAGTCCTAGAAGCCATCCACAGTTCCCTGCTGCATGGCCCTCCCCATAAGCTGGTCATGGCATGGCTGTTTGCTTCTTCAAGACTAGCAGTAGCATCTCTCCCCACAGTTGGTTAAGACGAAATCTATAAAAAAACAGCAGGTGAGTCACATCCCATCACATATGCCCTACTCTGTGGGCCAGGAGCAACTCACAGTTCCTGCGCACACTCAAGAGGAAGGAATTACACAAGGGCAGGACCCACTGGGGGTCAGTTAGGGTGTGCTGGCCACACTCTCCATTCCCTTCATTCTTTACAACAAATTTGTCAAAGTACCTGGGCTGTGTAACCTGCAGAGTTTCCTATAGTCTGGATTTTGCTAATTGTACACTCCTGGTGCAATTCAGCATGTTCCTTTGTTCTCTGCATTTCTGGTGAATTGGCAGCTGGACACAGAGAATTGATCAGGCTCAGGTTGGATCCCGTTAGCAACATTTTAGGTAGTGATGTGTGGTCTTCACGCAGGAGGCACATAGCATCTGTCTTTTGGTGATGTTACTGGCTATTGAGACTTAATGCCTACATTAATTAATTAACTAGGGGCAGCAAAATTATGGTATTCTAATTCCATTCTTTCTTTTTCTTTTATTCATTGTATTTATTTATTTATTTGTTTTGGGATACAGTCTCGCTCTGTCACCCAGGCTGGAGTGCAGTGGAGTGATCTTGGCTCACTGCAACCTCTGCCTCCCGGGTACAAGCAATTCTCCTGTCTCAGCCTCCCGAGTAGCTGAGACTACAGGTACACGCCACCATGCCTAGCTAAATTTTGTATTTTTAGTAGAGATGGGGTTTCATCATATTGGTCAGGCTGGTCTTGTACTCCTGACCTCAGGTGATCCACCGCCTCGGCCTCCCAAAATGCTGGGATTACAGGTATGAGCCACTGCACCCAGCCTGTAATATTTTCATAAGATGATGCTTTCCTTCATCTATTATTTAAGTCTAGTTCATATAGGGAAGGAAGGATAAATGTTTGATTCACTTATTTACCAGTTTTTGAGATAAATATATTGGTGACCAGTTGTTTTTTAACAGTATTATGAACCCATAGATTTAAACCTCTTTGATTGATTTGAACTCATTGCAATTCTTGTCCTTACTAAAGCTCACATGGTCTAGTGGGAGCCTCTTCAAACTGGCTCCTGAGTCTTTTTGACATTATCCTATTAGTCTTTGAGAGCTGCCTTGTAAGCTGGTATGTAAAGGTGATCCTACTCTAGTCTTGAAGCAAAGCGTTTTGCCAAGAAGCCCTGATTTTTTTTTTTCTTAAGAGATGGGATCTTGCTCTGTTGCCCTGGCTTTAAGACATTGTAGCTCACCGCAAACTTGAATACCTGGCTTTAAGCAATCCTCTCACCCGGGCCTCCCAAAGTGCTGGAATTACAGGCGTGACATTGTACCCAGCCCTCAATTGAAACAATATTTCAAGACCACAATCCAGGCTCTGGGGATGCTACTGTCACTGCATTAGCCTTTTTGGTGGACAAAAGTAGGAAAAAAGGCCAGGCATGGTGGCTCATGCCTGTAATCTCAGCACTTTGGGAGGCCAAGGTGGGAGGATCACCTCAAGTCAGGAGTTAGAGACCAGCCTGGTCAACATGGAGAAACCCCATCTCTACAAAAAAAATACAAAATTTAGTGGGATGTGATGGCATGCACCTGTAGTTCCAGCTACTTGGGAGGCTGAGGCAGGAGAATCACTTGAATCCCAGGGGAGCAGAGGTTGCAGTGAACTGAGATCACACTGTCGTACTCCAGCCTGGGCAACTCTGTCTCAAAAAAAAAAAAAAGCAGGAAACATATATAATGTAATTATTTGGGAGCTCATCTGATATGAGGAAGAAGAGGGAGAGGTTGAAACCGAGAGGCAATAAATAACTGATACATCCACTCTTTTCTGGCCTTTCTGGCCTTCATTTCTGTGGTCCCCGTTCTGCTGCTTAATTTTATTCCATGGTCGGCAGTTTCTGCCGGGTCCTGTCTGCACAGAACAGGGAGCCCTGGAGGGTCTGTTTCAGGATGTGGAGAAGCTTGATCAACCCCATATGCTGCCTCAGCCCCTCCAAGCTCCCTGCGCTTGGTTGCAGTTTCAGCTGCTCTTCTCAAACTCACTGCCCAGCTTTCTCCTCAATGTCTGCTGCCTATTTCAGGATCCTCCTGTTTTCAGGTCCACCTGGTGCTACCCTGGTTGCCTCCCTCTCCTTCCTCCCCCACAAGTCTTGTGACTGTCAGTGTTTTGTCCTCATTCACTCCTATTTTAGGCTTCACGGACATAGCTTGTCACCAGTTGTGTTATAAACCTTGTCCAGTGGTTTTTGGAGACAGCTAGGCTCATTCACTCAGCTGGTCGTTGGGTTAAGCTGCAAGGGCCACAAAAACTTCACTCAGCTTTCCCTATCATGCAGTAATCTGAGCTTCTTAAAGGCATGGCAGTGGCTTTCCCAGAAAGCACAAAAGGAGAAGCTTCTAGGTCTCCTAAAGGTCAGGCCGTCACTCCCTCCACCTTCTGGTAGTCAGAGCAAGTGGCAAGACCAGCCCGCAGTCAAGGGCAGGGACACAGACTCCGCCTCTCAGTGGGAGGAGCTGCAGGTGCACACAGGCAGAAAGGGGTGGATAGTGTCATCTTCAGAGATGCCAGCTCAGCCTTGTCTGACCCAGAGCCCAAGCAGGTGCCATCCCCCTTAGGAAGCTTGCTGCAGGCCAAATGAACACTGTACCTTAGCTGTCGCTAAAGGGTGGGGCGAGGGAGGGAAAGGATTCCTGCTGTTTCCACTACGGGATTCCACGTAGGTATGGAGTTTCCACCTCGGGCTATGGGGAGCACAGGGGGTGGCACAGGACTGGCACTGTGGAAAAGAATTAACTCCCATCTTTCCTCTCCACCCTTGTCGCTTGCAGGCCCTCCCAGGGCTGGCGGGGCATACGGCCCTGTCAGTGGTAAGTCAAGCCGGGAGCCCTGCCAGGGAGGGCCAGATGGAGAAGGAGGAAAGCACAAATCAGCCCTGTGGCCGGCACCATAAATAATGCTCCTTGGTGTGGGTGGCAGCTCTGCAGGCCCATTTGATCAGCCGTGGAGTGTCAGTGCCTCAGCCCTCCCTGTCTCTGGCCTGAAAGTCTTAATCCGCCTGGCATAACAGCTCCCTGCAGCCTGCGGTGGGGAGGACAGCTGAAGGGGAAGGCAGATAATCTGACGTATCAGGGCCACTCCAAAAGCCATTCTTTTGTTCCCTCCTGGCCGGGCGGGGGAGGTGCATGGGGCTGGCTGCGTGGGGAAGAGCCACTGCCTGGGGCCTTGACATTCTGATGGACCGAAGGGCAGGCATTTTCCTCTCTGATGCCTCAGCTGTTTTTCTGGGGCTGGCTTGGAGCACTGGCAAGGCTGATGCCATATGGCGGTCCCGCTTCCTCAGCCATGGAACTGGATCTTTGCAAATTGGAGAGCAGGCGCTGAGCCTCACTCCTGCTGTCTTCTGTACCTGACTGTCTCCCTTTAAGGTGGAGATTTGACTTTCTGCCTCAGGTCAAATTCCACAGGCTGCCCTTTTTATCCATAGGAACCAGAAACAGGGAATTCCGCCTGCCAGAACTCCCCAGATATTTTTGCCGTCAGGCTCCCAGTGAGCCAGAGCGGATCAGAGGGTGCAAAGATGAGAGAGGGTGAGGGAGGAAGTTGAGAGCTCTGTGCTGCTGGCATCTCGTGGTCCCCATTCTCCCTGCATTCAGTGTCACTGCATTTTTTTGAACAGGGAAACATTTGAGAGCTCTGATTGTCAAAGTGTAGCTTGAGTCCCATGGGAATCACCTGGGGGAAGCTTTAAAAAATGGCAGGTTCCTGGGCTACGCCAAGACCTGCCGAATCGTAATCCCTAGAGAAGAGGCACGCTGGAAACTGCATTTTAAACGAGCCCTCTGGCGATTCCTTAACCTTTCTTTTCTTTTTTTTTTTTTTTTTGAGACGGAGTCTTGCTCTCTCTCCCAAGCTGGAGTGCAGTGGCCAGATCTTAGCTCACTGCAAGCTCTGCCTCCCGAGTTCACGCCATTCTCCTGCCTCAGCCTCCCGAGTAGCTGGGACTACAGGCACCTGCCACCTTGCCCGGCTAGTTTTTTGTATTTTTTTTTTTAGTAGAGACGGGGTTTCACCATGTTCGCCAGGATGGTCTCGATCTCCTGACCTCGTGATCCGCCCGTCTCGGCCTCCCAAAGTGCTGGGATTACAGGCTTGAGCCACCGCGCCCAGCCTTCTTAACCTTTCTTGTCTTTGATGGCGTTGTTAAGAAAATGGACTCTGAGGCAGGGTGTGGTAGCTCAAGCCTGTAATCTCAGCACTTTGGGAGGCTGAGGCGGGCGGATCATGAGGTCAGGATATCAAGACCATCCTGACTAACTCAGTGAAACCTCTTCTCTACTAAAAATACAAAAAACATTAGCTGGACGTGGTGGCAGGTGCCTGTAGTCCCAGCTACTCGGAGGCTGAGGCAGGAGAATGGTGTGAACCCGGGAGACAGAGCTTGCAGTGAGCCGAGATCACTCCACTGCACTCCAGCCTGGGCAACAGGGTGAGACTCCATCTCAAAAAAAAAAAGAAAAAAAAAAAGAAAAGAAAAGAAAATGGGCTCCGAAACCAAACTGCCTAGCACCCAAACCGAGCCTAGAAAAGCAACTTGTGTGGCCGGGTAGCTCATGCCTGTAATCCCAGCCCTTTGGAAGGCCAAGGCAGGGGGACTACTTGAGCCCAGGAGTTTGAGCCAAACCTAGACAACATACAGAGGTCCCTGTCTCCATTTAAAAAATAATAAATAGGCTGGGTACAGTGGCTCACGCCTGTAATCCCAACACTTCGGAAGGCTGGGGCAGGCGGATCACCTGAGATTGGGAGTTCGAGACCGGCCTGACCAACATGGAGAAACCCTGTCTCTATTAAAAATACAAACTTGTCCAGGCGTAGTGGTGCAAGCCTGTAATCCCTGCTACTCTGGAGGCTGACACAGGAGAATTGCTTGAACCTGGGAGATGGAGGTTGCGGTGAGCCGAGATTGTGCCATTGCACTCCAGCCTGGGCAACAATAGCGAAACTCCGTCTCAAAAAAAAAAAAAAATAATAATAATAATTATAAGTAGGCCAGGTGTGGTGGCTCACGCCTGTAATTCCAACACTTTGAGAGGCCGAGACGAGCAGATCACCTGAGGTCAGGAGTTCGAGACCAGTCTGGCCTACATGGTGAAACCCCGTCTCTACTAAAAATACAAAATTAGCTGGGCATGGTGGTGCATGCCTGTAATCCCAGCTATTCAGGAGGCTGAGGCAGGAGAATCACTTGAACCCAGGAGGCGGAGTTGGTCGTGAGCTGAGATTGCGCCACTGCACTCCAGCCTGTGCGACAACAGCAAAACTTCATCTCAAAAACAAACAAACAAATAAATTAATTAATTAACTAATAAGTTATATATATATTAAAAAGAAAAGCAACTTGTTCTTTCTGTATATCAGTTTTCTAATTTACACAACAGGGATGATAATAGCACCTACCCACAGTGTGGAGAGGGTTAAATGTAGATAACAATCATATATTATAATTATGATGATCAAGCACTTTGTTTTGTCCAAAGGCGGAAGGAGGAGGCTGGGAGAGGGGCCGTGCCTGTCTAAGTTCTCTCATCAGTGTGGTGCCAGAGACAGAGGAGGGCGCAGACCCAGGTCAGGTGCCCCGCTCACCTGCCATGTGTGCTGTCCTGGGCCTCAGTCCCTCAGGGCCCAGCCTGGACTGGGTGGTGACAATGACAAACTGCAGAAAGACACAAACTGAACTCACTTGCCTTTCCCCAGGATGTTTCCAAAGTAACGCTGCATTAGCCCATTTCCCTGTCAGACAGGGCAAGGGCTTACTTTAGAAAAGTCAGGGACACTGGCGGTGGGGCTGGAGGAGCTGTGGGTATGTTGCCTGATGTCCTGGCTACTAGGGATGGTGTCAGCAGCATGGGATGGCACAGGTACAGAAGTATATAGAGCACAGCCTTCTGGGAGGGTCCCTGGTTCTGTGGAATAACTGTACAAACAAATGCAACCTAACAAAGGTTTAGTATAACACTAAGAACAATAGCAGATAGAACAGGTTTCCTGTTTATTATATGCCAGCTCTGTTATGTTTATAATCTCATTTGACAGATGGTGAAACTGAGACACAAAGAGTTTAACCAATTCACACCAAGCCATAAAGCTGGTAAAGTGCAATAAGCCTGGGCGGCATCCTGAGGCCTGGGTTTGGGTTCCATCTTTACCCTGAGTAGGGGTGCAGTGAGGTCTATTGGAATGGCCTGTGTCCAAACTCCAGCTATGTTACTCACCACCCGTGTGACCTTGGGAAAGCCACTTAGCTTCCCTGAGCCTTGGTTTCTCCGTCTGTTAGATGGAAATAACCATTACCTTGCAAGGCTGATGCAACAGTTAAGAGTCTAGCAGCAGGTATTAATTTCCTACTGCTGCTACAATAATTACCACAAATTCAGTGGCTAGAAACATCATACCTTCGTTCTCATACAGTTCTGGAGGACAGACGTCCAAAAATAAGTCCTACAGGGCTAAAATCAAGGCATCAGCAGGGCTGGCTCCTTCTGGCAGCTCCAGGGAAGAATCTGTTCTTTGCCCTTTTTTCTGGCTTCTACAGGCCTCTTGCATCCTTGGGCACAGGCCACATCACTCCAATCTCTGCTTCTGTTGTCACATTGCCATCCTCTCTTCTGTACTCAATCTCCCCCTGCTCCCTTCATGAGGACACTTGTGATTACACTGCCCCTGCTCCGATAATCTGGGATAATCTCCCCATATCAGAATCCTTCACTTCATCACATCTGGAAAAGTTTTTTTTTTTTTTTTAACCATGCAACAGAACACATTCAGAGGTTCTGGGGATTCGGACATGACATCTTTGGGGGTCACCCTCCGGCCCACTGCACAGGAACTAGCAAAAAGGAGGGTGAGAGAGGTGGTCATTTTATATTCTAGCCTCAGGTCACTGCCAACTAGTATTGATTCTGGGCAAGGCATTTTACTTCCCTGAGTCTCGGCATCCTCCTCTGTGAAGTAGGGGCAATGATAGAGGCTGTCAAATGAGGGAACTGCATTCAGAGGTGAAGATGGTCGGTGGATATTTGTTGCATGAGTTTGAGAAATGATGCACAGACTCTGAGGTCCCTGTGCTTCTTAGTATATGCCCCGGACAGAGGAGGGGAGGCCTCAGGAGGGAGGCTCACTCCACAGCATGGAGGAATGGGGTCGGAACAGGGTGAATCAGAGGCCGCACTTCTGGAGGTGCATCTGGAGTGGTGGACACTGTTATTGCAAGCCTGCTGCTGGTGCTTGTGATGGGGGCACAGTCAAGCACAGTGGGATCTGACGGGTCTTGGCCCCTTGGTGTCTGATGGGTCTGGGAACTTAGCCACAGCACACCCCTGGTCTGGCTTGGTTTTTTTGTTGTTGTTGTTTTGTTTTTTTTAGATGGAGTCTGGCTCTATTGCCCAGGCTGGAGTGCAGTGGCATGATCTCAGTTCACTGCAACCTCTGCCTCCCGGGTTCAAGCAATTCTCCTGCCTCAGCTTCCTGAATAGCTGGGACTACAGGCACGTGCCACCACGCCCGTCTAATTTTTTGTATTTCTAGTAGAGGCAGGGTTTCACTGTGTTAGCCAGGATGGTCTCTATCTCCTGAGCTTGTGGTCCGCCCGCCTCAGCCTCCCAAAGTGCTGGGATTACAGACATGAGCCACCGCGCCTGACCGCACTTCCTGATTTCAAAACTACAGGACCAGGTGCGGTGACTAATGCATGTAATTTCAGTACTTTGGGAGGCTGAGGCAGGAGGATCACTTGAGCCCAGGAGTTTGAGACCAGCCTGGGCAACAAAGGGAGATCCCGTATCTACAAAAATAAAAAATAAAAAAAATTAGCCAGGCATGGTGGCAGGCTCCTGTGGTCCCATCTATTAGGGAGGCTGAGGTGGGAAGATTTCTTGAGCCCAGGAAATCAAGGCTGCAGTGAGCCACGATTAGTGCCACTGCAGTCCAGCCGGGGCAACAGAGGAAACTCCATCTCAAAAATAAAAAAATAATTAAAATAAATTAATTAAATTAAAATGCATACAATTCCCCAGGATGGTGCTTACACTTGTAATCCCAGCTCTTTGGGGGACCAACGGGGAGGACTTCTTGAGGCCACAAACTTCAACATAGGGAGACCCCGTCTCTACCAAAACTAGGAAAACATTAGCTGGGCGTAGTGGCACGCACCTGTAGTTCCAGTTACTCAGGAGGCTGAGGTAGGAGGATTGCTTGAGCCAGGGAGGTTGAGGCTGAAGTGAGCCACGATGGCGCCGCTGCACTCCAGCTTGGGTGACTGAGTGAGGTCCAGTCTTAAAAAAAAAAAAGTGTACAATTCAGTAGCGTTTATTACATTGAGAATGTTGTGCAACAATGACCACTACCTAATTCCAGAACATTTCTATCCCCCCAAAAGAAACCCCATATTCACAGTCATTTCCCATTCACCCCTCCCTTCAGCCCTTGGCAATTACGAATCCACTTTCTGTCTCTATGGATTTGCCTATTTGCCTACTGACCCCTTCCTTTTTTTTTTTTTTTTTTTTTCTGAGACGGAGTCTCGCTCTGTTGCCCAGGCTGGAGTGCAGTAGCTCAATCTCGGCTCACTGCAACCTCCACCTCCCTGGTTCAAGCGATTCTGCTGCCTCAGCCTCCTGAGTAGCTGGGATTAGAGGCGCGCATCACCACAGCTGGCTAATTTTTGTACTTTTTTTTTTTTTTTTTTTTGTAGAAGCGGGGTTTCACCGTGTTGTAGGATAGCCTCGATCTCCTGACCTCGTGATCCATGCGTCGGCCTCCCAAAGTGCTGGGATTACAGGCTTGAGCCTGCAGCCCGGCCATTTTGTACTTTTAATAGAAACGGGGTTTCATCATGTTGGTCAGACTGATCTCAAACTCCTGACGTTGTGATCCGCCCACATCGGCCTTCCAAAGTGCTGGGATTACAGGCATGAGCCACCGCGCCGGGGCTCTATTGACCCTATTTTTTTTTGAGGCGGAGTTTGGCTCTATGCGCCCAGGCTGGAGTGCAGTGGCGGATCTCGGCTCACTGCAAGCTCCGCCTCCGGGTTCACGCCATTCTCCTGCCTCAGCCTCCCAGTAGCTGGGACTACGGCGCCGCCACCTGCATCGGCACTCTATTTTTAGTAGAGCGGGGTTTCACGCCAGGATGGTCACCGATCTCCTGACCTCGTGATCCGCCCGTCTCGGCCTCCCAAAGTGCTTAGATTTTGGGCTTGAGCCGCAGCGCCCGGCCGACCCTATTTTTTAAAATAGAATTTTAACCAGATTTATTTTGTTATCAATTTTCGTGAGAAAGAAAGCATTTTTCTGGAGTGAATAGTATTAAACAAGATAATTCCTTAAGTAATTTTCTATAGCATGCAGTAACTCTTTTGCCATTTTGATTTTTACCTTGCTGAGATTATTATCACTGGGATCAATTCTTTTGTAACAAATTTTAAAATCCCATGTGACTTATTGACTTTTTAGGGGGCCTGGGGGAGTTTCAAACTTACACAGCAAGTTTCATTGTTTAAATTTCCTCTAATTGTGAGTATTTTTTTGTGGCCATTATTTTTTACCAGGTATCATTTCTCCAATCAAATTTTGCAGATTCGAATTTCTTTGAGATGTTTTGATTCTTTCTTCTGGCCATTTTCAATTTTAATGCTTTTATTTATTTATTTATTTATTGGGGACAGAGTCTTGTGCTGTCATCCAGGCTGGAGTGCAGTGGTGCTACCTTGGGTCACTGCAACCTCTGCCTCCCAGGTTCAAGCGATTCTTGTTCCCCAGCTTCCCAAGTAGCTCAGATTACAGGTGTGTGCCACCACACACCGCTAATTTTTTGTATTTTAGTAGAGACAGGGTTTCACCATATTGCCCAGGCTAGTCTCGAACTCCTGAGTTCAGAGGCAATCCACCTTCCTTGGCTTCCCAAAGTGCTGGGGTTATAGGCGTGAGCCGCCACGCCCGGCTCTTCCAGTCATTTTTATGTTGTATTGATGATTTCTTGGGAGCATTCACTGACTTCCCCTCTAAAGAATATCTCTTAATATTCTCTAGCTCTCCAATCCCCTGTTATGCTTTGTAACATTTATCACCAGCTGATGTTATTTTATATTTATGTGTTTATCTGCTTATCATCTTCCTTTCCTTCCAGTCTTTGAGCCCCATGAGAGCAGGGATTTTGTCTGTCTTGTTCATGGCCATATTTCCAGCACTTAGAACAGTGCCCGGGACACAGGGGGCTCTCAACATGGAAAGAATGTACTGAAGGAATGAAGTATAGCTTGGATAGAACACTGATGGTCTGAATTTGTCCCTTGGTTGGTCCATGGGTAAAATCATGAGGAACCTTCTTAGACACACAGAGAGAAACAATGCCAGACAGAGAAGAGTCCAGGGCCCAAATGATGGGGCCAAGCCATCCCACTGCACACTGAAGATGAGCCAAGTTCCTAGGAGTTCCAGTTTTGCCAGGGAGACACAGGTAGCCAGCAGAGCAGCCTCGGCTTTTGTATTTGATTTACTGATGCTAAAAAATGGTGACTTATGGCTTAAGGGCAGCAGAGAACATTGTCAGTATGATCAGAAATGGTGTTAATGGTGCTACACAGACCATCAGGGCAAAAGGAGAGACCAAAACAGACAAGGAGGTGGAGCTTTGACAGCGTTTGAGCCAGCACCTTACGATAGCTGTTGTTGCTGGAGCTGACACTGAACAGCCTGGCTGGGGTCTCTGCCTTCTCTCCCACCATTTTGCCCAGTTGAACACTATTAACCAACAGAACCACAGCCAAGACCTGGGACCCACAATGAGTGATCTCATTTTTTAAAAAATTTAGGGGGCCGGGCGTGGTGGCTCACACCTGTAATCCCCACACTTTGGGAGGCTGAGCCCGGAGGATCACGAGGTCAGGAGATCGAGACCATCCTGACTAACACGGTGAAACCCCATCTCTACTAAAAATAAAAAAATTAGCTGGGCGTGGTGGCGGGCGCCTGTAGTCCCAGCTACTCGGGAAGCTGAGGCAGGAGAATGGTGTGAACCCGGGGGGCGGAGCTTGCAGTGAGCCAAGATGGCACCATTGCACTCCAGTCTGGGTGACAGAGCAAGACTCTGTCTCCAAAAAAAAAAAAAAAAAAAGAAAGAAAAATAAAAAAAATTAGGGACAAGATCTCATGATGTTACCCAGGCTGGTCTCAAACTCCTGGGCTCAAGTGATCCTCCCACCTCGGCCTCCTGAGTAGCTGAGATTACATGTGCGAGCCACCATGGTGGGTAAGCCACTTCACTTTAAAGCCTCCATCTGGGCTGTCCCTTGCTGCATAACAAATCACCCCAAAGTTTAGTGGCATCAAACAACAATGTATGAGTATCTCTTCTGATTCTGTGGATTGACCCAGCTCAGCTGGGTGGAGTCTCTTGTGTTTTTGCAGTTGGTTTACTGCTGGGGCTGGAGTCTCTGAAGGCCTGATGGGGCTGCAAGTCTAGGACTTCCCTCTCTCTGTCACAGCTGTGGGTTGGTGGTGGCTGTCAGAGAGCTGCTGAAAGGAGGAGTATCCACACGAGGCAGGAAGCAGAAACTGCCGGCCGGTTAAGGGCTAGGCTGGGAACTAGCACATCACTCTGCCATCTTCTGTTGGTCAAAGTAGTAACAGCACCCTTCTTGAAAGAAGAAGATGGAGAACAGACCCTTCCCCCCCCCCTTTTTTTTTTGAGATGGAGTTTCACTCTGTTGCCCAGGCTGGAGTGCAGTGGCACAATCTTGGCTCACTGCAACCTCCGCCTCCTGGGTTCAAGTGATTCTCCTGCCTCAGCCTCCCAAGTCACTGGGATTACAGGTGTGTGCCACCACACCCAGCTGATTTTTGTATTTTTAGTAGAGACAGGGTCTCGCCATGTTGACCAGCCTGGTCTGCAACTCCTGACCCGAGGTAATCCACCCACCTCGGCCTCCCAAAGTGCCGGGATTATAGGCGTGAGCCACCACACCCAGCCCAAAGTGAGTCATTTTTATTTTTATTTAATTAATTTATTTTTGAGACTGAGTTTCACTCTTGTTGCCCAGTCTGGAGTGCAATGGCGTGATCTCGGCTCACTGCAATACCTCTGCCTCCCGGGTTCAAGCAATTCTCCTGCCTCAGCATCCCGAGGAGCTGTGATTAATTATAGGTGTGTGTCGCCACGCCCAGCTAATTTTTGTACCTTTAGTAGAGACAGGGTTTCACCATGTTGGCCAGGCTGGTCTTGAACTCCTGAACTCAGGTCACCTGCCCACCTTGGCCTCCCAAAGTGCTGGGATTACAGGTGTGAGCCACCACACCCAGCCCTGGGTGGTTTTCAGGCTTCAGCTCCAACACACCATGCTGCGAACCATCTTCACTGCATTGGTGAGGAAACCAAGGCTGAGAGGTGATGTCCCATCCCGGGTCACATGGTGAGTTGGTGGCGGAACCAGAATCAGATGCAGTCCCTGGCTCTAAACTCGGTGATGTATTCCATCTCATCTGGCCTGGGCCCTCCTGGCTCTCAGAAGAAGGGGAGCATGAAAAAGGGACAGAAGGCAGGAGGGCCAGGGCATACGCAGGCTGATCTGCCTGAACTATGGTTTTCTCCTCCTTGGGCTAATGCTTGGCTACTTGATGAAGGAGGCCCAGCAGGAAAGAAGACCCTGTGCTCCTAGACTGAAAAGCAGCAAAGAGATTGTGGGCTGGAAGGGGTGCTTTGCAGCTGTGAGCCTTGTAGGAGCAGACAGGTGTGATCTCTTTCCTCACCCATCCTAGGGATCATGCCAACACTCTATAACAAAAGACAGGTTAACAAGACAAAAGCATACCACATTTATTTAATCAAGGTTTTGTGTGACATAAAACTTTGTCACATAAAGTGACAAAGCCTTCAGAAATGAAGGGCCAAAGACCCCTGGGAAATGGTCTGTTTTTAAACTTAGGTTGAAAAATGGACAGCCATGTAGAAATGGAATTGGCCAAAAGGGCATGATCTAGTGGTAACAGACTGAAAGGGGAAGCCTGGTGATGGCAGTGGCTGCTGCCCTCACACTGGCTGTAGCAGGGAGGCACGGCTGGGGCTGCACATTCTATGGAGCCGGTGGGGGTCCCACCCCTTCTGAGTTGGGGCGAGAGTTTCCTGGGTGCCCCTGCAGCTGCCCAAACCATGGCTGCAGAACCAGGCCTCCTGCTCTATGGAGCAGGCAGGAGCCCTTGCTCTCCTGAGCAGGGCTGCAGTTACCCAAACTGCGGCTGTGGATGCCAGCCTCCCTGTGCTCTTGGAGGGGGCCAGGAGCAGGTAAGATCTGCCCTCCTGGGTGCAGCTGCCGCCCCCGACCAACAGCTGCAGACCTGGGCCTCCTGCTCCATGGAGCAGGCAGGAGCTGGGGATGAGCAGGAGCCCTGCCCCTTCCGAGTTGGTGGGGTGGGAGCCCCAGGGTGCAGCTGCAGGTGCAGGACTTGGGAGTCTCTGCAGCCTGCACCCTCAGGGGCCCCAGGACGGCCCCCCAACATCACCCTGTCCCTGCAGGCTCGAGGGTGTCTGCTGCTTCCACTGCCTGGCCTCTGTCCTCTCCCAGCACCTGCTCCGATCTCAGAGCAGGGTTGGGGCTGAGCCCTAGGGCCCAGGCCATGCAGGAAGCCTGGGCAGAAGGAGGCAGGTTCCTAGGCCCTACCTTCAGGCCAGGGAGGGCCTGAAAGCTGGCGGCTGGGCTGCCAGTCCCAGCAAACTGGAGTGGGGTCTCATGGTGCCTCTTTTGACCCGCCCATGGCCACCCTTGGACCAATCGGCAGACATTTCCTCCCCTCTGAGGTCCATAAAAGCCCTGGGCTCAGCCAGAGCAGGGTAGAGGGTGGCCAGAGGACAAACAGGGCAGAGAGATAATGGGACACAACTAGCTGCATAGAGGAGTTACCCTCTCTACTTATAGCTGGAGACAAGAGAAACTACCCTCTCTGCTGATAGCTGGAGACGACTGGATGACCAGCTGCAGAGAGGTGCTCCTCTCTCTGCTGAAAGCTGCATAGCTGGAGACAACTGGACGACCTGCTACCCCCTCCAGGGCCTCCTCTCTGCTGAGAACTGAACACTTGACTGAGGGATGCCCTGCCTACAGAGAGGAGCTACCCACTGCCGGTCTCTTCTGGGCTGTTGTAACACTCGGTAAAGCTCATCTTCGTTTGTTCACCTTCACTTGTCTGTGTACTGCAGGATGAGAACTCAGGCAAAGGCACCGTGTCTGGCCAGAAAATCGACACCCCAAAGATCCTGTAATACCAGCAAGGCCCAGCCAGGCCTTCTGTTCAGATTCATCGTGGTCTCTCTGTGTAGCATTCCTTTCCCCAGGGTCTGGGGCAGGACCTTTCTGCAATGAGGGTCTTCAGGAGAGAAGGGAGAGAGTGATCTTTCTAGGTTTTATGGCTTGCTTTGGGGGAAAGGGGTTCTAGTTTCTTTTATGTCTCACCTTGGAGAAAAGCACTTCTGGTTTCTATGACTTCCCTCGGGGAGAAAGAGGGGCGAGAGACAGGAGCACAGGCACGAGAGAAAGGTGAGAGACTTTGTTTCTGAGGCTACTTCGGAGGCCTTCCCTTTAGTTCTAAGTACTTAACCTGCCAATGTGTCATACTCTGGGGTATTGTTTGCTCAGCCCAACAGCCTCATGGCAGTGCCTCTGCTTAACTCTTGTTTTCTTCTTAGGTGCATTTGCTTTGGAGGAAATAGAAGCTGAAACACAGCCCAGGATTGCAGAGGAACTCAGCCCTAAAATTCTGGAGACCAGGGCTTGAGGCCTAAGCCTGCCACAGACTCACTGGAACCCTTGGGCAACTCACCCAGCTTTTCTGGGCCTGGGACATGGGAGCTTGACCCAATGGGGCCTCTCCAGTTGCAAGATACAGATTCTGGCCATCAGGCTTGGGTTCAAAGACTAGCTCAATTGATGCTCCTTGGATGAGTCAATTTCTCATTAAAAAAAAAAGTAGGAGTCAAATAATATTTGGCGTGATAAGAGTCAAATGAAACAATGCATGTGGAGGCTCTTGGAAAACTGAAAAATCAATACTTTGTACAGATCCTCCCCTGCAACCCCACCATTAATTTTGAGGATGACATTACTAATGATGAATTCTGCCCAAGACCATATCTTAAATACAAAAGATGATTATTGGCCGGGCGCAGTAGCTTGCACTTGTAGTCCCAGCACTTTGGGAGGCTGAGGCAGGTGGATGGCTTGAGGTCAGTTCGAGACCAGTCTGGCCCACATGGCAAAACCCCGTCTCTACTAAAAATACAAAAATTAGCCGGGCATGGTGGTACATGTCTGTAATTCTAGCTACTCGGGAGGGTGAGGTGGGAGGATTGCTTGAGCCTGGGAGGCAGAGGTTGCAACGAGCCACGATTGTGCCACTGCACTCAAGCCTAGGAGACAGAGCAGGCCCTCGTTTCAAAAAAAAAAAGAAAAGAAAGTTAAAATTACCTGGCATCCCAAACAAGCAAACAAAAATTGCAAAATCTGCCACGTGTTGAACCTGACGGCCAGCCTTCGCTTAGGTATTCTGCTTGCGTTTAAGGTACAGTGCCACTAGGTGGCGATGGTATCTGGGCCATAGAGGCTTGTTCCAGAGCCATTACCTTCAGGACAATCTCAAGTGTCCTTTCTTTTTATACTTGGAGACAGGCACCCCAGAAGGACCCACTGAGCCTCAATTTCCTCAGTTGTAAAATGAAGATAAGAGTACCTACATGAGGGCAAGTATGTAAGCTCTTCCTGTGCATAGTAATGCCTTTAGTAAATATTTGCTTCTTTCCTACCTGTATGATTAGGAACATGGCTTTTGGAACCAGACTGCCTGGGTTTGAATCCCAGCTCTACCACCTACCAGTTTTGTGACCTCAGGCAAGTTACCTAACCTCTGTGGGCCTCCATTTTCCTGTCCGTGAAATGGGGGCTGGTAATCCCTGTAGTTTCTATGTGTAAAGCTTAGAAAGTACCAAGGCCGGGTGTGGTGGCTCACCCCTGTAATCCCAGCACTTCGAGAAACTGAGGGTGGGCAGATCATCTAAGGTTGGGAGTTCGAGACCAGCCTGACCAACATGGAGAAACCCCGTCTCTACTAAAAATACAAAATTAGCTGGGCATGGTGGCACATGCCTGTAATCCCAGCTACTCAGGAGGCTGAGGCAGGAAAATAGCTTGAACCCAGGAGGCAGAGATTGCAGTGAGCCGAGATCATGACATTGCACTCCAGCCTGTGCAACAAGAGCAAAACTCCATCTCAAAAAAAAAGAAAGAAAGAAAGAAAGAAAGAAAGAAAGAAAGAAAGAAAGAAAGAAAGAAAGAAAGAGAAAGAAACCTGGTCCAGGAAAAGGGCTATGTTTGCCACAGTGTCTGTATGTCCTGGGGTGAGTAGGCTGGGTCTGGGTCTTAACTCTGGGCACCTCCCAAGACTGAGGGCCTTGTCAAGGTGAGACGTCATCTTCAGGGAGTTTTTAACCTCCCAGGCATGAGTCATGGACTGAGGAAGGCACAGTTCTGAGGCTCCTGATATCCTGGTTCAGGATTCAGGACACAGCTGGCAACAGCCTCTGTCCACCAGGCAGGTGATGGCATTCAGTTTGCCAGTGTGAAGCCAGCTGGTGGGAGGATAAGGCGAGGGCAGAAGGAGCTGTGAGGCTGTTTTTAAAGTACTTTTGTGCCTTGGGGGTGTCCTGCTTACGCCCCTGCGTGCTGCAGAAAGGCAGCTCAGAAAATACACCACCACACTGGGCGACTGGGCCAATTGCTTTCCATGCTCTGACCTGCCCACCTCCATGCAGGTTTGTGGGGGAGGAATCATGTGGCAAAGACAGCACCTGACCAGAAGTCAGGAGATCTGTTTTTAGCCCCAGCTCTGTCACGGATGTGCTGTGTGACCTTGAATGAGTCACTTTCCCTCTCTGGGCTTCAGAGTCCTGCTCTGCCTAAATTAGGAGAAAAAATCCGTGTCCTTTCTTTTTACCCAGAGATGTGGTAAGAATAGAGAAACTCGTTAAAACCCCACCTCCTCCTTGAAGACTTTCATATTGGATGGAACAAAAGGGAACCCACAGTGTTACCACCACCCTCCTGCTCTCCTAGTCTAAGCATGCAATATTAATTAGCATCCATTATTCATTTATTGGTTGGTTGATTTCACAGGCTTGTCCAGTGCTGGTCTGTCCTTTCCACATGTTATGTCTGCATGTGAAAAATCCTCTGGGGAGGTCTGTAGGCCTGCCTCATTGCCCTCTATGGTACAGACAGCCTAACGGAGGAGGCTGCTGATGGAGGGAGGGCTCGAAGCTCTCAGTGGGAAGGAAGGTACCATGGAAACTGAGGCTGGTCAGATCTTAATGGGACTGAGAAAAAGTGCACTGAGGCCGGGCACCGTGGCTCACGCCTGTAATCCCAGCACTTTGGGAGGCCAAGGTGGGCGGATCATGAGGTCAGGAGTTAGAGACCAGCGTGGCCAACATGGTGAAACCCTGTCTCTACTAAAAATTGAAAAATTAGCCAAGCGTGGTGGCGGGGGCCTGTAATCCCAGCTACTCCAGAGGCTGAGGCAGGAGAATTGCTTGAACCTGGAAGGCGGAGGTTGCTGTTCGGAGGTTGCCGTTAGCCGAGATTGTGCTGCTGCACTCCAGCCTGGGCAACAGAGCAAGACTTTGTCTCGGAAAAAAGAAAAAAAAGTGCATTCAGGAGAAGAAAGATGTGAAAAGCACTTTGAAAAGTGAAAAGTGCTGTGCAAAAGGGAGAAAGTCTTATTCTCTGAGCAGGGGCACAAAACAATAAGAGAAAGAGGTGAGAGGAGAGAGAGATGGAGAGAGAGAAAGTTTATCTTTGATGAACATAAGTTTTGCAGACAGAAAATCTAGAAGAAAGCTAGTTTAATTTTAGGAGGCATGGAAGTTGTGTCAATTCCTAAAATAACAGTTTATTTTAGATTACACAGGACAGGGGTGTGTGTGTGTGCATGTGTGTGTATTCCACTCTCATTTTTTCAGGGCTTGAGGCTGCTAAGGCCTGAATTCAGCTTTAGGAAGCCTCAACTCCTAAAGGAGTAAGCCCAGCTCAGTCTTCTCTCTCACCCCTTTCCCCACCCACCTCCTCCCTCTCCCTACCTCTGCCCAATCAGGTCTGCCCAGCCATTGCCCTTCCACACTGTCCCCAAGTGGCTCCACCCCTGTGAAGGCAGAGTCCTCCCTGTGCCCTCTGCATTACACCCCCTTCCCTGTGAATGTCCTCTTCCTGCTCTCGCCATCCTCCACCGACTGCCTGCGGCCGAGGAACATCGCGTGTCCTCTCTCAGTCAGTGTCCTGTGCTCTGGACTTCACTGCCTTTTCAAAATCTTCCAGGCCTGGGCTCCATTCCATCTACATCAAAACTCCTGACGACACATTGAGCCAGGCTAATGTATTAGTAGGGGAGGGGCCAATTGTTAGTCTATCCATCCTAGATTGTCCTTTAAGAGCCTCTTGGGGAATTAGCTTCTTTACATTAAAAAAAGTCCTGGTAGGCCAAGCACGGTGGCTAATGCCTGTAATCCCAGCACTTTGGGAGGCTGAGGTGGGCAGCTCACTTGAGCCCAGGAGTTTGAGACCAGCCTGGGCAACATAGCGAGACCCTGTCTCTACAAATAATTTTTAAAAATTAGCTAGGTGTGGTGGCATGCGCCTGTAGTCCCAGCTACCCGGGAAACTGAGGTGGAAGAGGATTGCTTGAGCCTAGGAGGTCGATGCTGCAGTGAACTGTGATTGCACCACTTTATTCCAGCCTGGTCGAAAGAGTAAGACCCTGTCTGAAAAAAATAAAAATAAAAATAAAGCTCTGTCTAAAGAGGGGTGTTTCATACCACTGTGGTAGACCAGAAAGGGAGAAATTTTGGGGTGCATGTAGTTGGTGATAATAATAATACCATTATTTTGGCACACCTACTAAGTCCCAGGCACTATGCTAGGTGACTTACGTTCTTTGTCTAATTGCAACAACCCTATGAGGCAAGTGTAATCATCAGCAGCAGCATCATCATCATCAATACAACAAAATTAACTGAGTATGTATGTGCTAAGCAGTTCACCTAATTGTCTTGTGAGGTAGGTGCTGTTGCCATGCCCATTTTCCAAGCCGGGGAACCAAGGAACAGATCAAGTGAGCAACTTGCCGCATGGCTATTAAGATGAAAAGGCTGAATCCCAAGGGGTTGAGTTACCTGTCCATGTTCACCCAGCAAGCAAGCAACTAAGTGAAGTTGATGTTCCTCCCCACGGCTACCCACATGCTCATCACACCTCCTTCTGGGGCTACTGGGAAATTCTAGGTTGGGGTAAGGGCAGCTAGGACCAGGAACTGCTGGAGTGGGAGTGCAGGGTAGGGCTTCACCAACCCAAGACAAACAGCATACCTCTTGCATAGAGGGTGTCCAGCAGTGCTCCACGACCCAGCCCTAGCCACTTGCCAAATGTCCCCTGGCCTTGCTGGCCTTTCCCAGCAATTCATCCCTGCCTCCTGCCCTGTCTGGCTCATCAGAATCCCAGTTAACCTTTGGCACCCTGTTGGAATGCTGCCTCCTCCAGGAAGCCTTCCTGGATGGCCCTAAACCAGAATCTTATACTGACCTTCTCCAGAACATTGTCCACTCACTTGGCCGTCCTAGTCAGCCTTGAGGTACATACTACCATCTGGCTTCCCCAGCTAGGTGTTGAGTTCCCCCAGACTTCAACACCTAACATGCAATCAGTGCTCAGAGAATTCTTATTGCACGAGTAAATACTGCATTCAGGCATTCCCCTGGGTCACTGGGGCATGAATTTCAGTGCCTCTGGTGAAGTGCCTGGAGAGGGAAGTCAGGAAATACAAACATGTGACTATTCCAGGCTCAAACAATAGGGAGTAGTTAGGTCTGTGGCAAACTAGAGTCTGCATGCCTACCTGAGGGGCTCACATTCAAATTCAGCCACCACCCCCACCCCCCAATCCCTACACATGTAAAGGGCAGGGACCCATTCTGGTCCTGAGCAATCTCACTTCCTTTCCCTTCCTCCGGCTCTATTTTTCTACTCTGTGCATACCACTTTAAAATACACTCTGGGCAGGGCGCAGTGGCTCACCCCTGTAATCCCAGCACTTTGGGAGGCCGAGGGGGCGGATCACCTGAGGTCGGGAGTTCGAGACTGGCCTGACCAACATGGACAAACCCCATCTCTACTAAAAATACAAAATTAGCCGGGCGTGGTGGCGCACGCCTGTAATCCCAGCTACTCGGGAGGCTGAGGCAGGAGAATCGCTTGAACCCGGGAGGCGGAGGTTGCGGTGAGCCGAGATCGCGCCATTGCACTCCAGCCTGGGCAACAAGAGCGAAACTCCGTCTCAAAAACAAAGCATAACAAAAAAACACTCTTAGCTGCTGATACTGAATATCTATCTTCCCTCACATGTGTGAACTATGAGACGGCAGAGTTTTGGTCTGTTCTGTCCTCTGCTGCAGTCCAGTTCCTCATCAGTGCCTGATACAGAACAGGCCTTCAATAGGTACGTGCCCCGCTCCCGCCTGCAGCGTCCAGGCTCCAGGCAGCATTCAGGGCTGAAGTTCGGAAGAGTGAAGGCCGTTGAGGGTCCCCTGTTAGGCCCCAAGCTCCCTAGAGAGCCCCAAGGACATGGCCTGGAGTTTGAATGGCGACAGACGGTCCTGCTGGAACTAGGACATAAGGGTTAGCGACCCTGCCCCATGGGGTCACAGGGCAGAAGCTGCGGGCGGGGGTGGGCATCGGTGGGGCAGTGGCGCAGCCGCCACGCAGGCACCCGCACGCACCAAGGGACGCCGAGGCTCGGGAGGGGAGGAAAGGCCAGGGCGGTGGGGAGATGGGGAAAGAGGCGGGGAGCAACACCCCGGGCTCCGAGCGCGCCAGTTGGGAGGGCTAGGGAGGAGGGCGCACGGGAGGAATCCCAGCACGCGCGGGGCCGCGGGCAGCCCCCGGAGGAGGGAACCAAGCAAGACTGCTGGGGCAGGGGTCCGCTGAAGCGGCGGGGAGCCGGACCCCACTCGCCACCCGCCACCCCCGGCGCCTGCCAAACTGGTTGCTGCCTCCCAGGCAGCAGCCGCGCGTCCACCTGCGCAGCCACCGCGCCGCCCTGCCGCGCTGCCATTGGCTCGCTAAAAATGCCTCTCTAATCTGCGCTGCTCTGTGCACGCCTCCTCCTCATCCTTCCCCCCTCTCCGCCTCGGCTCTGACCTTCCTCCTTCCCGCAGCCCCGGCGATATCCCAGAGAGACGCGGTGGCGGCGGGCGGCAGCGCCAGCCCCCTCCTCCCCCGGGAAGTCGACCGGGCTTGAGGCCGAGCCCCAGACGTCCCGCGTAGCCCGGAGGCGCCGCCGATGGTGCCCGGCTCTCCTGCCCCCAGGTAGGGGGTCTGGCTCTTGAATAGAGGGCGGGGGGGTTGTGTGTGTGGGTGTCCAGTTAGGGAGTGCGTGTTGGAAGTGGGCGCCGGGACTGACATCTCCCTGGGCCAGAGCCCTGGAAGGGTTGGGCAGTTGCCTGGAGAGAAGTGGGTGCGCGTCCGGGGATGCTTTCAGGGGACAGAGTTCTCGGGCATCACCCAGGCAGTGTCAGGATGCCCCTGCGCTGGGTCCCTTGGGGGAGCGAGCCGGCAACGGAGGCCCTTACCCCAGGAAAAGCGCCGGAAATAGGTTCCTTGGGAAGCTGGGGCCTGGGCCCGGGCGGTCCGGGTCTCTGGGCTGCTACCAGAAGGGGTGGGTGGGCTGGTGTCAGCTTGGTGCGTAGGCTATTTATGGATCAGAGTGGGCTGGGGAGAAACACAGCAGATGATGCCTGTCTGGCTTATGGTTAAAGGTATTTCCTTCTGTCCCCTACCCCTTCCCCCACAGCTGGGATGGGAGCGGGGAGGGAGGAGGAGGCAAGAAGGAGGTGATGATGCTAAAAGGCCCGCAGATACAGAAGCCATGGGCTGCTGGGCACTGCCCTCCCCTGCAAGCCCCAGGTCACTTACTGCCTGTTGGAGCTGTCTCTGCCCCTTATTTTCACCTTACAAGAGGCCATGAAAAGGTTAAAGGGTCATCAGGGTGTAGGGGACATGGTGGCAAACCCAGGAGCTTGGCCAGACCCAGCTTCAAGCCCCAGCTGCCCCTACCCACAACAGCCCAGCTCTGCACCACATAGGCAGTGACACATATGGCCGCTTATTTCTAGGCACAACCATAAATAACCCACATTGCCCCAGCCCCTGGCACAGCTGGGGTGCAAACACCACTGTCTGTCAGCGATTTAGCTTCCATCCTCCATCCTGGCCTTTTAATCACATGTCCAAATCACCACTCTCAAGCCACCGCCTCCAGCAGCTTCCCTGATACTGCAGGTGAGATCCTTGCCCCCTGCCCTATGTTCTTGGACTGCCTTGTGGCTGCGTTATTCGTTTTGTTCATCTCCTTCTAGACTGGAAGTACCTACAGGCTGGGAATCTGTCTGATTCATCCCTGTCATTGCCCCTGCACCAAAGCAGGGTTTGGCACCAAGTAAATAATTTGTGGAATGAATGACTTATTGAATGAGTGAGTGTGAACTCTGGGAAATAGCTGGCAACCTGAGGGAGGGGGTCGAGCCCCTTCTTGGGCTTTCTCTCTATTCCCCAGGACCAAAGAGCCACTCAAACCAGGCGGTTCTCTTTAGGCCCTTCCTTTTTTTTTTGAGAGAGAGAGTTTCGCTCTTGTTGCTCAGGCTGGAGTGCAATGGCGCGATCTCAGCTCACCACAACCTCTGCCTCCCAGGTTCAAGCGATTATCCTGCCTCAGCCTCCCAAGTAGCTGGAATTGCAGGCATGCACCACCACACCTGGCTAATTTTGTATTTTTGGTAGAGACAGGGTTTATTTATGTTGGTCAGGCTGGTCTTGAACTCCTGAACTCAGGTGATCTGCCCGCCTCGGCCTCCCAAAGTGCTAGGATTACAGGCCTGAGCCACCACGCCTGGCTAGGCCCTTCCTAAGCCTGGAGTTGATGGGCAGCTATGGCTTTTGGAGATAGTCTTGCAACCTGCTGGCTCCAGAGAGTCTTATGGGCCCCTGGTTTGAGTGTCCAGGCCTGCTCCTGGCTTGGGGGAAGGCCTGATGTGAAGGTCTGGCTCTCCTCAGGCTGCTGGGTTGGCACTTTCTTCCTGGGGTGCCAACCTTAGACCAGGGTCTCTGCCTCTGTCCCAGTCCTTGGGAAAATCCAGGTCAACATCAGGGAAGCTGGGAAGGCCCAAGCCAGGCCGTCCTCAGCCTCTGGGGTCTTCATAGCAAGCTCTCAGGGGTCTCATGACCCTAGTGTGTGGAGGAGCAAACCCACTTCAGAGGAAGAGGCTGCCACCAAGGGTTCTGGCCTAGCCACAGGCCTGTGTCTGTGAAGGACATCAACATTTCTAGGCTTAGGAAGGGCCTAAAGAGAACTGTCTGGTTTGGGTGGCTCTTTGGTCCTGGGGAATAGAGGGAAAGCCCAAGAGGGGACTCAATCCTCTCCTTTAGGTTGCCAGTTATTTCCCAGAGTTCACATTCAGTCACTCAATCATTCATTCATTCCACAATGGCCTGCGTTACTATTTGACAGCCATGCAGTCTCCCTAGCATGGCTCTGCCACCGTTCCCACAGCCAGGCCGTTTCTCCCTTCTCGCCCTCCCTCTGCCCCTGGCTGCCCTGAGCTGATTTCAGTTCCTCAGGCAAGTGGGGCTTCTGTCACCTGCAGGCCGTTGCACAGGCTGTTCCTGTCTCCTCCTCTCCCTCTTCCTTCCCACCCAAATCTCTCACCCTCGGAAGCCCACTGAGGCTCCTTTCCCTCCAGAGGCTTCCCCAGTGGGCTGGGAGCCCCACCCATGAATCCCCTCCCCTGGCTGCCTCCCCTCGGAACCCTCCCATCACACAGTGTCCTCTCGGGCTTCTGATGGCCTCTCCCTGCTGGGCTGTGGGGTCTGTGGGGGCAGAGTCTGTGTGCTGTTTCCGGTGGCCCCATGGCCTGGCACAGAGTAAACCCAGCTCTGGCTTGTGGACTGAGTGAGTGACTGTTGCTCCTATCTCCTATCATCTACTTTCTCTCCTCACCAATATCAGGACATATTTTGCACTCTTCTCCCATCAGGAGATGAGGAACCCATTCGGAAGTTTGCAGGTATCCCCACAGCAAGAATGAGTTGGTGGTAGAAAGCCTTCCCTGGAGAAGTGAAACTGGCTACAGGTCTGGAAGGACAGAAGGGACAGGAGAGGACATTAGGGGTGTGGGCATTCACTGATTTGGGGGGCCCTCCCTGGGGAACCAGGTGGAGGAGTTGGGGGAGGAGTGGGTATACCAGATAAGAAGGACGCTGCTTGGTTTGGTTTTACATTTTTCTTAAAGAAAAGTAGCTTTTATTATTTTTTCTTATTACCAAAATAATATGGGTTTGCTGTGGGCAATTTAGAATATACTGGAAAGCTGAATGAAGGAAACCCATTAGCCACATCAGACCCACCCACCATGGGCACTTCATAGCTGGTTTCCAGCCAGGGGCAGGGTGGACTGGAGGGGAGGGCTGGGCTGCGGACCTGGGGGCAGGTTAGGGTCCCAGGAAGTAGCCATGAGGATTGGCAGGCAGGTAGGGGAGGAGTCCTAGAGCTTCACTGTGGAAAGCAGGGAAGGAAGTGGGACTGGATGAAGGGGAAGTGGACTCTGATGCAGTCCCAACAGGCAACAGGGTGCCCTGGGGCTAGAGTAGCCTTTCAGGTCATGCCCATTTTCTTGGGAGAGTCAGGCCCTAGACCCCAGCATCCTGTGCCCATCAGGCATTGGGTTTGGGCATGCCTTCTGGCAGGTGACTCTGTGGCAGCAGCAGTCCCTGAAGCATCTGCCCACTGAGGTCGCCTGCTGACAGCACCCACCCCATGGGGCAACAGATAGTGTTCACCACCAGGAAAGATGGGTTGGGAGGAACCCAGAGGTGGGCTGAAGGGACAAGATCAACTGGAGCCTGGCCTCAGCTGGCTCTGGGGAGACAGGACCTCTAATGCCGGGGAAGTTGCTGGTGCCATTTCCAGAAAGGGAGCGTGTCTGTGGGGAGCAATTTAGAATGTACTGGAAAGCCAAATGAAGAAAACCCATTAGCCACTTCAGACCCACCTGCTGTGGACACTTTGTGGCTGGTTTCCAGCCAGGGGCAGGGTGACCTGGAGGGGAGGGCTGGGCTGGGGACTGGGGTGGGGGCTCCCCTCCACCCTCCCCTGGGTGCTGCCTCTGAAGACCTCAACCTTGGGTGTGAGGGGCTGCAGGATACCTGAAAACTGGGAGGGCAGAGGAGGCCTTGGCTATTATTATTATTATTATTATTAATTTTGAGACGGAGTCTCACTGTGTTGCCCAGGTTGGAGTGCAGTGGCGCCATCTTGGCTCACTGCAACCTCCGTCTCCTGGGTTCAAGCAATTCTCTGCCTCAGCCTCCTGAGTAGCTGGAATTACAAGTGCCCACCAGCACACCCGGCTAATTTTTATATTTTTAGTAGAGACAGGGTTTCACCATCTTGGCCAGGCTGGTCTCGAACTCCTGACATTGTGATCCACCTGCCTCAGCCTCCCAAAGTGCTGGGATTACAGGCATGAGCCACTGTGCCCGGCCTACCTTGGCTATTATTTTAAAATCACTCCATATTGTTATTATTATTTTATTTTTAGAGGCAGAGTCTTGCTCTGTCACCCAGGCTGGAGTGAGTGACACCATCATAGCTCACTGTAGCCTCGACCTCCTGGGCCCAAGGGATCCTCCCACCTTAGCCTCCTGAGTAGCTGGAACTACAGGTGGTGTGCTACCATGCCCGGCTAATTTTTCAATTTTATTGTAGAGCTGGGGTCTTACTACATTGTCCAGGCTAAAAATCACTTGATATTAAAATGCTGGGTAGGGGCCAGGGTAGTCTTTCTATATAAAATGCAGGATACTCAGGGAATTTTAAATTTCAGAAAAACGACAGATGTGTTTTTGTTATTTTTTAGTCTAAGTATGTCCCAAACATTCCACAGGACATATTTTTAATAATAAAAAAAAAAACTATATTCGTCATTTATCTGAAATTCAGATTTAACTAGGTGTCCTGAATTTTTATTTTATTTTATTTATTTTTATTGATTTATTTTTGAGACGCAGTTTTGCTCTTGTTGCCCAGGCTGGAGTGCAATGCCACGATCTCAACTCACTGCAACTTCCGCCTCCCAGGTTCAAGCTATTCTCCTGCCTCAGCCTCCTGAGTAACTAGGATTACAGGTGGCTGCCACCACGCCCACACTCAGCTAATTTTTGTATTTTCAGTAGAGATGGGGTTTCGCCATGTTGGCCAGGCTGGTCTCAAACTCCTGACTTCAAGTGATCTGCCCGCCTCAGCCTCCAAAAGTGCTGGGATTATAGGCATGAGCCACCGTCCCTGGCCCTGAATTTTTATTGACTAAATGTGGCCAGTGTAGGCTGGGATAGGGAGGAGTGGAGAGAGAGGGTGAGAATTTTCTCTTCTTGAGTGTGGGGGAAGAATCAATAGATACTTGTTTGAAGTTGACAGTTTTAAAACATTAACACATCCACTTTTAGAAACAGGTGAGATGTTCCAAATTTCCCATCTGTTAACTTTCTATACTGGCTAGAGAGTAGCCCCTTATTTGTGGATTTTGGCTCCTTACTGATGCTGAGAAATAATAAAACAGTACTTTTCTCATTTATGCAGGTGGGACAAAGGGAGATGTGGTGATCAAGGGTGGAATTGCTAAATAGGGTTAATCCATTTAAGAAATAAAAGTCCTCATCCTAAGAAAGCTCTCATCTGGCAGAGGGCGTGGGAAACTGGAACTCTCACGTCAGTCAGGGAGCATACGTTAGCACTGTGTTTTTGGCAACAGTGGTCACAGTTTTGACTTGGCAATTCCACTTTTTGGGACTTATCCCACAGGTACACTCTGAGCAGGGTGCAAAGATTAGCTGAGCAGAGACAGTCAGTGTAGCGAAACTAGATGTCTGTCAGGGGGACCAGTGACAAAGTCAAGACCTCTTTGTATGCTGTGATTTCAGGCAGTTGTTCGTTCTGGGATTTAGTCAGCGGATCTCTCTGGATGTCTGCTCCCTGCCAGGCACCACTTTAGGTGCTTGGGGACACTGAGACAAGACAGGGCGGAGCTTATTACCAGTGTGGAAAGATGGTCACGACGTACTGATAAGTTAAAGCAAGTGGCTTTGTAGAACAGTGTGTGTAGTATGATCCAATGTTTAAAGTACATGTACATGTGTTCCTCTCTGTTCATATTTACATAACAATGCGTAGAAGGCTGCATACCTGATTGTGATTAGAGCTTACCTGCGGGGGAAGCCTATCGCCGGGATGGAGGGAGAATGCATCCACTTTCTTTCACCCATTCTGTGCTGTCTGCATTTTATAAACAAATATCATTACCCATGAGGAAACAAATTAAAACTGCACTTGATGATACTGGGAATTTTTTTCTTAGAAAGCTAAAAAAATGAGCACGTAAACTGCATTCCCCTTAATCTGATGGCATTTGAGTCACATACTGCCACGTATGTTTGGAGAGTTTTTATTTGTGACTGGTTCTTAGCTGGTCCCCTCCTGGGCTTGTTTCCCCTCTCCCTCCTCCCAGACCTGTGGTGCCTGAAACCTGGCGGGATGGGAACGGGGGTAAGGTGAGGTAACATCTGGGTATCAGGAGGGTTGCAGAAGGAGTATGGTGGAAGTGGGGTATCTGGCAAAGTGGTGGTTGCGTACCACTGGGGAGTCCTGTAGGGACACAAAGGAGGGGCCAGGGATCCCTGACATGTGCCAGGCACTCTTTTGTTTATCCGTATTTATTAACTCATTTAGTCCTCTTAGTAACCTCATGCGGTTATCCCCATTTTACAGATGGGGCAACTGAGGTTAAGTGACTTGCCTGAGGTCACACAGTGAGTTAGTGGCTGAGCCAGATTCACAGCCATGCAGTCTGACTCCAGAAGCTGTGCTTGTGAGACTCTGTGTCTCGGCACCTGTCGTCAAGGAGTGGGGATAATCTCTTGTCTCAGAGACTGGACGCAGGTGTGTTCTGGAAGACTGAAGGAGGGTTGTCTTCTGCAGAAGGCAGACCTGGAAGGAAAGGATGGTCAGATCCAGAGATGGGGGGAGTGCGGGGTACATTCCAGGCAGAGCGACAGCAGGGAAAATGATGCAAAGGTGGAATGTGAGTGGTGGGCTCAGGGGCTGGGGAGGAAATCAGCACAGGAACACGAGAGCGGACATGGGCGGTGAGGCTGGTGGGACAGCCAGCCTGGATTGCTGCTGCAGGCCTTTTTAAATGGTCCACCTCATTGGACCTTTTGGGACAGGTGGCCCAGGGCCTGCTTCTCCTTGCAGGGCCTGGCAAAGACCCTGCATCCCTTAGCCCCACTCTGCCCAATCTGGGCCTTCCCTGAGGTCACATGTTTCATCCCTGGGTTCCTGGGGCCTAGCCTTGACAAGCCACTGAGGACAAGAGAGGCAGCCGAGGCGGGGCTGGAGGGCTGGGAGTTGGGGGTCTAGGCTGAGGTCCTGGCCCTGACAGTGACTCACTGAGGGGCCTAGGGCCACTGAACCCCCTCCCTTGGATTCTGTTTCCTCTTTTTTATTTGCAAACTTTTTATTGTGAAACATTATAAGCATTTACAGAAGTAGAGAAAATGTTATATAACAGTCATAGACTCATGGCTTAGCATCAACAGATACCAACACATGTCCAGTCTCATCTCAATCAAGATATTTCTCTAAAAGTTAAGGACTTTTTCTAACGTAATCACAATACCATTATTATACCCAGTAAGTATTAATTCCTTTATATAGTCAAATATTCACTTAGTATTCACATTCCCTGTTGTCTGAGATATGTCTTCTTGTTTTTTAAATAGTTTGTTTAAATCAAGTTCCAGGTAAGGTTCACACATTGTGATTGATTGATATGTCTTAGTCTCTTTCAATCCACAGTTCTCCTCTCCATCTTTTCTTATTCTTTTGCAGTTTATCTATGGGAGAAAGCAGGTGGTTTGTCCTGCTGTGTTTCCTGCAGACTGGATTTTGTTGATTGCATCCCTTTGGTGGTGTTTAGTATGTTCTTCTGTCCTCTCTGTAAATTGGGAGTTGCATTTGTCTGTCTCTGACACCTCATCTTGTCATCAGTAAGTCCTTCAATTCTACATTCAAAACACCCAGAATCCACCCACTTCTTGTCACCTCCATTGCTGCCTTCCCTTCTCAGCCTCCACTATCCTCTCCTAGATGTTTGCAGCAGTCTTTACGTGGTCTTCCTGCCCTGTCCTTGCCTCACTAGCCAAAGGTCCTTTAAAACTTAAATCAGATCACATCCTTCCTCTGCTAAAGCTCTTCAATGACTCCCCTGCCATTCAGAATAAAGCCCAAAGTCCTATAATAGGCCAGACGCAGTGGCTCATGCCTGTAATCCCAGCACTTTGGGAGGCCGAGGTGGGTGGATCACCTGAGGTCAGGAGTTCGAGACCAGCCTGGCCAACATGGTGAACCCTCATCTGTACTAAAATTACAAAAATTAGCCGGGCATGGTGGCACACAGCTGTAGTCCCAGCTACTCGGGAGCCTGAGGCAGGAGAATCTCTCAAACCTGGGAGGTGGAGGTTGCACTGAGCTGAGATTGTACCACTGCACTCCGGCCTGGGTGATAGAGCAAGACTCTGTCTCAGAAAAAAAAAAAAAAAAAAAAAAAGCCCTATAATTGCCTACAAGGCTCTATGTGATCCGGCTGCCCAGTACCTCAGACCTCCTCTTGTACATCCTAGCCTCACTGATCCCCAGGTCATTTCTTGGGCCCCTCAAACACCCTACCCCAGGGCCTTTGCACTCCTATTCCCTATGCCTGGAATTCTCTTCCCCAAAGGCCTGCATGGCTCATGATGTTCACATCTCCACCCACATCACCCGCTCAGAGAGGCCTCCCAGACCGTCTCATCAAAAATAGCCCTTGTTGTCCCCCATCCCCTGATCCTACTTTATCATCTTCATAGCACTTATCCCTGACATTATGCTCTTGTTGGTTTCTTGTCTGTTTCCCTTACCTGCCCAAGCGTTCCATGAAGGCAGGGTTTGGGTGGGGGCAGAGCAGCATGACTGGCCTTCCCCTGCCCCTCACCCCTGTCCACAGAGCTGACTGCCTCCTCCTCTCACATTGCTAACTCCTCTACTTTCAATGTTTCCTAAAATTAAAAAAAAAAAAAAATTTAAAAACACATATTTGTGCCTAGTGTGTCATTGTTTACAAAATACTTCCTGTCTCAGGTCTGGTCTTCTGGAAGCAGAGCTGAGACAGGAATTCCCGGGCAAATGACTTATTGCAGGCATGCTCATATTAGAGCAGGAAAAGATGTGCTTACAGCTAGGATCCCACGGAGAGCTCTAGATTATGAACAGCCAGTCTCACAGGGTTACCTTCCTCCAGACAAGGGGCCAGACCTTTGTTGCCCCTTAGCAGGTGGTCGTTGTCTGCAGGCTGCTCCCAGGGAAGGGCCTAGCCTCCCCCTGCATCTCCAGATGAGGCAGCTTCTGTAAACTGAGGGCAGCTCTCAGGGGAAGGGGGCAGCTGTGAGCTGTTGGCAGCCAGCACCCACAGCTGCTGAGAGATGGGTACCCCACCTGATAGGATGACACTGGCAGTACCCCCTCTATTTCCATATCCATTTCTGCTTTGAGCCTTGCCACAAGCCTGTGGGGATGGTATTTATTAATGATCATTATTCCCATTTCCTAGACGAGGAAGCTGAGGTTCTCAGGGCTGAAATGACTTGCTTGAGGTTGCACAGCCAGGAAGCGGTTAGATTTAAGCTCAGATTCTTACTCTGGATCCTCTGATTAGCTGACAAGCCGTCTTAGTGGCTGCTGGTTTGTAGTTTTACTCTCACGCGTTCATCCTTTTGAATGTTAAATGAATATGTATTGCGTGTGGTGTGCTGTGTGCTGAACTAGGCGTCGGGCCATTCAGCAGTGAATGACATACACTGTGTCCTTGTCCCTGGAGTTGCCAGTCAGTGGATCTGCCCAGTATTTAGCCGCCACCACCGTGGTTACCCCTACTGAGCCCTCAGCAGTCCCAGCTTCCATAATGACAACACGATGTCTATTGAGCATGAACTATGTGCTAGCACTGTGCCAGGCTCCCCTTTGCCTTCATAGCACTCCATCTTCAGATGGGTAAGCTGAGGCTGCGGAGGGACTTGCAGCTCCCTGCCAAGGTCTCTCGGTGAGTGTGTGATAGAGCTGGGATTCGAAAGCATGGGGCTGAATTTGGCTCTCCTGCTTCCTGCAGCCCCTTCCCCAGCCCTCCCCACGCTCCCCCGCCACCACCAGCAGGATATCTGGTGTCACCTCTATCATCAGCTTCATCGGACACTGGGCTGCCACTGCTGCCTGCTCCCCAGGTGTTGGATGACTGGCCACCATCTCACCTGCCCCACTTGGCCCTGCCCCAGACGGGGCACCTCTAATAGGAGGCCTCCCCTACCCTACAGGGCCCAGGATCCCTGCCTCTGCCCCCTTGCCAGCCCCTTGTCATTGGCCCTGACAGCTGGGTGGACCTTTCTGCCAGCCCCAGCATGGCCTGGGTGTTGACGGCCCCTCCCCCTTGCACCAGCTGTCCTGGTAAGCTGCAAAGCTGGCTTGGCTCAGCTTGGGGGCCCCTGGACAGGGCCGGGGGCGGGTGGCAAATCACAGGGGACTTCCTTCTTTCCTGCCAAACAGGGCCAAGACAATTTGGACAGGGAGCAACCAAATCACAAAATTGCCACCTGAGGAATGTAAGGGTGGAGAGGGCACCCCCCAGGACTGTCTTGGTAATGGGCGTCTATGAGGCAGTAGCTCGGGGATGGGCACTCCAGGCCTGTGTCAGCTCGGGATTTCCCTTCTCTCCCGAGGACCCCCTCGTTCCCTGGCCCTCGGGCCTCTCTGACCGTTGCTCATTTGGGCTGTGGCAGAGGACGCCAGCACTCTGTTCCAAACGTCAGCCCTGTGGGCTTCCTCCAGGGGCTGCACTGAGGGACTGTGCCTCTCTTGGCAGAACTTCAGGAATATTTGTGTGAATTTTGGACATGAAATAGTATGTGAAACATAGGCAAATGAGCATGTCCAGGCCGGGCATGGTGGCTCATGCCTGTAATTCCAGCACTTTGGGAGGCCAAAGCAGGAGGATTGCTTGAGCCTAGGAGTTTAAGACCAACCTGGGCAACATAGGGAGATGCTGTCTCTATTAAGAAAAGAAAAGAAAAGAGAAGAGAAGAGAAGAGAAGAGAAGAGAAAAGAAAGAAGAGAAAGAAAGAAAGAAAGAAAGAAAGAAAGAAAGAAAGAAAGAAAGAAAGAAAGAAAGAAAGAAAGAGAAGGAAGGAAGGAAGGAAGGAAGGAAGGAAGGAAGGAAGGAAGGAAGGGAGAGAGAGAGAGAAAGAAACAAAGAAAGAGAATCATGTCCATCTCACTGTGGGTGTGGCCTGCTGGGGTATTGTGGTCTGCAGGGAACAGGCACTCCCTGCAACAGCTGGGGGACCAGGGGCACAGAAAGATGAGGACCCCTGAGGGCTCTGGCCATCTCATCTTTACTGCAAGCTCAAGTCCGATTTCCATCACACTTTCTCCTCTCCAGATGGTTACTTTTTTTCTAATTTGATCATTTTGTTTGTATTTATGAGCTAGATTTCTACAAAGAACTATTCCTCTTCACCTATTTTGTTATTCTGAAACATGGTGCATACTGAAGGATAAAAGCTCCATTCCTTCCCTTCATCCTTTTTTTGGTTTGCTTTTTGAGACAGGGTCTCACTCTGTTGCCCAGGCTGGAAAGCAGTGGCATGATCTTAGCTTACCACAGCCTCAACCTCCTGGGCTTCAGTGATCCTCACAATTCAGCCTCCACAGTAGCTGGAACTGCAGCTCTGTGCCACCAAGCCTGGCTATTTTTTTTTTTTTTTTGTAGAGACAGGGTCTCCCCATGTTGCCCAGGCTGGTCGTGAACTCCTGGGCCCAAGTAATCCTCCCGCCTCAGCCTCCCAAAGTGCTAGGATTGCAGGCATGAGCCACCAAGCCCGGCCCCTTTATCCTTTTTTTTTTTTGAAACAAAGTCTCGCTCTGTCGCCCAGGTTGGAGTGCAGTGGTGTGATCTTGGCTCATTGCAACCTCTGGCTCCCAGGTTCCAGTGATTCTCCTACCTCAGCCTCCCGAGTAGCTGGGACTACAGGTGCGTGCCACTGTGCCTGGATAATTTTTTGTGTTTTTAGTAGAGACGGGGTTTCACTATATTGGCCAGGCTGGTCTTGAACTCCTGACCTTGTGATCGGCCTTCCCCTTGGCCTGCCAAAGTGCTGGAATTACAGGTGTCAGTCACTGCACTCAGCCTATTTATCCATTTTTAAAGAAATGAGTTGGTGCTATAGCAACCTCCAATGGTGACCAATGAATATTTTTTCCTTTTTAAAAATATAAACATATATAAAATAAGTTGTACATTTGTCTTAGTCTTTTTTGTGTTGCTATAACAGAATACCTGAGCCTGGGTAATTTAAAAGGACAAGGAGCTTATTTGGCTCACAATTCTGGAGGCTGAGAAGTCCAAGCAGCATGGCGTCGGGTCTGCGTGGCTTCTGGTGAGGACCACCTGGCTGCATTCTAATATGACAGGAGCAGGTGCCAGAGCGACAGTGAGCGAATGCAAAAGAGACACAGACGAGAGGCTAGGCTCACTTTATAACAGCGTGCTCTCATGGGAACTAATCCGTTCCCACAGCGCTCCCGCAAGGTGGCATTAATCTAGTCCTGAGGACAGTGCCCTGTAATCCAAATGCCTCTCACTAGGCCCTGCCTCCCAACACAGCCACATTGGGAATCAAATTTCAACATGTGTTTTGGAGGGGACACATTCAAACCACAGCAACATTTTAACAAATTTAATATAAAGCCAGTGTCTCCATCATGTAGGTAAAACAAATCCGAACATTGCCACAGCACCAAAGGACCCCCTCAGACCCTTTCCCATCACAAGCCCCTGCCTCCCCAATTGGAACCTGCCATTCTAGATCATTAGGGTTATTCACTGCTTTGTTTTTGGTTTTATCACCTAAGTATGCATCCAAAACCAAAGAGTTCTGTTTCTTTTTGAATTTTCTGATTTTTCTTTCTTTCTTTCTTTTTTGAAACAGAGTCTTGCTCAGGCTGGAGCACAGTAGCGTGATCTTGGCCCATTTAGGCTCAAGCTCCTGGGCTCAAGCAATCCTCCCACCTCAGCCTTCTGAGAAGCTGGTGCCACAGGAGTGCACCACCATGCCCAGCTGTCTTTTTAATTTATTTTCATTTTTTTTTTTTTAGAGAAATGGGGATTCCCTCTGTTGCCCAGGCTGGCCTTGAACTCCTGGGCTCAAGTGATCATCCTGCTTCAGCCTCTCAAAGTGCTGGGATTATAGGCATGAGCCACCACACTTGGTCTTTTTAAATTTTAAGTAATGAATTATGTATTTCGTTAAAGTCTGTTCTTTTTTATTTTATTTTTAATTTTATTATTATTATTATTACTTTTTGAGACAGAGTCTTGCTCTGTCACCCAGGCTGGAGTGCAGTGGCGCAATCTCAGCTCACTGAAACCTCCGCCTCCTGGGCCCAAGTGATTCTCTTGCCTCAGCCTCTATAGTAGCTGGCACCACAGGCACATGCCACCACGCCCAGCTAATTTTTATATTTTTAATGGAGATGGGGTTTCACCATGTTGGCCAGGCTGGTCTCGAACTCCTGACCTCAGGTGATTCACCCACTTCGGCCTCCCAAAGTGCTGGGATTACAGGCATGAGCCTCCACTCCTGGAATCTAAAGTTTGTTCTTTTTTTAAACTAACATTTTCTTTTTACCAGGCATCTGGGTTGTTATTTGTAGCATTAGTCCTTTCATTTTCTTTTCTTTTCTTTTTTTTTTTTTGAGAAAGGATCTCACCCTGTCACCCAGGCTGGAGTGTAGTGGTGCCATCACGGCTCAGTGTAACCTCTGCCTCCCGGGCTCAAAACCTCTGCCACCTCAGCCTCTCAAGTGGCTGAGACCACAGGTGTGCACCACCACACCCAGGTAATTTTAAACTTTTTTTGTAGAGATGGGACTCTCCCTATGTTGCCCAGGCTGGTCTTCAACTCCTGGGCTCAAGCAATCTGCCCATCTCGGCCTCCCAAAGTGCTGGGATTACAGGCATGAGCCACTGTACCTGGCATCTCATTTTTCCTTATATATAATAGTTTCTAATATGTGAATAAACCATGATATACTTGTCTAGTCTGTTTACAGACATCAGGGTTTTTTTCTGATTTCTGTCTACTAGGAAAAGTTCTGCTGGCTTCCATGAAGGGATAAAATAAAAAGTACTTAAAAAAAAAATTTCTGCTCTATACATATCCCCAGGTAAACATATGCATGCAGCTCTCCAGGGTTTATGCAAAGGAATGGAATCACTAGGTCATGGGGTGTGCGATCTTCAACCTTATAGATAATGTGAAACTGTTTTCCAGAGTGCTTGTACCAAATCACACCTACACAAAGCAGTGTGTGCAGAATCCAGTGGCCCACATTCTTGCAGATATGTGGTTACTCGCAGCCTTTTTTTCTTTTTTTTAGAATTTGGTTTTCATTATCATTATGGATTTTTATAAATTTGATGCATTTTAGCACTTGCACTCATTATTCTCAGTAATGCTCAAATTGTCTCATCTTTGGCCAGTGGGAACTTCTTCAAGTGGACTCTGACATCATTTTCTTTCTTTCTTTTCTTTGTTTTTAGACAAGTTCTCACTCTGTTGCCCAGGCTGGAGTGCAGTGGTGTGATCTCGGCTCACTGCAACCTCCACCTCCCTGGGTTCAAGTGATTCTTCTGCCTCAGCCCCCCGAGTAGCTGGGGCTGCAGGTGTGCGTCACCATGCCTGGCTAATTTTTGTATCTTCAGTATCTTTAGATGGGATTTCACCATGTTGGCCAGGGTGGTCTCAAACTCCTGATCTCAAATGATCCAGCCACCTTGGCTTCCCAAAGTGCTGGGATTACATGCGCAAGCCACCGCGCCCGGCTTCTGACATCCTTTTCATACGTTAACACCAGTCTTTGAAAATGCCCGTGCTTTCTGGTGTGAAGATGTTCCATGTTCCTCAGAGATGGACTCAGCCAGCTCTCCAAGGAGCTGTGGATCTTTTATATAAACATATTTTTTTATTGAAATATGATTCATATACTATAATATTTACCCTTTTCAAATGTACACTTCAGTGGCTTTTAGTATATTTACAAAGTTGGGTAACCACTATCTAATTCCAGAATGTTCCATAACTCCAAAAAAAAACTCCATATCCATTAACAGCTACTTCCTAATTCCCCCTCCCTCAGCTCTGGAAACCACCAAACAACTTTCTGTCTCTATAAATTTGCTTATTCTGGAAGATTCACATAAATTGAATCATATGAGCCTTTTGTCACTGGCTTCTTTTTTTGTTTGTTTGTTTGTTTTGAGACGGAATTTCGCTCTTGTTGCCCAGGCTCGAGTGCAATAGTGTGATCTTGGCTCACCGCAAGCTCTGCCTCCTGGATTCAAGCGATTCTCCTGCCTCAGCCTCCCGAGTAACTGGGATTACAGGCATGCACCACCACACCTGGCCAATTTTGTATTTTTAGTAGAGATGGGGTTTCTCCAGGTTGGTCAGGATGGTCTTGAACTCCTGACCTCAGGTGATCTGCCCACCTTGGCCTCCCAAAATGCTGGGGTTACAGGCGTGAGCCACCACGCCTGGCCTATGTTTTTGTGTTTTTGAGAAGGAGTCTTGCTCTGTTACCCAGGCTGGAGTGCAGTGGCATAATCTCAGCTCACTGCCATCTCTCCACCTCCCGGGTTCAAGAGATTCTCCTGCCTCAGCCTCCCAAGTAGCTGGGATTACAGGCACGTGCCACCCTGCCTGGCTAATTTTTGTATTTTTAGTAGACATGGGGTTTCACCATGTTGGGCAGGCTAGTCTTAAACTCCTGACCTCAGCTGATCTGCCTGCCTCGGCCTCCCAAAGTGCTGGGATTGCAGGCGTGAGCCACCGCGCCCGGCCTTGGTTTCTTTCACTTAGTATAATGTTTCTAAGGGTCACCCCTCTTTGTAGCGTGCAACTACTGCGTTCCTTTTCATGGTTGATTCATATTGCCTTGTGTGAATATACTACGTTTTGTTTATCCATTCATCCATTGATGGACATTTGAGTTGTTTCCACTTTTTGGTTTTTATGAATAATGCATCTAAGAGCATTTATATGCGTGTTTTTCTGTGAACATGTGTTTTCATTTCTCTTGGATATATACCTAGGAGTAGAATTGCTGGGTCGTATGGTAACTATGTTTTTGTTTTTTTGTTTTTTTTGTTTGAGATGGAGTCTCACTCTGTTGCCCAGGCTGGAGTGCAATGTCATGAAATCGGCTCACTGCAACCTTCTCTTGCCTCCCGGGTTCAATTAATTCTCCTTACCTCAGCCTCCTGAGTAGCTGGGATTACATGTGCCTGCCACCACGCCCGGCTAATTTTTGTATTTTTTAGTAGATACAGGGTTTCGCCATGTTGGCCAGGCTGGTCTTGAACTCCTGACCTCAGGTGGTCTGCCCACTTTGGCCTCCCACTCCCACAGTGCTGGGATTACAGTTGTGAGCCACAGTGCCCGGCCAACTCCATGTTTAACCCTTTTTTTTTTTTTTGAGACAGGGTCTCACTCTTGTTGCCCAGGCTGGAGTGCAGTGGCACAATCATGGCTCCCTGCAGCCTCGACTTCCTGGGTTCAAGTGATCCTCCCACCTCAGCCTTCCAAGTAGCTGGGACTACAGGTGTAAGCAACCACACCTGGCTAATGTTTTGTATTTTCAGTAGATACGGAGTTTTGCCATGTTATCCAGGCTGATCTCGAACTCCTGGGCTCAAGTGATCTGCCCACCTTGGCCTCCCAAAGTGCTGGGATTACAGGCGTGAGCCACCACGCCCGACCCAGACTTTTTGAATTCTAGAAGTCAACCTAAGGTCCCATCCAAGAGCCTCTGAAGCTCTGGACAAAGGGCCCTGGGCTGTAGGACCAACCTTGCTCAGCCCCTTCATCTTGCAGTAATGCTGCAGGACAGAGGAGGGGAGTGGCTTGCGCAGGGCCACATAGCCTGTGGGCACCAGAGTTGGGTCACAGTTTAGTTCCTACTGCTCCTCTAGGGGTCCTCACCCCAGCTGGGCACATGTGCTCCAAACCTCCAAATTCCACCGCTCCCTTTACGTGGGTTCTGGCGCCCTGCTCTGTGGCTCTTAGCCACAGTCTTTCTCCTTCAAGGACTTTTTTTCTTTCTTTTTTTTTGAGACGGAGCTTTACTCCTGTTGCCCAGTCTGGAGTGCAATGGTGTGAGCTCGGCTCACTGCAACCTCCGCCTCCCGGGTTCAAGCGATTCTCCTGCCTCAGCCTCCCGAGTAGCTGAGATTACAGGCATGTGCCACCATGCCAGGCTAATTTTTAATTTTTAGTAGAGACGGGGTTTCTCCATTTTGGTCAGGCTGGTCTCGAACTCTCAACCTTAGGTGATCCACCTGCCTCGGCCTCCCAAAGTGTTGGGATTACAGGCGTGAGCCACCACACTCAGCCCCTTCAAGGACTTTATGGGCTGCCCCAGCTGAGAGAGGGGACTTGTCATCCTAGTGTGAGCTCCTGTGGCACCCAGGAGGTGGGAGGTAGCACCTGGACAGATTGTCCGTGGTCAAATTTGGGAAATTTACTTTTAGGTTCAACCCAAGTAAAGGGTGCTCTTCAGTGTAGGCCTCATCAGGGCCTTTTTTTTTTTTTTGAGATGAAGTCTTGCTCTGTCGCCCAGGCTAGAGTGCAGTGGCACATTCTCGCCTCACTGCAAGCTCTGCCTCCCTGGTTCAAGCGATTCTCCTGCTTCAGCCTCCTGAGTAGCTGGGATAATAGGCACCTGCCACTGTGCCTGGCTAATTTTTGTATTTTTAGTAGAGATGGGGTTTCACCATCTTGGTCTGGCTGGCCTCGAACTCCTGACCTCGTGATCCACCCGCCTCAGCCTCCCAAAGTGTTGGGATTACAGGCGTGAGCCACCGTGCCCGGCCCATCAGGGCCTTTATCATGCTGCTGTGTCCTGTGAATGTCAAGACATTTCATTGCCAACATTTAGAAGCAATCAAGATGTCCTTCAGTAGGCGAATGGTTATATAAACTGTGGCACATCCTGGCAATGGAATATTATTCAGTGTTCAAAATAAATGAGCTATCAAGCCATGAAAAGACAAGGAGGAACCTTAAATACGTTTTACTAAGTGAAAGAAGCCAACCTGAAAAGGCCACATACTGTGTGATTCCAACTAGGTGACATTCTGGAAAAGGAAAAACTATGGAGATAGTGAAAAGATCAGTGGTTATCAGAGATTGGGGTGGGGCAGGGAGAGATAAATAGGTAGAAAGCACAGAGGATTTTTAGGGCAGGGCAACTTTTCTGTATGATACTACAATGGTAGTTACCTGTCATCAATCTATAGTCAAACCTATAGAATACACACCACCAAGAGTGAACCCTAATGTAAACTATGGACTCTGGGTGATAATGATGTGTCAATGTAGGTTCATCAGTCCTAACAAATGTACCACACAGATGCACGGTATGGACAGTAAGGGTGGCTACTGTGTGGGTGGGAGGGGGTGTATGGGAACTCTCTGTACTTTCTAGTCAATTTTTCTGTGAGCCTAAAACTGCTCTAAAAAATAAAATCTATTAATTAAAAAAATATATATATCCACATACACACACAAATATATTAGGAAGTGACAAGTGTTACAAAGGAAAAATAAAGCAGGGTGAGGGTTTAAGTAAGGGGCGTGGGGCATGGGCTGGCTGTTCTGGATGGGGCAAAAGTGGGGGTCAGGATCATGAATCAGAGACTGAACGCAAGGAAATGTGCCCTGCAGATATCAAGGGAGGAGGATCTCGGGACAGGAAGCCGCAGGTGCTAGCTCCGAGGCAGGGAAGAGGAAGCACAGGGGGTCTGGGGTGGAGTGAGGCGTGGAGAGTGGTCGTGGGGAGTGGGGGAGGATGAGTCAACAGGTTGGGGCCCGGAGGCACAGCCAACCTGTTCTCAGATGGGTGAGTCACTCGCTGGAGGGTTTCAGCAGGGGTGTGATGTGTCAAAATTATATTTGTGTTTTTATTTTTCAATTTTAAAAAAAGCCAGTCAAATTTAGCAGTGGGGGGTTGTGTATCAACTTTAGTGACATTATTTATGTTTTAAAAAGATGACTGCAGCTGCCGTCTGGCAGATAGACAGTAGGGGGCGAGGGTGGAAGCAGGGGGGCTCATTAGAAGGCCACACAGCCCTCCTGGTGGGAGAGGGGGCTGGGGCAGACCCTGGCGTCTGTGGCCGACAGGTGAGAGGTGGCTGGATTCTGCGTATATTTTGAAGGGAGAGTCAACAGGGTGTAGGGTGAGGGAGATTCCTAAGTTCTTGGGTGAACAGTGGTGTTGTGTCCTGAGATGGCAAAGGCCAGCGTTGGGGCAGGCTGGGGGCTGTCAGATGGGGACATGGTAAGTTGGCCTGTGCCTACATCCAAGTGGGGCTGTTGAGGAGGTGGGTGGATGTGTGAGGCTGGAGTTCAGGGAGATCTAAGGCCACTGCTCTGATGAGATCCCAGAGGGAGTAGACATGAGTGGAGAAGAGAAGAGGCCCCAGGCCTGAGTCCTGGCCCTGTGAGGGCCCACCCAGGGAGACGGAGGTGCGACACAGAGTGGGAGTGTGGTGTCTGAGGAGCCCGGAGGCACGGGTGCCAGGGCGGACAGCGTGCTGCCAAGGAGGAGGACTGGAGACTGGCCATGGGGGTCAGCAGTGGCTGGTGAGGGCCAGAGGCCGACTGGAAAGGCTTCAGAGGGAGTGGAGGTGGAGAGGATGGGCGGGCCTTTCCAGGAGTGTCCTCTGCCACCGGAGGGAGGAGACACATGGGCCCACAACGTTGGGGGCACTGGGCGGTCTAGGGGACCCTTTTGACTTTCTCTTAAATGAGAGAAACAACAGCATGATTCTCTCTGGATGGGACAGATTCTATGTGAGGGAAAACCAATCATTCGGGAGAGGGGAGAGCACATCCCAGCCCGGCAGCAGGAGTGCCCAGCCTAAGGGGTAAGGGGTGGAGGGACAGGGGGCCTGGGAACCCAGGGGGAGGGCGGCAGGGCCTAGGGGTGGGGTGAGGTGGGTGTGGGGCTGCAGTGTCTCTAGGTGCCTCCCTTTTTCTCAGAGAAATAAGCGGCACAGCTGTCAGCTGAGAGGGAGGGAGGAGGAGGTGTTGTAAAATATTTGTCTCCAATGCAGTTCTCACAGCCACTGGGTGAAGTAGGCGCCATCACCCCCGCTCTGCAGATGAGAAAACAGGAAGGGGGCCAGGTAAGTTGCCAGCTAGGGCAGGACTGAGGTCTGAACGGGGCCTGGAGGGCATGGGGTATGGAACTGGGATTCGACTACACCCTGTCCCTCCCGCCTCCCATTCCAGTCCAGTGCTGCACCAGCAGGGAACACACTGGGGTCCAGACAGGGAAAGTGATGTCCCAAGGCCAGACAGCGAGAAGGTGACGTTGTCATTGCTGGTCCTCTTCCTCCCTCCCTTAAGCTCTATGGGCACAACACACCTGGGCCACTCTGTTCCCACCGCTACCCTGTCAGCCGTGTAAGGCTGCCTTCTGGGGCCCTGCTCCGTGGGCCCCTCTCTCTCCTCCTGCCTTGGAGCCTCAGTACAGCCGCTCTGCATGTCGGGACAGCGCCTGTCTCCGCTGCAGCAGACCCCAGCCTAGGGTCTTCTGGACCCTGGCCGCACATTAGAATTTTCTGATTTAACTGGGCTGGGGCCTGGGCATTGGTATTTTTTAAATTGAGATATAGCTGGGTGTGGTGGCTCACGCCTGTAATCCCAGCACCTTGGGAGGCTGAGGCAGGCAAATTACTTGAACTCAGGAGTTTGAGACCAGTGTGGGCAACATGGCACTGGTCTGTACCCCCCGCAAAAAAAAAAAAAAAAAATTAGCTGGGTGTGTGCGCCTGTAATCCCAGCTGCTTAGGAGGCTGAGGTGGGAGGATCAGCTAAGCCCAGGGAGGTTGAGGCTGCAGTGAGCTATGATTGCACCACTGTACTCCAGCCTGGGCGATGGAGTGAGACCCTGTCTCGATCAATCCATCAGTTAATCAATTAATTAAAGTATAAAGTGCATGTCAGTGAACATGAGCCACTACACAGAACAGGATCCTGCATCCCGGAAGGTTCCCTCCTGCCCCTTCCCAGTTCATGTCTCCCCTGGTAACCACTCTCCTGTCAGGACCAGGTTTGCCTGTTCTGGAACTTCATAGACATGGAATCACGTGGAATGTGCTGTTTGGCGCTCAGTGCTCCATCTGTGAGAGTCCGCCGTGCTCCGGTGGGCTGAGTGGTTTGCCCTTCTCCACCACTGTGTAGTTGGCGTAGGTCTAGTCTCTGGAAAAAATAGTCTGAGCTGAAGGTTTGGATGCAGGAGGTTTGGATTCAGGAGGTTGCTGCTGGAATCAACAGGATTGAAGGATGGAGGACTGGGCTGAAGGAGAAGTCACAGTAGAGGCCTCAGCTGACCCCACATGGAGCCCTGAAGCTGGGGTGACTCTTGAACATCATACCATATTAAGGCAAGGGGCCAGGGCTTTGCACCCCTGCATTGACCAGTCACTGGTCAGTGCGGCTGGTCAGTGCAGTCACTGGTCAGTGCAGTCACTGGTCAGTGCAGGCTGTCTCTGGGGAGGAGGCATAACCTTGGACGAGGGGGCTCCCTTCAGCCCAGGGCAATGCCCAGAGAAGGACTCAGGCGTGGGCCATCAGCAGGCAACACCCCCAACAGCTGGGGTCAAAAGCGACCTCACCCTGAGGAGGTGGCAAACCTACAGCACCCACCGCAGCCTGTCCCTCCCACTACTTGGAAATCTGAGTCCTTATCATAATTAATCCCACCTGGGAACAGCTTCTTCAGAGTCCTGGTTGGTCTCTTTTCCTGGGGAAGCTAATAAGGGGAAGGTCAGTGAGACGAGCGACAGTCCTGCTGCTGCAGCAGGACTCTGGGCCACAACAGACACTTGCAATCTCCCTCCTCAGTGACCCTGACCTTGGCTAGCACCTCTGTTGGTCTAGGTGGCTTACCTTGTGAGGGGACCCGGCCCCTCATGTCTGAGGGAGTCTGAGTCTCTGACCTTCCTGCTCTTCTCAAACCGTGACCATTGCCCTTGCCCATTTCCCATCAATACCAGGCAAGGGAGCACCAAGAGATGTCCCAGGGAATTGCCTGGCTGCCAATGCTATTCTTCTTCCCTGGCCCTTGCTGTACAAACAGTGTGAGGCTTTTACAGAAGGCGCCTGTGGATGATCAGGGCCAGTCATTCCTGCCAGGATGGTGACTCTGTGTTGTTGTTGTTTTTTCCCTGCTGGTTTCTTGCCACAAGGGACCTGAAGGGAAGTGGTGGTAGTTATAGCTGAAAGTTTAATCTGACTCTTGCTGTCTCTTGGTGGAACTATTTTCCCTTTGGGAACCAGGATTTCTAACCTTGCAGTGCCCAGAGTTGTCCCTGGGTGTGATGGTGAGTGGGGCTCCTCCTACTTCTACCCTGTAGTTCTTAGATGCATCTATTCTGGTCCCATTAGGGACTCAGCACCATGCAGTAGTCATTACGAAGACAGCTCACCATCCTTGCAGGGGATCAGCTCCAAGCTGACACCTCATCTGCATCTTTTTATTATTATTTATTTCATTGACTGGTTGGTTGATTTGTTGCCCAGGCTGGTCTTGAGTTCCTGGGCTCAAGCAATCCTCCCGCCTTGGCCTCCCAGAATGCTGGAATTACAGGCATGAGCCACCTTACCTGGCCTATTATTTTTTAAAGTGACAAATAAAAATTGTCTGTATTGGCTGTGCACAGTGGCTCACATCCATAAACCTAATACTTTGGGAGGCCGAGGCAGGCGGATCACTTGAGCTCAGAAGTTCAAGACCAGCCTGGGCAACATGATGAAACCCTGTCTCTACTAAAAATACAAAAATTAGCCAGGTGTGGTGGCGTGTGCCTGTAGTTCCGGCTACTTGGGGGGCTGAGGCAGGAGAATCGCTGGAGCCAGGGAGGTGGAGGTTGTAGTGAGCTGAGATGGTGCCACTGCACTCCAGCCTGGGTGACAGAGTGAGAGTTTGTCTCAAAAAAAAAAAAAGTATATTTTTATGGTGTGAAACATGATGTTTTGAAATTGTGGAATGGCTAAATCAAGCTAATTAACATATGCATGACCTCACATACTTTTATAGTGAGAACACTTAAAATCTATTCTTGTAGCAATGCTCAACAATACAGCACATTGTCAGGAATTACAGTCACCATCCTGTACAGTAGAGCTCTTGGTCAGCTGCATCCAAAGGGCTGTTACATCACCCCATCCAGCGGCAGTGCTGGGTGGTGCTGTGTGTGGTGAGACCGGCAGGTTCGACGTCAAAAACCCACAGCCACACTTCCTTTGATGGCAGGTAGTTTCAGAGGCAGTTTCAGAGGCTTCCAAGAGCTATCATAGTAGCTCTTGCCCCACGGGCCAAAGCACCAGTGTGGGGGTTCTGCAATGTGTGTCTATTCCAATTATACACTCAGGGACCAGCAAGACCACCACTGGATGTCCTGTGGATCCACTGGACTCCCTGTGAGCCAAAGCTGGGCTGGGACTCCACTCATCACCTGCCCCCATATGCTTCCACCCTAACAGGGGGCCATGAGGCCTCTTTGGGTCCCCAGACCAATGTCCATGTGGACCCTGTGTCTGACAGTCTTTGAAATGCCTGAGTACTCATCTTTCTCCCACATATGGTTACTCAAGTAAAAGGCATGTACGCCCTTCTCAGGAAGGACGATGGAATCATCATCACATGTGCTGATTCGGGGGTTGCAGGGTCCTTCCTTCTGGGGACCTGGTCTCTCCTTCAGTCAGTTGGATGTGAAACCTTCCTCAGGTCTGGAAACTTCTCAAAGAATCAGGACTTTTCATTGGGTTACTGCTCTCAACCCCCATCATCAAGCCTTGGATGTTCTCTCTTTTTTGTTTTTTTTGGGGGGACAGGGTCTCACTCTGTCACCCAGGCTGGAGTGCAGTAGTGTGATCAGGGCTCACTGATTGCAGCCTTGACCTCTGGGTTCGAGTGAGCCTCCTGCCTCAGCCTCTTGAGTAGCTGGGACCATAGGCATGCACCACCACACCTGGCTAGTTTAAAAACTTTTTTTTTTTTTTTTTTGAGACAAGGTCTCCCTGTGTTGCCCAGGCTGATCTTGAACTCCTAGGCTCAAGGGATCCTCCCACTTAGGCCTCCCAAAGTGCCGGGATTACAGGTGTCAGCCACCATGCCCAGTCCTTGGACTCTTTTGATTGCATCGGGTGGGCGGTGTCCTTGTTGGCTGCCCATCTGGCTTGCCCTGGGACACGGAGTCGATGAACCATTTCCATGGCTTGGCGGGTCCAGCAGCTCTGACCTGGCTGCTAGCGGTGGGAACTGCCTCCACCTGAAGACCCCTGAGCCTGCGCTTCTGATGACCAGGCGCCGCCACCTGGCCTCTTTCTTCGGGATCCTGTCATCCCCGCTATTGTCAGGGCGCCCAGTTCTGTAACTGCAGCTCCAACTAGCAGGTCTTCAAAGGACATTCACCTGGGCTTCTTAGGGCTTTCCCGTTGGCCTTGGTAAATGAGGTGGCTGCCCGGCCTTCCTGCAGAAGACGGATAGTGAGTGGGTTTCTGGCCAGACACGGCAGACACCCAAGCATGCCCTCTTCTCCAGGCCTTTGGATGCTTTCTTCCGCGGCCTGACACTGCATCCCTGGTGACTTCTACTGTGGGCTTTCGTTTTCTCCAAGCAGCATGTTAAGCCCTCTTGCCAGGGTGTTAATCCTCGTATTATGGGATTGACTCTCCTTTATCCCACTTGATGTCCCACCCTGGCCTTGGGCCAGCCCCTGAGCCTATCTGCATAGTCTTCAAGCAGGGGAAGTGCTCGCCGGGGGTCCCTTCCGCACCTCACTCTTTCCCAAGCAGGTTCTGCACTTGACGCAGCCAGCTCATCGTGGGCTGAGCGCTGAACTTCTTCTGTTTTACGCTCCACTCATAACTACGCCCTGGCCTGCTCCTCAGCTTTTTCCTCCCCTCCAGCTGCAGGAGAGGAGGATTTATTTGCTGCTAAGGAGGCCCTTGGCTTTCTCACTTGGCCTTAAATTAGTGCTGAGTCACACTCAGCCTTGCGTTGTCTTTCTTTAGTGCACGCGGGCCCCAGCACAGCCATCCCCTTCCACAGACTTTATAATTAATTACCACTCCCCCGGCCTCTCCAATTCGGGAGCTCTTGTCCCTGCAGCGCGGTCTCTTCCCTGCTACCTGCTGGGTGCCAGCTCTCCTAGCACCAGCGACAGTGGGCGACCCAGCTTCTGGGTCCCAGGGTTCAGAGGCTGCTTCCTAGAATCAGTCCTGATACCAACTGGGGTAGGTTAGGTTCTGACTTGGAGACTTGTGTGCAGGAGGGTCGCTAGGAAGTGCTCGTTGGAACACCACATATAAAAGGAGAGGGCTGTGTGCTCCGTGGTGTAAATGCACCACATTTTCTTTAATCCACCACGTTGATTCTGTTTTTTGCTATTGTGACTAGTGTAGAGATGAACATACAAATGCATGTTCTTTTTGGTAGAATGATGTGTTTTTCTCTGGGTATATGCCCCAGTGATGGCGTTGCGGGTCAGATGGTAATTCTGTTTTCAGTTCTTTACGAAATCTCTAAACTGCTCTCCATAGTGGCTGAACTCATTTACATTCCCACCAACAGTGTATATGTGTTCCCTTTTGTCCTCAGCCTTGCCTGCATCTGTTCTTTTTTGACCTTTATAATAGCCATTCTGACTGGTGTGAGATGGTATGTCACTGTGGAATATTATGCAACTATGAAAAAGAATAAAATCATGTCCTTTGCAGCAACATGGATGGAGCTGGAGGCCATAATTCTTTTTTTTTTTTTAGGGACAGAGTCTTACTCTGTTGCCCAGGCTGTAGTGCAGTGGTGCAATTTCTGCTCATTGCAACCTCCTCCTCCTGGGTTCAAGCAATTCTCCTGCCTCAGCATCCCCAGTAGCTGTAGCTACAGGCGTGCATCACTATGCCCAGCTAATTTTTATTTACTGTTATTTATTTTGAGACAGAGTTTCGCTCTTGTTGCCCAGGCTGGAGTGCAATGGCTCGATCTCAGCTCACCGCAACCTCCACCTCCTGGGTCCAAGCGATTCTCCTGCCTCAGCCTCCTAAGTAGCTGGGATTACAGGCACGCGCCACCATGCCCGGCTAATTTTGTATTTTTGTAGAGATGGGGTTTTGCCATGTTGGTCAGGCTGGTCTCGAACTCCTGACCTCAAGTGATCTACCCACCTCAGCCTCCCAAAGTGCTGGGATTACAGGCATGAGCCACTGTGCTCGGCCTGGAGGCCATAATTCTAAGTAAATTAACACATAAACGGAAAACCAAACAGTGCATGCTCACTTATAAGTGGGAGCTAAACATTGAGCATCCAAGAATATAAACATGGGAATAGTAGATATCATGGACTTCTAGAGGAGGGAAGGAGGGAACTGTGGGTCATGAAACTACCTATTGGATACTGTGCTCACTACCTGGGTGCAATATATACCCATGTAACAAACCTGCACATGTACCTGTATCTAAAATAAAAGTTACAAATAAATAAAAACCACACACATGAGAAAAGAGGATAGGGAAGTGGGACAGGGCAGAGAGTGCGAGAGGGTGAGCTAAGATGCCCTTTTAACACAGGCCTCAGTTGATCCCACATGGAGTGCTGGGGCTGGGAGGGCGCTTCAGAGTTGTCCTGAATCAAGCAAGGGATCCAGGCCTGGGTCAAGCACTTGTTGGATATGAGTTGCCCCTGGGAGGGGGCCAGCAAGAGGAGAGGAATTCTCGGAAAAGAACTCTCAGAACTGTCAGCAGTAAACAGCCCCTGCAGCTGGGGGATGGAGGGTCTTCACTCTGATGCTGGGCTTTGGGGTGGCACAGGGCATAGCACTGGACACAGTGTATCTGCTTAGTCTTTCAGCTATTGGGGGACACGTGGATTTTGGGGGGCTACTATGAATATGGCTGCTGCAGGCATTCATGTGCATGTCTTTTGGTGGCCTGGGCACTCACTTCTGCTGCATGTAAGCCCAAGGGTGGAAGTGCTGGTCTAAGGGGTATGTGTGCTGAACTTCAATAGAGATTGCTGCATAGTTTTCAACATGGCTGATCCCATTTTACAATCCCACCAGCAGTGTTTGAGAGTTCTGATTACTCTGCATCCTCACCAACGCTTGATATTATCTGTCTTTTCATTTTAGTCACCCTGATGGTCCAGACATCACTGATTCTGTCGTGCAGCCTGGTGGGGAACCAATGCTCCCCAGTGGGTAGGAGGATGTGAGATATGGGGAGCCCTTGGACCACCCTCACTTGGCTACCTGATTCTAATCCCAAGGGTCTTCCAAACCAAATCCTAGCAGACACATTAAAGTATTGTGAGATCATAACATCCTCAAGTGCCCAGGCTTGTCCAGCTCCTTTCAGCATGGGATTCCAGCTGTCAGGTGTGGGAAGGGAGCAAGGGTAAGCTTTGCTGCCTGGGAGGTCAGGCTTCTGTGGACACTAGGAAGCAGCCACTTGGCTTGCCCTGTCCAGCGTTTCATGGCCTCCAATGCACTTTTTCTCATCTTAGCTCCTTTGGTTCTCATAATATCTCTAAAGGCAGCAAGAGAATAGAATATCAGCTCTATTTGACAGAAGACAAAACCGAGGTCAGTTACTTGGGCAAAGTCACACAGAAATCAGTAAAACTGACCCTGAAACCAAGCTGTAGATTCCAAGTCCAGGACACAAAATTTAGCTACTTGTTAGTTTTATTGGCCTATCTTACCCTCCCCTTCCTTTAGAAAGCAACTCAGGCTAGCTCCTTGGCAGAGTTAACCTGCTCTGCCCAGTTCCCCAGTGCCCACCCCCATTCTTTGTTTCATGGTCTGCCCCTACCTCTTGCTCATCAATGTCCTCTTCGAAGCAGGTCATTCCCAGAGCTCCCTGTGCTTAAATGTTAGACCAGAGCTTCTCCAACCTTAATGCACACAGGTGTCTCCTGGGGACCTTTTTAAAAGATTCTGATTCAGTAGGTCTGGTGGTCCTAAGAGCCTGCATTTCTTTTCTTTGTTCTTTTTTTTTTTTTTTTTTTTTTTGGAGACAGAGTCTCGCTGTCGCCCAGGCTGGAGTGCAGTGGCGCTATCGCGGCCCACTGCAACCTCCGCCTCCCGGGTTCATGCCATTCTCCTGCCTCAGCCTCCCGAGTAGCTGGGACTACAGGCGCCTGCCACCATGCCCAGCTAATTTTTTTTGTATTTTTGGTAGAGACGGGGTTTCACCATGTTAGCCAGGATGGTCTTGATCTTCTGTCCTCGTGATCCGCCCGCCTCGGCCTCCCAAAGTGCTGGGATTACAGGCGTGAGCCACCACCGAGCCCGACCTCTTTTCTTTGTTCTTTTTTGAGACAGAGTCTTGCTGTGTTGCCCAGGCCTGAGTGCAGTGGTGCATTCACAGCTCACTGCAGCCTAAACCTCTTGGGCTCCAGCAATCCTCCCACCTCAGCTTCCCAAATAACTGGAACCACAGGTGTGTACCACTATGCCTGGCTAATTTTTAAATTTTTTGTAGAGACGGTGTTTGGCTGTGTTGCCCGGGCTGCTCTTGAACTCCTGGGCTCAAGCAATCCTCCTGCCTTGGCCTCCCAAAGTGCTAGGGTATGAGCCACCGAGCCTAGCCACAGCCCGCATTTCTAACAAACTCCCAGGTGATGCCAGTACTGCTGGTCCTTGGACCATACTTTGAGTATTGAGGCGTTAGATCACTCCCCCAGCTATCGGCTGTATAGGCAGGCTTTTATGCTGTGCTCATCCTCTCCCTCAGAGCTCCAGCAAACACTGGTTAGTTGCTGTCTGAACTCTGGCACTAGTGCTAGTTGCTGTAAGTCCAAGCCTCTTTCTGGTTTTCCCATTACGGTATTTACCATTCAAGTCATTTGGCTCAGTTCAAGGCAAGGCGCCTCACTCTTAACACCTCTCTCAGAAGCACCTCTATTCCCTCCCTCTTCCGGCTCTCTTCTCTTTCCTCCTCCATCAACACTCCTAATTCTTACCCTCTCCTCCCCCAAAATGGGCAGGATCTCAGCTAGGCATTAGGCAAAAAGCTAGCTGAGTGAGCTTATTTATACTAAAGTGTGAATGACTCACATCTCTTCCCTTAACTCTCTCAGTGGTTATTTAGATGTGCAAAAGAAGGAGCTTTTGGTTGTTGGAAATGGTGACAGTGAGGGAAAGAACAAGAAATATTCAGGAATTCTTTCCTTTATCACCTAACATTTCCCATATATGGGCTAATGATTGAAATCACATGAAGGAACTTTATAAGTGAAAACCAAAACAGGGACACTTGGATTTTACCCTAGATCAGCAGAATCAGAATCTCCAACGTGGGGATCAGGAATATGTTTTTTGTTTTTTGTTTTTTTTCCAGACGGAGTCTCGCTCTGTCACCTAGGCTGGAGTGCAATGGCACGATCTTGCCTCTCTGCGGCCTCCACCTCCTGGGTTAAAGTAATTCCCCTGCCTCAGCCTCCTGAGTAGCTGGGACTACAGGCGCCGCCACCACACCTGGCTAATTTTTGTATTTTTAGTAGAGACAGGGTTTCACCCTGTTGGCCAGGCTGGTCTTGAATTCCTGACCTCAGGTGATTCACCCACCTTGGCCTCCCAAAGTGCTGGGATTACAGGTGTGAGCCACCGTGCCTGGCCAGGAATGTGCATTTTTTAAAGGAGATTTTGTTGCACATACAGGTTTAGAAACTACTTTCCTAAATCGTCCTAGTTGTGCTTCCATCTCCCCAGTGTTTCTGAAGGAGAGATTACTCAGGGTCCCTCTGTGTCGCCCAGGCCCAGGAGAATGTAGAGTGGGAAGAAATGGGGTGTAGGTGAGGTGTTAAGGTCTAACTCCTATCAGAACTCAACTGCTTACAGACCCCTTATCCTTGGTGAGGCCGAGCCTCAGTTTCCCCATCCCTACAACAGGGGATGAAGTCAGCTCCCTGTGTGCTGTGTGGTTGTAGCTGGAGAGCAGAGAGGCAGCAGTTGTGCAGGTGATTGTGCCACGGGACTAAAGGCAGCCTATGATGGGAAGGGTGAGGGACCAAAACCTGGCTGGAGAGGCTCAGCACCTGGGCTGAGTGAAGCCTTGGTCACAGTGGCTCATTGGGGATAATTGCCGTGGTAATTATGAAGATTGCACAGGAAAATGGATTCTAGTTTACATTCTGCTCTCCTGCAAAGGTCATCTGTAATTGCCTGACTTCCTCCCCACAGTGGGGAGGAGGCTGCGGTGGGGGCCTGTCAGAGGGTCTCTGGGCTGCAGGCCCAGGCTGAGAGGGATAGGGGCTGGGGGCTTCTGGGGTGATCTCTGTCAGCCTGAGGCGGGAGGCAGATGGTGAGCTCTTGGCGCAGAGGCTGCTCGTCCTCCTCCTCCTGGATGGTACCCCAGTTCCTTAGTATGCCTTCAGCTGTGTTGGCTGGAGATGGGAGAGGCAGAGCTTGCTGACTCGTGGGGAGACTGATGCTGAGGCCAAGGCCATGGCTTGTCCTGCCTGTCAGTCTGTTTAGAAGCCTGAGCTCTGTGCCCTCCTCAATCTGACATGCTCTCTTCTCTGGTCATCTTTCTCTACAAATGAAATGGTTAGACCAGACAAAATGGCTTTCAGTGACCCCTTCCAACTCTGGATTCCTGGATTCCAGGACTCCAGCCTCTGGTCCCCAAGTTTTGTGGAAGATTTGTGCATGGGCTTTGGAGCTGGATACAATAGAGTCTGAATCCTGGCTCATTCCTGCTGTGTGACATTGGACAATTGACTTCACCTTTCTGAGCTCCAGTTTCAACTTAAAAAAAAAAAAATAGAGATAATGATATGCATCTCTCTCTCTCTCTTTTTTTTTTTTTTTTTGAGACAGAGTCTGATCTTGCTCTGTTGCCCAGGCTGGAGTGGAATCTTGACTCACTGCATCCTCCACTTCCCGGGTTCAAGCAATTCTCATGGTTCAGCCTCCCAAGTAGCTGGGAATACAGGCGCCCACCACAATGCCTGGCTAATTTTTTTTTATCTTTAGTAGAGACAGGGTTTCACCATGTTGGCCAGGCTGGTTTCGAACTCCTGAGCTCAGGTGATCCTCCTGCCTCGGCCTCCCAAAGTGCTGGGATTACAGGCTGAGCCCCACGCCCAGCCAATGGTATGTATCTCTTAGGGTTGTTGAGATTAAAGGAGATAATGATGGAATATACAACTGACAATATTGAGTGCTTCCTGTGTGTCAGGCACCGTTCCGGGTGCTTTTCATGCCTTAGCTCAGGTATCCTCCCAGTCGACCAGTGAGGTAGGTGCTGCTCTCATCCCTGGTTAAAGATGAGGAGGCACCGTGGAAAGCATGGGCAGACAGGCTTTTGCAGAAGTTAGCTGCTGCAACAATTGGGAAGCTTCTCCAACAAGGCTCCTCGCAGGCTCACCTCCAGCTCTTCCTCCTTCTTGCAATCCCATCCAAGGGTGTGTGTGCCCCAGCCCTGCCCCCAGGCAACCACACCTCTCTGATTCTGTGAACAGACACCCTGCCCCACACTGTCCATCACTCTGTTGCTATCCGACTCTATAGTCTCTCTCGATCCCTCCCACACTCTGCTGGGACTGAACCCATGGTCAGTTCTTGTTCATCTTCTTGAATGCACCTGGCAAAGCAGTGGGCATGGCATGGTGCTGGAGGGCCCATTTATTTGATAATTTCTAGGAATAGAATCTCCCAAAGTCCCCACGGGGCCCAGTGTACACCCTATTCTGTGTGTCCCTGGGCCACACCTCATGCTAGAAACTGAGAATACAGAGACCAATACAATTGGGACTAAAATTTCAGTGTCATAGACAATGGTTTTATTCCGGGCTGCCCATGGGAATCACCTGGGAAACCTTGAGTTCTGATGCCTGTGCCCCACCACAGAGATTCTGGGGTGCAGAAAAGTCTTTTGCCTGTTTTTTGTTTGTTTGTTGGGGTTTTTTTTTTTTTTTTTTGGAGACTTAGTCGCCCTGTGTCGCCAGGCTGGAGTGCAGTGGCATGATCTTGGCTCACTGCAACCTCTGCCTCCTGGGTTCAAGCGATTTTTCTGTCTCAGCCTCCCAAGTAGCTGGGACTACAGGTGTGTGCCGCCACGCCTGGCTAATTTTTGTATTTTTAGTAGAGACGGGGTTTCACAATATTGGCCAGGCTGGTCGATCTCCTGACCTTGTGATCCACCCGCCTCAGCCTCCCAAAGTGCTGGGATTACAGGCACGAGCCACCACACCCAGCCCTTTTGCGTGTTTTTTATTTTATTTTATTTTATTTTATTTTTTTTTTGAGACGGAGTCTGGCTCTGTCGCCCGGGCTGGAGTGCAGTGGCCGGATCTCAGCTCACTGCAAGCTCCGCCTCCTGGGTTTACGCCATTCTCCTGCCTCAGCCTCCCGAGTAGCTGGGACTACAGGCGCCCGCCACCTTGCCCGGCTAGTTTTTTGTATTTTTTAGTAGAGACGGGGTTTCACCGTGTTAGCCAGGATAGTCTCGATCTCCTGACCTCGTGATCCACCCGTCTCGGCCTCCCAAAGTGCTGGGATTACAGGCTTGAGCCACCATGCCCGGCCTTGCGTGTTTTTTAACTGGGTTGTTTGGTATTTTGTTATTAAGTTGTAGAAGTTCTGTATATATTCTGAGTATTAATCCCTCATCATATGATATATCATCAGATATATGATTTGCAAGTACTTTTTCCCATGCAACAGCCTGGTCTTGAGGAGTTTTAAAAGTGTCCTGGCTGGGCACACCTGTAATCCCAACACTTTGGGAGGCCGAGGCGGGTGGATTGCCAGTCTGGGCAACATGGCAAAACCTTGTCTTAACTAAATATACAAAAAATTAGTCAGGCATGGTGGCACACACCTGTAGTCCCAGCTACTCTGGAGGCTGAGGTGGGAGGATCACCTGACCCCAGGAAGGTCATGGCTGCAGTGAGCTGTGATTGCACCACTGCACTTCAGCCTAGGCCACAAAGCAAGACTTTGTCTAAAAAAGAAAAAAAATAAGTGTCCCAGGTAAGAAAACTGGATATCCACATGCAGAAGAATGAAATTGGATACATACCTTGTACCACAGCAGTTCCCAACCTTTTTGGCACCGGGGACTGATTTTGTGGAAAACAGTTTTTCCACAGACTGGGGTTGGAGGATGGTTTTCCACAGACCAGGGTTGGGGGAGGTTTGGGGGATGATTCAAGCACGTTACAATTATTGGATACTTTATTTCCATTATTATTACATTATAATATATAATGAAATAATTATACAACTGGCCGTAATATAGAATCAGTGGGAGCCCTGGGCTTTTCCTGCAACATGACAGTCCCATCTCGGGGTGATGGGAGATAGCGACAGATCCTGAGGCATTAGATTCTCATAAGGAGCGTGCAACCTAGATCCCTCACATTCACAGTTCACAGTAGGGTTTGCGCTCCCATCAGAATCTAATGCTGCCAGACAGGAGGCGGAGCTTAGGCGGTAATGTGAGTGAGGGGGAGTGGCTAAATACAAGGTTCCTTGCTCACCACTTACCTCCTGGTGTGCAGCCTGGTTTCCAACAGGGGGTTGGGGACTCTTGTTATACTACATACAAAAATTAACTCAAAATGAACCAAAGACATAAATATAAGAAATAAATTTTTTAAATTCTTGGAAGAAAATACAGGGACGAGCTGGACACAGTGGCTCACGCCTGTATTCGCAGCACTTTGGGAGGCTGAGGTGGGAGGATCACTTGAGGTCAGGAGTTTGAGACCAGCCTGGCCAATGTGGTGAAACCCCGTCCCTACTAAAAGTACAAAAAAATTACGCAGGCATAGTGACGGGCGCCTGTAATCCCAGGTATTCAGGAGGCTAATTGCTTAACCAGGGAGGTGGAGGCTGCAGTGAGTTGAGACGGTACCACTGCACTCCAGCCTGAGCGACATAGTGAAGCTTTGTCTCAAAAAAAAAAAAAAGAAAAAAGAAAGAAGAAAATATAGGGAAGAATCTTTATGACATTGGATTTGGCAATAGTTTCTTGGATATAACACCAAAAGCACAGGCAACAAAAGGAAAAAAATAAATTGAACTTCATTAAAATTTAAGACTTTTGTACATCAGGGGACACTATCAAAAGGGTGAAAAGCAGCCCAAAAAATGGGAGAAAATATTTGCAAATCATGTATCTAATGAGGGGTTAATATCCAGACTATGTATAGAACTTCTGCAACTCAATAGCAAAAAACACAAACAACCCAGTTAAAAAACAGGTAAAGGACTTTTCTCCAAAGAAGATGTATAGTTGGTCAATAAGCACATGAAAAGATGTTCAACATCACTGATCATTAGTGAAATGCAAATAAAAAACACAGTGAGATACCACTTCACACCCGTTATGATGGCCACTATAAAAACAGAAAATAACAAGTGTTAGGCGTCTCTGAGCCTACTTTGGTTTGAGAGGTTGCCTGATTCACAAATAAAAATAAAAATAAAATAAAATAAAAAACCGAGTGTTGCAGGGAAGTGTAGAAATTGGAACACTTGTATATTGCTGATGGGAATGTAAACTGGTACAGCCACTGTGGAAAACAGTTTGGTGATTCATTAAAAAGTTAATTATAGACCGGGCATCGTGGCTCACACCGGTAATCCCAGCACTTTGGGAGGCCAGATAATTTTTGTATTTTTAGTAGAGACAGGGTTTCGCCATGTTGGCTTGGCTGATCTTGAACTCCTGACCTCAAGTGATCCACCTGCCTTGGGCTCCCCAAGTGCTGGGATTACAGGCGTGAGCCACCACGCCCGGCCACAATGTTATAATTTTTGCTTCAATCCTCAAACATAATTTAGAAAGCTCAAGAGAAGGAAAGTTGATCATATTTACCCCTATTTTTACTCTTTCCATTTTTCTTTCCTCCTCCCCAATGTTCCAGGAGGATTCCTTCTTTTATCTTTCCTTTCAGTTTCAAGAACTTCCTTTAATTATTATTTTAGGGTAGGTCTGCTAACAAAAAATTCTCTTAGTTTTTCTTTATCTGAGAATACCTTGATTTTCCTTCATCCTGAAGGATACTTTTTCTGGATATATGGCTCTGCAGTTCTTTTCTTTCAGCGCTTGAAAACTGTTTTGCCACTTCTTGCTGGCTTCTATGGTTTCTGAGTTTTAAAAAATCTGCTGTAATTTGTTTTTTCCTTTTATTTATTTTTTATTTTTAGATTTTTTTTTAGGAATGAGGTCTCACTCTGTTGGAGTGTCGTGGCATAATCACAGTTCACTGAAGCCTTGAACTCCTGGGCTCAAGTAATCCTTGGGCCCAGGAGGCCTCAGCCTCCCAAATAGTCAGGACTACAAGTGCACGCCACCACACCCAGCTGATTTTAAAAAATTTTTTTGTAGAGATAGTGTCTTGCTATGTTGCTCGGCCCGTTTTTCCCTTTTAAATAAAGTGTCATTTCTCTCTCTCTCTCTGCTTTCAAGATTTTTTCATTGTCTTTCGTTTTCAAGAGTTTGACCATGACGTGCCTTGGAGTGGATTTCTTGGGGTTTTACCTCTTCAGAGTTCACTTAACTTCTTAAATCCATTGTTTGTCTTTTGCCAAGTTCAGGATTGTTTTCAGCTACTATTTCTTTGAATATTTTTTCAGCCCCCACTTTTTCTCCGCTTCCTCTTGGACTCTAAAAACATGAATGTCAGAGCTTCTATTTTAGTTCCACAGGTTCCTGAGGTTCTGTCCTTTTCTTTTCTTTTTTTTTTTTTTGTCTGTTTTCTCTCTGTTGTTCAGATTGGGTAATTTCTATTGTTCTATCTTCAAATTCAATGACTTTTTTTTTTATCTCTTACCTCCGTACTATTTTTTTTTTTTTTTTTTTTTTTGAGATGAAGTCTCACTCTGTCACCCGCCAGGCTGGAGTACAGTGGCACAATCTCAGCTCACTGCAACCTCTGCCTCCCTGGTTCAAGAGATTTTCGTACCTCAGCCTCCCCGGTAGCTGGGATTACAGGTGTGCACCAATGTGCCTGGCTGATTTTTGTAATTTTAGTAAAGATGGGGTTTCACCATGTTGCCCAGGCTGGTCTCGAACTCCTGCCCTCAAACAATCTGCCTGCCTTGGACTTCCAAAGTGCTGGGATTACAGGCGTGAGGCAACACACCCAGCCTCCACTCTATTTACAAAGCTCACTGGATGTTGAGCCCATCCAGTCAGCTTTCTAAAATTCTATCAATTTGGTTCTTCTTTGTAGTGTCTATTTATTTGCTTAGGCTTTCTATTTTTCATTTGTTTCAAACATGTTCGTAACTGCTTGCCAAAGCATTTTTAAGATGGCAGCTTTAAAATCCTTCTCACATAATTCCAGTATTTGTGTCTTGGTGTTGTTGGCATCTGTTAGTTGCCTTTTCTCATTAAATTTGAGATTTTCCTGGTTCTTGGTGTGACAGAAGTTTTTCCTTTTTTATTTTTTTGAGACAGTCTTGCTCTGTTGCCCAGGCTGGAGTGCAATGGCACAATCACAATTTATTGCTGCCTCAACCTACTGGGCGCAAGCAATCCTCCCACCTAAGCTTTTAAGTATCTGGGACTGCAGGCATGCACCACTATGCCAGGCTAATTTTTTCATTTTGTAGAGACAGGGTCTCACTATGTTGCCCAGGCTGGTCTCAAACTCCTGGCCTCAAGCGATCCTCCTGCCATGGTCTCCTAAAGTGCTAGAATTGCAGGTGTGAGCCATTGCTCATGGCCACAAATTATTTTTGTATTATACCCTGGACATTTGGGGTATTATGTTCTGAGATGCTGGATCCTCTTGTAATCTATTTCAGCAGGCCTCCTTTAACCCTGGGCCTTATTAATGCCAGGTGGGGGTAGAAATCCAGGTCCCCTTCTTGACCTTGGTTGACACCCTGGTGGGGGTCAGGGGTACCTCCTTACTTCTGGGCAGTGGTGGGAGGTCTGGCTTCAATGATCCTTCCCTGCATGGGAAGGGAGGGTGCCTTGTTACTGCTCCTATGTGGTCTCCACTGACCTGATTACTCTTGGGTGGGGGTGAAAGTCAACCCAGCATGGAGAGGGAGGGGCACCTTGTTGTTGCTGGGTGGAGTGGAAGTCCTGGCTCTCCCTCATTCTTCACTGTTATTGCCCTGGCGCTGGGGGATGGGGCTCGTTGTTATGGCCAGGCAGGGCTCCCCACCCGGCCTGTCCTCACAGGGCAGCACCGGCCTGGGGCTGTAGTTTCTTCCATGCTGTTTGGCTAGAGTAGGGAGGTCATTGTTTTAAAGGTTTTCCTCTTGCTAGGCTGGGTCTCTGCTGATCCTTTGGCTAAAGAGAGCAGGTTTTCCTCTTTTTTATTTTTGTTTTGTTCTTTTTTATTATGTTTTAGACCCGTCAGCAGGAAGCAAAGAGCAGGTTTTTCTTGGGGCTGTTTTTGTCTATGTTTATTGGTATTTCCGGGTTGCTGATTTCTTCCACCTCCAAATCTGGCATATATTGGGCAAAAAGAAAACCCAGGGAACTCACTGCTGTGCCACTGTTTGGTCCTGAGGTCTCTAGTCAGTCTGCCTTCTCTCTACCTTTTAGAGTCTTCTTCTGTTTGTTTTATATATAGGGGTGGCTTTAGCAGGAGGAATGGGGAGAAGTGTGTCTACTCCATCTTGTTCAGAATCAGAAGTCCAGATTCATCTATTCTTGAGCTTCACATAAATAGAATCTACTGTGTGTGCTCTTTTAAGTTTGGCTTCTCTTGCTTGGCATGATGTCTTTTCAAAAAAACTTTTATTGTGGTAAAAAAAAAAAAACCCACATAACATGAGATCTACCCTTCTAACAAAATCTTAAATGTACAGTATTAACTATAGGCCCGATGTCGTGCAACAGATCTCTAGAACTTTTTCATTTTGCAAAGATGAAGCTTTATACCCATTGAATAGCAACTCCCCATTTCTTCCTCGCCTCGGCCCCTGGCAACCACCATTCTCCTTCCTGTTTCTATGGATTTGACTACTTTAGATACCTCAAATAAGTGGAATAATGCAGTATTTGTCCTTCTATGACTGGCTTATTTAAGTTATCATAGTATCCTCAAGGTTCACCCATTTTGTGGCATGAGATAGAATTTCCTTTTTTAAGGCTAAATACTATTCTACTGTGTGTATATATCACATTTTCTTTATCCATTCATCTGTTGATGGACATTTAGATTGTTTCCATATCTTGGCTATTGTGAGTAATGCTGTGATGAACACAGCAGTACAAATTTGTCTTTGAGACCCTGATTTCAATTCTTTTGGATAAATACCCAGAAGTGGTATAGTGGTATTGATGGATCATATGGTAGTTTTTTTTTTTTTTTTTTTTTTTTGAAACGGAGTTTCGCACTTGTTGCCCAAGCTGGAGTGCAATGACACAATCTCAGCTCACTGCAACCTCTACCTCCCGGGTTCAAGCAATTCGCCTGCCTCAGCCTCCCAATTAGCTGGGATTACAGACATGTGCCACCACACCCGGCCATTTTTTTCTATTTTTAGTAGAGATGGGGTTTCACCATGTTGGCCAGGCTGGTCTTGAACTCCTGACCTCAGGTGATCCACCACCTCGGCCTTCCAAAGTGCTGGGATTACAGGTGTGAGCAACCATGCCTGGCAGTAGTTATTTTTTAAGTTTTCTTTATTTTTATTTTTATTTTTATTTTTAGTAGAGATGAGGTCTCATTATGTTGTCCAGGCTGATCTTGAACTCCTGAGCTCAAGCAATCCTCTTGCCTCTGCCATTCAAAATGCTGGGATTACAGGCGTGAGTCACCATGCCCAGCCTATTTTTAATTTTTTGAAAAACCTTCATACTGTTTTTTATAGCAGCTGCACCATTACACATTCCTACCAACAATGCACAAGTGTTCAAATTTATCCACATCTTTGCCAACACTTGTTATTTTATTATAATAACACTTTTAAAATAATGGCCATCCTGACAGGTATAAGGTGATATCTCATTGTGGTTTTGATTTGCCTTTCCACAACGATTAGTGATATTGAGCTTTTTTTTTTTTTTTTTAATTTTTTTTTTTTTTTTTTGACACAGAGTGTTGCTTTGTCGCCCAGGCTGGAGTGCAGTGGCGCGATCTCACCTCACTGCAAGCTCCGCCTTCCGGGTTCACGCCATTCTCTTGCCTCAGCCTCCCATTCTCTTGCCTCAGCCTCCCGAGTAGCTGGGACCCGCCACCACGCCCGGCTAATTTTTTGTGTTTTGGTAGAGACGGGGTTTCACCGTGTTAGCCGGATGTTCTCCATCTCTTGACCTCGTGATCTGCCATGCCTCGGCCTCCCAAAGTGCTGGGATTACAAGCGTGAGCTACCACGCCCGGCTGAGCTTTTTTTATTTTTATTTGTTTATTTTTTTTGAGACGGAGTCTCGCTCTGTCGCCCAGGCTGGAGTGCAGTGGCACGATCTCGGCTCACTGCAAGCCCCGCCTCCCGGCTTCACGCCATTCTCCTGCCTCACGCCATTCTCCTGCCTCAGCCTCCGAGTAGCTGGGACTACAGGCGTTCGCCACCACGCCCGGCTAATTTTTTGTATTTTTAGTAGAGACGGGGTTTCACCATGTTAGCCAGGATGGTCTGGATCTCCTGACCTCATGATCCGCCTGCCTCGGCCTCCCAAAGTGCTGGGATTACAGGCGTGAACCACTGCGCCCAGCCCCAGCTGAGCATTTTTAAATATACCAGTTGGTCATTTGTCTGCCTTCTTTGGAGAAATGTGTGTTCAAGCTCTTTGCTCATTTTTAAACTTTTTAAAGCTATCCAGTTATAGGAGTTTCTTATATATTTTGGATCCTAGTCCCTTGTTAGATATGTGGTTTGCAATTTTTTTTTCCCATTCAGCAGGTTACATTTTCACTCTGCTTTTTCCTTTGCAGTGCTTAGGCTTTTTAGTTTGATAGGTAGTCCTATTTGTCTATTTTTGTTTTTGTTGCCTGTGCTTTTGGTGTCAGATCTAAGAAATCATTGCCAAGGTCAATGTCCTGAAATTTTTTCCTATGTTTTCTTCTAGGAATTTTATGGTTTCTGGTTTTATGTTTAAGTTTTTAATCTACTTTGAGCTGATTTTTGTCTATGGTATAAGATAATGATTCAGTTTCATCCTTTTGCATGTAGAAAGCAGTTTTCCCATCACCATTTGTTGAAGAACTATCCTTCCTATCATTTCCCCACTGTGTATGCTTGGCACCCTCACTGAAGATCTGTTGACCATATATGTGTGGGTTTATTTCTGGGCTCTTCATTCTGTTCCATTGGTCTGTATGTCTTTATTTATTTATTTATTTATTTATTGCTAGTGACCATAATATGCATATATGGCTGTCTTTATGACAGTACCATACTGTTTTAATTACTGTAGCTTAGTAATATGTGTTGAAATCAGGAAGTATGGGGCCTCCAGCTTTGTTCTTCTCAATTTTTTTTTGGCTATTTTGGGGGTCTTTGTGGTTCCTATGATTTTAGGATTTTTTTTTTTCTATTTCTATACAAATGCCATTAAGATTTTAAGAGGGATTACATTGAATCTGTAGATTGCTTGGGGTAGTATAGATATTTTAAGAATATTAAGGGCCGGGCGTGGTGGCTCACACCTGTAATCCCAGCACTTTGGGAGGCTGAGGCAGGTGGATCACGGGGTCAAGAGATTGAGACCATCCTGGCTAACATGGTGAAACCAGTGGTGGGTGCCTGTAGTCCCAGCTATTCAGGAGGCTGAGGCAGGAGAATGGTGGGAACCCAGGAGGCAGAGCTTGCAATGAGCCGAGATTGTGCCACTGCACTCCAACTGGGGTGACAGAGCAAGACTCCGTCTCTAAAAAAAAAAAATAAATAAGTAAAGAATATTAAGTCTTCCAATCCATGAACATGAGATGTTTTTGTTTATTTGTGTCTTCTTTAATTTCTTTCATCAATATTTTATAGTTTTCAGTTTACAAGTATTTCATCTCCTAGGTTAACTTTATTCCTAAGTGTTTGATTCTTTTTGATGTTATTATAAATAGAATTGGTTTCTTAAATTTTTTTCAGAAATTCAGAAATTTTAGAAAACTTTCAGAATTTGTCAGAAATTCTTTGTTATTAGTGTACAGAATCAGCATGATGTCTTGAGATTTATCCATGTGATTATGTGTAGTGGGATTTTTTTCATTGCTGTGTAGTATTTCACTATGTGAACAAACCACACAGTAGAATTTATACAGTGAAATCCCACACGCAAACTACCTCAACTACATGCAGTAAACTGCACAATTTGTTTGTCAACCCCTCTGTGGGTGGGCATTTGGGTTGCTTCCAATTTGGAGATATTAAGAATGAAGCTTCTATGAACATCCTTGGACATGCGTTTTTATGGCTATTAGCACTAAATATTGCAAAAGCTTCTTAACTGGTCTCCTTGCCTCCACTCTGGTCTCTTCTAATCACTTCTCCATGTAAAAACCACTGTGATCTTCTGAAAACATAATTTAGATCCCTTTCTACCCTTGCTCAAAAGTACCAGTGGCTTCCCTTCATACTTAGAATAAAATTCAGAGTCCTCATAATGGCCTACAAGGCCCTCTGGGAGCCAGCCCCTGCCTGCCTCTTCTTTATCACTACCTCGTTTGCCACCTCTCTCTGTCTGGTTTGCTCTACCTACCATCCATTCATCCATCCTCCCATCCACCCATCCAACCATTCAGCTGTGGGCTGCTTTCATTGTGCTCAGCTTACTCCCACCTCTAGGACATTTGCCCTTGCTGTTCCCTCTGCCAGAAATACTCTTCCTTCAAATCATCACATACCTCCCTTTCTCCCTTTATTTAGATCTCTGTTCAAATGTCATCTCTTCAAAGGGGGATTCTAAAATGTTCCTGCCTCATACTCTCTGTCTCTTTAACCCACATTATTAATATTATTATTATTGTTATTATTATTTTGAGACAGAGTCTCGCTCTCACCCGAGTTGGAGTGCAGTGGTGCGATCTCGGCTCACTGCAACCTCTGCCTCCCGGGTTCAGGCAATTCTCCTGCCTCAGTCTCCCGAGTAGCTAGGACTACAGGTGCATGCCGCCACGCCTGGCTAATTTTTTGTATTTTAGTAGAGACATGGTTTCTCCGTGTTGCCCAGGCTGGTCGAGAACTCCTGAACTCAGGCAATCTGCCCGCCTCGGCCTCCCAAAATGTTGGGATTACTGGCGTGAGCCATTGCACACAGCCCACATTATTTTTCTTGGTAGCACTGCTCACCATTTGAACATATTTATTTATGATGTGTCTCCCTTTGGCATGAAATCTCCCTGAGGTCATGGACGTCGTCTGTTTATCTACCGTGCTCCACCCTAGAGCAGTGCTGCACATAGCTGCAGTCAGGAAATGCTTGTTAAATGCACGAAGAAACTAGCATGGGATTTAGTCAGACACCTCAGTATTGACACCAGCTTCATCTTGCAGCTGTGTATTACAGTATGGGGCCAGCCCCTTAACCTAGGAGTCTCACACTCTAATCACCTGGGATCTTGTGAAAATGCAGATTCTGATGCAGGAAGTCTGGGGTGGGACCTGAAATGCCGCATTTCTGACCAGCTTCCAGGTGATGCACAGGCCGCTGGGCCTTGGATAGCCAGGCCTTAACTGCCCGGAGCCTCAGTTTCCACACCTGTAAAATGGCTCATTGTGAAAAAACAGTGGATACGGTATAAAGCACCATGCACAGTGCCTAGATGTAGCAGGGACTCAGTGATTGTAATATTTGTTGCTCCTCCTCCGGGTGCCTGCCAGGGCCACTGGACATTTTCTCCCCTGATCTTCCCCCTCCCAAGTACCCACTCCACGTGCTCAGCCGCCCACACAGAATCCCACTAAAGCCTTTCCATTTTCTTTCTCTAGAGCTGGCCAGCCCTGCCTATTGTGGGCTGGGGTTGGGGAGGATTCTGGCATTTTGACAGTCATGGGAATATTATGCAGATGAGATGCAAAGCAGCAGCTAATGAGCACTGATTGCATTTTCCCTGGCTCTGGGGAACACGTGGGATAACTGTGCCGAGCTGGGGAGAGGGGGCAATGAATGCTTTTGGGGAGCTGGATAAGGAGGCAAGGAGGGGGTTGACAGAAGGAGTAGGCATCTCCCATGGGCATGAGGGCCGCTGCCTTGTGGTGTGGGCCAGACACCCTCCTCTGATCTCGCCTATGGGACAGGAGCATGGCTAAGGTTCAGGAACAGGAGCTGAGGTTGGGCATGGAGTGTGTGTGTGCGTGTACGTGTGTGTGTATGCATACGTGTGTGTGTGTGTGTATACATAATGTAGGGGGTGTCCCTGGGCCAGTGTGGGACCTGCAAGTGGGAGAGTAGAGGGCCTTCATTCCCAGCAGCAGATGGGGCCAGATTAGGCTGCCAGTGGGGGTGGGGTGGGGGTGGATCCTCTCTGGGCTGGGGAAGGAGGGGGAGACAGAAGGGGTCAGCTTCTTCCACAGGGCCTGTCTGGAATCCGTGAGTGTGGGAGGACAGGACGTGGGGTCTGCTAGGCAGCAGATGGGGCCGGATCAGGCTGACGGAGGGGTGGGTGGGAGGGCAGCTGTCTTTGGTATCCTTGGATGGAGCCCGGCTCTTTAGGAGAAAGATGATCCAGGGCTGGGGGCCGGCAGGTGGGCAGGGGGCTCTGCTTACAGCACCTGGGAACTCAATCCCTCCCTGTCCCCCAGCTGAGGCCTCCTCACTCTCTAGGAAGCCTCTGCTCTTGGGCACTGGGAGTCCCCACCCTCCTGGCCTAGGCCTTGACCTGAACTCCCTGCCAAGGACCTCCAGGCCTGGGGATGGCTGACATCAGACTTCTGGCCCAAGGAAGGCAAGGATGGAAGTCCCTTCTGAGGTTGATTGTGGGGTCCTTGTGCCCACCACTTGATTGGAACTTCAAGTACTTACGATCTCATCCTACCTTTGATCTAAGGATAGAAGCGAACTTGGCTATGAAACTTTTAGAAACTGAGTGGCTGGTGCCGTGTTTCCCAATCAGATCTTTCTTAATGGAATCAACGTGAGGCACTGGAAAAGGCTTGGCAGGCCGAGGGCTTGAATCCCAGCCTAGCCACTGGCTGCCTTTGTCACTGTGGACAAACTGTTCAATCTCTCAGAGCCTATTTCCTAATCAGTCCAGTAGCCTCACCATGCAAGGCCCTGTGACAGCCAAAGACTGTGGGAGAGCCCCTGAGACAGGCCCAGGCTTTCCGGGAACCCACTAGTTCGTCATCTCCTCAAGGGCAGGGACTCTGTTTTGCTCACAGCTGTATCTCAGTGTCTAGAACCATCTCTGACACATGGTAGATGCCGAGTCAGTGTCTGTTGGATGGATGAAATGCCCCATTTCTCTATCCAGAGATGATTTTTCTCTTATCTCTTGACATCTCTAATACTGGGATGCGTCATGCAATTATGTCTGAGTTTCACCAGCAGCAGCCTTGTGACTGAGAGGGGTCTTGGAAGTGATGAATACGGAGGAGCTATCATTATTATTAAAAGAGGGCCTTTCTCTTACTTTGTGGTGGCTTCTGGTTCCTTTCTGTTGTATCTGCCCTCTCTGGGGAGCGTGGGGTCCCTGAAAATTACCCTGGGGCACAGGGGCTGCAGTGACCGTTGCCTGAGGCCCTGCGGTGGTGCTGGGCTGGGGACAGCACGTCCTGTGGGGCATGCTGTGTGTCCGGGGCCCCAGTCCCCACTCTGGTCTCCTGCCACCCACCACCCACACTGTCCCTCCTGGGGGGTGGCAGAAGTCTAGAAGCCTGTGTGAAGCCTGGAATTCTCTTCTTGGGGAGAGTCATTTTACTGTGCCCTGTCATAACTCCAAGTACCGATGCTAGAGGTGTGAGTAGGGATATGTGTGAGCCCCCTAGGCTGAGGGGGCTCTAGGGGGGATCTAGAGTGGATTTTCAGAATGAGAGTGAGGGAGGGTGGGCCCGGTCTCCACCCCCACTGCATTCCCCTTCAGCAGCAGAGCTGAGACACTGCTGAGATCAGATTAGTGCCTGATCCCCAGGTGGGGCGGAGCGGACAGGCAAATCCTCCCCGGGAGGCCACTCGTTATTCAGCCCCTTGATCCTGACACTTCTACTCCCATCACTGAACCCTGCCCATGAGGCTAGCATCAGGGCTTGTGTGTGCCACGGTGAGTTTGTGTAGGAAGGGTTTGTGTGTTACAGGTTCTGAATCCATGTAGATGTGTGTGCACGTGTCTTCAAGATGTGCATATGCTGATATTAGTGTCACAGTTACGTGTGTGTGTTATAGGTGCGTGTGTAGGAAGATACACAGACTTGTGGAAATGCATGTGTGCAAATATATGTAATGGGTGTTTGTATCTGTAAGTGTGTCATTGGGGTGCACATGTCCTGGACACACATGAGTGTGTATGGGCCACCCCTGTGTGCGCTTGACTGGTGTGTGGCAGCCATGGCCTGTGGGAGAAGCGTCGGAACTGGCATCACAAGGTCTCAGTGCCGACAGCTAGCCCAGGAACCTTGGACACTCAAATTCTTTTACTGCTGTGGCCCTCAGCTTCCAATCTGTAAAATGGGTATGAAGTCTCATGGCACGAGGTTGTGCATGAGCGTCTCTCACACTCAGCCTGGCCTAGAAAAAACTCAAAATTTTGAGTTTTCATCAAATGAGAGAATAAATGATTAAACAAATAGAAATGCCTCACAGAGCAGCATGCGCTGAGATTTTAAGGACCCAAGCGAAGTGCATAGAAATGTGCAGCTGTCTGGAAGGATGGTTGGGAGGTGGGATCTTGGGGAGAAAGGGGAGAAAGGGGATGGAGCAGGGCTCCCCAGGCGAGGGCGGCGGCTGAGCCTGTGTACCCACCAGCCTGTCTGTGGCCGTGAGGTGTGTGCGTGTGTGCCCATGTTGATGCGGCGCCGTGCAGGAGGCGGGCGTCCCCTGCTGTACATGGGAGGGAGGCTGTCTGTGCAGAGCATTGCCCAGTTGCCATAGAAACGAGCAGAAGGAGGTGGGTGGCTGGAGAAGGAGGTGGGTCGGGAGGGGGGAGTGGGGAGGAGGCAGCAGTGGAGGGAGCTGGCTCCTGCAGTTCTGGCGCTGCTGCCTTCCTGAGTGAGCAGTGGAGGGAACCCTAGAGGACAGAGCCCCCAGCCCGGCGCCAGGCCCCCTCTCCGCCCGCCACCACGGAGGAGAAGGAGGACAGCCAGCCCCTCCAGCCCTGGCCTGGCCCAGCGGGGGCAGTAAACTCCTACCTGCCCGCAGCTTGGTGCCCACACGGGCCCAGGTAGGCATTTCGATGGCTGGAAGAGGCTGTGTGGAGAGTGGGGAACGGGACTGCCCTGCCTTCCTACCGGCGGCACCTGGTAGGAGCCAAACAGGCCATCCGGAGGGGCTGGGCCAGGGACCTGCTGGGGAGTGGGCTGTGGGGTGCAGCCAGCATCCTGAGAGGTCTTGTCAGAACCTTCATCTTCCTCATCGGGGGACTGTCCCTGTTGCCTTTCCTCCTCTGTACCTCTTGTCTCCACCACCGCCACAGGTCCTGACTTTGCAGCCATGCCCCCTCCTTGGGGCAGCAGGCTGACGGAGGCTGGAGCCTCCAGGGACCCACAGTCTGAAGCTAGACAGGGTAGGCGGCAGAGGGCAGGGAGGAGTAAGGATGCCCCAGTCCCACTCAAGGCACTGCTAGGCTCTGGCTGTTTGGGATAAGCAGACTCACCTCCCACCATCTCCCGATGACGCCAGAGCCTCCCTGCTGGCCCTGGATGGTCTCAGGCACTGGGCTTAGAGCCCCCTGGGCAGGTCAGAGGCATCTACCTCCTGCCCCATCCTCAGGCCCTTGCCCTTCCTCGTTCTCCCTGGAGACTTAGTGAACTCTCCCCAACCCTTGATCTCCCAAAGAACCCCCGTGCCCATCCCCAGCAAGCCCAGGGCCTCCAAGTTGGGGCACCAGGGAGCAGGCCTCTGATGGGGTGAGAGTGCCTGTGGCCCTCCCTCCTGCGCTCTCCGTCCCTCTGCTGCAGTGATCCTGGGGATAGACTCCTGCTGCTGGGGGAGCTCTCCGGCACTGCCACTGCGGAGGAGCCTCTGCCAGCTGCTCAGGAGGGGGCGGGGTGGGGTGCAGGGGAGGAGCTGGGCCCTCTGTCCCAACTCTGGGCAGGGAGGGGACAGGAGGGGGCCCACAGGAGTGCATGGGTGGGGCACACCTGGTCCAGGTTTGCCCTGGTTGGAGCTGAGCCTCCTTGGGTGGCATAGGGAGGAGATGCTAGCCTGAGAGGGGGCAGAAGGTTGATGTGTGCAAATATGGGCGTGCTTAAGGTCCTGCCCTTCTCTACCTGCTTTCTCTGCCGCACCCCCTGAGAGCCCAGCTGGGTCTTTTGCTGGACCACAGTGTGGGGTGACCCCTTCCCCTGGCACTCGGGTCAGAGGGCCTGGTGCAGGGGCTGAGGAGGGGGTCGCATGATGGGGAAGGGAATACACGCTGAGAAGCTGGTGTGGCTCTGCTCACTTCTGCAAACGTTAGATGCACATCCACAGAGTGCTGGACTTGGGGGCTCCCACTTTGGGATCAAGGGCCTAGGAGGGAGAAGGGCAGGTCTCGGGTTGGCAGAAATGGGATGCAGATTTGCCTGTGGCACTGACACTGCCTGCCCCTGCTCCTCCGAACCCTGCACTCTCCTCCTCCCCGACCAGGGTGGGAGCTGGTATCTGCCCTGCCTCACCTCCTGCAGCAGGGCCTGCTGGCTTCAGTCGCCTGTCAGCAGCCGCCCCCACCTCCATGGAGCAGGGGCTGGTGAGGCCTGGAGGGCAGGTTCTTCGGGTGAGAGCTGAAGGAGTGTCTGTCCACTCAGCAGGCCCTCCAGGCCTGGCCCCGACCTCCCGCCCCTGGCCTGCCTCCTCTGGGCCCAAGCCCCTCCCCGTCAGGTTGCTGCTTCACAGGTCGGCTTGGGGCTGCCTGTGCTTGCTCTGTCTTTCTCCCACATTCTTGCCACCAGATTCTGGGGCAGTGAGTCCACCAGGATGGGCTTCTGGGACACATTTCCCTGCCCCACTTCATTGCACACAACGCACCCACAGCCCAGGGCACCCACCTGGAAGCCGGATTGAGACTTGACCTCCCCTGGCAGGCCTTCTCATGTGAAAGGGAGCTTGAGAGAGGCCCCAGGAGCACTGAGAGGCCTAGAGCTCAGCAGGGGCTGGGGCCTGAGACACAGGAACAGTCTGGCTCCTGGCTGGTCCCTCCTCACTGCCCTTGACCCCCGTGCAGGAGCTGGCAAGGGTGAGGAGGTATCTCCAGCTGGCTGTCCATGGGCATCTCAGGGCTCCAGAACTGAGCTCCCATCCCCTCCAACACCGTTCCTCCCTCAGTATCCCCAGCTCAGTAAACAGCAGCTCTATCTGCCAGCTGATCCGGCAGGAGCCATCCTTGACTTCTCATCTCACCGTCACATCCAAAACCATCGGCAGATCCTGTTGGCTGGAATGCCACAGCACTTCCAGACTCCAGCCTCTTCCCACTCCTTCTAACATTACCTCCTTATTCTGAGCCCCCATCTTCCCTCTCCTGGGGGACGGCAGCCACCTCCTAGAGCTTCCCTGCCCACTCTGCCCCACCGTGGTTTGCTCTTCCCCCAGCAGCCATAGATCCTTTAAAACAGAAGCCAGATCACATCCCACCTCTTCCCAAACCCTGTAGTGGCTCCCATCTCACTCTGCTAAAGGCCTCCTTCTGACCTACAAGGCCCTCCCCAGTCCCCTCCCTCAACTTCTTCAGCCTCACCCCTCCCCTTCCCTCATCTGCGCAGGCCACATGACCCCCTTGCTCCTCAACCCTGGCAGCCAGCTTCTGCCCCAGGGCCTTTGCACGGGCTGTTCAGGCTGCCTGAGTGCTCTGCCTGGCTCTCTCCCCACCTCCCTCAGGCCTTTGCTCCAAGGCCACCTGCTCAGAATGACCTTCTGTGACCATCCTGCAAACAAAAGCACCACTCCTCTCCCCCATCTTCCCTCCCTGTCCCCTCCCCTGCCTTGCTTTCCTTCACAGCCTGTCACCTTCTAACATCCTTGATTACCACTTATTTATCTCGTTTCTTGCCTGCTCAGCCCCTCTATAATGTCAGCCCCACAAGGAAGGGGGTTTTCTGTCTTATTCACTGCTATAGCCCAGCTCCGCACTCTGAGAATCAGGGCTGTAATGTAAAGCCAGGAGTGTCTCCCTTGGGGGCTGGCTCAGCGTCTGTGCTGTCGTGGGGGCCTATGATTCCGTCCTCACAGGGGAAGATGATGCCCGCCTACCTGGGCCATTGCCTCAGGGACATTGGGTCAGACAGGATGCTGGGCCTGCCCTGGGTCCGCACGTCTTCCTTTTCTCCACTCCAGCTGTGGCCACAGCAGCTGTGCCAGGCCAGGCCCGGGAAGAGAGCGAGCTGCAAGCATCCCAACGCAAGCCACTGAAGCGGGAGGGCCACGGCCCCTTCTTCCTGGTCGGAACTCATCCCTGTGTTCCCTGTGTTGCAAAAACGTGCTGCGCTCCCACCAGGAGGGCTGCCCACAGAGCGGGTGGCGTGGCCCCTGCTCTCTAGGCAGCCACAGAGGCAGTGGGCTCAGGACAGACAGACACACCCCGGCAGAGCGGCCAAGTGTGTGCTGACTGGTCTTGAGAAAAGAGATGCCCCAGAGCAGACAGGAGGGGGCCCTGCCTTCCCAACAAGCTCCTGCCCCTGCCTCCCTATCTGTGGGCATCTCACTTTGGGTTCCCCCAGAAGCCAACCCCAAGACAAGGATATGATTCATTTAGGAGGTGGCCCACAGAAACACTGAGGGTGGGGAAATGAGACAGGGAAATAGGTGGCCAAAACAGGGTGCTTTACCAAGCAAGTTACCACTGCAGGTAATTCAGCTCACTCCAGTTGGGGAGCTCTGGGAGAGATTTTGAACACACCTTTGACTCAGTCCAGGAGGGCAGGAGAGCTGGGGTATGTATACACCACCTTCCAGCGGCTCTCCACTACCCTTTGCCCTGTCCCTCACGCTGGCTGAGTTTTCTCTGAACTGTTGTCACCACCTAATGTGGTGATATTTATTATATTTGCTTCTTGGCTTTTTGCCTGTGCTGGAGTGTAAGCTCCATGAGGGAAGGGCTGGTCTTATTCCCTGATGAACCTGCCCCACCTGAAACAGGCTTAGAGGCCCTCTAAAGATGTGGGCTGTGCAAAATGGTGTCTTGTCTACTTGACTTGAAAGCAGGGGAGGGATGTGGGCTTTTTGGGGTAATTTTCGGTAGGAGAGAGAGAGGGTCTGGGCTCTTAAGAGGGTGGCCAGAGGAGGAGAGCACAGGGATGGTGAAGGGTGAAAGGTCAGACCAGGAGTGGGCTAGGGAGGAGGAAGGGCCAGCCACAGAGGCTGGGGTGCCTGAGGCTGTGTCTGAGGCTTGCCTGTTCTCACAGGTGGACCACCAAGGGATGCCTTGGGTCCCTTCCTAGCTGGGATGAGTCCACCTGGTCCCCTCTGCCTTGGGCCTCTCTGGAGCCCTCCAACCTTGAGTAAGGTTTGAGCTCTGCCTCCCTGAGTCTCCCTATTTGTGTTTCCATCCTCCTCCTTCCTCCTCACCTTGGGATCATCATTTCTAATGAGCAGGCTCCTTGGGGACTGCCTGGAACACCCCAGGTTAGAAGGGATGGAGGTCCAGGGGACTGGTTTTCAGACCCAAAGAGAAAGCAAGAGGAAGCCAGGCCTGAGATCTTCCTTTCATGGGGGACCTGGAGATCTGAAGGTCCCAGGTGAGGCCCAACAGTCCTGGAAGGACTCTGGGGGTGTTAGCTGAGGAGGGGAGAAGGGGAGCCAGGTGATCCAGAGAGATGAGGCTCCTGTCATGAAGACTCTGTACCTGTTAACACCTATAATACTGCAGGTGAACTCTGGACCTTATGTGCACTCATTTCCTCCTACACCAATCCCGTGGGGTAGGTGCTAGCGTCACCTCCATTTTGCAGATGAGGAAACTGAGGCACAGAGAGTTTAACTAACTTGCCAAGGTCAGTGGCAGAGCCGGGATTTGAACCTCATCTCCAGACATTCTGTCTGGCCCCTTGGTGCTGTTAGCTATTGTGCTAATCGACTTTTTGGGACAGCAGGTTGCCACTCCTGAACCAGCAAGACTGTTTAGGGCAGAGCATGCCTAAGAATGGCACCACACGGTTGGTGTCAGATGAGGGGAGGGGTAGGCGAGGGCTGGGGTATTTGGGGAAGGCTTCTTGGAGGGACAGGGACTGAGCTGGCCCTTGACGGGAAGCAGGCTTTTTCTGGGGGAGGGGTGAGTGATAGGAGGGAGGATGGCATATGCCCTAGGCTGGGTTATGGGGAGACATGAGAAAGGGGCAGAGGCTCTAGTGGACGCGGTGCGTCTCAGCTGACTTGAATCCTCCCCGCTGCATTCGGAGCCCCAGCTCCCAGAGATGGTTCAGAGGCGCTGTGTGGCCCAGGCCGGGCGCTGTGAGCCTGTCGGTCTATCTCTGGGTGAGGCGAGGGGTGGGTTGGGGGGGCGCTGCTGGGAATGTCTGTGGGACCTGAGACCCTGGGGGAGAGGCAGGCAGCTCTGGTTTCTCCATGGCCCTGTCCCTGAGCTGAGCCTGTTCCAGGCAGGGGAGAAGGCCTTAGGCCAGGAGGGCTGGAGTGACACCCACAGAGAGCTGGGAGCAGGGGCAGGGGAAGGACCACCCCTGTGTCTGAGTCTGGCTCTGACTCCTCCCTGCTGTGTGACCTTGGACAAGTTATCTAACTTCTCTAAGACTCAGGTACTCGTCTGTAGACTAGGGAAGGCAACAGCCATCTCAGTGGGCTGTGAGGTTTGGAGATAAAGCGTGTGAGGAGGTGCTCACAATAGCACACAGTAGGCACTCAAAATTGCTGTGTCGTTGATGCTGCCTGCGTGCTGCAGCACCCCTGAGGACGGAGGGCGCCATGCTGAGGGCAGGATGGTCCTGGGACCACAGGGAGGAGGAGACCCTGGAACCGGACCCTGAGGGCTGGCCAAGAGGAGGGAAGGGATCTCCAGGAGAAGCCCGGCCTGGAGACAGAGGGTGGGTGGGACTCAGGACCTCCTCCTGGCTCCTGGCTCTGGTTGTGTCATCATCATCATTGTCAACATTGGCTGGGTGCCCACCGTGTGCAGGTAGCTGTGTCTGGCTCTGGGATAGAAAATTCATCATTTCTGCGGTTTATTAAGTCAATGTTCAGAAGGTCCTTGACATTTATTCATTCATTCATTCAACAAAAGTGCACTGCGCACGTACTCTGTGACCAGCACTGCACTGGATGCTGGGAATACGGCAGAGAACCAGACAGATAAACACCGCTGACCAGACTGAGTGACATTCCTGTAGGAAGGAGGACACACAACGTGATGAATGCCGTGCTGTGGATGGCGTGTCTGGTGGTGACGAGGGCTGTGGAGAATAATATAGCAAGGACAGGGAGGAGGTGGAGGCTCAGGACCTGCCGGTGTCTGGGAGCAGCTGGGTGACTCCCAGGCCTGTGGTTGGTGACCACTGAGGTAGGAATCCACACAGCGCCTTGGTCCACACCAGGCCTGGCCTCTCCAGGCTCATGCTCTTAATTCCTCTCTCCCTTCCTCAAGCCAGGAGTAGGTGGAACACAGCTGAGGGCCCTGCCTTCCAGGTTCTCCTAGAGGCAGCTGTCAGGAGATGCCTGGGCCTGAGGAGAGACGCTTTTCACCCTGGGGCTCCTTTGTCACTGAGGCCTCCATTACAGACTTGGCCCACATCTCACTGGTAGTAGTTGGGGTTGCTGGCTCCAGAGCCCTGCACCCCCCCATTCTGCACTTCACAGGCTGCATCATCCTCATGGACAAGAAAGGCAAGATCCTTCCTGCCTCCACAGAAAGAGAGGGCTACCCCTGAGATGGAGCTGTTGCCCACAGGCAACGGCAGTGGTGGATGGATAGTGAGCGCCGACACTTGTGGAAAGCTCACCGTGTGTCAGGCGCGGTCCGGTGGCCCAAGGTCTAGTGCTCCGTTTAATCCTTGCAACAGCCCATTTTACCAATGAGGGCGCCGGGGCCTGGGAAGAGGAAGAGATCCACGCACAGTCTCACAGCCCATACATGAGACAGCCAGGGTTCGAATCCAGGTTATTTGGCTCCAGAGTCTGGGTTGTAATCCTATTTTGTGCTGCACAGGCCCCAGGGTCAGTCCTCACTCTGCCACCCTGTAGCCGTGTGATCTTGGTTTACCTCTCTGAGTGTTGGTCTCCGCAAGAAGAAAAAGAGGAAGCCCCTCCCTGTGAGGACTGCTGCGAGAATGAATGCGGTGCTGGTGCGAGGGCCTGTCCTGAGGAAGTGCTCAGTAAGCCTTGCTTCTGCTCTCCCGCAGGGCTCCCGGGGAATGAGGCTCAGCAGTGGCCATGCAGCAGGGGCTTTGGCTGGAGCGAGGATTGAATCCCAGCTCCGCTGTTTACTGTCTCAAAGGCCATGGGTGCACTATTTTAATCACTCCGTGCCTCAGTTTCCCCATCTGTAACTGAAAATAAGGCACACATAAAGCATCTAGAGCAGTACCTAGCACACAGTAGGCACTCGGTAAACACTAGCTAGTGATAGCCAATGTTAATGTCAACACCTCTCTATGTAATGATAGTATGGTGGTCAGGAGTGTGCGCACTGGATCTGGACGCTTGGCTCAAATCCCAGTTGCACCTTTCCCTAGCTGTGTGTATTAGGCTCCCCAGAGAGACAGAACCAATTGGATGGATGGGTGGATGGATGGATGGATGGATGATAGATGGATAGATAGGTAGGTAGAAAAGGATGGATGAGAGGGGATTTGGTAGGGGAGCTGACTCACATGATTGTGAAGAAGTCCCATGTTACGCCGTCTGTGAGCTGCTGAGCCAGGTGAGCCAGTACCATGGCTCCAAGTCCAAAGGCCTGAGAACCGGGGGGCCAGTGGGGTAACTCTCAATCTGCGGCCAAAGGCCTGAGGACCTCAGGGGCTGCTCATGCAAAGTCCCTGAGTCCAAAGGCCACAGAACCTGGAGATCTGATGTCCAGGGGCAGGAGGAGCGTGTCAGCTCCAGAAGAGAGTCAGAACTCACCTTTCCTCTGCCTCTTCCTTCTCTCTGGGCCCTCAGCCAACTGGGTGGTGCCCACCCACACTGCATGAGGGCAGATCTTCCTTCCTCAGTCCACTGATTGCAATGCCATCCTCTTTCCAAAACACCCTCACAGGCATACCCAGAAATAATTCTTCACCAGCTCTCCAGGTATCCCCTAATCCCATCAAGCTGACCCCTGAAATTAATCATCACACTTAGCAACCTCTGGCAGGTTACCTCGCTGCTCAGTGTAACAGCAGTTCCCATGTCACATGGCCGTTGTCTATTCATTGAGCTCCCACACGCAGTGCTGTGCACCGTGTGTGGGACATTCGGCCCTCACTGCCTGCTGGCCACTGTCATTGCTGTGACAGCCTTAAATCATAAGATCACGCAGGGATGGATGCTGTGATGCCCTGGGCTCACTTCTCCTCTTGGTACCTGGACAAGCTCTGTCCCTGTTACATCCCTGAGTCCCTGGATTCTCAGCTACAGTGTGGGGTGACAGCAGAATCTGCCTGGTCAGATTGTGGTGAGGATTACAGGAGGTAGATTCGACATGTGAATGGTACGTGCCCAATCAATGCCAGCTGTCATTTATTGAGACACTAAAGGGTCTTCAGGGCTGAGTTAGCCTCATAGCCACTGGTGAGAGAAGGCAGATGGGCCTCGTGCCCCTTTGAAAGGTTGAGGAAGGTTAAGAGCATGTCGAGTTTGCCCACAGGGAGTGCCAGGTGCCAGCCACATCCCTTTCTGATGGTGAGAGATGCAGCCTTTTTAGTGACAGCAGGTACCGACTGCCCTTCAAGAAGGACATGGCATTTGTCCCGAGTTGAGCCTCCTGCCTGTCCCCAGGGTGGGGGTGTGAGGCTAGTTTGGAAGAGGCAGAGGCGGGGTGGGAACGTGTGTCTAGCCACATGATAGGGGGTTCACACACTGTCTCCTGGCTTTTGTTCCTGAGCCCACCCCTGTGTGGGTCAGAACTGAGGCTGGAGTTGGGAGGGCCTGGAGTCTGCCATGGGCTGGACACTAACCACCTCATCTAATCCTTAAGTCAGTCATATCAACCTCATTTCCCAGCAAGGCCCAGAAAGGCCTGCGAATTGCCCATGGCCACACAGCAGGTTGGTAGCAGAGCAGGGACCCCGAGGTTGGAGCTGTTCCACTACGCATGCTCCCTCAGCTGGAAGCTGGAGAGACACATTACCTGCCAACACCAAGGGTGGACCCCAGCAAGTTCCAAGAGCCCTGGGCCTGGCCCGTTCTGCACGAGGTGGAGAGTGGTCTCAGCCATCGGGCATTTTGGCCTGACATACCAGGTCTCAGCTGCACTGTCCCTTCCCTCCATGCTGACAGCACCCTCCATCCTGGTTCCCAGCTCCCTCAGCTCTCCCCCAACACAGGCCGGAGGGTTTCAAAAATATACACACGAGGCACATTAAAAAATTCATGCACATGAGGCAAAATTAAAAGGGCACGAAAGGACCTACAGAGAAAAGTTTCCCTCCCCCTGCGTACCCTGGCCACCCCATTCCCTGAAGACGATTGCCATCACCAGTTTCTCTTGTGGTCCTCCCAAAACACTCCCTACCTATGTCTTTTCCCCAGCCACACGGGTCAACACCTTGCTCTTTTTGCTTTAGTGATGTGGTCTGGGGAAGGTTCCATTCGGGAATAGAGCTTCCTAGACAGCCCTGCACCATACCTTACTGACCCGGCCCTCTGTGGACGGGTATTTGGGCTGTTTCTAGCCTTTTGCGTTTACAAGCAGTACTGTAGTAAATAATCTTGTGCATCATCTGGCTGACTGACTGGAAGTAAATTCCTAGAAGTGGTGTTGCTGGGTGAAGGGTGTGTACCCCATAATTGTATCAATGACAATTGCATGGTATTAAGTTACTTTCCCATTACCGTGGGTGAGAGACAAATGGCTCAGGTTCTACCTTTGTTCCCACAAGGGAATGCCTGTACCCTCCACCCAACTCCTGCCCACCCCCCACCAGCCCCCTGGCAGCTATGCATTACCAGGGGTCGGGGCAGAGTTCTGTGTGACATTAAGGGTTCTAGAAGGGACTGTGGCCCCAGGGATACCTAGCTCACCTGGCTGACCATGCTTCCTTAAACATCCCTGCTTTTTACTTCTCTGTATCTAAATTTAAAATGTTCCTTATGAAGCAAGTACTGCTTTATAAGTGAAAAGTGCCAAGTTAAGAAAAGAAAAATTCAGACTCATTTATTTGTCCCTTGATGAAATCCAGCCGTCCTCCCTCTCACCCACCCCCACTGTGCGCGAGTTTATGGGAAAGTCTGTCTGTGGTTCTTCTAAAAGGGAGGGAACAAAATATGTTTAGATGCATGAGGGGTGCAAGAGGCAATACGGGGTTATTACTGGGAAAGAGCCCCAGGCCCTGGACAGATGGGGAACTCTAGGGGAAGGGACATCCTCAGCCAACCATTCTTACATGTTATTGCCCCTGCCCTGAGCCTGAGAGCCAGCTGCTGGTAACGGCTGGGGGTTCCCTGGACCCCCAGGTTGGGCTGAATCTTGCAGAGGCCAGCCCTCCCTGAGCATCCACACTATCAGGGTTCATAGTCCTGGGACTGCAGTGCAGAAGCAAGAAGGTGTCCCCTGGTGCCTGGATCCAGCTAGAGGCTGGCAGCTCACAGCCGGGCCAGGCCCAGCCTGGACTCTGCTGCCTCTTTGAAAACCAGGCCCCTGGCCCTCTTGAGTCCTGGCTCCTGACTACTGAGCCATTCTTGCCTGGGGTAACAGCGAGGGCTGGCTGGGGGAGGGGAGGAGGGGAGTACCCACCTTGGCCCTGGGGCAGCGCACGGCCTAGATTGGATAACCGTGATGCCTGCTGACAGATCCAGGGCAGACACAGCCACCCTAGATGCTCCCATAGATCTCGGTGGTGTGACCTGTGAGATCTCGGTGGTGTGACCTGTGGGCCAGGACGCCACACATTGGGATTCCCAGGAGATTTGTAAGGAGCTAATGGGGGCTGCTGAGGTTGGCAGCAAGGGCAGCCAGAAGGGCATTTACAGGGTCCCGGGGCTCAGATAACTGAGGAGGCGCTGAGCCTGGGCTCCAACAGTTCAGGAGACAGAACCAGCTCTGGGGGCTGGGGCTGGGGCTGGCTTCTGAGTGGCGGTGCTCATACTGGAGCTAGAGGATGGATTCGAGGGAGGGGGAAGGAGGAGGGATGGGGAGTTGGGCATGAAGGTGCTACAGGGCGACTCTTGGGGTTACCCTAGGTCTGGTGAGCTAGTTTCTGGACAGGAAGCTGACATCCTAATGCAAGCCTCCTCCCATGGAGCCCCTATCCCATCGGGTTGGGGACCCAGGACTGGAATGGGGCAAAGGGTGGAAGGCCCTTCTCTCATCTCCATGGATCTCTCTCCTGCCCTCCCAGTGCATGAGCAGCTGAGCCTGCTAACCGCAGCTCCACACTTGTCCATCCCCCTGCGGCTACACCATGTCCGGCTCCTACGATGAGGCCTCACTGGCTCCAGAGGAGACCACCGACAGCTTCTGGGAGGTGAGGCTCTCATGATCTCCAGGTTCTGGGGACCAGACAGCCTGGCTGTTTGGAGGCCAGGTTCCCCTATTACTCACCCCATGACCTCAGGCCCCACTCCCCAGTCCCCCAGGCCCCTCCAAAGCCCTGGGTGTCCAACAGGCAGCGGTAGCCATGAAGTGGCCCAAGAGCACTGCCCACTGAGCCAGGAGCCCCTCTCTCCCCACAGCTGCCCCCAGAGAGAGCCTGTGGCATTTCACAATGTGGGAACAGGCCCTTTGTGACTCTGGCACTTCCATCAGGCAGGTACAGCACAGCCTTTCCCAGCTGTTCCTGTTTCCCTTGCTCTCCCCCGATGCTGAGGTGGGCAGGGGTGGAGCGCTGGACACAGAGAGAGGGAGTGAGCTCCCAGGGCCCCACGGGGCCCCTTCAGGCGCGGCCAGAAGCCAGCATTTTCAGAGCCTTCGGAAATATTTGAGACCTGGAGGAAAAAAATTGCTATTGGCTCCTGAAACCCAAGACGAAAACTGCCAAACCTAAATTAATAAGCGTTTAATGAGATGTCTACAAAACATAATATTATGTCAAGAAGCTGCAGCTCAACTCAACGCTTATATGACTCTATATAAATATAATAGATTTAACTCGCAAAAACAAAATGAGTAATTCATTCCAGCCCAAGTCCAAATTCTAAAAATCCTTCTGCATTTTGTGGCAGCGAGGAAATCATGTTTAAATTGGGGTGAGGGTGCGTGTAGACGGTGGGGCCTGACGCAGGGTGCTGGAGCCTCCGAAAGTCAGTTTCCCTGCTGCGTTGCGGCTGGGCCGCGGGGCCGGAGGCCGTGGGCGGGACGGCGGGGCGGGAGACAGTGGGCGTGGCCGTGCTGGTTGCGGCGGACGGGGCAGGGGACGCTAGGAACCCGCGGGAGTGGTGCTCGCTGCTTGGCCGCCAGGTGGGGAACTACAAGCGGACCGTGAAGCGCATCGATGACGGCCACCGTCTATGCAACGACCTGATGAACTGCGTGCAGGAGCGCGCCAAGATCGAGAAGGCGTACGGGCAGCAGCTCACGGACTGGGCCAAGCGTTGGCGCCAGCTCATCGAGAAAGGTGCTCCCCCAGGCTCACATCGTGCGCGCCCCCAGGCCATCACCCACCCGCTCGGTCTGGGTCCTGGGAGCCCTGGATACTTGCATGCACCATGCCCTGCATCTACCAGCCATAGGACCTTTTCAGGCTCTGTTCCCTCCTAGATCAAACCAGGCTTACCTGTTCATCTGTATTTTGTACAACTTTAGGTTGGATTAAAAAAAAAGCAAAACACTTTTTATCTTGAAATAATTCAAACTTTGTGAAAGCTGCAACAGTAGCACAGAGAATTCCTACACACCCTTCCCTCAGACTCACTGGCCCCACGTTTGTTTTCTCACCGACTGTTTATTGATATGCATATGTTCCGAACCTTTTGAGAGTAAGCTGGAGCCATTATCCGTTTACCTCTAAATTCTTCATTATCTTCTAAGAACAAGAGCATTTGCTTATGTAACCAGAGTCCAACTACCAAATTTGGGACATGAATACAACTCATACACACATTTACCATAACAATTGTGCTTGCTAGTCCAGGATCTAGCGCAGTCGCACATTGCATCTATGCATCGTGTCTTCAGGTTCCTTTAATCTAGAACAGTTTCAAGTTGCGGTTTACATATACTTGTTCATGTTATTCTCTTGCAGTATACTCTAAACCCCATGAGAGCAGGGGCTGGGCCTGCACCACCTAGCACAGTGCCCTGCACAGAGCTGGTGCCAGTACACAAACAACAAGTCAATGTGGAATGACTGGTCCCCAGTGGCCTCCTGGCATCTGTCACAAGCTTCAGCTAACATTCCTAGAGCACCTACTGTGTGCTTGGCGCTGTGCTGGGCTTGTCAGAGCTCACAGGGTCCAGGCTGCCCCCCTCTGACCCCACTCTGTGGGGCTCACACGTTGACGGGAGAGATAAAGAGGAGGGAGGTACAGCTGCAGATACTGTGAGAAGAATGCAGCAAGGGCTGCAGGCCGTGGCAGTTGGGTAGAGCAGTCAGGGAAGGCTTCCTGGAGATAGTGGTTGATGTGGGCCCTAGAGGATGGGGCCATGTAGAGCAGAAGAGGGCATTTCTGTTGCTATGGCAGGAAGGGGAAAGCCTCAGAGAAGGGAGGTGTGAGGGGGGCCTCTGGGCAGGGGGCAGTGAGGTTCCTGTGACCTATTGCCACTCCCTCAGGCCCACAGTATGGCAGCCTGGAGCGGGCCTGGGGTGCCATAATGACGGAGGCAGACAAGGTGAGCGAGCTGCACCAGGAGGTGAAGAACAACCTGCTGAATGAGGACCTGGAGAAGGTGAAGAACTGGCAGAAGGACGCCTATCACAAGCAGATCATGGGTGGCTTCAAGGAAACAAAGGAGGCTGAAGATGGCTTCCGCAAGGCCCAGAAGCCTTGGGCCAAGAAGATGAAAGAGGTGCTCAGTGGGTGCTGCCACGGGTGGGGTGGGGTGGGCCCGTCTGATCAGAGGGTGCTGATCCCAAGGAGGGCATCTATGGATGGGTGGGCTGGGCACTGCCCTCCGGGATTGTGCCCACAGGGGAGCAGCACTGCCTTCCAGGAAGAAATATTCACAGATGGGTGGGCAGTGCCCACTGGGTAAGGAGACCCATGGGCAAAAGGGCACTGTCCCCAGGAAAGATACCAGCAGCGCAGACGGGCACATTGGCCCCTGGCTCCCCAGATGGGGTGGGCACTGCACTGCCTGACAGGAGGGTATCTGCAGGGGAGCAGGCAGTGCTAAGCAGAGACACAGCCACAAATGGAGGAGTGCTGCTCCTGAACATCTGGAGCCAGGGCTTGCATCCCTTCTGGCTCTTAAGAGTGTGGGCTCACAGCTCCCAGGGAGTGGGCAGGGGAGGAGTTGATGGATGACCATGTTTGCTGCTGGTCACAGATGAAAACCCTACTCCCTATTCCCCCCTCCCCACAGCTGGAGGCAGCCAAGAAGGCCTACCATTTGGCTTGCAAAGAGGAGAAGCTGGCCATGACACGGGAGATGAACAGCAAGACAGAGCAATCGGTCACACCTGAGCAACAAAAGAAGCTGCAGGACAAAGTGGACAAGTGCAAGCAGGATGTGCAGAAGGTGCTGGCGGGCGGGGATGGCAGCAGGATGTACAGAAGGTGCTGGCCGGGCAGGGATGGCAGCAGGGGGTCTGGGGGGTCCCCTTGCAAAGGATGGTGGCTGGGAGCTGCAGGCCTGGTTAGGTGTCACCTTCTCTCCATTCTGGTGCCCACAGACACAGGAGAAGTACGAGAAAGTGCTGGAAGATGTGGGCAAGACCACACCCCAGTACATGGAGAACATGGAGCAGGTGTTTGAGCAGTGCCAGCAATTCGAGGAAAAGCGGCTGGTCTTCCTCAAGGAGGTGCTGCTGGATATCAAACGGCACCTCAACCTGGCTGAGAACAGCAGGTACCTGGGCATGGCAAGCACCGAGGGCACAGGCACAGCCAGCAGATGGTGTGACTGGCATGCAGGGCATCCCAGCCCTACATCATAGTGACGGAAAGGGGAGGCAGAGCTGCAGGGGTCAAGAGGGATGAGGCTTCAAACACAGCGGCTGTTGGGTGCAAGATGACGCACACTGCGTACTCTAGAAATACATGCAGGGTGATGGGTGAATGGCTAAGGTGGGAGGGAGAAGGGAGTTCACTGAGCATGCCCGGAGCTTCTTCTTGCAAAGCCCACATGATTCCTGGCTGGGCAGCATGCCCAGCACCCTGCTTCCCTGAGTGGACTCCGGCCCCTCACCAAGGATGAGAAGGGGCCATGGTGAATCTGTGCCCTCCACCTCCCCCATTTCCCTGAGCACAGCTACATCCATGTGTACCGTGAGCTGGAGCAGGCCATCCGGGGGGCTGACGCCCAGGAAGACCTCAGATGGTTCCGCAGCACCAGTGGCCCCGGCATGCCCATGAACTGGCCCCAGTTTGAGGTGAGGATATGTGGGGATGGGAAGGGGAGCCTGAAGAGGCTGAAAGGTGCCTCAGGGCATAGTCCCCCAGCCTGACTGCTCCACTGGCCCCACCAGGAGTGGAACCCAGACCTCCCTCACACCACCACCAAGAAGGAGAAACAGTCCAAGAAGGCAGAGGGAGTGGCGCTGACCAATGCCACTGGGGCAGTAGAGTCCACATCCCAGGCTGGGGACCGCGGCAGGTGAGTGCCTCCTGTGGAGCTTCCTGGGGCCAAGAGGGACCCACACTCTGGGGCAGCTGAGTTGTGCTTCAGAAGACAAGAAATGATCTAGATCATAGCAACTATGTCTCCTCTCTAAAGGAGAGTGGTAGTTCATCACTCTAAAGCAGCAGTCCCCAATCTTTTTGGGACCAGGGACCAGTTTTGTGGAAGACAATTTTTCCACCGATGGGAGCGGGGTGGTTTTGGGATGAAACTGTTCCACCTCAGATCATCAGGCATTAGATTATCATAAGGAACGTGCAACCTGGATCCCTCGAATGTGCAGTTCACGATAGGGGTTTGCGCTCTTATGAGAATCTAACGGCGCGGCTGATCTAACAGGAGGTGGAACTCGGGCGATAATGCTCCCTTGCCTGTCACTCATCTCCTGCTGCGCTGCCTGGTTCCTAACAGGCCACGGACTGTCTGCAGCCCCAGGATTAGGGATCCCTGGTCTAGATCATAGGAACCAAGCCTCCTCTCTAAAAGATAGTGGTAGCGGATCCTTCTAGAGCACCTGCTGTGTGTGGCGCGGTTCAAGTGCGTAAATATTCCCGTTTTACAGATGGAGAAACTGAAACCCAGAGAGGTTAAGTGACTTGCCCAAGGTCACATTGCTAGTTAATAAACCTCAGAGCCAGATATGATGCCCAGGAGGTCTGACTCCAGGATCCTTGCTCTTAATCATAGGTGGTACTCCTCCTCCCGGATGAAGACTCAGACTTGCCCTGGGGTCCCCTTAAATGCCCTCTCCCTCTTGGGCTGAATAATAACGCAAATGGCCCTGCATTTAAACATCTGTTTAAAGAGCTCATGAGGGTCACCCCTCCTATGTGGCCAATCCTTGCTCTAGACTTGGTAGAATTCAGGGTCAGAGCTCTGATTAGGAGTGGTTAGCCCTCGGGGTGTGGTGCGGGGAGACATTGAAGCTGGGTCCTCCCTCCGCGTCTCAGTGTTAGCAGCTACGACAGAGGCCAACCCTACGCCACCGAGTGGTCAGACGACGAGAGTGGGAACCCCTTTGGGGGCAGTGAGGCCAACGGGGGTGCCAACCCCTTTGAGGACGACTCCAAGGGAGTGCGCGTGCGGGCACTCTACGACTATGACGGCCAGGAGCAGGATGAGCTCAGCTTTAAGGCCGGTAGGGCGGCTGGGCGGGACAGTGCCTGAGCGAGGCTTGGGCCTGGATTGGGTGTGTGGTGGGGCAGGGGCGGTGCCTGAAAGAGAGGCTTGGGCCTGGATTGGGTATGTGGTGGGCCAGGGGCGGTGCCTGAAATAGAGGCCTGGGCCTGGATTGGGTGTGTAGTGGGGCAGGGGCGGTGCCTGAAAGAGAGGCTTGGGCCTGGACTGGGTATGTGGTGGGGCAGAGGCAGGATTTGAAGACGGGTTACGAGGATTTGCAGGGAACTAAATGGGGCGTGGCCTGGGTTGTGGGCGTGACCTGGGCCCAGGATGGGAGTGGGAGCAAGATTTAGATTGGTTGGTGCCAGGGGCGGAGTCAGAACCTGAGAATAGTGTGGATGCGAGGTCTGATTTTGGGGGCGGACCCGACACCCAGATTAGGTGAGTGGCTGAAGTAGGCCAGGACCCCTATGCCAAGGGTGGCATGTGAATGTTGGCATGGAACTGGGGCTGGTCTCCAGGGGCAGGGCCTAAGAATCTAAGACCCAGTGCAGTAACCGGGAGGGGGGTATTGGAGGGCTCCCTTTGCAACTGGTGTGTTGAGGGAGGGGCAGCCTTCTCTCTGAGCCCTCCCCCCACCGCCCCGTGTTCTTTTTCCTAGGAGACGAACTCACGAAGCTGGGCGAGGAGGATGAACAGGGCTGGTGCCGTGGGCGGCTGGACAGCGGGCAGCTGGGCCTCTACCCTGCCAACTACGTGGAGGCTATCTAGAGGCCCTCCCTCCATACTCCCCTCACTCCTCCCCACTGCCTCCCCTCCCCTCCCACTCTCGTCTCCTTCCCCTCGCCATAGAGTTCCAGACATATTTTCCGATCAAGCTTTTATTTTTTTAAAAGTCAAAACAGAACAAAACAAAGTATACAGAGACAGAGCATTTGCAGGGCCACCTGGAGGCTGCGGTGCTGGGGCTTGGGATGATGGTCCCAGGGTAGGTAACAGGCTTAGGACTTAGCCCAACATCACAACATCTGCTCTTTAGGTTCCACCAAAGAGACTCCTGAGCCCTGAGAGATGTCTCCTGACCCTTCCACCCTGCCTCACTCCCTCTGTCCCACTCCACTCCAGGCTGCCGGCACCTGCCCCATTCCCTGGCCTGGTTTCCTAACCTTTTCTTCCTCCCCTGCCCTGCTTCCCTTCCTCCACCACCCTGCCCTCAAAGGCCTCCTCTCCAGACCCCAGGAAGGGAGGCTTCCCCATCTTTAGTCTTCCACTCTACCCTGGGGAGCATCCTTCTACTCCTAGCTGCGTCCCTTGGGCCCAGTGGGACTGGAGGAGGAACAGTCACCCTCCTCCCCGCTGGAGGTTCCCAGGGGTCCCCCAGACATGAAAGAGGGGTGAGCTGGAGGAAGTCATGGTGTCACTGGGGTACAGGAGGGTGAATGAAGGGCATGCAGGCTCTCAGCCCGGGTTGTGCCAGCCCTCCCAGCCCCAGGCCCATCTGAGGGACCAAGACCCTGTTACCCACGCCCTTCTTTCCAGCCATCAGCACTTTGAGCATCGGCTCTTCAGCAGATCCAAACCCCCTCAGCAACTTGCAGAGGACCTGTCCCCTCTCATAAGTCCCCTGGCCTAGGGTGGGGACCCCCAAACTGATGGCAAAGCCAGCAACAGTAGCAGCCTCCTCCTATTTGCTGGGGAGGAGGTCATCTTGTCCCCCTGGCCCCCCACGCTCCCTCCATGTCCATCCAAAAACCATAAAATCACTGGGTTCCACATCAGCCTCCATGAGGCCAAGCCTTGTACCTGCAAAGCTCTTGGCCTAACCATCTCTCCTCTTCTCTGACCTGCCTGGGGAGCCTGCAAGGGCCCCATGGGTGCCTCCAGCCTGAGACATCAGGGGAGAACCTGCAGCTGAGTTTGGCAGAAAGGAGGAACCCTGGCCCTCAAGAGGAAGATAGTCACATCATGTATTTCTTCCTTGTCCCCGCAGCCACCGGAACAACATTCCCCCTGCTGGCAGCCCTTCCATCTCTCCAAGCCTGGGTCAGAGTGAAAGGACCTTCAGGGGTGGGTGGAAGCAAAGGGCCCAGCTGCTGGTTGGTGAGCAGTAGTGCCGGAGTGCTAGGTACCAGCCTCTCCCGCACGAGAGGGTACGGGGGCTTGGGAAGCAGACCAGGGTTGGACAAAACCCCATGAGGGAGGGGAGCTGGAAGAAAAGTCTCTTGGGGACCTCTGGAGCAAGGAGCTGAGAAGTCCTGCAGCACCAGGTGAGACTTGCTTACGGTGGATGCCACTTCTAGGCCTCTGGACCGCAGATGCCCTCCTTCCTCCTGCACACCTGGCCTCCTGGGCCTCCAGGTAAAGAGAGAGAGCCAGCCCAGCCCTGTTCCCCCTCAGTCCTCCTTTGCTCTTGCTGCTTCTCCCAACAGCCCACTGTTAGGAGGTAGTAGACCCCAGCCTCAAGGTTCTGACCTCCGTGTGGGCACGGAGGGTCCTGACACTCTGGCAGGGGCCTGAGCTGGGGCAGGCCTCCCTCAGGGCCAGGGGCAATGGCATCCCAGGGACAGGCAGACCTCCTTCCTGCTGCCAGCACCCCCTTCCTTATAACTGTCTGGTCTCTGGGCCTTGGCTGCAGCCTGAGATGAGCCTGAAGCCAAGATGAGCCTCCTCAGCGCCTGAAGCAAGCTTTTGGAAGCCTGAGATGTGTCCTGGGCTCCTCAGAGCCTGAAGCAAGCTGTTGGAAGCCTGAGATGTGTCCTGGGCTCCTCAAAGCCTGAAGCAAGCTTTTGGAAGCCTGAGATGTGTCCTGGGCTCCTCAGTGCCTGAAGCAAGCTTTTGGAAGCCTGAGATGTGTCCTGGGCTCCTCAGCGCCTGAAGAAAGCTTTTGGAAGCCTGCAGTCCTCCCGGCTCCAGCGCGGAAGTCTCTCCAGCCTTTCCCCAGGCAGGAGCTGGGGTAGGGGGCATCTGTCCCTCATCACTTACCTTGGAAAGGTGGGAAGCTGGCAATCTGCATCTTGGGGCCTGGGCTCCCCCTCTCTGTGCCAGCAGCTTCCCAGCACCTGGGGAGGGGCTGCAGCCCCAGCTGGACTCCACCCTGTCCCTCTTAGCACTCTAGCTGCCCACTCCAGGACAGGGACTCGAAACCCCCTCCATCCTGAGCAGCCACCTCCAGGGCCCTGTTTGGGACCACTCTCTCAGTCCCCAGGCTCCTCAGGGCTCCAGAGCAGGAGGGTCTCCTACCTGGAAGTCCCCTTGAGCTCCAGGGCCCAGCCCTACCTGCCAGTGCTGGTGTCAGGGCACTCAACACCGAGGGTGGGGGCCGCGCCCCTTGCCATGCCCACGGCCTCCTCCTGTAGCCCCTGCCCGCATCCTCGATGCTGCACGGGCCCGCCCTGGCGGGGCTTGGCGAGTAATGTGTTTTGTCCCGAGTTAACCACCATTCTGCGGCCTGGTTCTGTAAGGAACCGGGGCTGCCCCACCACCCGCCGTCTGCCACCCTAGGCTTCCTGAACCCATTAGTTCCGACACTTGTGAAACTCCGAGAAGTGCTGTGGTCTCAGCAATGCACCTGTTTTGTACATGATTGTGTAATTTAAAGGTATATAAATACAAATATATATATATATCAGTTGTGATTGTATGACTGTGGATAAAATCCAGAACTGTGTCAACCTGGCTGCGCATTGTCATCTTGAGTCTTGTGCGCCTTCTTCAGTCCTGGGGGTTTCTGAGCCCTCTGAGAGCTATTTGTGGTTGGGATGCAGGAGGGCAGGGGTGGTGCCTGAGCAGGGCTGGGTGCTGTCCTGGCCGACCATCCATAGACTGGGCCACTGAGGCCTGGTCCCTTCACCCTGCAGGGGCCTGGGTCTTGTCTGGACTGGGGAGGGTGATACTGGAGGCTCCTAGAGCTCTGGCCCATTCAGGTTCCGGGTGCCTGGTGACAGGCCCTGACCAGGAGAGCTGGGGCGTTCAGGTTTCCACACTCATGGATTAAGAGTGAATGAAGCTCTCAAATAGGTTTTGCTTTTTAAAGCAGAATTCTAAAAGTGACCGCTGAGGCCCATGGTTCCTGGTTGTCCACAGTGCCAAGCTCCCTGTGTGGTGACGTTGGGCCGTGCCACACCTTCCTGCACCCAGCCTGGCTCTGAAGGCATTTCTGTGTGGGACCCGTGGGAGGGCTCCTTGGGGAGAATTTCTCAGGGGCATAGGCAGGACCAGAGCTCTGGGTTCTCGGCTGTTCTTCCAGCCCCAGGCCCAGCTCTTGCTCCGGCTCCCTGACTCCCCCTGCACCCCAGCCTCTGGGGATCTCTTCTGGGGCAGCGCAGGAGTCCAAGGGCCAGTCCCAGTTCTGCCATCAGCTCACTGTGTTCCCACCCTCACCCGGGTCTCAGCTTCCCCAGTCGGGTGAGATGTCTCTCCGAGGGTCCTCTGGCCCTGGCAGCCTGGCAGGGCCGTCACACAAGCCCATGACTCAGGGCAAATATACCCCAGCCCCTCCCTGACACCCCGTGCCCCAGCCTCAGGGTGTGCCAGGCAGGGAAAAAGGTTGAGATGGAGATTGAATCTATCAGCCACCCCATCTTCCTTACTCCTCCAAACCTACCTCCATGTGAAGCCCGGTTTTAGCCAAACAGAGAAATCTTCAAATAAAGACAAAAGGTTGTTGTATTGTCTTACCTGCACAGGCTGTTCCATTTAGTGATGGGGGGCCCTGAGGGTGGGCCCCCCATGGAGAAGGGTCAGAGAATCCCCAGCCAGGTGGGGTTCTGCTGGGGAGGTGTTTGGAGGAGGGAGAGGAATCTGCAGATCGCTGCCAGCTCACAAGGTGTCACTGGATGGGCGTGTGCCTGCCAAGGTTCATGGGCAGGGAGCTGCCTCACCCGGGCCCCCACATCTACCCTTTCCAGAGCTGCTCCAGCTTTGTACTCCTAGCATCCACTGCCCATACCTATCCTCCTGTCCAAACCCTGACTGAGATCTGAGGCCTTTCCAGGCCCAGGCCCAGGCCCAGCTGGGGACATACAAGCAAGTGGCTCCAGGGACTCAGTCAGGAGCAGGCCAGGCTGGCTGGAGACAAAACCAGTTCAGCAGAGCCTGGTTCTGGCCAGGGTCCCAGGCTCCCCCTGGCACTCCTCCCTCCAAGGGAGTGAGAGACAGCAGGGGCCCAGCGAGGCACAGGCCTGGGGCAGGGCCCCCTCCTCCCTGCAGTGCAAGCCCAGCTGACAGATGCCAAGGTGCTATTTGCTCACTGCTAGGAGCAAACTTTCTTCTGGACAACAAAATTGCTGAGGGCGGAAGGCAGCAGTACAGGGTAGCAATTAACCCTTGGTGGTCTGGGTGGTGCTGGCTCCCCTGCTGTTTCCTGGAAGCCAGGCCTCAGAGGATAAGGGTGAAAGAGGACCAAGGGTGCTGACCAGTCAGGAAGCCGGAGGGCTGGAGGGGCAGAGAGAGCCCTGTTCTTGTGGAAAGACAGGTATGAGTTACTCTGTCAATCAGCTGTGTGACCATCAGCAAGTCACTGCAGCACTCTGAGCCTCGGTTTCATCATCTGCAAAATGGGGGAGTAGCCCCTACTTCATAGTTTTGTTGGGAAGATAAATGACAAAGCACCTGGCACACAGTAGACCATAAGGACACTGAGCCGGATGATAAATGTGAGGGAAGTGGGAGGAAGCTGGATGAGTTGCTTTGCCCAGGAGAGTGGGTGGCGGGTCCTGGTCACCCCCAGCATGCCCACAGACACCAATGCACACCCTCTTCCATCACGCACGGGGGTCTCACACCCACTCACAGGAGCTCACATCTTCACAGACGGTACTGCTGAGGCCTTCAGGAAACAGAAACGGGAGCCGACCAACCTCTCTTCCACCCTGTTAGCTGCAAAGCCCTGCTCTGCAACAGAGCAAAAGGATGCGAAAGATACCTTCCCCATTCGGGTCCTGCATGAAGAACCTCTTTAGCACCAGCCTTACCACCCGCCTCTCAGCCCGAACAGGGATAGGGAAGATAAGGTGGCTGTTCTAGCCCCTCCTTGACTTTGAAGGCTCACTCTCTCTCTCCCAGAAGCATCTACCAGTCAATTATCCCTTTCCCTTTAGGCTCAGCCCAAAGCCGCCTCCTCCAGAAAGCCTCCCTTGACTACTCCAGGCCCTGTGACCACAACCACATTTGACCATTGATGACCTCGGGGCTGTGCCATTCACTGCGCAGACACTGGGGACATGTCAGTTCTCTAGTATCTTTATTATCCATTCCCGGGGGCACTCCTGGCTCCCTAACTCAGGGGTGCAGATGTCTCCCTGCACCATGCCAGGTGTGGTGAGGATTGGGAGGCAGGGGGATGGAGCAGAGAGAGCCCTGGACTGCCTGTGGCCTTCGCTGAGTCACTGCCCTTCTGTAGGCTCTGCTCTGGAAATGCTGGGGTCAGAGGCAGGTGGAGGGATCCTTTGTTGGGGAGCAGCCCTGGCTCCCTCTGTCCTCCAGGGGAGCAGCTGGGCCTGAGGAGGAAGCACCCCTGCCCTGGGGTCCCGAAGGCCCCAGAAGGCCCATCTCCCCCTGAGAGCAGCGGGCCGCCCCTCCCTGACCTTGGGCTCTGGAAGGTCAGAGCAGCAGAGCAGACTGCCCGTTTCCCCCAGCTCAGGGCCTGGCTGAGGCAGGACAGGCAGGAGGGAGGCCCCGGAGGGCGGGTTTTAGGCCCTGGGCCGGGCACTCAGATGGGGTGCACGAACTGGTAGACGAGGCGCTGGGAGATGTCTGGCTTCCGGATGATGCCCTTCTTGTAATACTGGCGGATGGAGCGGCTTAGCTTGTCATAGTTCATGGCGGGACGGTTCTTGCGGATGCCCCACAGCCGGGCCACCTGGGCTGAGTCCTCAATTTTGAAGATGCCTGGAAGAGTAGGAGGGCCCCGAGAGAGCCAGCGGTATGAGTGAGTCGGCAGGAAGGAGAAAGACGCAGACCACCAGGTCAGCCTCATGGCGAACCAAGAGACCCCGTGCAGAGGCCTCCTTCTGCTCGGGTGGGGCGGGGTGACCAGGGACCCGAATGCTTACTCCCAAGGTGCAGTTGCGGTTAGGGTTAAAGAGATGTGTGCAAAGCAGGTGCCACAGGCCCCAGTGAATGGCAGAGAATACTCTGGAGTCACAAACCTCCCGGCACAGGTGAGTCTGTGTACCTTAGTGGGTTCCCTGGGGCCCTGCAGGCCTGGCTCTTGCCAGCCCCTGCTCCTGTGTGGGGTTTGCATGCCCTAATCCAAAGTCCTGTGTGGCTCCCAGCAGTGCCCACAGCTCACTTGGCAAGAGCACTCCTCCCCCATTACAGGTGTCCCTGTAGTTCCCAAGCCTGAAACAACATCTTTGCTATTCCCAGGCAGTTTTGGCCTGCGCAGCCCTTTCTGGTGGGATTAATTAATACGAGACGGTGGAGGGAGAGTCGATTTGGAGCTTGTTCCAGGAGCTGTGCTGTACTAAGCTCCTAAGTGAGACAGAGTCTAGCAGGAGACAGATATGGACACAAATTGCACACAGACCCCCCAGGGCCATCTCATGAAAGCTGTGTATTTGGCATCCAGGACAAAGGTGGAGATCAGCTTCACCCCTCTGCCCGCCCCTGCCCCCATGCACAGTGCCTGGCAGGAGCCCCCACAACCTCCATGCTCACTGGCCCTGCAGTGCCCCTTGGGCACCCTGCTCACCCTTCTCCTTGTTGAGCCACCTAATGAAGCGGCCATAGCTGTGGGGCTTGAGTAGCAGCTCCTTGAGGAACTGCCACAGGTGGATGGGCTGCCCGGAGCATGACGAGTCCACCTCGCTGTCGGTCCAGCTCTCCTCACTGGTCGAGGCTGGGTGGCCAGGGAGGGGGGCAGTGAGTGGGAAGGGGAGGCCAGTCCCTGCTTCAGTGGCAGCCACCCCTCCACCCTACCCGAGCCCCCGCCCCCGCCCTGCCCCTGCCTGGCTCACCGCAGTAGTGAATCGCCCCAGGTGAAGTCCGCTCTTTCATCCAGGCCGCTGCAGGGCAAGGAGAGGGGGTTGGGGACCCAGGAGAGGTGGAGGAGGGGAGGCGTTTGGGTGGGACTGTGGGGCCACAGGAGCCCCTTTGTGGCTGGGGGTTGCCCCTGAGGCTCCCTGCCACAGTCCCTGCCTCCTGCCAACCTGGGGAGGCAAGCTGGTTACAAGAAGCTGCTTCCTGGAAGAAAATTCAGGATTTCAGAGCTGGGAGGGGCCGTAGAGGGCTTGCACGCATCCGCTTGTTCAGATGAGGACATCTGACATGAGGGCTTGCCGGGGCTGGGGCAGGGCACTCGTCTCTGACAGGGTCATATGAGTGGGCCCTGCTTCTTACTCCTTGACTCATCCAGCAGGCACTATCTCCTCCAAAGCACCCGGCCCTGTGCAGGCAGCAGTGGGTGCCCAGTGAGATTGAGACAATTTAGACACTCAGGGGCTGACACGCAGCCATTAGAAACTTAGGGCAGGCCGGGCGCGGAGGCTCACGCCTGTAGTCCCAGCACTTCAGGAGGCCGAGGTGGGTGGACTGCTCGAGCCCAGGAGTTTGAGACCAGCCTGGCCAACATGGTGAAAACCCGTCTCTACCAAAAAATACAAAAGTGAGCAGTGTGGTGGTGCACCTGTAGACTCAGCTACTCAGGAGATTGGGGTGGGAGGATCCAGTGAAACCAGGAAGTCGAGGCTACAGTGAGCTGTAACTGTGCCACTGTACTCCAGCCTGGGCAACAGAGTAAGACCCTGTCTCAAAAAACAAAAACTAAAATTAAAGCAGGGCCGCTGTGTACAGACTGACAGGGGCAATACCCAAGACATACTGTGGTGTGCAGAGCAGTATAATACTCTGCTACTATTTATGTCAAAAAAAAAAAAAAATAAGAAGAAGAAGAACTGCATATATGTGTATGTGCTTGAATATTCATAGACTTTCCCTGGAGAGATACTCAAGAAACTGGTAAGAGTGGTTGCCTCTAGGGAGGGGGTTGGAAGCTGGGGGTCAGGAGCAGGAGGGAGAAACTGTTTATGGTACACTAGTTTTCACTATAGTCTATTTTATAACATGCACGTTTATTACTTATTTAATAAAAAAACAAACAAACAAACAAAAACAAGGAAAAACAAAATTTTAAAAGGAAAAAGGACTTCCTAGTGTCCACGGTTGTCCCCAGCTCTGACATCCTGCATCCTCACAGTCTGACTTCTACCTTTTAACCTCCCAGGTGCTCTGTCCCAAAGCTCTGGGGCCTTGACCAGGACTGGGAGTGGGTTGGGGTGAAGAGTGCACTGGGATCCAGGAGGCAGCTGAAACTGGGGCTGAGATTCAGAGTGGAGTCCAGCTGGGGGCCAAGGGGCTGCTGCCCCAGCAGAGGGCAAACTCCTGGCCAGCATCCTGTCCCTGGCTTGGAGCCTGGGAGGGGCTGCTCCCACCCACGCCACATCCTACCTGACTTCCAGATGTCCAGGTGGGCGTGCAGCACATCCCCACCCAGGGGCGAGCGCTGGCGGAACTGCTCCTCCGACATGGCGCACAGCTCCTTGCCCGCCAGCTCCTGGAATGCCTTGCCCACGGGGGGCAGCCGGTATTGGTGTTCTGTCCACAGGAGCCACTTCTGCACATTGCCGGGACTCCAGTCCACGGGATCTGGGCAAGAGGCATCCCCTCAGCTCAGGGGCGGCCTGAGAGCACCACCCCAAATATGGCCCCCCCTGCTGTGATGGGGCACCCACGGGAACCTGTGGCCTGAGACCTTGTGCTCCTGGGGGTGGGGGTAGGTCAGCCCCTGAGGGCCCCTGTGGAAGTGGGTACCCAAGAAGAGAGTGGGGCGAGAGGAAGGAACCAGGGCCCTAAAAAATGAACTTGGTTCAGGGCAGGGTAACCTGGTGCATCTGTACTGCCCGCCTCACTCAGGCCTTGGGTCCTCCCAGATCCCTCCAGCCTCTCCAAAGGACCTTTCGAGGGAGCCCCAGCCCCGGAGGGACAGTGACACTCTACCGGAAACACCTGGGCTTCTCCCTCAGGTACTTCTTGCCTTTCCCAAACCCCTCAAGGAACCAGAGAAACACCTATCTGGGAATTAGTCTTAGAGCCCCACCATTCCCTCCAGCCCCTGTATCTTACAGATGAGGAAACTGAGGCACAGGGCACTCTATCCCCTTGTCCTCCACGGAATAAAGGGCTGGACGCACAGGAGCTGCTCCGTGCACGTGTTAAATAAGTAAATGGCAGGGCACAGGATGGTCATGGGGCAGCCACAGGCCCCAGAGGCCAGGAGGGGAGCCCTCGGCTAGGTCCTAGATATCCCCCTGGGGTGCTCCCCTGGGGTGAGCCTCATAGGCCTACAGGTGGGGGATAGGCTGGTGGGCATGGTCACAATAGGGCCTCCAAGTGAACACCATGGTCCAGCCAGTGTCCCAGCTGAGTGACCTGCAGGCTGGGCTGCCCCCACTTAATAAGCCCATTTTCCTCCCCGAGGTCAAAGCCATTTGTTCCTGTTCCCATTGTTCAGGGAGCAGGGCCCTCCCCTCCCTAGCCCTGTGGGTGGGGAGGAGGTCTGTGGGAGAACTCCTGGAGCCGGCCTGGCATGGGCATTGGGAAACTGGAGGACTGGGGCATCGGCAGGAGCAGCTTCAAATGAGGACATCAACGGGGCAGCTTTGGGGACAGGGGCCAGGCCTGAGGAATGTGTGAAGACCCCTGCTTCCCAGGGAAAGGTGCACAGAGTTGAGTGCTGCAATGTCAGGGCCTGAAGACCGAGAGACATGGGTCAGGCCTGCCTGAAGCTGGAGAGGTGACGGCAGGACAGAGGACTAGAGACTCAGCAGCCCCGCCGCCCACAGCATCAGCTCCATAATCACACCTTCCAGGTCTGGCTGATAGACACATGTATGCCAGGCCCTGGGAGGTCCCCTCCTCATCAGGGCCTTCCACCCCACCAGACCAGTGACACATTTCTCTATTTATTTGTGATCTATTTCCCTCACTATAATGTCAGCCCTACAAACACAGGGACTTTGTGTTCTGTTCACCACTCAATTCCCCAGTCCTAGAATAAGGCTTGACATATTAGGAACTGCTTTTTGGCCCAGAGAGGTAGCTCATGCCTGTAATCCCAGCACTTTGGGAGGTCAAGGCAGACAGATCACCTGAGGTCAGAAGTTTGAGACCAGCCTGGCCAACATGGTGATACCCCCGTCTCTACTAAAAATACAAAAATTAGCTGGGTGTGGTGGTGGGCACCTGTAATCCCAGCTACTCAGGAGGCTGAGGCAGGAGAATCGCTTGAACCCAGAGGCGGAGGTGGCAGTGAACTGAGATCACGCCACTGCACTCCAGCCTTGGTGATAGAGCGAGATCCTGTCAAAAAAAAAAAAAAGAGGCCGGGCGCGGTAGCTCAGGCCTGTAATCCCAGCACTCTGGGAGGCCGAGGTGGGCGGATCATGAGGTCAGGGGATGGAGACCATCCTGGCTAACACGGTGAAACCTCGTCTCTACTAAAAATACAAAAATTAACTGGGCGTGGTGGTGGGCGCCTGTAGTCCCAGCTATTCGGGAGGCTGAGGCAGGAGAACTGCATGAACCCCGGAGGCAGAGTTTGCAGTGAGCCGAGATTGCACCATTGCACTCCAGCCTGGGCGACAGAGCGAGACTCTGTCTCAGAAAGACGGAAGAAGGAAGAAGGAAGAAGGAGGAAGAAATGCTTCTTATTGAACAACTGTTTATTGAGCATCAATTATGTTCAAGGTGCTATCCTAGCATCTGGGGATGGAGTGATGAACAAAACACATGAAAATCCCTGCCTTTGTGGAGTGTACATTCCAGTAGAGGACACAGAGAGTGAGCGAGGTCAATAGATATGGTGCAGCACGACTGAGGAGAGTAAGTGCTATGAGAGGAAGCAGGTGGGAACAGGAGGTAGGGGTGTGGGCAGAAATTTTAGAAATTTTTCTTCTTTCTTTTCTCTTTTTTTTTTTCCATTTTTTGTTTGTTTTCTTTACCATGTCCTGGGCAGCAATTTTAATGGAGGGGTCAGGGAAGGCCTCAGGCGGATGGTGCCATCTGAGCCAAGACCTGAAGGAAGTGAGCCACGCAGATATTTGGGGGAAGAGCGTTCTAGGCTGAAGCAGCAGCAGCGTAGTGAGTGTTGTGGGAACAAAGAGGCCAGTGTGGCTGGAGCAGAGTGAATGAGGGGAGAGCAGAGTCCAAGAGGAGGTGGGGGGGGCACAGAGCTTGAATTCATATCATTCAGCACCTACAAGTGGGGACACTAGGCTGGCATGGTTGGGACACTAGAGATGGATAGAAACCTTCCCAGCCCTGGCTCACAGCTGACTGTGTGTAGAAGTGCCAGCATCCCTGAAGTTGCCCGTGGCTGGGCCAGAGGTGGCCAGAGTCCATCCAGCAGTACCCCGACCCACCCCAGCAACCTCAGCCTTGCCTGCCTAATTCTCCACGGAAGCCGGCACAGTGGAGAGGCGCTCACCTGGGCGTGAAAGCGGCACAGGAGAGGCTTCACCCGCGTGAAAGCGGGCACAGGGAGGGGGCTCACCTGCGGTGAAAGCGGGCACAGGGAGGGGCCTCACCTGCGGTGATGTTGAGCAGCTTGCAGGCCGTCTCGATGTCCTTGAGCACTTCGCCCACCACCATGGACTGCACCTGCTCCAGCGAGTGCTCCTCCAAAGTCAGCCCGCCGGGCGCCAAGTCCAGGCTGCCCCCTGGGGCTTGGCTGTCAATGACCGGGCACTGCTCAGGCTCCTCAGGTGGCTCCTCCCTACTGCTGGTCCCAGGCACCTTGGCTGCCCAGCTGCTGTCCTCGGAGTACAGCATGTCAAAGTAGGAGAGGTAGAAGGCGGACAGGCCCTGCTCGGGCGTGGCGGGTGGACTGGGACTCCAGTCCCGTCTCTCGAGACCCACTGCCCCCGCTGCCACCTTCTCCAAGCCTGTCCGCGACACTGTGTCGGGGGGCAGCAGGAGGTGGCTGGGGGACACGCTGCTCAGACCCGGGCTGGCGCTGCCCATGCCGCTGCTGTTCGGGCTGGCGGCTGTGTCTACGGAAATGAAAGAGGACTCAGGTTTGACGGCTTCTCCATCCCTGTGGGGGCCGCTAAGCTGGTTATGGGGATGAGGGGCCCTGTGGACAGTAGGCTGGGCCTGGGACAGAGTTCGGGGCTTCCGGGTCACTGGGCAGCCAGGACATGGTTGGGCAGACAGGCCTTCTGTCTGGGAAAGACAGCGAGGTAGGAGTGGGCGCAGGACTGGAAATGGATCGCTCCCTCGATCCCCAAGGAAGCCAGGCTGGCTGGGAACAGCAAAGCTCCACACATACTGTGCTTAAAACAGCCTTCTGAGGTTCCTGACCTCATTCAGCCCTCACAATGGAAGGCATGATTGCCCCATTTGGCAGATGAGCAAACTGAGGTGGGGACAAGGGGCCCTCAATGTCCACATCTTTCCTGCTGTAGCAAAGCTTGTTTTTCTTCTGCCCTTGACAAGGATAGGAGTGGAGGTGGCAGGCAGAGGCCACCATCCTAAAGGTGGCCATCATCTTCACCAGCAGGGGAAAGAAGAGAGGAACAAGGCGGGGGTGTGATGAGGTAGAAACCCTCCCACATGCCGGGCAGTTGGCCAGCCCTTGCCCTCCCACGGGGCTATCTGGGGGATCTAAGTAAACTCAGCACTCTCGAGGTGGCCTCTGAGCAAGAGCTCACGGGTGTGCGTCTCCCCATACCCCGGGTTGGTGCATGGTACCCACCTCCCCTTATCCTCCCTTGGAAGGTGCTGCCCCCAGGGCCCCTTCCAGCTCCCAGAGCCCTCTACTATCCCCGAAGCCTGGAGGAGCATGTGGCCACCCGGAGGCAGTGCCACATGCCAGGCTTTCCAGGGGGAGCAGCGGTGGTGGCGAGATGGGGCAGGGCTCCAGGAAACACCTAAAACCCTTAGCAACTCAGTCACCTGCTCCTCACTGCTGCCCCAAGGCCCTCCAGGGGGAACCATCTGGCCTCAACACAAGCAGTCAGAGGCCTTGCTCCCCACGGGTTCCCCAAGGGCTGCCCAAGCCCTTTTCCCTGAACCCCCATCAGAGTGCACAGTTTGGGTGAGAAGGGGGACTGGAGAGGTGCGCAAGCACTGATACCCCAGGATATTCTGGGATGGTAATGATGTGGGGACCTGAGACTTAAGAATACATCAAGACAGGCCCGGCGCAGTAGCTCACGCCTGTAAGCCCAGCAGTTTGGGAGGCAGAGGCGGGCGGATCACCTGAGGCCAGGAGTTTGAGACCAGCCTGGCCAACGTGGTGAAACCCCGTCCCTACTAAAAATACAAAAATTAGCTGGGCAGGTGGTGGGTGCCTGATTCTCCTGTCTCAGCTACTCCGGAGGCTTGAACGCAGGAGGTGGCTGCAGTAAGGCGAGATCGTGCCACTGCACTCCAGCCTGGGCGACAGAGCAAAACTCTGTCTCAACAACAACAACAACAACAACAACAACAACAACAAAACAAAGAATACATCAAGCCAGAGGCAGACGATTACCAGCAGATATACACTCCTAATAATACAGAGAACCAGTTAGGGAGGAGGAAAGGAGCAGATCAACCTGTTAAGGGCAAGTTAATTTGTGTCCTTTCTCAAGGGTTATTTATATTTTCAAGCGGTGGTTCCCAAAATGTGCTGTCTGGGCCAGCAGAACCAGCGCCACCTGGGAGCTTGCTAGAAACCTGGATTCTCAGGTACTTCAGAACCACTGAATCAGCAGCTCTGGGGGAGACTCCGCAGTCTGGTTTAACTGGCCTCTGGGTGATTCTCACGCATGTTCAAATTTAAGGATCTCTGCTTTAAAGGCAACTGGCCAGTGTCGGGGAAGGCTTTAATCAAAACACTGAAATCCTCTCTAACGGTGACATTTATGGTGCCCTACTGGGACAGCGGGCGGGGAAGGGGGCTCCCCGATCCATCTCCAGTTACCCTGTGGGACTGACCCGCACAGCCTCCGTATGCAGCTGGCATTTGCTTCTGCAGGTGGGACAAGGGAAAGAAGCCAGTTTGGAAGACACCTCCCCTTTGGTAGGGCCACAGCTAACCCATTTAATTTGACACAACTGAGAAAATGACATCCCTTCCCCCTGGATAGCATAGCTTGACGAATGGAGCCCGGGTAGAGTTTCAGCTCCCTCTGCCCACCCTCCTTGTACAGTGCAACCTTCCCAGTGTTACATGGCAGCCCTGCAGCTTCCTGTGGGGGAGAAAATGCCAGCAGGAGGGAAGGGTGTTCCCTTTGATTTCAACTCTCCCATTCAAGGGCTCCTTTAAGTGACAAGGAAGGAAAGGTCAGGGTGGGGTGGGGTGGGCAGAGACCGAGGCGGGGCTGGGGATGTGGGGGACAGAGGGCAGACCTGGAATCATGTCAAGTCCTTCTGTGCAAACACTCGTGTGTGCTGTGGGCTCACATTATTGACTCAGGCAGTGCCAACAGCTCACTCTGCCCCTGGGCCCCACCCTGGCCGGTGCCCATGCCCTACCCGCTAGGTGGCTCCACCCCTGGGGACTCCCCCCTGCAGCCCCCCACCCCTCCTTCATCACCCCCTGCCTGCCTCCCGCCCCGTCCACATCCCCAGAGCCCCCATGCCTGCCACGTTAGGACAGTCTCTGCCAACACCCTGGGCGCCATGCCAGGGAGACAGAAGCTTTTCCAAGAAGCAGAACTCGCTTCCCTTGCGGCCCTCCTGTTTGCTTGGCCTCAGCCACAGGTAGGACGGGAGGCAGCTTCTGTGTTTCAGGCATGGTTGTGTGAGGGGTCGGTGGGGATGAATGGGCAGGGCAGGTGGCAGCATTTGCCAGGAAGGGATATAATGACACATCTTTGACACATTTGCTGAGTGCGTGCGAAGCCCTCACATCCGTCCCCTCACCAGTAGAAAGGCAGCACAGGCCTTATTCTCTTTTATTTGAGACAGGATCTCGCTCTGCTGCCCAGGCTAGAATGCAGGGGTGCAATCATGGCTCACTGCAGCCTTGACCTCCTGGGCTCAAGTGATCCTCCTGTTTCAGCCTCCCAAGTAGCTGGGACTACAGGCGTGCGCCATCATGCCTGGCTAATTTTTTAAATCTGTTGTAGAGACATGGTCTCACTATGTTGCCCAGGCTGGTCTCGAACTCCTGGGCTCAAGGGATCCCCCCACTTCAGCCTCCCAAAGTGCTGGGACTACAGGCACAAGCTACCTCGTCTGGCCCAGCTCTTATTCTCATCCCTATTCTGCTAACGGGGAAGTCAAGGTGCAGAGAGGTAAATCCCCAAATCCAGGTCTTCTGACTCCTGGCTCAGGCTGCTTCCCCCTCTACACCCCACATTCCAGCTTGACCTTGCCCTGTACCTAAATGCCAAGGAATCTACTCCCCACCAAGCCTCAGTCCTAGCTCCAACACTTCCCTGATGAAAAATAAGTTAATGGTTAACTGTGTGGTCGGAGGAAAGGTTCGACTCTCCGCAGATTGGGGGTGGTGGGGAATGCTCCGTCCCCAGGGCAGCCCAGGCCTGGAGTAGGGGGGCTCAGTTTACTGGTCAGGGAGCCAGGGCTGGTGTGCCCAACCTACAACTAGGCATCTCCAGGTTCTGGGCTGGCCTCTGGAGGGAAGAGAGGACAGCATTGCGAGCCCCTGGCAGTGAGCACCAGTGCCATGTCCAGGGCTTTCACCCACATCACCCGCTTTCCTACCCACAGCCCCAGCGTGACATGGACTCCAGAGCCCTGCTTTATAGATGCTGACAGTGAGGCTCAGGGAGTCTGTGCAGCTTGCCCGGGGTTCTTCCTGACCAGGCGTGGGTTCTGCTCACTGGACCACACTCTCTCTGAGGCGCATGCTCTGGCCAGTCCCATCTTCCTAGGGGATCTGCCCACCTCCTGACTGGGTTCCTTGATGCTCTAAAGTCTGTCCCCAGCTCTTGGCTATTCATTCCACCCCACTGTTCACTTCCCTGCAGCACCCTTTCATCAGACCCCCCTGTGCTCAAGAACCTCGCATGGCTCCCCACTGCCTCCCCTGCCCCATCCCAGTGGCTGGTGCCCACCTCTGAGTCCACCTCCTACCTAGCCCAGATAATCAGAGCTGGAAGGGGCCATATATTATGTGATTGTTTCATAGAATGGGAACAAGGAAGCTCAGAGTGGGGAAGCGATTCATGTGCTTCTTAGCAGCAGGGTCCAGACCAGAACCAGGGATTGACATAGTGACCACAAATCCAAGCTCTAACGAGAATGGCATTTCATATCCGCCCCTGTGCTGTGGGCACAACATGGCTATTTTGTAAGACGCCCCTTCCTTCTCATCACAATTCATCCCAAAGCCCTCCTGTCCCAGCAAGCCCTTCCTAACAGCTCCTTCCTGCGACTTTCCAGGCTCACCTCATCTGTGCCATGCAATTCAGCCCAGGATTAAATCCATCAGTGACGGTCTGCCCATGGGGACACATGTGCACTGGAAAAGCTGAGGCTCAAAGAATGGCAGGGAGGTGCCCATAGTCACACAGCACAGCCAAGGCCAGACCAGAGGCCTCCTGACACTCAGGCCACTGCTCCGTAGGCCGAGGGTCCTGGGACGTGCCAGGCGTCTGCCATGTCCATGGTCCTCAGATGGCAGGCCCCAGCGTTCCTACAGCCTTGGCCTGCCAGCCCCATGGGCTGCCGTCTCCTGAGCGATGCCTCCAGCTCCCAAACCTCGAGTTGATCTCTTCTGGATTAAGCCACATGTCTGGATTAAGGCTCAGCGTGTCCTGGCTCCCTCCTGCTCCAGAGGCCCCAGATCCCACTCCAGACAAAGAAAGTTTGGTAACAGCTGGTGGAGGCCAAGGCCCAGAGACAGGAGCAGATTGGTGGGGTGGCGGCCAGGGGGATTAGCCACCTTGGGCCCCTTCTCTCAGCGCCTTCCATTCCCCCAGGAAGGAAGATTAAGGAAAGAGAGCAGAGGGACCCAAAATGAGAGATTTAGTGCAGCTTTTCCTGCCACTACCCTCTGCCTACTCTCACCCCTCAGGGCTAGGAATGTGCCCCTTGAACCCTTTGCCTCCCAGGTTTTCACTCCCACACCCCAAGTGGCACTAGCAAAAGATGCCCTCCCTGACAGCTCCCGAAACATGGTTTCCGGGAATGGAGTCACCTGGGAGGCCTTTGCTAAGGACCCAGGTTGCTGTGGGGGTTGGAGCCTGTCTTCCACATCCTGCTTGGTCCCAGCTCTCAGGCCCTACCTCCTGGCGGGGTGGTGTGGGGTAAATGTACCCTCGCCTCCACCTCAATCCTGAGACCCAATGCCAGCCCACCCAGAGCCCAGGACCCCGGCTTTAGTCCCCACTGAGAAGAGCGCTGAGGGAATGACAGAGATGGTCACTCTGGCCCTGGTGCTCAGCCCCCAGCCAGCGTCACTCCAGGAGGAAGAGGTCTGATGGGGAACAGACCTCCTCTGGCTTTCCCACGTGGCCTGCTGAGCTGGCTGTCAGCCCCTCCCTCCACCCATCCAAGCCTCTGGGCCCCCTTAAATGGGCTGGAGTCAGGGGCCATGGAGGTGGGGCCAGGACTTGACCAGGAGCCATGCAGAGTGGGCAGGGGCCACACGGGCCTTCCCCGGTCAGCACCTTGGAGAAGACCTGGGCTACCCAGGCCGCAGGAAGTCCCAGCCAAGGCCACGACCAGGCCCAGCCACAGCAGCATATCTGGCTTCTCTGAACCCCCTGACCCCTGCCCTACCCCATCCCCTCAGGGCCCCCGCCTCTCTCTTGCCCTGTCGTTCCTCCCACCCCTTCTCTCCTCCTCCAACCCTCCCATAGGGAGGACCTCGCCGCAACCTCGCCCTTCAAACTGCTCTTCAAACTAGCTGGACCCAAGAGAAGCGCCAGACCCCCTCCTCATGGCTCACCATTCACTGCCCAGAGCACCGCCTCTGCCCACTGGACAGACCACTCCTCTGCCCAGGAAGGGGGCCCAGGCTGCCACCTCTGGGCCAGCAGCTCCTGCCCTGTCAAGCACTGCATTGTGGCCATCTCCAAGCGCCTGCTTCCCCAGGGTCTCCCAGGGCAGAAGAAGGGAGCGGGGCGGTGGCTGAGTGAGAGAGACCTTGCTGTCTTGGACTCAGCATGAGAGTAGAGGAGGTGGGTTTCTTCTAGACCTCCTGGCTTTCCCCACCTCCTCTGGGCACAGGCCTGTCCAGGCCACCTGTCCCCCTAACTTTTGCAGGAGCCCTGATCTGTGTGAGTTTCACCTTGGGGAGCTAGCTAGTGGGCCCAGGAGTTGGGTTCTGTGGGGGGAAGTACAGGGGAGTGGGTGAGGCTTTGTGGGGTGGGAAGCTGGGGGCGGGGCCACGTGGCAGGAGGACGGGGCACAGGAAGCCAAAGTGGAGGGCCAGGGGACCCCAGTGGTTTTGCTCTTCCCACAGTTCCCACGGGCAACAGGAACACATCTGCATCGGTGAAGCCTCCCCTGTGCCGTGCTGCGTGGGCAGCCCGGGTGTCCACACACACCCTCACTGACACCACGTCCAGCGCTTTCTGGGACAGGAGGAAGGTCAAACTGAATAAACTGCTTTGCCAGGCCCTCCCAGCTGGGGCAGCCAGCATTATTCCCACTTGACGGACAAGGGCGCTGTGACCTGCTATGGGGCACCTGTCCATGCGTGAGCGAGCAGGGACTCGAACTCAAGACTCGGCTCCACCTTCCTTTCTGCTGGTGCTGACAGACCCGGCACCTTCTGGCTCCTAAGGTCGCCCCTGTTGACCATCCCCTTTGCCTCTGCTCAGGCCACCTGCCAACCCAGCCCCACAGCGGTCGCCTTGGTGGGGTGTGGGTGGCACAGGTGCCCGCAGCCTGGAGGTACAGAGGCCCAATGCAGCCCCAAGTGGACCATCGTGGCTGAGTTTGCTCCAAAGGGGGATGTGGACTGGAAAGAACTGAAGACCTCCACTTCAGGAGATTCGGTGACACCCAGCCCTATTCCCTCTGTAGGCGAGACCCTGGGTGAGTCCCTGGTCCCTTCAGCCCTCAGTCTCCTGCTCTGTAGGCCAAGTCATCTGTGAGGACTTTTCTAGCCCGGGCACCGTCTGGATTCTATGATCCATGAATCTTGCCATCAGCCTGGCTTTGGGGACTTAAAGAAGGATGGTGGGGACACAGAGGTGGACACCTGGGGCTCCCCTTGTAAGCAGAGGCATACTCCATTTACAGCCGACACTTTTGGCAGGATGAGGGGTGTGGCTGGGTGTCCCCCACTGTCCCTGGAGTTGGTGTCTGGAGGCTCTGAAAGACTCAGCCCACCCTTCCGAAGAAGCAGAGCCAGCTTCAGGCTGTCCTGCACCTCACGAGCTGCCGTCAGGCCTGGCTCCCACCCCAGCAGCAGCACCTCCCCGCCTCCTCCAGCCAGCAGGGACCCCGGCCCAGACAAACCTGGGGCTTGCAGTGAGTCGTGCTGATGGGGCGGGGACAGAACCCAGTTTCCCACCATAGCAAGTACAATTCTGCTCAACTTTCAGGGCTTTCCAGAAATTGCCATTCATGTCTTCCTTCAGCCCTGGTTGAGCCCATGTGTATGTAAACACATTTCACTTCTCAGCGCCCCAGTCAGGCCTCTTGGCCCCACCAAGGCTGCCACACCCCCACTACCTGCACATCCCCACTCCTCGAAGGGCCGGCCACAACACCTTCCCTCTTCCCTACCCTCCTCCAGCCCCGCATATGCCGTACCTCCCAGCTTGCCATCGGACAGGGGCCGTGAGGTTTCCTGGATCTCTTGCTCCCCACAGCCCTGCCCAGCCAGGCAGCCGGGTCATTGAGGGCATAAGAACACATGGATGTCACCAGAGCTCTGCTGCTCCTGCCTGAGGCACCTTGGCCAATCCTCTCGGCCTCAGCCTCTTCAACAGCGAAATGGGGACTCATAAAGACAGCTGTGTGTCTGGATTTTGAAGTCACCAGGCAGGACAGCGATGTGAGAAGGCTTCACCATCTCCCAAGAGGTGTGTGTCCACAGTGGTGACTGCTGTCTATCTTGTGTGTTTCTGCGGCCCCCTCCAGACCCAGCACAGGCTAGGGAAGGCAGAGGCCCTCCACACACCTGGTTGTTGATCAGTAAAATCTTGATGGGCTGAAGGGAAAAAACATTCCTGTGCCCTGATCCTCAGGCCCTGGAGCACACCTCCAGGCTTGGAGAGGGTTGTTAGGACAAAGTGAAGGACTCCAACATTACAGAAGAGAAAAGTCCAGAAAGAACTGTCCTGACAGGCTAAGAACAGAAATTGCTTCAAACAAGGTTGAGATGGGCGGGAGTGGGTTATTAAGGGGCTATCAGGACTGGTTCCCACCTGTGAAGTGTCAGCAGAGACACATCCCCCTTTTGTCCTGGCACAGAGGGTGGGGTGGGGCAGAAGGAGCCAGGTCCCAGCAGCCCTCAGAGCAACTTGCTACCCCAGCAGCAGAGAGGCCTGGGTCTTGCCCCAACCAGTCTCAGGTGCTGGAGCCCCGGGCTGGGCAGTCCCTCCAGCCACGTCTCCCCTGTGCCAGACCTAGAGGGAGAAGGAGGGGGGTCTTTATCCTGGTGGTGCCCCGTTATAATCCTGGGGAGGTCCTGGTCCCATCCGACCCCCAGCAGAGTCACACTAAGGTCCCTGGCTGGGGAGGAAGGATGAGCCTCTACCTCCCCAAGTCTGGAGGCCCCCTTCTACCCACCCCAACCCCAGCCGCTGAGAGGTGGGAGAGCAGAATCTGGCAGGGGGCGCCTCCCAGGCTGAAAACATGCAAACTAGCCAGCAGAAGGAGCTTGGCATTAAATGTCAGGAAGAGCCCAGGGCAACTCGGCTTGTGCAAAGTTTGCTTTGGGAAGAGTTGTTCCACCTGACAGGCCACTCGCTTGGCTGGGGGCACAGGGTGGGGCATGAACGGGGTGGGGGTGGGGACGAGGAGAGGGTCCCAGCCCAGGTTTGATCCCTGACTGCTCTCTAGCTCTGGGGCTGGGGCCAGTGACTCGGCCCCCTCTGAGGCTCAGTTGTCTTGTCTGTTAAATGGGGTGTCAAGAGCATGTCTTAAAGGGGTTGTGGAGATTGAGATGGAGGGTGAATGGAAATCATTTATGATGGGCTGAGCGTATGTGAGGGGGGCCCTGGGCGCAGGTGAGGGGATCAGCTGGAGAAGAGGAAACAGAGGGAATGGGGTGAGGAAACTGGGGAGCAAAGGAAGAAGCAGGAAGTGATGGAGAGTAGAGGGGGTGGGCCAGAGGGTGGAGTCCGGGGGGAGCTGAGGATGGTGATGAGAGAGGCTGGGGCCCTGTCCTGCTCTCTAGCCCAGTCCAGGCAGCTGCAGGCTTCACCCACCCTCCCTGCCCTCTAGGAGGAGCCAGAACCAAGAATTCTTGCCCCACCCATTTCCCCCACCGCCCAATGCCCAGGAGACAGGCTGGCAAATCCAACTCCTACACAGCCTTCAAGGTCCTGCTCCAGGCTGTCTCCTCCATGAAGCCTGCTTTAATAGACAATAGCCTTGTCTAACCTTCTTGTTTCACAGACAAGGTGTTGCAAGTACAGTGAGGAAAAGTGACCCACCCATGGTCCCACATGGCGGGACCTCACCTGTTTCTTCTTGCCCTCCACCTAGAGGGTCTTTGTCCCCCTGTCAGCCTAAATTAACTTCCCCAGGTTACACTCAGGCTGCAACAAGTCATTTAGCACAAAACTGCTCTAATGGTTTCAGGGCTATTCACTTCATACTTGCAACGACCTCAGTGGTAAAAAGTGGGTTCTCCCGGTTTTTGCTCCTGCCAGCATCACACTTTCTGAGCATTGACTGAGCACTACTGAGTGCAGCCCTATTCCCTCAGACTTGGTTGACAGAGAAGTCCGACTAATTCAGAGGGTCCTTGTGAAAACCGAAGTGTTTTACAGCTGACAGTGTGCAATAAGCAAGTCTGGTAGTTTTCAGCTCTGGATCCCCCTCATGGGGCCTCGCTCAGAGGAAATGTTTGAACATGCACTGTCAGCCTCTCAAAGGCGAGGGTGGGTCCCCTACGCAGTGAGACCACCTCCTCCACACAGCCCCACCTGCCTGGGAGCTCCAAGGATGCCCCCCACCATTTGTTTGTGAATTTGGGGTGGTGGGAATCCAAGTTGGGGGTCCTTGGCTCTGGCCCTTCTTGCAGGTGGGTGGAGTGAAGCTCAGCCCAGCTGGCCTGGCTGAACCATGTCCTGGGCCTACCTGCCTGGTGGGGCGTCTCCTCCCCATCCCTGCCCACCAGCTTGGGCCTGGGGCAGCCTGGACGCCTGTTTGCTTTGTTACTCAGCTGAGCAGCTGGTGATGGGGAGATGGAGCTTTATTGGGGAGGTTGGGGCAGGAAATGAGGCAAGTCCCAGCCCTGGCTGAGGAGGAGGAGAAAGCCCATGGCCATCATAAAGGACACAGGCTACGCGGGGCTCATGGCCTGGGTGTGGGCTGCTGGGTGGCCCCAGCTGATAGGTGAGGTGAGGGATCTGGGTCTGCCCATCCCCAACATGCATTCACACACACACACACACACACACACATATGCACATGCACACACACGCACATGCGCACACACACCTTGGCCAGCCTCGGGGGCACCCAGTCGCCCCAGCCCTTCAGCTTGCCACTCTGTCATCCCACCACCCACTTCCTCTCTCTACTGCAGGAATCTGGCAAATTTTATAAATGAGCACCTTCGAGGGACCGCTACTGTTGCTTTCCTTGTGTGCCAAGACCGGGACCCAAGGCTCTCAGCTTCCCCCGGTGTCCAAGGGCTCAGACGGTGTGCTCGGCGGTGACCCCCGCCCCGTTTCCTGTGCCCGTCTCTGCCCAGCCTAGCTCCTGGACTCTGGACCTGTCTCCCCTGCCCCGACCTGGACCCGGCCTTAGCCTCAGCGCTGACCCATCAGGCTCCAGCAAGCCCCTGCCCACTGGTGGCCTGGCACCAGGAAGACCCTTCCCTCAGCAGGGCAGCTGGGCTGGCAGCAGCAGGAAAGCCGCTTGTGTTTTGCCAGCCAAGCAGAACCGGCTGGGTCTCAGGGGCTGCGGCTCTGCATTTGCATAGCGGCCTCCCCTCAAGCTGGGCACACTGGGCTCAGTGTGGGGTACCCCAGGCCTTGCCAGGCAAGGGGGCTCACCCAGCATGTAGAGTTGGCCCAGGGAAGCAGTCTGGGGAGCATGAGAAGGGGGCAGGGAATTCTGAGGGTAAAGGGACCCAGGTCACAGTGTCACTGATGACAGGGAGATGAGCTCTGAGCTGGCAAAGTGCGCCCCCTCCAAGTCCTGCCTGCAGTCACCCACCCCTAAGGTGGCAGGGAAAGACCCCATGCCAGGGTACCCACACCTCCCGTCAGACTCACCTGTTAGCTGCCTGGTGCCCAGGGAGCTGTCTGCTGCAGTGCCAACTTCAGGGACTGGGAAGAGGTGTGGGCAGCTGAGGCCACTGGTGTGTCTCAGCCAGGCATCTGGGGGGCCAGCGGAACCAGGGGCCAGCAGGGCTGGTGGCAGAGGCAGCACTCAGATTGGCCACTGAGGGCCTGGCCACCCTTAAAGGGTGGCACTCTGAGGTCTCAGGGCTGCGTGCCTGTAGAGAGTCCCCTACTCCTAGCCCAGGGCTGCCTGCTGGCACGGTGGCAAGGCCAACCTGAGGGGTTTGCAGGGGGCTGGCAGCAGGCTTGGAGGACTGGGTCTGTGGGGCAGTGTGGACGCGGCACAGTGCAGGAATGTGCTGGGAGGAAGTCAGACAGCCGCGAGATGAAGAGTTGGCCAGGGCCTGATTTCCCATTATAAGTAATCCTTCCTTATTTACCTGAACAAATACACTCCTTGCTTACCTCAGACCACAGGCAGGCTCCCGGTTAACCCTTGCAGGTCTCCCCCTCCTTGCTGGGGGATTCATGCCCTGACAGCCAGCGGACTCATTCATTCACTTGCTCTTTCACTCGTTCATTGGTTGCTGCATAGCCACTCAGCTCATATTATGTGCAAGGTGCCGGAGATACGTCAAGTGGGTCCAGGGCTGGAGTTCTAAGATGGATCAGCTGAGGGCCAGGGACAGAGAAGCGAACAGCAGTGGAGATTCAGAGCCACCCATGCCCTGATGGAGGGCTGAGGGGACTCTGAGGGTGGGCACCAACCAGGGAAATCAGTGAGGGCTTCCTGGAGGAGGTACTGTCTGGCTACTCAGGCCAGGGATGGAGAGAGCTTCAGAGAACCCTGGGGAGGGGTCCCGAGGCTTGTGGGCCAACCATGACCTGGTGGGAACTGTGTTCTCCATGCCCCACAGGGTCCTCATGCAGACCTATCACACAGTGGTGGTGAGGAAGGACTCCTAGCTCGCTTTCCGAGGCCCACAGTGGGGGGCCAGCCAGCAGCAACTTACTCTCCCACCGCCCCAAAGGGTGATGGCAGGGACGCCACGCAGGACAGAGGTACCCACCACCAAGTGCTTGCTGCCCTAGCCCCTCCACCTCCCTGAGCCCAGCAGGGGCCACACATTCCAGCTTTTGGCTTCTTCCATGTCCTGCCAGGTGGGCTGAGGGCTGTCCCTGGAGGGTGGGCCTTCCTTTCTCCAAATCATCTCAGAAGGGCTCCATGTACCTGCTACCTCCATTCTGACAGGGGAGAAAGTTCTAGATAATGCTGATTCTTCTCTTGTTTCAGGAGTAACTGTGTAACTGCCCACAGCATGAGGATTCTGGGGCTGCAGGGGATCCCAAGGCCTTTAGAACTAGCCCCTCACCTTCACCAATATCCACATTCTCCAACGTAAGGTTGCACTTTGCACCCCCAGGGTGCCCTGTACTTGGCTGTTATCGTCACTGGCACCTTGGTTGAGGATCAGTTATCAGTCACTCCCCAGAGAAGTCTGAGGCAGGACGGAGTGGAGGAAGGGGAGGTAAGACAAGGTCCTGAAATGGTACACTCGACCATTCCTAATCCCCAGTGGTCCAGCCCTCCAGGGTCAATAAAGAAAGACACGCTATGTTTCCAGGCGGACCTCCTTCCCCTAGAGTGCGTTTTTGTGCCTGCTTCTCTGCCGGCCAGGCCTCCCTCCTCCCTCTTCTCACAGAAGCCTGGCTTATATCACAGCATTCTGATGCATTAATAATAATGGCCACTGCTTAACAGGCACCTACTGTATGCCTGGCACTGTTTGGTACTCATGAGATGCTAAGCTGTTAATCAGACTATAAGCACTATAATGTGCGTAAGTACGATGAATACCTAATTAAATGTTTATTGAGGCCGGGCGCAGTGGCTCATGCCTGTAATCCTAACACTTTGGGAGGCCAAGGCGGGCAGATCACTTGAGATCAGGAGTTCAAAACCAGCCTGTCCAACGTGGTGAAACTCCGTCTCTACTAAACATACAAAAAAATTAGCTGGGCGTGGTGGTGGGTGCCTGTAATCCCAGCTACTTGGGAGGCTGAAGCAGGAGAATCGCTTGAACCCAGCAGGCAGAGGTTGCAGTGAGCCAAGATCGTGCCACTGTACTCCAGTCTGGGCAACACAGCAAAGCTCAAAAAAAAAAAAAATTGTTTATTGAGTGGATAAGGTGTCAGACATAGCTGTCCATTCTCCCCTTTTCCTCAGTAAACAAGGCTTGATTTTTATTTTGTATTTTATTTATTTTTGTAGAGACAGGGTCTCCCTATGTTGCCCAGGCTGGTCTCAAACTCCTGGCCTCAAGCAATCCTTGTACCTTGGCCTCCTAAAGTGCTGGAATTACAAGCATGAGCCACTGTACCTGGCCAAGGCCTGGTTTTTAACTGGGCACAAGCCTGCCTAGAATTAAGACTATCCCAGCCTCCCTTGCAGCTAGATGTGACTATATGACCAAGCAGAATGTTATGTGCCAAGATTTCTAGGAATCTTTCTTAAAAGTAAGCTGGCATGTACCATTTACTCCATTCTTATTTATCTTTCCTCTGTCTTGCTAGGTGGAATGCAGCTGTGATAGCTGGCATTCTGGCTGCCCATCTTAGACCATGAGGACAAGATAGTAGAGCAGCGAGCTAGAAGGAGCCTGGGCCTCTCAGGATTATGTAAAACCTCCATACCAGCTGCAGACTGCCTGCCTCAGGACTTTTATGAGATAAATGGACTTTTCACTTTTATTAAGTGGGAATTCTTATTGGTGTGGCCTCACTCAAGGCCCAAGGGAGCACTTCACAGGGGTCTCCTGAATGGATGGGCCCAGCTAAGCTGTACCAGCTGTGGACAGGGTCTCTACCCATTTAAGCCTGGAGTAGGGAAACAAATGTTGCCTCTGAAAGCTGGAAAAGGTCCACCAAGAGGGAGCAAGGGAGGGCTCCTCCATCTGCTCAGCTGGGCTCACACAGGCCCAGCCTCCAAGAGGCTGCCTGGGGTGGACGTCAGTGATGTGCCCAAGGTGGGTTGGGTGCCCATCTAAGGCAATGCTGGTGTGCTTCAGGGGAGGAAAGACCAACTTTCCCAATGAGGGAACTCTGGGTGACACATCCTCTTGATACCCTGATCCACTGGGCATGGTGTCTTGGCACCAGCTTGGGATTTGATCAAGTACATGTCCTGGTTCTGTCATTTTCCAGCTTTGTGACTTGAGGAAAGTGTCTGAAATCTGCTGAACAGTCACCTCCCATATCCAGAGAACCCTGAAGCTACTGTGAGGAGGGAGACAATGCTGGTCAAAGTGCTCCATGAGCCTGGCTGCCCTGTTCCAGTGCCTTGCTGACCACGAACCCGGCCACGTGTTTGATAAATGCCATCTTACTCTTCACAGCAACATTTACAGGTAGATGTTGCTATGCCCATTTTTCTTTTCTTTTGTTCTTTTTTTTTTTTTTTTTTTAAGACAGAGTCTCACTCTGTCACCCAGGCTGGAGTGCAGTGGCCCGGTCTGAGCTCACTGCCACCTCCACCTCCCGGATTCAAGCGATTCTCTTGCCTCAGCCTCTCGAGTAGCTGGGATTACAGGCACGCACCACCACGCCTGGCTAATTTTTGTACTTTTAGTAGAGACGGGGTTTTGCCATGTTGACCAGGCTGGTCTTGAGCTCCTGACCTCAAGCTATCCGCCTGCCTCAGCCTCCAAAAGCATGAGCCACTGGGCCAGGCATATGCCCATTTTTCAAGTGAAGAAATTCAGGCTTGTACATGCCCAAGGTCATAGCTGGGAAGCAGATTCAAACTCAAATCCCTAATTTCCATGACTGCCCCATGCCCAGTAAAACCCTGTTGCTACTCTCACGTCCTCTCAGGGCCAAGTCCAGGGTCCCTGGAACAGGTCACTGGGTCCACTAGGCTTCCTGCCTCCAGCTCCCTGGGCTGGACTCCTCTCTAATCCTCCTCTGGCCAGCTCTCAGCTGGTTAAATGTGCCCCCTCCTGTTTGCCCTCCATCCAGATCCCACTCATCTGTTGTGGGCGATGCCTGCTCCGTGTCCACCCCTTCCAGATCTGGGGTCCAGTACACAACCCCAGTTGGCCCAGTGTGACTCTGTCCTGGAACTTTTCTCCAATCTTAGATAACAAATTCTCTCTTGCCACTAGAGTTTCCAAGCCTTGACGTGTTAAGTCAGGAGCTGTTACCCCCAGGGAGAATATGGACAGCCCAGAAGAGGAGGAGCCAGCGGGAGCCAGACACCCTCCTGACGTCGCTGTGGGAACACCTGGACGAAGCAGCCATTCCCTTTTTCTGTCGTTCAAATGGACTTGAGTCCCTCCTATTTTGGTGGAGAGACTCCCCATCCTTCAGAGGCCCGTTTCAAGAGCCCTCTCCTCCAGAAAACCTTTCCCTGTCCCCCGAGTCCTTGCAGACCTCACATGTCCCAAGTCTTTGCTCTCTAATTCTTTTCCCAGTATTTCTTATTTCTTTCTTCCCAAGATTCTAACTCCTTGAAGGCAGGGATTCTAGGGCAGCTGGCAGCAGCAGACCCAACACACCAATTTCTGGAGCGGTTGGCCTGAGCTTCCTCCCCACATTGGTCCTCTCTGGCCACTGGCCCATCAGAGGCCAGTGTGGAGAGCACCACGTGGAACTCAGGCCCACGTCTCGGTTTCTGTGCAGCGCTGTCATTGACGAGCGGTGGGATCACGAGCGAGTCTCAAGCACTCTGGGCCTCCCTCGCCTCCTCTGTGAATGGCGATAACAACACTTGCCCTGCTGACCTTGCGGGTGGAGCACTGTGATGAGCGAATGTCAACTGGCAGCAGAAGTGGACACGCTTTGGAAAGGGCAGTCTGTCTGAGGCAGTCTGTTGGTCGGATTCCTGCCTTCCTAGCTTTCTTTCTGCCTCCATCTGTCTGCGCTCCCGTCCTCGCTGCGTCCTGCTCTCTGATGAGCCAGACTGGGAATGGTGGCAGAGACAAAGCTGGGACGCATGCCAGCCACAGGGACATGCAGCTGCCAGTTAGTTCCCGACTGACACAAGGCCCCACCCCCAGACCCAGGCTCTAGCTGCGAAAAGGCTGGACAGCTTGGGGGAGAGTGCCCACTGCTGGGGTGTGGAGAGCCTGAGGCTGGTCACCTAGACAGGGTCAGAGGGGACAGGATGGGCAGGAAGCTTGGTTGGTGGGATCCCAGAAACCACCCAGCTGTCTTGTGGTACAAAGACCTTGGGACCAGAGAGGCCAGGCACCAGGCCCAAGGACACACAGCAGGGCTGGGATCTGAATCCAGACCCCAATCTGTGCTCCCACATGGCATGCGTTATCTCATTCAATCCTAGCGAGTCTACTGCCAGAGGGGTTCACTGCCTGTCTCACTCACAGACAGGGAAAAGAGGCTCACTGACATTCCCAATCAAGCCTGGATAAGGGCAGAGGAAGGATTCAGGCTGGATCTGTTGGAATCCTCTTTCCAGGACACCATGTTGCAGCTGGATGGTGAACAAGGACTGGGAAATAGCCCAGGAGGTGGTGGCTGTGTTCTCAGGGCCATACAATGAGGTACTTGCAGCAACTGCAGCATGCCAGGGCTCCCCTTGGGCACACTTGGGCCACGACACGTTGCTCTGCCCAGACCAGCACCTACTCTGTGCCGCCAGGCCCTATATAGGCACTGGGGCCAGGGTGGCCAGGCACAGTGGCTGGGCACAGCCTGCCTTTGAGGATAGTTCAAGGCCTGGTGGCCACAACTGCTCAGGGTCTTCTTGCCTCGGAGGGCAGTGGTGACTCCCAAGGGTAGCCATCTGCGGGCTTACTAGTTTCATGAACACCTACTAGATGCAGTCCCAGTGAGTGACCCTCTCCGTTCTAGGGAAAAATGACAGGTGGAAGGGCTTCAGGCCTCGTTCCATCAATGCCATCTCCTACCCTTCCACAGACTGACTCCTCAGAGAGCGACCCCAAGCTCCTGACGGGGGCTGAGCGAATGGACCCCAAGCTTCTGATAGGGGCTGAGCAAATGGACCGTTTCTTCCAGTAGCCAAGGGCTAACTGTACCCACCCCCATTGCCATTTCACACCTGGGAGGCCATCTGAAGAGGCCTCATCCCATGCCAGGGCCTCAGCCCTTGGGGTCCTCAGAGTTCCCGTGTGGACACAGCCAGGCAGGGCTCCTGCCAGAGTTAGGCGCCAAGCCTGAGAACCCTGCAGCCCTAGCTTGGGGGACAGACAGGACACACAGATGGCATCGTCTTTACCACCTCCACCCTATGATGGGGAGCAGGGTGGCCTGCGCCTGCCCGCATGAATCCATTCCCTCCACAGGCATGTGCTGGAGGGCTACTGGGGGCCAGGCACAGTTCACTGCATACAGCAGAGCCTCACTGGGCTTACATTCTAGAGAAGGACTGTCAACAGGAAAGGTGCAAATGAGTAAAATGAGTAAATTGCATAGCACACTGGAGGGTGATGTGTGCATGACAGGAAGGGCCTAGGATGCCTGGAGCGGTGGGTGGGCTGTGGGAGCAGCGCTGAATACCGTGGTCAGGGCAGATCCCTTTGGGGAGGTGGGATTTGAGCGAGGCACAAAGGAGGCGAGGGTGTGAGCTCTGCAGGTCTCTGTGTGCATTCCAGGTGGCGGGAGGTGAAGTGAGGAGGCACCGTGGAGTTAGATTGTGGCGGCCTTGAAGCCCTGGCCGCGCATTTCCCGGGTCCCCTGGCCAAGCATCTCACCTCTCCGTGCTCACTGGGAGCCAAGCGCCATGCTGGTTGCTTCAGAGCAGTTAGCTTATTTAATTATCTTAACGGACCTTTGAGGTAGCACCCCTATCGTTAGCATCCCTATTTTAACCTCAGGGAGGAAACTGAGACCCGGGGGTGGGGCTTAGTACTTTGCACAATGAGGGGAGGAGCCAGGATCTGGTGCAAAGCCCCACTCTTAGCCACCACTGCATAGGGTCTGGTGTGTCTGCTGCCCCTCCCTGACCCACCCCCCTCAACAGAGCACCAGGTGCACCCCCAGCCCAGCAGGCCCGTCGTGGGGGGTGGAGGGGCCCCACATCACTGCTCACACCCTAGAGCTGACCGCTGCCTTTCCCCCATTAATGCACAGCCAGCCAGGCCTTACAAAACCGCAGGCCCAGATAAGAGCACAATCGGAACCTGTTTTGCTCACAGGCCGGCTAGGGGGCTGGGCCCGCCGGGTGGTGGGAAGTTTGGGGGGAGGCTGCTGGCAGCACTCTGGCCCCGTTATCAGTAGCCTTCTCCCCCCGCCCATTAGCCCCTTTGAAATTTACCCAACTTATCAGAGGTGCGAGCTTTCCAGCTTTCGGAGGGAGGGCTGTTATGCCTTTGTGTCCAGCCGCTGCCTTCCGCCTCAGCTCAGAGAGGACTACGTCTGGGGGTAGGGAGGGTAGTGGGGTAGAAGTGGTGGGAACTTACAGGGAAGGAAGGCCTGGCCCTCCAACCCCTAAGGGGGCCCCTGCACTCACACACATGGACTTCGGCAGCCCCATCACTGCCACGTGGGCACTTCCCGGACACTCCTTCCCTCCTTACCCTGAACAACACACACCCACCCTAAGCCTGCAGCACCCCCAACTCTCATCCTTCTCTCAGCCAAGCGGTGAGCACACCTTCCTCCCCCTCCTCATGCCCCTATCCAGCTTGCTCAGAAACTCAGGCCTGATTCTAGCACCCCTCGCCCCCCTCACCCCCGTCACACCTTCAGCAAATGTTTATTGAGCACCTACTACACTCCGGGCACGGGGGACACAGCAGTGAACAGGACAGACCAATCTTGCTCTCCCATGGAGCTGACGTGCTAGTGCTGGAAACGGGGTAAATAAACACAAAGAAGTGGATATTGCTTGTTGGGAGGTGGGAACTGCTGCGGTAGGGCCAGAATGAAGCAGGAAAGGAGTGTGGGAAGTGTTGAGGGCAATTTTAAGTGTGTTGGGTGGAGCGTGGGGGTGACATTTGTTTTGTTTTGTTTTTTTGAGACAGAGTCTTGCTCTGTTGCCCAGGCTGAAGTACAGTGGTGCCATCTCAGTCTCAGTTCACCGCCGCCTCCGCCTCCTGGGTTCAAGCGATTCTCCTGCCTCAGGCTCCCGAGTAGCTGGGATTACAGGTGCCCGCCACCACGCCCAGCTAAGCCACCACGCCTAGCTGATTTTTTTTTTTTTTTGTATTTTTAGTAGAGACGGGGTTTTACCATGTTGGCCAGGCTGGTCTCGAAGTCCTGACCTCAGGTGGTCCACCTGCCTCCCAGAGGGCTGGGATTACAGGCATAAGTCACCGCGCTGGCCTTCAGGTGACGTTTGATTCAAGACCCGAAGGAGTCTAGCCCTGTCCCACTGTGGAGTTAGAATCACAAACACAGGAGGGAAGAGCCAAGAGATGGAGATCCACCAGTCTAACATGCTTCCTTTCTTCTTTTTTTTAGTGAGGCTCAGAGAGTGCAGCGAGCTGCCCGAGGCCACACAGCATGATGGCAGCAGAACCAAGCAGAAGTTAGAGCCCAGGACCTCAGTGGCCCAGACAGGACTCTTCCCCCTATTCCTGCTACCCCCAGGCTGGGGCAGTGTCAGGGCCCTGGGCAAGACAGTTCTGGCTATCTCGGGATGAGGGGTGGGGGAATTGAGCATGGGGGTACAAATGTCCACAGCCATTTGCCCGCCTTTTGCAGCCTAGCGGGGTGGGCAGGACTTGTTTGGAGCTGAGAGTTGGGGCTCAGGTGCTGGTGCAGGGACTGCAGAGTGCACATGGATGGCGTTACAACCTGGGAGGCCTGGCTTCAGCACCCCAGCTCCCTCAGAGTCTCAGCAGTCCCTGCCCAGTGTCAGTCCTCTGTTCCCCTCACTTCTGGTCCACCAGTGGCCTGACCTCGAGGGCTTGTTCTTCCAGGAGAAGCTCCTTTCTATGGCCCCTTCCTCCTGTCTCCCACCCTCTCACTCCCAGTATGTACCTGCCCTTCTGTGAAGGGATGAATTGTCTGGAGGGGAGAAGGGAGCAGCCTTGGGCATGGTGGAGGGTGGGGTCATGAGCCAGGATGGATGGGCACTCCCCAGGGGCCTGGCTCCTGCTGGATGAGCTTTCAGGAGACAGATGAGAAGTGGGTGCTAAAGGGAGCTCGCTAATAGGCTCCTGTGCGCGCTGTCACCTCTGGGCCCTGGGGAGGTGGTGGTGTTCAGAGGCCCTCAGGGCAATGTTCCTATGGAGTTGGAGAAGCCTAAGGTAGTTAGGCTGTTGGGGAAAGAGCACTGAGTGTGGAGACTGAGTTCAAGTCCCAGTTCTGCTGTGTTCTTGCTGAGTGTCCTCAGGCAAGTCACTTCCCCTCTCAGCCTTAGTTTCCTTTATTGGTGAAAGAGGATCAAGGATCCCTTCTTCAAAGGGATACTGTAAGGAGGGAATGAGGAGAAGTGCAGCGCCTGGCACGCAGCCGGGACTCTGTCAACAGCGGGCTCTCTCCCCTCAGGGACCTCTGTCTCACCCTCAACTGATTACGGCTGGAGTTTAGGGCCATGCAGACGGGCACTCAGCAGGTGACAAGCACTTCAGAGGCTTTTTTCAGGACCTCGGGTGCACACTGGATTCACCGTAACCCTTGGTTTATGACACACACTCCCCAGGATCCACGTGTGGCCACCTCTTAATTTTTAATAATATAATGAATACTGGGAACCCACTGGCAGCCCAAGATCACAATTTTTTTTTTTGAGACGGAGTCTGGCTCTGTCGCCCAGGCTGGAGTGCAGTGGCCAGATCTCCGCTCACTGCAAGCTTCGCCTCCCGGGTTCGCGCAATTCTCCTGCCTCAGCCTCCTGAGCAGCTGGGACTACAGGCGCCCGCCACCTCACCCGGCTTATTTTTTTTTGTATTTTTAGTAGAGACGGGGTTTCACCGTGTTAGCCAGGATGGTCTCGATCTCCTGACCTCGTGATCCGCCCATCTCGGCCTCCCAAAGTGCTGGGATTACAGGCTTGAGCCACCGCGCCCGGCCCCAAGATCACAATTATTACCAGTAATGTCACATGGATCAACTCACTTATTTTTGTCCTCAGCCTTATAGTTTTGTGTCTACACTGTCCCCATTTTACAGAAGAGGAAATTGAGGCATAATTGAGAGTTCGGGGCATCCTCTCTGCTGGACGATGCTGAGATGCACTGGGTACATTCTTCCCACAAACTCCTCCTGCTCTGGGCTCCAGGCAGACAGAACCCTGAGGAATAACATCATCATATAACCTCCACTGCATCCTGCCATGTTCTGTAGCGCCTTCAAATCCCACCCAGCCCCTCTCCCCCTGCAGGGCCCCACCTTCCACAACGCTGACCCCTGGGGTGAGGGGACCTCAGGGAGGAGCCTGCTTGGCCCTGTGCTCCCTGCCTGCCTGGGCCTCCCCTGGCTCCTCTCAGGCCCCCAGTGACCTCACAACCCTGCTCAGTGACACAAGAGCTTGGTGCTCCTAACACTCTCACGTCTTTCTTCTAAGTGGTGCCCAAGAATAAATGAAAGTAATAAATGTGGGGCCAGGGTTGGCAGCTCACACCTGTAATCCCAGCACTCTGGGAGGCTGAGGCAGGGGGATAGCTTGAGGCCAAGAGTTTGATACCCGCTTGGGCACCATTGTGAGACTCTCATCTCTACATAAAATTAAAAAATAAATGAGCTGAATGTGGTGGCCTGGGTCCCAGCTACTCTGGAGGCTGAGGTGGGAGGATCATTTGAGTCCAGGAGGTTGAGGCTGTAGTGAGCTATGATCACTACAGAGCAAGACCCTGTCTCAAAAAAGAAAGCAAGAAAACGAAAGGAAGAAAGGAGGAGGAAAGGAAAGAAGGGAGGGAGGGAGGGAGAGAGGGGAGGGAGAGAAAGAAATAAAAAAAATCAAATGAATGAACAAATGAGCCAGGCACGGTGGCTCACACCTGTAATCCCAGCACTTTGGGAGGCCGAGGCAGACAGATCACATGAGGCCAGGAGTTCGAGACCAGCCTGACCAACATGGTGAAACCCCGTCTCTACTAAAAATACAACACTTAGCCAGGCGTGCTGGTGCACGTCTGTAATCCCAGCTACTCAGGAGGCTGAGGCATGAAAACTGCTTGAACCCAGGAGGTGGAGGTTGCAGTGAGCCAAGATCACGCCACTGCACTCCAGCCTGGTTGACAGAGTGAGACCCTGTCTTAAATAATAAACAAATAAACAAATGAATGAGGATGGTGGAAGGGGAAAGGGACATTAAAGGAAAAAAATCACTGCGTGGCTCTGAGCACTGGGGTGGGCAAGGAAGGAAGGCGGGACTATGTTGAAAGATGCCCCTCTGCCAGCTGCCACACTCAGGGAGCATCTGTGCCCCTTTGGTTGTGTTGGTCTGACCCACTGATCCTACTGCCCTTGCCCTGTCCCTGGCCTGAGACCTGCCCCTCCGCCACAGTGACTTCCCAGACAGAGTGACAGCCAGAGTTCCCAGGAACCATCCTAAGCCGAAACAGCTGAAGCTGCCCCACAGAGCCTGGGCTGGGCAGGACGCTCCTGCCAGACAGCAGCACCACCGCTACATGGACGTGCTTGGTGCCCTCACCTGCTGCTGGGAATGGGGTGGGGTTGGAGTCCACATGCAATGCCAGGGAAAGCAACCTCTTCCCCACACATGTGGGTCTTGACCTGTATGGGTGGGTTCTGGTCACTTCAGAATCTGCTTAAGAGCTATGGAACCTCAGAACACACACACACACACACACACAAACACACGCGCGTGCGTGCACAATCCCAGGGGTTCACAGACTGCCCCCCACCAGCTGAAGCACCTCCACAAACCCCACATTCCGAGTCCCCGTCCTGGATTGTGGGTAATGTGTGGGCAGGACTGTTGGACTCACCTCCAGCTACAGCACAACAATGGCATGCAGTAGGTGTTTACTATGTGCCTATTTCAACAAATCAACAGATACCGACTTCTTGGATGAAGGAAAGGACAGCTGGGGGGACCATGCGCTGGATCAAGTCAGAGTCAGGGGAAGGGAATGGAGGGTGAGGTGGGGGCTGCCCCTCTGGTAACCATCTCCCATGGCTCCCACCGCCCTATGAGAAAGCACGAGTAGTTTTAGGGCAGGAAGGCCCTTGTGATCCTGCCCCAGTTGCCCATTTTGCTTCACTTTACAACCATGTGTGTTGGTTCAGCCCTAGAGGCTGCCAGCAGCTCTCGCCAAACATTTACTTATTCTAACATTTACCGAGATGTTCTAGGCACTGGGGATACAACCGTCAACAAAACAGGCCCTGCCATCGTAGGGCTGACAGCGGTTCTTGCTTCCAGACTTTTTTTTTTCTTTTTGAGACGAAGTCTTGCTCTTGTCACCCAGGCTGGAGTGTAGTGGTGCGATCTCAGCTCACTGTAACCTCTGCCTCAGGCAATTCTCCTGCCTCAGCCTCCCTAGTAGCTGGGATTACAGGCGTACACCACCAAGCGTGGCTAACTATTGTATTTTTTTGTTTTTTAATAAGATGGGATTTCACCATGTTGGCCAGGCTGGTCTCAAACTCCTGACCTCAAGTGATCCACCTGCCTCGGCCTCCTAAAGTTCTGGGATTACAGGTGTGAGTCACTGTGCCCGGCCATACCCGGCATTATTCAACAGTCCTCCTTGTCTGCTGGCCTCGTGGTTTGGGAGCCCATGGACACAGGGTTCTTTCTCATGTGCCTGGCATCCTTGGACCCCAGTGCAGTGCCTGGCAGATAGCTGTGCGTGGACTGAAGGAATGAACAGGATGGATGGACTTTGCTGGGGCCGGGGGTACCAATGGAGAGGCAGGAGGTGAGTTGGGGCTGGGGCTGAGGTGGGTCTGAAAACGTCCCTGAGGAGGGCAGAGGGTGTGGGCTAGGTTCCCTCTTCCCGGTTCCCATGTAAGATCTGATTGCCTTAGGCAACAATGGCCACAGGCTTGTGGGGAGGAGGAGGATGGGGAGGGGTGACGGGGAATAGGGTTTGCTTCCTGGTGTGGGGTTTCTACCCGCTTCCACCTCACCCTGGGGTTCCAGTCAGGGGCACCACTCCCCTGAAGTGACTCAAGCCTTGTCGAGTAGGAGGGGCGAAGGGGAGGAGGGTGATGCAGACCACCCAAGTCAGGCCCTGGGGCTGGGGGACACTGAGCTCTTACTTCCCTGGGTGGTGACTCCTATCACCAGTTCCACAGGAGGGGCTGAGACACGGCCTGCCCTGCGCTCGGACCCCAAGACAGGCTCAGAGAGAGTAAGGGGTCTGCCTGAGTCACACAGCAGGGTCAGGGCTTGACTCATAGACTCTGTTTTCATTCCCAGGCAGCACCTGCCCAGCTCTACGGGGCCAAGGAGGGGGAGAGGGCTTCTCTGAGGGTCCCCTCCCAAGGGAGGGGCAAGCCAGGCTTGCCTGTGAGGGCACCACCCCACTTGGAGATGAGCAGGGGCCTGGCCCAGCTGCCCAGCTGTGAGGACAGAGGGTACTAGTGGAAGCAGGAACAGGACGGAAGGCTGGTAGGAGGAAATTCATCACCTCTCCTCTCCCAACCCTACTGTCCCAACCGTATGACTGACACCCACTACCCAGCTCCTTCACTACTAGGGATGCCGCTCTCCTTCCGCTGCCAGCCTTAAGGAGGGGAAAGGAGACAGAGAGAGGGAGGACAGAGACTGCGGGGGACCCTGTCCTCAGGCATGTGGGAACTGTAAAAATAGGAGGGGGTGTTTGCGCCCAGTGTGACTCCCCTCCCCAGAACTACCGACCTCAGAGCCCGGAGGAGCCTCAGGCTGAACCTGTCTAATGATTCATTTTACAGGGATGTGGTGGAGGCCCAGAGAGGAGAGAGGCTTGCTCAAGGTCACACAGCACTGTGTCTGCTGAGCCTATGGAGTGTTTTCTTTGTACAAAGCACTCTTCCACGTGCTTCACACATACTAACTCCAGAATCCTCTGCACAACCCTATGAGGCAGGTGCGCTACTATAATCTCTATTCTACAGATGGGGACACTGAGGCACAGAGAGGTTAAGGAGGTTGCCTGAGGTAACACATCCTGTGAGTGAGGCAGAGCTATCTGGGAGCCCAGGCAGCCTGGCTTCAGAGCCTCGTGCACAACCCCATGCTTTGCTGCCTCTAGCCGGAGTCACCAAGTAGGAGTCTTGGTCTCGCCTTGGCTTCTGCCTGCTGAGTGCCTTCAGTTTGGTCTCTCATGATCTCTGTGCCTTTATTAATGTAATAATAATATTACTATTTGAATTTATCGAAACTTTATGTGGTGCAGGCACTGTGGACTCATGCTTTTCTACATATTACTTCTCAAAATAACCCTATAGAGTATCATACTCCCATCTGCTGATGAGGAAACAGGCCCAGAGAGGTTCATTAACTTGCTCAGGGACGCAGAGCTGATAAGAAACAGCCAGGCCATGACTCTGTCCTGCCCATACAGGGGCCAACCTGAATGAGGGATCCCAGGGTCAGTCGGTCCCAGGAAGGCTGTTCTGTCCAGCCCTTTTCTCCACTTTTGGTTTTGACCTCTTGTCATCTGTGCCCTTCACTGGACCCAGCAGCCCTGCGTGACCTCAGAAGCTGCCCGCCCCCACCCCCCGCTGGCCGGTGACCCTTAAACTCTTCTGCCCTCTTGACACGGCTTTTGCGTCATGTCAGAGAAGCCAGGATCCCCGCACCCAGTCTGGGACACAGTTGGCAGCAGCTGCAGGAAGCAGGACCCACCCAGCATCTCGGGTGTCACTCACAAACCTCCCAGGTGTCCCTACCGGCAGGTGAGGAAACCTCACACACCACCCCCCCCCTTCACCCCCTCGCTCCCTCACTCACACAGTCATTCGTTACTTCCTTTTTTTTTTTTTTTCAAGCTGGGGTCTCACTCAGCCACCTAGGTGGAGTGCAGGGGCGCGATCATAGCTCACTGCAGCCTCCAACTCAAGCGATCAAACAATCCTCCCACCTCAGCCTCCCAAGTAAATAGGACCATGGGTACACACACCCCTGGTTAGTTAGAAAAAAATTTTTTTTTTTTTTTTTTGGTGGAGATGGGGTCTTGCTATGTTGCCAAGGCTGGTTTTGAACTCCTACATCAGCCTCCCAAGTAGCTGGGACTGCAGGTGTGAGCCACTGTGACCTTGGGAGCTCACGGTCTGACTAGGGAGGTAAGAACAGCACCTGGCACCTGGCAAGTGTCAGGGAAACAGGGACAGGAAGAACCCCAGGAGTGGGAAAAGGGGCCACGTGGGGTCTGAGAGGCTGGGAGGCAGAGGCAGGCTGGGAGCTGGGCTGTAAAGACTGGGCCAAGCCTTGGAGAGGTGTGAGGAAGGGGAAGGAAACAAGCATGTGCCGAGCCTTCTGTGCAGGGTTTCTCACCTGTGAGGCACATACATGAATGAGGCGGGTGGACAGACAACTTCTGTGACCTCAGGAGCCCCTTCATCTCCCCGGGCTCGGTTTCCTCAGGCACGGAGACAACCCTGCTGACCTCTTAGGTCGAAGATCAACCTTTGTGCGAACACGTGGACAGCAGAGAACACAGGGTGAGTGCTGTGAGGGCTGGGGAGGCCTTGTATCACTCCTTCACCACTAGGGATGCCTCCCAAAGCATCCTTCAGCCCTCACAGCCAGCCAAGGAAGGGGCTGCCGAGCGCTTATCCCCATTTCAGAGGGAAAAACTCGAGCTCAGACAGATTGGCCTGCCCAGGGTCACACAGCTGACTGGAAGAGGGTCAGTTTGCCTCTCCAGAAGGGGAGGACCAGAGAACTGAGAGAGGAAGGAGGATGAGGAAGAGAAAGGCGAGGGGGTGGCTGAGGTCTCAGGACCTCCCAGCTCTCACAGCTCCCTGCTCAGACTGGCTTCCCTCCCCCTTCCCAGAAAGGAGGAGCCCGCTCTGAACTGCTGCCCCTCACACCTGTCCCCAGGCATCCTTCAACGGGAACATGCTGCTGTGGTCGCCAGCAGGGTGTGGCCTCCTGGGAGGGGCTGTTTGCTTCCGTGTGGGCCAGGTTCGGGGATGGCTTTATGGTGCCATCTGGAAGATGAGGCCTGGGCGGGCCTAGCTGGCATAGGGCCAGGACAGGGAAGGGGGCACCAGGCACAGTGGGGAGCTGCCCCACTCCCCCCAGCTGTTGCTTAGCCCCCAGAGCAGTGCTGTGAGGGTTGGGGAGGTCTTGTATCCCCAGAGGAGGGCGGGGGCCTCAGTGAGCCTAAGTCCAGCATAGTCTGACCCTGTGAAGCAGGAAGTAGCTCCATTTCATGGGTGACAACACTGAGGCCCAGCAGATCAGCAAACTGCCCAAGTTCATACCTGGCAGGTACGAACTCAGGCCAGGTGTAAGTGACATTAGAGCCTATGTCCTACCCACCTCTCAGCACTGCCATACATGGGTGATGGGGCAAAGGGCAGGTCTGGGGCAGAGGACCTAGCCCAGACACCCTGAAGCCTGGAGTAGGGTCTCAGTCTCCTTGGCACTCGGTTTCCTGTGCTGTAGAAGGGGGATAACGTACTACAGCTTCTGGACAGACGGGAGAAAAGTGGAGATTGTATTTGTGCACACTCTCAGGATAGACAGTAGTCCCAGGGACGGATGTGAGGGTGTGAGAGAGGGCTGCTGGTTTTTATCATGGGGATATATATGATACCCCCACAGCGCTCACTGCTGCCACAGGACAAAGTCCTCAGCCAACATCGATGACCCTTGGCTGTAGGATCCAACCCCAACCCCCCACAGCCACTGCCCCTTTCCCGGGGCAGGGGCGGGGGGTTGAGCAATTTACCTCCCGTCTGAGTCTCAGTCTTCTCAAGGGTCAGGTGGGGATGAGCATTCTCTATAGACTGTCCGTGTGAAGCTCCAGGGAGCTCCTGCCTGAGAACACGCATGGCCTGTGGAGGTGAGGCATTAATTCGTGATAACAGCATCAACACCTTCAACAGTGAGTTCATTCCATCTTCCTAAGGGCCTCAGAGGTACTGTGTCCAGAGACAAGGTCGGGAGCTGCAGGACTTGCAGAAGGAGAATTCAGGGAGCCGGCCAGCGTCCTTTCTTCCTCAGCACCCTGGGCGTCTTTCTCCACCAAGAAGGATGCTCAGGGCATAGCGGCTGTGCCCTGGTGGTGAAAGGGTTGCTCGTCCCACATCATTGGTTTGGGGTTAGGGCTGGTTTCCCTCCAAGCCCAGGCAGCTGCCCGGAGGGCCTGTCCTGGGCACGGAATGTTGAGGGGGGGCCCTACCTGCCTTCCCCAGTAGATCTTGGAGTTTACCACTCATCTGCACACCCAGGGCCCACCCAGACCACTAGGGAAAACTGTGAAGGGGCCACAGTCCTGGACTTTTGGCATTTGCTGGGTCTCTGGACCCAGCAGCTCCTCTGAGAAATCCCGGTACTAGGGCAGGACTAGGGCAGGACTCCCCCACAGCCTAGGATCTCTCCTCCCTTCTCCAGGCCTGGGTGAGGCCCCAGGCTGAGGGCCTCGGTCCCTGACATCTGGAGTGTTCCATCGGAGCTGTGATCTGAGGGCTCCTCCCCTGCGCCGTGAGGGTCTACAGCCCTGGGTTCCGGGCCCCTTTCCTGAGGGCTGCCTTCAGTACACATTTCCCGAGTGCTGGCGGCGCGCCTGGTGCTCCCTAGACACCTGCTTTCTCTCTCCCACGCTAAGCTGTTCATCTTCTTGGCACCAAGAGCCTGAAACGATCTTTAGGTTTGGTCTGTGTGCTGCCTGTCTCTCCCCCATCAGAATGTCAGCACCCTGGGGGCAGGGACTAGGCCTGGCTTGTTCGCTGTTGTCTCCAGCTGTGGGCAGTGCTGCCCCTCAAGTCAGCTTCCCAGAGAATCCACACTTGCTTCCGGTCCCTGCTGAGTGGGGGGTGGGGGCGGTAGCAAGGCCCCACCCCTCCGCCCCCCTCTGAGGGATACAATGCGTTGGTGTTCTGAGTTCTCCACCCTCCTCCTTTTTCCTGAGCAACCCTGGCGAGTTTCTGTTACTGGCAACCCCAGCAGGTTAGATAATGAGCTGCCGGCTCCTTACCTAGCTGGGGTGGGTTGAGGGTGGAAGGCCCCAGAGGTGGAGAAAACAGCATGAGTTTTGTTTTTGTTTGTTTGTTTGAGACGGAGTCTCGAGTCTCGCTCTGTTGCCCAGGCTGGAGTGCAATGGCGCGATCTCAGCTCATTGCAACCTCCATCTCCCGGGTTGAAGCTATTCTACCTCATCCTCCCGAGTAGCTGGGATTACAGGCATGCACCACCAAGGCTGGCTAATTTTGTATTTTTAGTAGAGATGGGGTTTCTCCATATTGGTCAGGCTGGTCATGAACTCCCGACCTCAGGCGATCCACCGCCTTGGCCTCCCAAAGTGCTGGGATTACAGGCGTGAGCCACGGTGCCCGGCCAGCATGCAGGTTTTTTTTTCACCAGAAACACGTGCACTTTATTGAATGCCATTGTAGAAAAATGTGTGAGGATAAAGGGCTGACACAGGACTGGGCTCCAGGGCAGGGCAAGGAATGGAAGGTGGAGTATGTGGGATTCAGGTCATGGGCAAAGCTCCTGGCCTGGATGATGCCTCCTGATCGATCGATAGGCTTGGAAGATCAACACTGGGACGACGATGAGCAGAATGCTCATGAGGAGGTCCACAATCAGGGCCCCGTTGTTCAGGCACTTGGCGGTGGAGGCATAGGCCTGGGCCCCAGTCAGGCCGCCAACCATCTTCCTGTCCCTAGACTTCACGGAGTAAGCGAATGCTATGAAGCCCAGGCAGCAAGGGTTCATGAAGAGGGGGTTGAACAGGGACCAGGTGACACGGTCGGGCACGGAGGTCTCGCTGCGGATGTGGATCATGGTGGACAGCGGGGATCAGGTTGTGGGGCGCCCTCAGCACAGCCACCTCGTGCTCCTCCTTGAGCACCTCAGAGTTGGGGGGCTGGCCGTTGCTGACAGGGGAGAAGAACGTTTGGACAGTGTGGTTCGTGGTGTCCAGCGAAGACCAGCGGTGGTCAGTTACTCGGATGGTTCTCAGTGGGCCCTCCCTTCCCCAGTAGTTTCGTTTTCTCAACAGTTTCCTCTTCGTGGCATTTGTCCAGCACGCAGTTTTTAAGATCAGAGATGGAAGAGTACAGCGCATGTGTAGGGAAGAGAGTGCTAGTTGCCTCCCCAGTATCTGTTTTCTTCTTCTGTTTTTAAAAATTATTTATTTTTTTTAGAAATGGGGTCTTGCTCCATTACTCAGGCTGGAGTGCAGTGGCACCATCATGGCTCACTGCAGCCTCTTAATTCCTGGGCTCCAGTGAGCCTCCCGCCTCAGCCTCCTGAGTAGCTGGTACTACAGGCATGTGTCATCCCGTCCCGCTAATTTTTAAATTTTTATTAGGGATGAGGTCTTGCTATGTTGCCCACGCTGGTCTCAAACTCCTGGATTCCAGTGATCCTTCCTCCTCAGCCTCCCAAGTGCTAGGATTACAGGTGTCAGCCACCACACCCGGCCTCCTTTTATGGACATAATGATGACAGCATTTCTTGCAGATAGAAGGAACAAGTAGCCAAGTTCTGGCCCATGGGATATACATGAAAGTCATCAGGTAGGGATTCTAAGGCAGTTCCTTACAAAGGGGGCTGATTCAGTCTTTCTTCTGTGTCTGGAATGGGGATGTGATGTCTGGAGCTGAAGTAGCTGTCTTAAGGATGGAAGCCAGCCCTGTACGTATCCTCAGACTTTACATCTAATGAGGGAAAAATAAATCCCTATCTTGTCTAAGCCACTATCACTCAGGACCATGCTACTTGCAGCTGAATGCAATTCCCAAGTGACTCAAGAGGGTCTGTCAGTATCTCCTTCTTTGCCCTCTCCTTTGCCAAGATAGTCTTAGGTGACCATTTCTCCTTGAGAGGCTTCTGAGAAGCAAACTGAACAAAGGGAAGGGAAGTGGCTGAGATATGGAGCCAACCCTGAGAGGAGGTCCAGAGTACTTAGGAGACAGGTCCTCCAGAGATGACCCAGGCTTCCCACTTAAGTGTCCAGGAAGGGTAGAGGGACCCCAGACTCAGCTCTCATCCACTATTCCCCTCAAAAATAAATTTGCAGGTGAACATGTAACATACGAGGCACAATTAGATCTCCAGTAATGTTACTTATCCTCCCAAGTACACACAGCCAATATTTGAAAATGCTTGATTGGGCATGGTGGCTCATGCCTGTAATTCCAGCACTTTGGCAGGCTGAGGCAGGTGGATCACCCGAGGTCAGGAGTTTGAGACCAGTCTGGCCAACATGGCAAAACGCGGTCTCTACTAAAAATACAAAAATTAGCTGGGTGTGGTGGCACAAGCCTGTAATCCCAGTTACTTGGGAGGCTGAGGCAGGAGAATCACTTGAACCCGGGAGGCAGAGGTTGCAGTGAGCCAAGATCGTGCCATTGCACTCCAGCCTGGGCGACAGAGCATGACTCCAGCTCAAAAAAAAAAAAAAAAAAAAAGAAAAGAAAAGAAAAAAGAAAATGCTCAAATGTCCATAAACCATGCCAGAGTTTTCCTTATTGCCACCCTTGGGTTAGAGCCCTGGACTGAGGCTGTGATGGCCCTGGGGTGAGGGTGATCAGGCCAGAGGCATTACTATGGAACTGTCACGCCCTGTGACCAGACTACAGAAGTGGTCTGTGGCTCCCTATCTCTGGGGAGGGATGGCCACAGAGGCTCCCCCACTGGTAAGGACAGGCCTGCGAGGACAGAGAGGGCTCAGGTGGACAAGGAAGCTCTTTACCTAAACCTCACATCATGTGGGTGAAGAGACAGCCCAGAGAGGGCGAATGGCTCCTTCAAAGTCACACAGCACTAAAGGCAGGACAGGTGCCAGAATGTGTACAAAATCCATAGTTGGCATCTGAATACAACGGACACCTATTTTGCTTTGTTCCGGCTGTTCTTCTTGCCTGAAATGCTCTTCTCCCAGATATCCACAATGATCGCTACCCTCGGCTGCTTCACACACCACCTCAAACATCACCTTCTCAGTGAGGACCTCCCTGACCTCTCATTTAAAGTTGCACTCCTGGCCAGATGTGGTGGCTCACTCCTGTAATCCCAGCACTTTGGGAGGCCGAAGTGGGAGGACTGCTTGAGGCTAAGAGCTGAAGAGCTATCTGGCCAACATAGTGAGAACTCAACTCTGTTTTTATTTTTTTAATTTTATTATTTTTTGAGACGGAGTCTTACTCTAATGTCCAGGTTGCAGTGCAGTGGCGCAATCTCAGCTCACTGCAACCTCCGCCTCCTGGGTTCAAGCGATTCTCCTGCCTCAGCCTCCTGAGTAGCTAGAATTAAAGGTGCGTGCCATCATGCTCAGCTAATTTTGTTATTTTTAGTAGAGATGGGGTTTCACCATGTTGGGCAGGCTGGTCTTGAACTCTTGACCTCAAATGATCTGCCCACCTTGGCCTCCCAAAGTGCTGGGATTACAGGCATGAGCCACCATGACCAGCCCCTGACTCTATTTTTTAAAAAGGTAAAATAAATAATTAAAGTTGCACTCCCAACTCCCCTTTTCTTATCTCCTCTTGTTTCTCCCTAACATCTTTCGTCACCTGATTCACCATGGTTTACTGAACATCAGCTCCATGCTGCAGGGATTTTTTTTTTGTCTGTTTCACTGCTGTATCCCCAGCACCTAGTGCACTACTGGGCACAAGGCAGGTTAAGTCCTCAATATGTATTTATTAACAGAACAAATAAATATCAACCTTCGCCAATAGCGTTACCACAGGTGAAAGGCACAATGAAAATGCTTGAGTGGCTTCTCCTAGTGCAGAAGTGTCCCTGAACGCATAAACCATCCCCATGGACACACTGTGCTCTGTGTGCCCGTCGAGTCCTGTATCCGCTGCCCCAGAACAGGAGCTGCAACCCCTGAGCTCACAGACCTTGCTGATCCTTTATGAACCAATATGCACCCTCAGAAGGGCACAGTTGACAAAACGGGTGCTGCTGTTAGGTTTCTATTCATTGTCAAATACTCAAAAGTAGCTATGAATTCTAAAAGAAAATCTGCTTAGAGAGGAACTGGCAAGACATCTTTGCTCAGGAGTGAGGCCTATAAGGAAAAATGGAATATCCCGCTCTAAAAACTATAAACAAGCCTTGTGTGAAAATGCTTTGTGATGTGCTGTTTCCTATCACAGAATGGAACCTGTGTTTTGATTCCAAGGTTCGCAACACTCTACAAAGCTTAAATTTTCTCTGCTGCTTTCTTTGTAGAAAAAACAAAGGTTGCTTTTCCAAGTCTTTGTGATCGTGGCCCTCTATTACTGTGAGGTATTTACTGGATATTTATGTTATGTAGTGGTCTGAAGTCAGAGAGTTTCAGTCTGGCCACTTAGTGGGTGACCACGGGGCTGAGCATCAGTTTTTCTAACCTAATAAATGGGAATAACCGTGGTACTTACCTTATCAGAATAACAGCTCCTCTTGTGTGAGCTGTTGACCAGGAGGGCACACTCAGGAGCTGCTGGGGCTCTGGCATGCTCTAGATGCTCTAGATCTTGACCTGGGCAATGGTTATGCAGGGCGTGCATAGGAGAGAAGTCATCACGCTGAGCCTGTAAGTTCTGTGTTCTTTACTGTATGTAAATTATACCTCAATCACAAGGAAAAATTAGTTCTTACTTCTGGAGGTTGTGAAGATGGAATAGAAAGAATGTAAACTATGCCTGACTTATGGAAAAAGAGTTTTAAAATGACTCTACAGTGTGAATGTGTGAATGTGTAAGCTTGTGTGTGGTTGGTGTGAGATTATGTGACCCTGTGGGTGTGATGTGTCTGCGTATGAACTAAGGTAACGGTAATGAGTGTGCACCTGGGTGTCAGTATGTGGATGCACATGTATTGCATGTGCCTATGTCCCCATGTGAGCAGTGCACGGAACTGCACAGGTATGCTGGATTACATGCTTGTGAATGGTTGTGTGCACGTGCAGGTAATGTGGAGGCTTCTGTGCTCTGAATCCACATGTTCTACATAAGACAGAGCCTGAATCTCAAGACAGTGGCTCTAGGACCCAGCTGTGCTCCTTACATGAAGTAAAGTAGGGACTGGCTAGCAGCAGGGTGTGTTCCTCGCCTCCCCCTCACCTAGAAGGAAGCAGGAGACTGAAGGCCTGGATAAAGGTTCCCAGCGCCCCCTCCCCTCCCACAGCTGCAAACTCCTCAAAGATGCAAATCACCCTCTCCTCCATGCAAACCAGTCCTGAGAGCCAAGGGTGCTTCCCCTCAGGCCCAACCACCACCACTATGATTGGACCCCACTGGACCCTGGCTGCCCAGCCTGGGGATGGGAGCCAGCTGGAGTCGGTTCCTGTTTCCCAACCAGTCACTGATGTTTTTCCCCCTGGGGTGCCTTGGCTCTCCCTGCTGGCTCAGGTGTAGAGAAAGCCTGGGCTAGGAGTGGTCCACACAGACTGTGGGACTCTGGGGAAGGTAGTGCTGTCTCATCTTTGGGGATGCTCTCAATGGCGACTACCATCCCAAAGCACTGGGGCAAAGCCTGGCTCTCCCAGACCCTCCTGCCTGGCATATTCGTTGTGGGCCTCACTCACAGGACACTTAGCCTGGATTCCCTATTGGTGCTCACTTTTCCCATCTCCTAGGTCCTATCTCCCCATCAGAAACATGTTTCTTCATCAGCCCTGGATGACGTACATCACAGGACCCAGCAGGGGTTCAACACAGAGATTCCCTCCCAACCCACCCTGACAACTCCTGCAAACCCACCACCTCTCTGCAGGCATCCCCGACCCCAAGCTTTCAGTGGCCAGATCTCGGCTCACTGCAAGCTCCGCCTCCCGGGTTCCCGCCATTCTCCTGCCTCAGCCTCCCGAGTAGCTGGGACTATAGGCGCCGCCACCTCGCCCGGCTAGTTTTTTGTATTTTTTAGTAGAGACGGGGTTTCACTGTGTTAGCCAGGATGGTCTCGATCTCCTGACCTCGTGATCCGCCCATCTCGGCCTCCCAAAGTGCTGGGATTACAGGCTTGAGCCACCGCGCCCGGCCGGATGGTTTTAATTCTTATGACACTTCTGGGGTAGAAACTATCCTCATTTTACAGATTAGGACATTGAAGTTCTGAAGCCTACATATACTGACCACAGTCACATGGCTGATAAACAGCAGAGCCTAGATTCAGACTGAAGCTCACCGACCTGGGTGGAGGGCAGAGGCAACACTCGCCCTTGAGGGGTGGGAATTTGGGAAATCCTTGCAGGGGAGGCCAGGCCAGGGCAGTGTTCATCCTTTCCAGGTGAGGTCTGGGCCCCATGGCACCCTCTGCTGGCCATAAACACACCCCCACACCAGCTGAGGCGGCCACGTTCCTAGCACCCCAAGGACCACTCATGCTCCCACAACGTGCATCAGCAGCCACAGCCTGAGACAAGGATTTCCTCATAGCTCGGCTGAAATTCCTCCCTGGCCCTTGCTGTGTCCCACTGCCCCATGACTGAGGTGGGAATAAGGTGCAGAGGGGGATGCCTTGGCTGCTCAGAGGCACTGAGCCGTGGCACCCCAGCCCATCAGGGATCCAGGGTGTCTCGATTGTTAACCAGGGCGGGGGCTTGGTGCAGGTGAACATGGCCCCTGCAGGGCTTCTTTTCTTAGGCCCCAAGGCAGACACAGTCCCCCTCTTTTCTCAGGCTTCTCCCTCACAGCCCAGCAGGAGGAATTTCTAGGATTTGGCTCCAGGGCCCCAGACTGGAGCTTGGGAGGAAGGACCACAGGAATTAAACTAGGCCCTACTGGGGCTGTGGTTCCACTCCTCCCTGCCCTTGCAGCCTGGTTCCTGGGTGGGGTCACCCCTGGCCTGGACACCATCCATTCCCTCATCCACTCCATAACCATCCGCTGTGACCAGCAGGGAGTGGGTGGGGGCACAAGAGTCTAAGGAAAAGGACAGAAGAGACGTCAACTGCAGTCAACAGAGCTCTGAGTCTGAGGAGAGGTCTTCTTGGTCAGAGAAGATCCTTGCAGAAGGAATTGGGGCAAAAAGTAGGCTTTGAGGGAGCAACAGATAAGGTCCAACGTTTCACTCCTTTGATAACCTCAACCAGTGCCGAGGTTTTAAATTCCATCTCGCTCTGAGGACTCCCCCACCCCGCCTCTAAGCTGCAGCCTTGTGTATCCACACTGCCAGCCCGGCCCCTTCCTTGAATGCCTGCTGAGCATCTCACACTGAACAAGTCCAAAAAGAATTCCTGATTTCTCCCCTCAAGTCTGCTCCCCATGTGGTCCTGCCTCTTAGCTAACAGTAACTTGTCAATCTAGTAAGTAGATCTTAGTTGCTTGGGCCCAAATCTCAGGGGTCATTTCTCTCTCTCTCTGCTCCTCTACATCTAACCCATCAGCAAATACTGTTGGCTTCACTTTCAAAACGTAATGAGGATCCAACCACTTCTCACCTCCTTCGCTGTCACTCCCCAGGAACCACCTTACTAGTTTATTTGCACCTACCCTTTCCTCCACAGTTTATCCTCAACACAGCAGCTAGGGGGATTCCAGATGTACTCCTCCCTCTGCTCACAAACCTGCAATGGCTCCCATCTCACCCAGGATGAAAGCCACGGCCACTTCAGTCACCTCAAGACCCCACACAATCTGACCTCTTCAGCGCTCTAACCTCATCTCCTGGCCCTACCCAGGACCTCTGCACCTGCGGTGCTCTGCCTACTCCAGGTATTCATAAGGCTTAGTCTCTGCGTGTTAGGTAAGGCTTCCCCAACTGTCCTGTATGAAATAGTTATCCTCTCTCCCTCATCAGAACTCCTATCCTTTTTCTCCACAGTACCTGTCACCTCCTGACATACTACATGTGTGTTCCTTGTGTGTCTACTCCAACGAGAACACAGCTCCATGACGGCAGGGTGTTTTCTTTTTTGGTTCCTGCTACATCCCAAGCACCTGGAATAGTGCCTAGCACATAAATGATGTTCAATAAGTGAATGAAGTAACAAAGTGCCAAGGAGCAAGGGTGGCAGAGCTCTCCCAGGCTGGGCTGGGGCAATAACTGGGAAGCCCCTATTCTCCGAGGCACTGATCTCCTCTCGGCCTCTCCAGTACACTGACCTCTCCCATCTTCCTGTAGGCTGTTTCCTCCAGCTCTGTCCCATCCTCCCATTCCTCAGGTCTCAGCTTCAGTGTCATGTCTTCAGAGACGTCTCCTAGACACCCTTGGACTAAGTTAAGGTCTACTCCATGCTCCCCAAGGCAGCTTTACTGCCACTTGTACAGGACTCCAGACACTTAGAGATGTTAGTTGCTCACAAACTGAGCACCAGGCTTATCTGCTCTTGATTGCCTCATCTGGACGGCTGTGGATTAAATTAGGTGATTCATATTCATAAACTGTTTAACAGGAATCGGCCAATAATGGTCAGGCAATATTGCCACAATTACAGTGGATACTCAGACATTTGTTGTTTGTGACAGAAGGGCAGCACACCAGAAATCATGATTAAGTCAAAAATCACAGCCTGAATCAACCCTGGGAAATGCTGGGGAACCACTGCTCACATTTTAAACATTACTGTTCCCGATGACTTCGGCTCCTTTAAGTCCTAATGGGCCTGGCCAACATATCCCTGGCTAGTATCCCACAGGCTGGGTGGATTTTGGGGTGTGGGGTGGGGGCTGGACCTCCCGTGTGGTTGGACCAGCAGCATCCATGAGAGCTTGCTAGAAATGCGGCATCTTGCTCCCTTCCCTAAGACCTGTTAAATCAGAATCCGCATTTTCACACATTCAAGATTGGAAAGCATTTCCCCAGATCACAGTGTCTCAGAACTAAGGGCTAAAAAGGATATATATAGGTATTTTTTAAGTTTCAGGTTCTGGTTTCTCTACTAATACATCTTCAGTCACGCTGACTGGCCAGAATCCATTCTCTGAACACTCTAGACCACCGAACTCACATATATTCTCTCCTATCTCTAAGCAGTCTTGCCTGCTCCTTCCCCATTTCCAAAATCTGGGGCTGCCACGAGTGCCCTCAGTACCTATCCTCTTGGCAACCAGACAGGGCTGGGCACCAGGTGACGTCAGGGAAATGGCTGGGTCACAGCAAGCAGGTGGCCTTCTCAGGAACCTGCGTGAGAAGAGCCTGAGGGAGGGACCTTCTCAGGAACAGGGTGGGAAGCACCCTGATACGGTCTGGGCTGAGGCACAGAGGAGACTTGAGAGTGCCTGTTTGCTCTGCCAGAAGGGCTGGGCCCAGACCACTGCAATTGCTTCCCTGCCATCTCCAGACTCAGCTGAGAGCCCCCTCCCTGTCACCCAGCCCCCGTGGGAATGGCTCAGGCCAGGAGCTACCATCAAACTAGCTCCTTTCTCCCAGGGCCTAGTGACTCCTTGACAGGTTACAGCCCCAAAGACAAACAGATTCTGCCAAGCAAATAACTGTTCAGCAGTGGAGGTGTTGGGGAAGGCCTAGGAGTGGGTCTGAAGTTGCCAGAAGACCCAGGTGAAGTGGGGGGTGGGCTCCCCTGCAGAGAACTAAACAGCTGTGGGCACCTGGAAGGAAGCAGGATGCAGGTACGCTGTCACGGGTGAGGGCACTCACCCCAGGGGTCTCTGGGCCAGTCTCCCAGGCTCTTTCACTCTGGGCTCTGTATCAGCGTGCTCCCTGAGAAAGAAGAGCTTGCATTCAGGCCCATGGGGCAGGGAACCAAACAATGCTTGCTGGCTGATCAGTGCTAACTTGGCTGATACTTATTTGTGCTGGAGATACAGTAGTGATCAACAGAGGCATGGCACCCTGGTGACCTACAGGTCATTTGGAGGCAGGTGCCTTACCTTCCTGGTCACTGGGCACCAGAAAGCACAGGAGATCCCATTATAAACCCAGGACTAATTTCCCAAACATATGATGAACCTCAGCGTCTCAGTTTTCCCATCTGCAAAAGGGAAAGGCCCAGAGGCCAAACAGTACCCATCACGGAGCCATTATGGGGCCACACAAGTTTACAGGAGGCTTGAGGGTTCAATAAAACTCACCAACACACATGAAAACAGTTTTTTTTTTTTTTTTGGTGTGTGTGTTAATTTAATCATACAAATATTCATTTATACAATAAGGAAAAACCTCCTCATCTTTATCTCCTCCTAGGCACCATGAGGCCCCACCACAAACATCCAGCTAGCTTTCTACACACACCACTGTCCAGGTGGGAAGGGCAGCCACTGCTGCTCCTGCATTCACCCAAGGAAACAAAGGAAAAGTGCGGTGAGGCGGGGTGGGGTGGGGAATCAGCTTGCACTTCTGAGCCCTGGCAACCCTACCATCCTCTCCTGCTGGGCTCAGATTGAATTTGGGGAGGTATTTATTCTCATGCCCATTTCCCACCATGACCACCCTCAGGCCACACCAGCTGTTTGGTGAGGTTCTCTCCAGGCTGGAAGTAACTTTGATGGGCTTAAGGTTACAGCCAGTCCTTATGGGGGAGAGAAGGCTGACTGCTTCTTGTAGAAAAACGCCCCAAATTCAACTGTCCTCATGGCAAAAAGAAAAAAGGCATGCACACGTGCACATCCATCCACACACACACACCTCACTCCATGCACACTGACAGATTCTTCCCAAGTCTGAACCCCTCTGTCTCCCCAACTGGGTTCAGACACCTAACCATGGTGTCTGCCTCACCTCCTGGGTGCCACACGCAGGTGGTCCCGCCCAGAGGTGGCCTGCCACTTGGTGAAGATTCTAAGAGGAGCAGGGACTATTGGGGCTGAGAGGTAGCCACTACCACCCCACTAGGCAGGGGAGCAGAGAGGGGCTCTAGGCATTGCTCTGAACCCATACCAGTGAGGAGAAAGAGAATGAAAGCTACTGATACCCTCCCTGGGCTGGGGAAGCCATGGACCCCTCTGCCTGCACTCCATGACTTGCACTTACTCTGGCCCTCTGCAAGGAGCTCACCTCACCTCCAAGGATGTGCACATAAATGGTTTGTTCTTGGGAAGGGAGACAAGGTGCTTGGGACGTTTAACTTGCCAAGTGTGGTTGCCTAGAAGCAAGAGGAAGAGCAAGACGACTCTGGCAGACCCAGACCCACTGATGGTGGCCCATGAAGCCCCTGCTGGGAAACTGGGAAGGGGCACCCAGTGTTGGGCAGATGAGGAAGTCAGGAAAGCAGGGGTTGTGAAGCCTCCCACAATTCTGCCAGGGACAGTGGAGATGTGCTGCTTCAAGGCTTCTAAGCAGTAAGAACAGCTGGGCATGCATGGGGTCCAGGGAGGCAGTGTCTCAGGAGACTGGTACCAGCAGCAGCAGTCTGGGCCTAATGAGGCCCTCAGACAAAAAGCCATCCTGAGGCCTGTGGCGCGGGCACCTGGCAGAGACTTCCCTCTGCTCTGCTAGGGAATGGAACACTCCCATGCACACAGGAAGTAGGTGCTCCAGAGTAAGCTCTAGTCGAGTCCCAGACCCAGCTGTACCACGCTTCTCAGCAGGCTGGCTCCACCCACCCCCAGGGCTTCTCCAGTGGAATAAAGTTTATGCCCCCTTTTATTTTGGGGGGGAGTGGGGAGGTGAAGAGGGAATTTCACACAAGCTTTTCTCCCACAATCAAGCTTTAAAAAAACAACAGTCTCAGAAGAGGATGAGGAGGAACAAACAACACACATTTTTTGGAACTCAGACACCCAGACAGAAACAGGCAGGCAGACCCTCACCCACACCCAGGCTATATGACTCCTTGCAGCCACTCATCACCTGGTCTCCCTGCCTGTCTCATACCCTCACCTACCACCCAGCTGGATGGGGGTGTGGTAACAGGCAGGTGACCCTGCAACAGCACCCTGGATCCATATCCCTGGCTCTCAAACCAACTAAGACTTGAGGGAAGGAGGGGGGTGAGAAGAGAAGAGGGACTTTGCATATTCTTGTATCTTTGGCAGACAGCTGTTCTAGCCTGGTTCAAGCTTCCCATGGAGATATCCACATCTCAACCTGCTCAGAATCCACAGGATGCCAGGGGGGCCACCTGCCTGAGTGAGCAGCCAGCCAATCAGCCTCTTGCTTCAGCTGGGCTGCCACTTGCCCACCTCCCAGCCAATAACCTAGCATCCTGGCAGGGAGGCAGGGCTGTGGAGGTCCTCTCATTTCCATCTAAATGTGGTCTCCAAGATCAAGTAGTCAGTGGCTGGCCCTTCCCCATGACAGATTCCCCTTTTGGGGCTGTATTTTCCAACCTCTACAGCTCAGCCTCCACTAACAAGTTGTGAAAATATCACAGAGGACAACTGAAGGGAAACAGGGAAAGGAGTTGTGTGACAACAGAGAAGCATGGGCCACCTTCAAGCTTGCCTGCTGCACACCTGCTGGCGAGTTGCACCAACACCCGTGCGTGCACACGTGGTGCATACGTATAACCAGCACAGAGGCACTGTTCCCAGAGCAAATGGGAAGCTACTGCATGAAGAATCCAAAAGAGCAGTAAGCATGATGGCATTTCTCTCTGCCAAGAGAAACATGGAAGAAAAGCAATCTGAATTGTTACAAGGGTGTGCAGAAGGACACCTCTCGGGCTTAGAAAACCCCACGTCACCCGAGATCTATCCTCAAGGCTTCCTCTCCTGGCCACACAGGGAAGTTTGGTCTTCAGAGAGGTTCTGATGCTAACAAGCCACAGGGTTGATGAATACAAATGTCAAAGGTGTAAATCAACAGAAGATTAAGAGAAAAGAAGAGGAAAAGGGTGATAACTCATTGGCTGATGCCATTAAAAACAAATGGGGTCAGAGACTTCTGGAGTCATGTGGCACGGCAGATGTACTCCTGTAGCACTGATCCGCAGAGTCCTCAAACATGCCACGCCAACTTTTCACCTGAATCTCTTCCAGAGCAAGCACTATTCTATAAAGAATATGTTATCCCTTATTTAAAAAAAGAAAAGTGGGGAAAGAGGGAAAAAAATTAACATGTGCTCAAAACTACAACCTCTCTGTAGGCAAAATAATTTTTGTTTAAAAAGATGGCTTTTTTCCCCCATTTTAAACTTTTTCCCCCTTCCCGAGTGACCTAATGACTTGTTAGACTGATGCCTATAACAAAACCCAAAGTGGCTGCATGGATTTCTTCTTGGTAGCCTCAACACCATTCCTGTGATTCAGCATTCACACATGCATACTGAGTTTACTCAAAACTAGTCTGTTCTGCTTCTTCCTCTTCTTCCGGGATGAGAGGGGGTCAGAGCCAGGGGTCTGTGCGATGTGGTCTGCAATCCAGAGGAACCCCTTGCCCTAACCCCCCAAAGTCAGGCCTTCTGTCTTTTGTTAATTTTTCTTCTTGCTGACACCCGTTTAAGACTGGCCGAAGGGGTAAGGCCCATGGAGCCCCTGGAAGAGAGTGAAGATAGTCAGTGATGGTAGACATAGCAGTGCAACTTGACAACCAAACCAAGTGCAAGAATCTCTGGTTCCCAGTGAGTCATAAGGAAGCCCCAATTCACAGACAAGGCCTGAGGGCCTTTGCCATATAAAACCTCAGCATGTCAAAGATCAGTACATTTCAAGTTGCTAAGTTTCTCACTGAATCACACCATCCAAAGAGAGGGGACGGTAGAGAGAGAATTCCCCAGTCTTTCAGATGGTAGATCAGTCAATGCCAACCTTCCTTCACCCAGGCCACAGAGCTTTCCTATTTTCTTCTTGACAAAAGTGTCTCAACCACTCTGCTAAAGATCCTTATATGCCATTCTATGCACCTTAACTTCAGATGTAAGGCTACTGCTAGCTAACAACACATATATCAGCAAAAACACAGAAACAGCAACTATTTATTTAGCACCTAGGTCCCAGGCACAGTACCAGGGGCTAATCCTACATTGCCTTTAATCCTCACCTCTGCCCTAAAAGCCAGGTGAGTATTATAACACCTGTTTCACTGATACCCATTTTACTGCAGAGACTAAGACTTGTTCAAGGTCATGTGGTTAGGCCAAGTGCGGTGGCTCACGCCTATAATCCCAGGACCTTGTAAGGCCAAGGTAGGAGGATCACTTGACCCCAGGAGCTCGAGACTAGCCTAGACAACGTAGTCAGAACCCATGCCTATAAAATTTTTTAAAAAAATTAGCCAGGCGTGGTGGCACATGTCTATGGTCCCAGCTACTTGGGAGGCTGAGGTGGGAAGATTACTTGAACCTGGAAGGTCGAAGCTGCAATAAGCCATGATTACGCGACTGCACCACTCCAGGCTGGGCAACAGAGCGAAATCCTGTCTCAGTTTTTTTTTTTTTTTTGAGATGGAATCTTGCTCTGTCGCCCCGGCTGGAGTGCAGTGGTGCGATCTTGGCTCACTGCAAGCTCCGCCTCCCAGGTTCACACCATTCTCCTGCCTCAGCCTCCCGTGTAGCTGGGACTACAGGCGCCCGCCAACACGCCCAGCTAATCTTTTGTATTTTTAGTACAGACGGGGTTTCACCGTATTAGCCAGGATGGTCTTGATCTCCCGACCTCGTGATCCGCCTCTGTCGGCCTCCCAAAGTGCTGGGATTACAGGTGTGAGACACTGTGTCCAGCCAATCCTGTCTTTTTTTTTTTAAAAAAATCACGTGGTAAGAGGCAGAGCCAAGATTCAAAACCAAATCTGATGGACTGCAGTATTACTTCTCCCCAAACTAGCTCTCCCTTGCCACATGATAAGGTTTATTCCAACTTGCCAAAGGCACTTTCTGTGCTGCTTGGCTGAGCGGAAGAGGCTTCACAGTCTTGCTTCCCCTCATAAGAATGAGACACCAAGATATGCCAACATCAAAAGCAGCTGCACGAACCATGAACATGCTGGACCATGACGTGTGCTTCCTCCCCAATCCCTGCTTTCTGTTTTTCCATATAAAGCCTCCCAAAACCAGAAGTACGTCTCTAGTTGCTTGGTGGTATCACTAAACTCAACAAAAAATCCTGAGGAGATGATTTGGGGAACGGACAGGCCAACACCAATGGGGCATCCACTACGTGCCAGGTGCTACAGCAGCACCTAACACGTTCTCTTTAACCCTCACAAAGATCCAAGGAGACAAGTATGGTCTCAAAGCTCAGAGAGGGGAGGCAACCTGATTAAGGGAACAGCACTGGTGAGGGAAGCAGCTGGCATTTGTCAAAATGCCACATGGCTGTCAGCCCGAGCCAGCCATGCCTCTAGCAGACGAGCTATGGCTCCAACCATCTCAGCAGCCACAGCATCCACTCACTCAAGCAAGTGTGGGCTGGGGCAGCAAAGGGCTCTCAGATTCCATTTTGCAAGGCCTAGTAGGGGGGTAACATACATCAGAGGTATCAAGTTGGTGCAAAAGTAATTGCAGTTTTTGCCATTATTTTTATTTTTATTTTTTTCGAGACAGAGTCAAGTGCTGGGATTACAGGCATGAGCCACCATGTCTGGCTTTTGCCATTACTTTTAATGGCAAAAAACGCACTAACTTTTTCACCAACCCAATAGAAAGTGAAGCAGCTGAAAACAAGCTGCCCTGACTCAGCAGCTCCCAACAATAATCATTCATCTGGAACTACCCAAGAAAAGCAACAAAAGCTTCAATTCCCTGAAGGGTTAGAACCAATACAATGCTCAAAGGTCTCTGAGCAGGAAAAAAAATGCACCGCAAAAAGAAAACCTGGCTAGGTATGGTTGCTTATGTCTACAATGCCAGCACTTTGGGAGGCTGAGGCGGGAGAACTGCTTGAGGTGAGGAGTTGGGAGAACACTGTGGGTAACACAGTGTGACTCCATCTCCACATGCAATTTTTTTTTTCAGTTAGCTGGACATGGCGACACATGGCTGGAGTCCCAGATACTCAAGAGGCTGAGGCCGGAGGATCACTTGAGCCCAGGAGGTTGAGGCTGTAGTGAGCTATGATCATGCCACTGTACTTCAGCCTGGGAGACAGAGTAAGACCTCTTTTAAAAATAAAACAAAGGCCGGGCGCGGTGGCTCAAGCCTGTAATCCCAGCACTTTGGGAGGCCGAGGCGGGTGGATCATGAGGTCAGGAGATCGAGACCATCCTGGCTAACACGATGAAACCCCATCTCTACTAAAAAATACAAAAAACTAGCCGGGCGAGGTGGCGGGCGCCTGTAGTCCCAGCTACTCGGGAGGCTGAGGCAGGAGAATGGCGTAAACCCGGGAGACGGAGCTTGCAGTGAGCTGAGATCCGGCCACTGCACTCCAGCCTGGGTGACAGAGCGAGACTCCGTCTCAAAAAAAAATAAATAAATAAAAATAAAAAAAAATAAAAATAAAAATAAAACAAAGTCACAGGTTCTGAGGGTTAGGAAAAAAATAATACATTTAATAAAGAAAAGAGAAAACTCAAAAAACAAACAGCATGTTTCCTATGAAATATTTACTCCTTTACCCTAAATGTAACTGCTTTCCAGTTCAAAGCTCCACACACTTCATGTGGGCCTTTATAAAGCAAGTACTGGCCTTATGATTTGTCTAGAATACTTGAAGAAGGGAGTTTATGACTTTGCCAAAAAGCTGTTGTACATTCCCACTTAACAGATAAATAAAGCAGGTTCTATGCAACTGGCAGCAAGAGGAATAAAGACACATGCATTTTCAGATTTCCGTTTAAGTGCCCTGGCCCTCAGACCATTCAGTGTGGTATTTAACTAGTTTAGATTATAGTTATTGTTGATCCTCTATTTACTGATGTTAGATTATAGTTATTGTTGATCCTCTATTTACTGATGTTCCATGCCTTTTATGAAGAAAAATGCTACCTAATTCTCCTTTACCCAGTGAACTACGTATTAGAGATGTTGTTAACTGGAACAGAAAAATGGTTTGACGAACAAGCTCTATTTTCCTTACCCCCAAATTAATTACCATCACTTCAAGGAAGAGAGAGGGTGCCGACTCTATTTGGAACCTATTTTACAGTCTAGACTCCCCACATGCAGGATCATAGGTGTCTCATGTGGATCACAGAACACAGGCAACATAACACCAGCTGTAGAGGAAAAACCTGGCAAAGATCCCAAGAACAGCTTGTCTGGGGAGTCCTATGGCAGTAGGCTAAGTGGGAAGACCATGGCGGTACCTTCTGGATGGAGGTACTTTCAATATGGGAGGCCCATCCACGTTTCAGATTCCACTGGAGTTTTTTTTTTTTTTTTTTTTTTGAGACGGAGTCTCGCTCTGTTGCCCAGGCTGGAGTGCTGTGGCGCGATCTCAGCTCACTGCAAGCTCCGCCTCCCGGGTTTATGCCATTCTCCTGCCTCAGCCTCCCGAGTAGCTGGGACTACAGGTGCCCGCCACCTTGCCCGGCTAGTTTTTTGTATTTTTAGTAGAGACGGGGTTTCACCATGTTAGCCAGGATGGTCTCGATCTCCTGACCTCGTGATCCGCCCGTCTCGGCCTCCCAAAGTGCTGGGATTACAGGCTTGAGCCACCATGCCCAGCCTCCACTGGAGTTCTAAGACCTGGTGTAATGGGTTCTGGTAGCCAACGACAATCCCAGCCTAAAATTAGGATTTGGCAATACAGGTAACATTCACTCTCTTCTGGGGCCTAGCAACTCTTCAATTTTTATCTGCAGTAAAAGCAGATGCCGAATATTTTAGCTAACCTGGAATCAATGAAATACCTCCTGCTACACTTGTACCACTACTAATAAGGAAAACAGATCAAAGGGCAGATGCATCAGATGGTACCACAGGACCCTGAATTCAACTTTGACTCAAGCAAAAATCGAAGCCATCATCCTGATTATAAAACCCAGTGAGGCCAGGCATGGTGGCTCACGCCTGTAATCCCAGCACTTTGGGAGGCCGAGGAGGGTGGATCACGAGGTTGGGAGATCGAGACCATCCTGGCTAACACGGTGAAACCCCGTCTCTACTAAAAAATACAAAAACTTAGCCAGGCGTGGTGGCGGGCACCTGTAGTCCCAGCTACTTGGGAGGCTGACGCAGGAGAATGGCGTGAACCCAGGAGGTGGAGCTTGCAGTGAGCCGAGATTGCGCCACAGCACTCCAGCCTGGGCGACAGAGCAAGACTGTCTCAAAAAACAAACAAACAAACAAATAAAAAACAAACAAAAAAACTCCCAGTGAGCTTGATGCATAAAGTCACTCCCCTCTAGGAAGAATCATGTCCTATCACATAGGGACTAGCAGCAAGACTGATTTATCCACGCTAATGGAGGCTATAAATACTCAAACCCAGAAAAAAACTCTGGTATCTGACTCCAGGTCTAAAGGCCAGTTGCTCAGGGCATACACTACTTACACAGAAATGGGTTTCCAAAGGCTACACTGAACAGCCCTATATGTGCTAGGGGATATGAAACTGTTCAGGTCCATAGGGGCTGAGGTATTGCTTGTTTTGCCTCAGCTTTCCCTAAGCTTTCACTGACCAGCTATCATAGGAACGAGCATGGGGACCTAAGTTCAACTTGGCTAGAGAGCAGGCAAGCCTTCTTAAAGCACAGAGGCTCCACAGTTCCACAGTCATTAGCTAAGGCAGCAACGCCTCCTCCTCGCCAGTGTTGGGAAACAGACTTTTGCCTTAGGCCAGCTGAATGATTACAATAGTTGGGCCAAGTCCTGAACTGCATCTCCACAATGCAATAATAACTACTGCAAGCCATTATCTGGCTAATTTCCTAAAATTAAAAAATTTTTTTTTGGTTGGGGGGGGGGGGGGGAGCGGTCCTCGCTATGTTGCCCAGGCTGGTCTTGAACTCCTGGCCTCAAATCATCTTCCCACTTTGGCTAAGTGCTGTAATTACAGGCATGAGCCACTGTGCTCAGCTCTAAAATATTGTTAGAGAACATTCAGAGACACAAAGATGAGCTCAGTCTCATCCTTAACAATCTCCTAAAAGGAAAATTTAAGATCTAGTACTTATAATCCTGTCCTCAAAGCAAACCTAAAAATAACTGTCTCTCCTGATTTGTTTTACACAATCATTTATAGTTGTGTCTGTCGAATAGCAAGAATCACTCCTAGCCAGTGACTTGGTTATCACTTATCTTATGTGAGAGTAAACCTGCAATATCTTAGAGTCCTTCCTAAAATTATACAGAAGTCAAAATAACCTTTCCAAAAAGGAGTACTAAAAAAGTATCACTGATAGAAAACATTAACTGTATGCCAAAGTACTAAAAAACAGGCAATCGTTCTATTTCAGTTAGATTTTTTTTTTAACCTGCATTCACCTATTTTCATCAGTAGGCAGGGCAGTGCTATCAGAAGAGTAGGCTGCCCTTCTATGAGGACAGAAGCTGTTCCTGATACTTATTTCTGCCTTGCACACAGTAGACTCAAGTAAAATGAATGAATGAATTATGAAATACACTGACTGGTGAGTCAGCCCGTTTTTCAACATTCCAGGAAAAAAAAGAAGGCTGAAATTCCTAATGAAAAAAAGGATGTCTTGTTGAGAGATTTTTGCGTTACTCTTTCTCTATATGAAAGCTTGTTGTTTAGATAAATCACCACAACACAGGACTTTCACATACCTGTCTTTATTTTGCTTTTATTTGTGATTTGATTTAAATAAATAAGAAGGTTCACACAGGTTAATAAAAAGACAAGCACGTTTGCTGTATGGCTGAGAAATAATATGCTCTCTCGGTGTATACTGATGGCATTATCAGATAACACCATGAGGACCCTCCTCCTCCTCATTTCCTGGGTCAGTCCTGGTCAGTGCTTCTCCCGCCTAGTGCTCCTTTTGTATCAGTTATGTACACTGAATGCAAACACAGAAGAATACAGGGTTTAGTACTAAGTCCTGTCCTGACTGTGTACTGCAAACATTGTGTGGTGAGGCCCTGCTCACAGGCCTGGCTTGGCTGGCAAGGGCCAGAAACTGACTAGGCCCTGATCAAACCCATTAGTCTCTCATTAACTAGAAATAAAATTAAGTCTGTACTGGAGTAATGAGCAGGGCAATGAGCACTCTCTCAGGAATGTACAAACCAGGGCCCTTTCCTTAGTGCCTTCTGACTACCTCCGGGAGGCTTGCTGGTTGGCAGAGCAGGGCCACATCAGCATGAGAGAAGGACTTCTGTAGATGATTTAACATTGGTCTCGCTCTGTTGCCCAGGCTGGAGTGCACAGGCACGATATCGACTCACTGCAACCTCCACCTCCTGGGTTCAAGTAAGTGATTCTCCTGCCCAGGCTGGAGTGCACAGGCGTGATCTTGACTCACTGCAACCTCCACCTCCTGGGTTCAAGCAATTCTCCTGCCTCAGCCTCCCAAGTAGCCAGGACTACAGGTACCACCATGCCCAGCTAGTTTTTGTAGTTTATTTAATAGAGATGGGATTTCACCACGTTGGCCAGGCTGGTTTAGAACTCCGGACCTCAGGTGATCCACTCACCTCAGCCTCCCAAAAGTGCTGGGATTACAGGTGTGAGCCACCACACTTGGCCTGTTCAAGTCACTTTCATGTGACAGTCTCCCAAAATTCAAAGATGTATTTGATGCACTGGCTGAGAATGAGCGTGAGAACCAGTCAAAGAATAGGAAAAAACCCTACTTTTATGCTCAAGGGCTGATGACAGGGCAAGCTCAGTTCAACCAGGCCTTCTGATTGTGCTGAAACATTTAACTCAGTTATTAGTGTGCTGAATGTATTTTTAAAGCTCTTTAAATACAACTTTTTTTATTTGCCTCTGTAATAGTTTTTCTGTTGCTCTTAACTTATCTCTACAGTCCTGTTGGGGAACTTCTCATCTACCCATTTATCCTCTCTTCACCCACTCATCCAACCCTTCATCATCTATCCCTCCATCCTTCCTCTATCATCCATCCTTCCATCCCTCATCCTTCCATACATCCTCCCTGTCATCCATCCTCCTATCCATCCAAAGTCCCCCATGGCAAAAGGCAACTCCCACAGCCTTCACCCACCCCTACTCCCCTTACAAATTTTTTAAAAACCATGAAGAATAAAACTCAAACATAATTGTGAATGAAAACACATTATTCAAAGTTTCTACATGGAGGTAGAGGATCCTAGCTGAATGTGACTTCCCCTTTTAGTAAAGATTTCAGAAAAAAAGCTATTTGTGATTCAGAATTCTAGCTCCAAAGATCTGATGTAATAGCAAGTGTGCTAGAATCCAAGTGGGATGCTGTTATACAGAACTCTTTCACGGTCATCTCCTAGGGTAGAGGAAATTCCTAAAAAGGAAGAAAGAATCAGTAAGAGTCTCACTGGGGAGGACACCCACATGAGGGAAGCTTATTCAAGTTCCCAGTCATGTAGCCACCCTGCTAGGGCACAGGGTGAGGCTGCTGGTCCAACTTTCTCTCAGAATTTTCATTCAAGTTCCTGTAACTTTCTGTCAACTACCCTTTCCTTACAAGCCATCATCTCCACTGTGTGTCTTACAATTAATTGACAGGCATCAGCTCCCATAATGGCTGGTGGATTAAGGGAAGAGAATAAGCTCTCTCTCTCCTTCTTGGTTCCTTTCAGCTATATTTGGTTTTGTCTTGCCACTCCCCTACTCAAAAGCATTGCTGGCACTCTCTCCTTTCATATTAAATGTTAACTCTCCTTTGCTTGGCTTTTAAAGGTCTTCCTCCAAAATGCACCCCACCCTCTTTAAGCACACCTCACTCACCACGGCCAAGCTGGCCAGTGTCCTGTGAACACACCCTGCCTGTGGTTGCCTCTGAGCCTTCCTGCATGTGGTTCTTCTTCCCTCCCATTCAGTTGGAATCCATCCTCCATCAAGGGATTGCTTTCCTGATTACTCCAAGCCTTATTGCTTTGGCCGTCCCCAAATTCCTATGATCACTTAAAAGTCAACTAGAACTCAACATACTTGATCTTCACTGGCTCTTCTTCTTCCCTATGGATTAGTCACATCTATGTTATCAGATAGTAAATTCTTTGAAGATAGGGATTAGTGGCTGAGCACCCAGGAGACCTCACTTACTTACCGAAAAAATATCAGTCAATATTATTGACTGCATAATATCAGTCAATATTATTGACTGTGTAAAGCAAACGGGTTTAACTGGCCCTTAGGCAGTGAAATCACAGCAAAAAATTCAAGACCCTCAAACCTTTGCAGGGGAACACCCACAGCTCTAAGGTAGCTCCCATTTTTCCTGAGATACAACAGTTCTTAACCTTACATTTTGTTCTGGTCCTGCTGGAATACAATTAAAGCAGACTTAGCTGAGAACAAGTCATTTGAAACCTGAGCATCTATACCAGGAGCCATTCTTACACTTTTGAATTATACTTTATCTGTTTGAACCAATAATTTCACTAGTCCTACTTTGAGAACTTTCATCAGAAATTAAAATGCTGAATTCACAGTATGGGGAAGAGAATGAGCCCTTATAGCCAAAATAAAATATGCTGGCAATCTTGGGAACATTAGCTCTGCTTTAGCTACAAGAGTGCATAGCATTAGAACAATCTAAAACAATGCTTAGAGCCCAAAGCAAATAAAATAGAGCTGGACAGCTTGGAAGCTACTGAGGTACAAAAAGGAAAGTTCCTGGAGATACTTTTTATTCTCAGTCAGATAGTAATGTTACAAACAACAAAAGACATTTTCTAAGGCCCATAGTGTTTGCTTAATTTATTTAAAAAATGCACACAACATTCATGCCAATGTAAACACCAGCAAAGCTGGGAGGGCTTTACTGGCTCTTCTGGGTTTTCAAAAGAGAATCATCAAAATATTAAGCCCAGAGTCTTCTGGCAAGTCCCTTCTGGTACAGAGTGTGCTAATCTGCCAGCCAACTGGGACAGGTCCCTTGGTTGCTCTGTGTTGCTTCCTACCGGCCTCACATTCTTTTGCAGTTCCTACAATGAACGAAGAGGTCTCTACGACCTGACACTAAGTGTATAAACTACCTCCAGAGAATAGCCAACAAACTTCACTTGCCAACAAACCTCATTGTAGTGTGGTCTAGAACATTAGACTCAAACTGGATCCCCGGGTTCCAGCCTGCAGCCCACCTTCAATTTGCTGTGTGAATGTGAGCAAGTTACTTATAATACTTCCCTATTATTTTTTCAAATGAGGATTATAACTATGAAAGTCACAAGTGTGTTGTGAATGAAGAATAAGAATGAAAGCAGTAAAGGTACTATGGATAGTATGAAATGGTTTACATGTTAGATAGATAGTGTTAAGCTCAGTCCTTGGACCTCTATGCCAGAGGTTCACCAGTGGGGGAATTTTGCCCCCCAGGGGACATCTGGCAATGTCAAGAAACATTTCTGGTTGTTACACTGTGGGGAGGGAGGGCGGTACTATTGGCATCTAGCGGGTGAAAGGCCAGGAATGCTGCTAACCACTGTACAACACACAAGACACATATACCCTTGCCTCGTTAAAAAAAAAAAAAAAAAAAAAAAAAGAGACTTAACTGGCCCAAAATGTCAACAGTCTTAGTCAGCTAAGAAACCCTAACCTCTCATCATTTAGGGAATCACATTCAGTCTTATAGCATTAGATACCATCCATGTGACATAACTCTCAAATTTATATCTCCACCTAGACTTCTCTCCTACACTCTATATTCAACTTGGAAATGCAACAGCCCACTTGACACCTCCATTTAGATGTTTATATAAATATGCAACGTATCCAAAATGGTACCCTGATCTCTTCCCTACTTCTACCGCATCCTTTCCCCTCTCCATTGATGGTACCTCCATCCCTCTAATTGCTCAGGCCAAAAACCCTGGTGTTATCCTTTATTCTCTCTTACATCCCCTTCCAACCTATTAGCAAATCCTGTTAGCTCTAACTACACAATATAGATCCAGACATGGACCACTTCTCTTACCTCTACTGCCACCAGCCTGATCTGAACCACTCTTACCCTTTGCCTGGATGACCGCACTAACTTCCCTGTTGGCCTCCTGTTCCTACCCTTGCCCTGTATTTACTATACAAGAGCCAGAGTGCTCCTTTTATAGCATTAAGTCACACATATTATCTCTCTATTGAAAACCTTTTAAGGCTCCCCTTTACCCTCAGACCAAAAGCCCAAAACTTTATAAGGACCCACAAAACGCTCCACGATCTGGTCTCTGTCCCCTGACTTCATCTCCTTCTACTCTCCCTCTTGTGGTTCTGCTCCAGGCACTGGCCTCCCTGCTATCCCTTGAACACACCAGGCAAACTTCCACTTCAGGGCTTGCACTGGTTGTCCTCTGCCTAAAATATTCTTTCTCCATATAGGCTTTACAGAAACAAAACTCGACTTTAAAGCAACTGTAGGACAGCCCTTACGTATGTTCTAATTCTAAAATACTCAGTACATTCAAAGAGAGATTTTTAATTTGTCCCAGAAAAATAAGACTCCACAGACTGTATCTTGTGGCCACTATCAAGGAATACAGACAGGTTTGGTTTTTGTGTGTATGACATCAAAAATACAGATCTGCTGTAACAAGAGTGAGTTAATGAAAATCTCAATGCCAACAAAAACCTAAACCCAAGTGACTATGAAGGTTTCTAGGTAATCTTTTCCCTTCTTGGAGGCTAGAGAGAAAGCAATAGTTTGTGGGGAGAAGAGGTTTAATAGTAGAAAAGTCACATAATATTTGGTTAACGATTGCCTTGATCCTCATTTAAAATGTAGCTGTACATTACAGAAAGCCCACAACTGTCGGCCCAGCTAATAAAAATGTGCACTCGAACACTGCAATTGGGAAGCAACACAGTGCAATGTTAAGAGAATAGAGCACGCTTAGGAGTCAAAATAACTGCTTTTGTTGGTATCCTGGTCTTATCACCCCGGTACACGACATTGGGCAAATTACTGAACCAGTCTCCGTAACTGTAAAGGAGTGATAATAACAACACTTTTATCATGGTACTGTTTGTAGACTACATGAAGTAATGCATGCCAAGCACTGAGCCTATTGTCTCTGGGGAATAAAAACTGGAGGCTGGGAAGCAGGGAGGTGACTGGTGTTTTTTGCCATAAGCTTTGTAGAACTACTTGGTTCCTTAAACTACGTACACTGATAAATTTTAATAATGAAAATTAAATTTAAAAAAGTCCTCAGCACAGCGCCTGGTACGTAAGTGCTCAATCAATGATAGTTTTACAGCTCTGATTAATGTACTTTCATTGGCATGAGAATAGTGTGTTCTTACTACCTGTTCCTTGCCAGAGGGCCAAGTGACACCAATTTTCCATCTAGCTTCTCTTTGAACCATCTTTGAACCTTTCATGGAGAGGATCTGCATGTGAGAATGAAGACAATTCTAGGGTTTCATGGCAGTGGGAAGGTTACACGGGTGCCCTCTTAATGCCTCACATAAGCACTAGCCCAGTCGAGGACACCAACTACCTGCCTTCTGATCAAACTACCCGGGCAAATGTTGGTTCCAATTCCACGAAATCACCCCAAACCCTTCCCTTATTATTACTTTAAACTTTTTGGCCATTTCAAAGTAGATAATAGATCCACAAGCCATTACATTGCCAGGCCCATAGAACAAAAGATCTGCCTTTTCCAAACCTCCTCCAGCAGCCCCCACTACTGTTTCTAAACCCTCACCTGGATGGAGAGAAAAAAACTCTTCTATGCCTTAGTCAACAGATAGCAGCAGGTGAGAAAAAGAGCTGATTTCTGATGTAACAGAAGCAGACTGAGTCCTGCTAGCTCCAGATACAAAATGCTTTACAGGATGACTGTTAAGAGAGGAAAGGGGTGGGGGTGGGGGAAGAGAATAAGCACAAAAGCAAGCCGGCAAGCACGAGCGCGCGAGCAGATGGCACTTGGCAGGGCTGGCTCTGGAGGAGCGGGATGAACCTCCCCACAAAGATAATAATAAGTTTCTCCTTCTGAACCAGCATTTGATGGAAGTAATAACAGTGGCTCAGACTGTAATCCAGTTTAAAGGGGGAATATATGACATATACCAGCCTCAAATACTTTTTTTTTTTTTTTTTTGGAAGAAAGGACAAACACAATATAAGAGCCATATTTCAAGAAACAAAATAAGTGAATTTGGGGTCCTCTTCAGCTCCCAGTGTAAATCATTACTCCTGTAGTGAAAGAAAGCAAAGCATGTAGCTGTCCTAAAGAACAGCCCCTCGATTCTGCCAGCCATACTCTTATTCCCAGCTGTCCTGAATCAGGTCATTTGGGGTCTTATTGCCCTGTAAAGGCCTTCTTAGAAAACAGTGAAATCTTAAAAATTACTGGCATATAAGAAAAAGGTGTATGTAACTTTAACAGGGCTTTTTTTTCTCTTTCCACACCTCTGTGAATTGTTCTTCATCAGTTTCGCACTGTCCAAACAGAAGCTACTCTGGCCCCCTAGAGATGAGTCACAGTGCTAGAATTCACAGCAAGGTTAGCCTTGAGTCAACAGAGTGAGCACCCATCCTACTCTGACTTGATCGTCAGAAGCTCTTCAGCTAATCACATAACAAGGGATAATTAAAACACTTTCTAGCCTTCACCAGTATTTGATCTCACTGTTCACCTGGGACAGATAGTTCAGTCACAACTGAGTTGACAATAAGGCCAGCCAATTTCTAACAAAAGCAGGGAGCCAGATTTATGAATCTTTGAGGTGAGTCAGCATATACTTACTTTTCTGACTCCTTCTGACAGCTCCCCACAGGGAAACCCCTTTGGGTTGTGGGATGCAGCTAGGGCAGGCGTTCCCCCCAGGGACGGAGCAATGAGTTCAGGGAGCTTACGATGACTCAAGAACAGTTGGGAAGGACTCCAGGGTGTCCAGTTCCTGGCACTGACAGATGTGCCATTCTGTTGACATATCCACCCAGCCCTCATAGTGCAGGTGCCTAAAGCAATCTTTTACCTTCATCCTACCAACCTTAGCAAGTTAAATTGTAACTATGGAGGCAGTAGGAAACTACCTGCCTGCTAAAACTGTGGTCATAGGCTTCCAGAGCATCACGTTCTTTCCCAGACTTGATGGCAAGCAGGGACTTCTCTGGAGTTAATCGGATCTATTGCCAACTCAGCGATCCCTGACACTAGCACCTCAGGCACCCCTCCTACCTAGCCGATAAAGATGGCACCTGAGCCAGGCGCGGTGGCTCATGCCTGTAATCCTAGCACTTTGGGAGGCCGAGATGGGCAGATCATTTGAGGTCAGGAGTTCGAAACCAGCCTGGCCAACATGGTGAAACTCTCTCTCTACTAAAAATACAAAAAATTAGCTGGGCGTGGTGGTACGTGCCTGTAATCCCAGCTACTCAAGAGACTGAGGCAGGAGAATCACTTGAACTCAGGAGGCGAAGGTTGCAGTGAGCTGAGATTGTGCCACTTCACTCCAGCCTGGGCAACAGAGCGTAACTCCTGTCTCAAAAGACAAACAAACAAACAACAACAAAATGGCACCTGGGCTGAATGGAAAACACTTCCCAATTCCAGAACCCCAAAGGTCTCTTCTTCCTCTCCACTCATTCACAAATAAAAGGGTGCTAATTTACTATAAACACCACATGGCTTGGGTACCTTGAGTGTAAAAATACTTTTATCTTTTTTATCAACCAGAAAAAGAAGTCACTACTTTAAAGACCCAGCAAACACTGGAGCTCTTCAAAAGATGCCATAGTCAATGATCAGATTATATAAGGGTTGTGTATCTTATTTAAACTCCTCCTCATTCACACCTTGATACTACCAGTCATCAACTCAATGCAAGCTTTCCCCCAACACAACCTCCAGCCCAACAGGAGGATCGAGGGAAAGCTCAGGTTTACCTACCATTAAACACCTGTTAGTAATGTGGCACCGGGACTTGAATGCCAGCTCCACCTCTCACTGGCTGTGTGATACTAGGCAAGTTACTTAGCCAGCTAAGTTTTAGTTTCCTCATCCAAAAATGAGATACATGTAATGTATCATCTTTATATCTTTGTTTCATCATCTAAAAATGAGACGATACATGTAAAGTACTTAGCAGCATGCCTAGCCCATACAAATAGTTAAAAAATAACTCTGATATATACCTGATCTCATCACTTCCTCAGGTATATACTTCAGAACCTCAAGCATGCCTGCCTTTATAAATAAATAAATTACATATTCTCAAGCCAAATATAAATGTTTAGGATTATCTCTGCATTTAAGGCTCACATTTAGCAAAGATTTATGATAGATGTCCACTCATATTTATGACAGATGTCCTCCATTTAACCAATTCTTTTCAACGTCATTTGTATAATTATTTAATCCCTACTCATCAAAAAAACACACTGCAACCAACTGAACCTATCTCCCATTGTCCATCACCCATACCTCGCGACTGCAGGCCCCTTACTCACTCTGCCCTTGGTACCTCAACTGTTCTCCGTGTCCTTGCTGTCTGTCCATCTTTCCAAGTCTCACCCATCCTCTGAAAAGCCCTTTCCTTCAACTCCATCTCCACTTCATCTCTTTACTCACTCTGCCCTCGGCACTTCAACTGTTCTCCATGTCCTTGCTGTCTGTCCATCTTTCCAAATCTCACCCATTCTCTGAAAAGCCCTTTCCTTCAACTCCATCTCCACTTCATCTCTGCTTCTCTAACTCTTATTGCACCCTTTCAGCCATTACATACAACATAGGCTGGGAGCAGTGGCTTGCATCTATAATCTCAGCACTTTGGGAGGTCAAGGTAAGAGGATCGCTTGAGCCCAAGAGTTCAAGACCAGCCTGGGCAACATAGGGAGATCCCATCTCTACAAAAAAAATTAAAAATTAGCCGACTGTAGTGCCATAAGCCTGTAGTCCCAGCTACCCGGGAGGCTGAGATGGGAGAACCGCTTGAGCCCAGGAAGTCAAGGCTGCAGTGAGCTGTGATTGTGCCACTGCACTCCAGTCTGGGTGGCAGAGTGAGACTCTATCTCAAAAAAACCACACACACACACACAAAAAAAACCCAAAACACAGATTATACATTTGGACTATGTTGTTCTCTACTGACCAAACTCATACTTCATTTTGACTGAATTGCTCTCTAATTGCTTTGTGCATGTTTCATATCCCCTACTGTACTGCGGGCTCCTAGTGGGTAGGGATCCTTTTATTCCTCAAGTCTCCTAATGTACGATGTACACTGCTCTGAACAGTGCCCAGATGTATGAATATTTACTGATGACTACCTCCTACACCCTATTCTATTCCTAAGGAGCCCTAAGAGCTAGAGTGGAGCTGACTCAACTTTAGCCAGAAATGCCTTCAGAGAACCTGCTCGATGCTTCATATAAATGCTTTCTAGGATTCTGCCTAGATTAAGAAAAAAAGGAGATTCCAATTTCTCTTTGGCATCTAAGTTTCACATTTTCAATGCATTATAGTCAATAGTCTTTTTGGATATTATCTCTAATGGGAAGTTCTTCTCTACAGTTCTTGCAAATGCTACTTCTAAATGATCCTACAAAGTCCAGGAAAAAAACTAGATAACATATTAATACCAGGAGTTCATCAACTTCAAGAAATAAGTCAATAACCTCACCTTAGTCCAGTCCTTCCAAAAGAAGCAACCCCTGGTAGGACCTCAATTAACGCTGGCAGAAAACACCAGCCCAACATTCCCAACCTTCTGTGATGACTGTGTGCAACCATCACAGAGGTGGTTAAAAAGCATCAGTCCCTAAAGAGGAAAACAATTAATGGTCTCTCAATTCAGGAAGACAAGTGCAGTGCCCTGGCCAGGAACAGCACAGCTCTCTCCTAAAACTGCAGTGATGGCCAAGCCAGAAAGCTTGTAGTTGGGTGAGGCAGCTTCCATTAGAGAAAGCACAGGAGCAATTGGTTTGTTTTGCCTCAATCAACGTTAGTCTTCCCATTAAACCCAACAGACTCAAGTTCTCATTCTAACAAAGCATGCTTAGCCCAGGGCTGGCCCATTTACCACTCAGAACAGTCACAGACTCTGGAGGGTTAAATTCAAGAAAAAATACTAGAGAAATAGGAGCTTAGAAGAAAATATTTTATTTATTAGAGCGTTAAGATGTGAAATGTCTTTCCTCAAATACAGGCAATTTACTCTCTTGCCAATTTACTTCTCTTATATCCTATACAATTAACACTAATCCACAAAATCCTTTGTAATGACCACCCAATCAACCGATAAATCAATCCTTCATTATGTTATTACTACTGAAAGAAGTCTTTCCTATTAGAGCATGTGAAAGAGGACTCACATCACCTAGTTTTCTTAATTTGTCTCTTGATCTAGACCACATTTAAACTACTGGTCAGGCCGGGCATGGTGGCTCACACCTGTAATCCCAGCATTTTGGGAGGCCAAGGTGGGTGGATTACCTGAGGTCAGGAGTTAGAGACCAGCATGACCAACGTGGTGAAACCCCGTCTCTACTAACAATACAAAATTAGCTGGGCGTGGTGGCACATGTCTGTAATCCCAGCTACTTGGGAGGCCGAGGCAGGAGAATCGCTTGAACCCGGGAGGCAGAGGTTGCAGTGAGCTGAGATCACGCCATTGCACTCCAGCCTGGGCAATAAGAGCAAAACTCCGTCTCAAAAAAAAAAAGGGCCAGGCGCTGTGGCTCATGCCTGTAGTCCCAGCACTTTGGAAGGCCGAGGCAGGAGGATCACTTGAGGTCAGGAGCTCGAGACCAGCCTAATCAACATAGTGAAACCCTGTCTCTACTAAAAATACAAAAATTAGCCAGCCATGGTGGTGGGTGCCTGTAATCCCAGCTACTTGGGAGGCTGAGGTAGGAGAATCTCTTGAACCCGGGAGGCGGAGGTTGCAGTGAGCCAAGATTACGTCACTGCACTCCAGCCTCGGTGACAGAGCAAGACCCCATCTTGGAAAAAATAAAAAATAAAAATAAAAATAAAATAAAACTACCGGTCAGAAAAATATCATTCTTACAACATAGTCACTTGCCCCTCAAATAAACATAAACTTTATTTTTAAAATTTAAGGTGAATGCCAACATGAATTGAAGCCAGGACAGACATAACAGTTTATGAGGTAATATGGGTAGGATGCTAGGCTTAATATGCAGCATTATTATTCAAAGAAGAATACACAGGAATGCTCACAGGACTCCACCACATGAACCACCTACAACAATGAACTCCCAGCATCAGGGCTTTATTCAACCAACCAAAATCAACAACCAGGAACCATCATCACCTTAGCAAACTATGGAAGACACTAATCAACTGGCATAGAGGAAAACAGATCAAGAAATCAAACACCTAGAAGAGTGCCTCACAACAATCAGAATATTTAAAATCACAGTTAACTCTACAAACAATTCTCTCACTTATTCACCATATTTGAAAAGTCAAAATATCACTGGGGCCTCTCTGGATTGTGGATAAGAAGTCGATGGGCCATAAAAGACTGAAAAGACATCAACAAGAAGACATGCAAACAGGGTAAATAAAGCAAAGCCCAACAACAATATTTAGAATAAATAATTGAGCAACATTCTTTCTTTTTTTTTAAATACTAAAGGTAAAGAACTTCACTCTTTCAACACCCAAACTATAGCAGAGAGACAGGAGTAAATTATAAATGTGGATGAAGCAACATCCACAGGACATGAAGAGGGGGGTGGGGAAAGGGGAGAAGGGATGAGCTTTTGCGTTGTTGCTGTTGGCAGGAGAGCTGAGCAGTCTTAAAGAACCTCCTCTGGGGAGCGGCAGTCTAGGATTCTAGGTTTGCCATGAAGGGGTATCACAAGTCCCAAGGCCCACCACCTACCCCTTCTCTTCTCCAAGGGCACCTACCTTACTGTAAGTCACTACTGATAAGTTGTTTGCGTGACTGCTGGGAGACAGATTTACAGAGTTCTGTGACAGTCTATTCTGGTCTTGCTCAGTTTGGTCAGGAGCAGGAGCCCATGTGTCAGGAGCAGGAGCCCAACTGTTTTTGCTGATCGAGTCGAACTCGGAGCCCCCAGGGTCTTTTAAGTTGTTTTCATCTGATTGTCGGTTCTTTTGGGGAGAGGCAAAAGGGTTGAAGTTTCCTTCTACCTTACGATGCGGCTGTGTGTTGAACTCCGTTTCAAAAGATGACAGCTGCTGCGTTACTCCTAAAAGTCCACCCACCTCCACACTGAGAATCACCCAGATGACATCTGAAACAAAAAGGTAACTCATGTCAGTGCTAGGCTTACCCTTATGGCCCAAGATAGCCACCACCAAAAACCCCAAACATTATCCAAACCATAGAATGAAACATTCTTCTATATGCTAGTTTTAAAAGCTTGCTAACCAAGCTGCCTCGTACATTTGCATTGCATGCATAGCTACATTTCTGGTAATGTCAAATTCAAATTCTAGTATAAATTCAGCAGAGGTCTGTGGTAAGATCCATGAAACTCTATTTATAAAAAGCTTACCAGTTGATGCCAATGCACCGTCATCTTTGGAAATCATTATTCCAGAGAACGATCAATAGATAGAAATCAAACGTTACTCTTCCTAGAATTAATACCTCTTTGTGGTTTTTCACTTTATTTTACACATATTTAACTCAGAAAATTCAGGACTGGCATAGTTCTGGAGTTTTAAAATGCTTACAATTACGAGAATTACAACTTTACCAACGCTCTTCCCTTTGGGAGCAATTTAGAATGACCATAGGTTGTCCAAACTAGGACAAACGAGAGTGAAAGAGGGACCTATTAATAATTACGCCAGGACCAGCACTTCTCTAGACAAAATGGAAGATACTATCACCCTGGCAATTTGACCAAAAACCACCAAGAATTTGGTGTATTTCTAAAATACCCAATTTAACACCTGCTTTGCTTTTCTGTCATACAGTCATGCATTGCTTAATGAAGAAGGTATGTTCTGAGAAATGTATCATCAGGTAATTTCATCACTGTGTGAACATCATAGAGTGTACAAACCTAGATGGTAGAGCCTACTACACACCTAGGCTAGATGGTATAGCCTATTGCTCCTAGGCTACAAATCTCTACAGTATGTTACTATACCGTTACTGTATTGAATACTGTAGTCAACTGTAGCACAATAGTAAGTATGTGTGTATCTAAACATATCTAAGGCCAGGTGCAATTTTTCATGCCTATAATCGCGGGCACTCTGGGAGGTCTAGGCAGGAGGATCGCTTCAGACCAGAAGTTTGAGACTGGCCTGGGTGACCCTGGTAGAGACAGACCCTGTCTCTACCAAAATTTAAATATTAGCTGACTGTGGTGGTGCTCGCCTATAGTCCCAGCTACTTGGGGGACAGAGGTGGGAGGATTGCTTGAGCCCAGGAGGTACAGGCTGCAGTGATCTGTGATTGCACCAATGCACTCCAGCCCAGGCAACACAGCAAGACTCTGTCTTAAAAAAAAAAAAAAAAAAAATTACGGACGGGTGTGGCAGCTCACGCCTGTAATCTCAACACTTTGGGAGATGGAAGCAGGCAGATCACTTGAGGTCAGGAGTTCGAGACCAGCCTGGCCAACATAGTGAAACTCCGTCTCTACTAAAAATTTAAAAATTAGCTGGGCGTGGTGGCAGATGCCTATAATCCCAGCTACTCAGGAGGCTGAGGCAGGAGAACTGCTTGAGCCTGGGAGGTGGAGCCGAGATTGTGCCACTGCACTCTAGCCTAGGTGACAGAGCGAGACTCCATCTCAAAATAAGTAAACAAACAACAACAACAAAAATCTAAACATAGAATAATAAAATATATGATATGAAAGATAAAAAATGATATACCTGTCTAGGGAATTTACTATGAATGGAGCTTTCAAGCCTGGAAGTTGATCTGGGTGAGTCAGCAAGTGAATGTGGACATTACTGAACACTAATGTAGACTTCATAAACACTGTGCAATTAGGCTACACCAAATTCATTAAAAAAATAAACTACAATGTTATGGAAGCTACAGTGTCACTAGGTAATGGGAATTTTTCAGCTCCATTATAATTTTATGGGACTATCATCATTGACCAAAACATCATTATGCAGTCCATGACTATAGAGGGAAACCCTACCACCTATCCACAATTAAACCATACATGTATTCTTAAATAGATGCACCATAGGACATTTGGTCATAGTTCAGTTCTTGATTTGCTCAAGTGCCAAAGCTAAGGGTTCAAATAAAATAAGAAAGTAGCAGTTTCCTTTGATGTTCAGCACCTCACTCCAGAGAACAGAGACACACACATTCCTGCTGGAAGGTTTTCAAAAAGCAAAACACAGAAAGGCCAAGAAGCTTTTAACTGTGTGAACCCTACTCAAAACAAATACAAAAAATTGTCTAGGCTCCTAAATAACTGTTGAAAGGTTGATAGAAAAATGCAAATACATTCCACCAGTTAGCTACCTAGAAATAGAGATAATATAATCCTAGAACAAACACTAAAAACAAGTAGTGAAGGAAACTAAGGAAAACTCTCTTAGGCTGTGTTTATTCTAAATTTTTAATTTGGGCTGTATATCAAAAGAAGGCAGCCTGGCTGGGCATGGTGGCTTATGCCTGTAATCCCAACACTTTGGGAGGCCGAGGTGGGTGGATCAGTTGAGGTCAGGAGTTCGAGACCAGCCTGGCCAACATGGCGAAACCCTGTCTCTACTAAAAATACAAAAATTAGCTGGGTGTGGAGGGGCATGCCTGTAGTCCCGGCTACTCAGGAGGCTGACATGGGAGAATCGCTTGAACCTGGGAGGCGGAGGTTGTAGTGAGCCAAGATTGTGCCCCTGCACTCCAGCCTGGATGACAGAGTGAGAGCTTGTCTCAAAAAAAAAAAAAAAACAAAAAAAACAAAAAGAGAATCTCAGGGTATCACACAACCATAAAAACTTACAGGTTTGGGAGCTGTATTAAGAACTGGCTGTATCCAAACAGCTAAGAGTCAGGCCCTAGTAAGTGGAGATGCAGTGACATCTGCTGTTCACTCCTGGAATTAGCAACTTCTTTCTCCTCTGAGAAGAGGAAATTAAAGCCACCAGCAGCACTGGCATGACTCACAGGAATGTGCATTCATTCCAGATACACTTATCATTAAAGAAAATATAAATCCTCATGTAAACTAGCATCATAAAAGTTAAACCTCTTGACAACACTGCACGTGTAGTGTGCCACTTCCCTTGAAAATCTGGGACAGTGCTAGGAACAGTGCATCAGAGGACCTGTGTTCAAAGCTCAATCTCATAAATCAATCCAATGAAGTGGGTCAATCCAATAGCAGGCAGTCGGAGGACGAATCATTCCATGCTCTCCTATCCTAGCTTTCCAACAAAAGATAGCATTCCTTCACTCTACTATTTGCTTTTCCCAAACAGATATGCCCTGTCTTACAATATAGGCTGAGTATTCCTAATTCGAAAATCCAAAACTTTGTGACCAACAATCTGACACTCAAAAGAAAAGCTCATTGAATCATTTCAGATTTTGGATTTTTGGATTAGGGATGATGAACTGATATAACACAAATATTCAAAAATCAAAAAAAATCTAAAATCTGAAACAATTCTGGTCTCAAGCATTTCAGATAAGGGATACTCACTCAACCTGTAGTTTTACTCCTACTTCTCGTCTACCACACATCTGTTTTAAAAATAAATTCTTTTGTAAGTACACGATACATTTGGCACACAGCTACTCAGCCACAGGTCATATGCTTCATTCTCTTAGCTCAGGAAACTAAATGCTTATGAGAAAGCTATTATCCATAAATAAAGACTAATGACCTACCACCACCCCTTTTCCCTCTTTAGAACTAAAGCATCATTAGGCTGGGTGCAGTGGCTAGTACCTGTAATTCCAGCACTCTGGGTGGTTGAGGCAGGAGAATCACTTGAGCCCAGGAGTTTGAGACCATTCTGGACAACATAGTGAGACTTCTTTCCCTCTCCCCCTCTCCTTTCTTTCCTTTCCCCTCCCTCTCTCCCTCCCTCCCTTCTCTCTCTTTCTTTCTTTCTGTCTCTGTCTCTTTCTTTCTTTTTGATGTCTTTTTTTTTTTTTAATTAAATTTTTAGTAGAGATGAGGTCTTACTATGTTGCCCAGGTTGTTAAACTCCTGGGCTCAAGCGATCCTCCTGGTTCAGCCTCTCCAAGTAATGGGATTACAGGTATAAGCCACTGCACTGGCCAAAAATGTCTTTAGTATGACTCACCAGAACTTATCATACTTAAGCCACCTCCCCCTCTCTTTGCATTGGCTATTGCTCAGCTCTGTACACGATCTACATAGTTGCTATAAAAGGAAAGTCATTTGAGAAGCCACTGATTTATAAATACCAACAATAAATATCAGTTCTGACCCTCCTAAGTTACTGCCGCAATGGGTCATCATGAACAGCAAAATACACCTTCTACATGGTACAATCTCAGTCATCCTGTACCACTTCCAGACCTTACATTCCAGAATGTGTTCACCCCCTGCCTACTGTATTATTTTTAATCAAACAAATGACAAAATAAAGAAAAGGTAAAGATGGCCTAATAAGCTTGTTTCACAGACAATGACCATTCCCAATTCTTACCAGAATGCCTTGATTACTGAGATAAGAACTGGCTGCTAGCCAGATATTTTACCATCTGTTATAATAAAACCACAAGGGTAAGAGATCATCCAGTGAAACTGCTTCATTTTCTAGATTTTAAAAATGTGAAGTCTAGAGGTAAAAGTGATGGGCTCAAGCTCATAATTCAAGTTAAAGCAGACTGAGAACACCCAGCTTTTAGTATAGCTTTAAAAACTCACACCTAACAGGAATGTGGGAACCCAAGTACCCAGGGAGCTAAAGCTATGGTTAAATCAGTCCCATTTCCCAAGCCACACTATCTTTACCCACAGACATATGATCTTTGGCACCAACAGGAAGAATGGACCACAAAATGTCCCAAAGAAGTAGCCAAGGAGGTAGAATCATGTGCCATGAGAACACAATGAGGACTTAGAAAGCAAACGGAGACCCCGATTTTAAAATGTCTGGCCTGAAGGAGATTTTCTTTTAAAGCACCTGAGGCCAGGCACAGCAGCTCACATCTGTAATCCCAGCACTTTGGGAAGCCAAGGTGAGCAGATCACTTGAGCTCAGGAGTTTGAGACCAGCCTATGGCAACACCAGCCTAGGGAACATGTTCAAACACTGTTTCCACAAAAAATACAAAAATTAGCCAGGCATGGTGACACATGCCTGTAGACCCAGCTACTTGGGAGGCTGAGGTGGGAAGATATCCTAAGCTTGGGAGGTCGAGGTTGTACCACTGCACTTCAGCCTGAGCAACAGAGTAAGACCCTGTCTCAAAAAATAATAATAATAAAAATAAAAAGCATCAGAGACAGAACATTAGAGCTAGAAAGTACTGTAAATGTTATCTCATTCAACTTGTCCCTTTTACAGATGACAAAACCTCCTTATTATAGTATAAACTTCCTTTTGCAGAAATACATCATAAATTACTAAAGAGAGAACATAGCTTTCCTATTTCTTAATCTTGGACTATAAGTGTAAAAGAGGCCAGGCACAGTGGTTCATGCCTGTAATGCCAGCACTTTGGGAGGCCAAAGTAGGTGGATCACTTAAGGTCAGGAGTTCCAGACCAGCCTGGGCAATATGGTAAAACCCCATCCCTACTAAAAATACAAAAATTTGCCACACGTGCTGGTGTGCACCTGTAGTCTCAGCTACCCAGCATGCTGAGGCATGAGAATCACTTGAACCTAGGAGGTGGAGGTTGCAGTGAGCTGAGATCGTGTCACTGCACTCTGGCCTGGATGAGAGAGTCAGACTCTGTCTCAAAAAAAAAAAAAAAAAAAGTAACAACAACAACAACAAAACCAAAACCAATCAAATTTTTAAAATAAATGTAAGAGAATAAAAGGAAAATGTTTAATTTGCAGCCCACATCTGTAAATCTTAATGATTCATACTGACATACAAAGACATGATAGATTATGGTCAGATAAAAAATGTCTGCATACATGTAAAAGCTAGCATCACGGTCAAATCACATCATAATCAGCATATACACACATCCATAATTTCTCCAGTAAAATAAAATTGTAAAAATCAGTGCAACATTCCCAAATGGTAAATTTGTTTCTGATGGGATATAATTCTGAAACTGCTGTCCATGTGTACTGGGGCTGAACAAAGAAGTAAAAGGATGTTAGATAGTGGGAACAAGGTTTCTCACTTTTGAAGATATTATAGATAAGCAAGAAAGGAAGGCATTATAAAAATGAATGCTGTGGTACTGAATTAAAGTCAGAGATGTCAATATAAGTTCCTGGTTATGATAGATGAAGAAATACAGAATCAGTTGTAGATATGTCTATATACAAAAGTCAGTGTGCATACATGTATTATCTAGCTCTGTTTGCCAAGAAGGACTAGAAGTTATGACACCCCAGTAGCAATGAACACACCCAGTGCCCAGATTTTGGTTTCTATATAGGATTCTCCAATGAAAAGCACAAGAGCTCCTTGGATAAATGGCTGATTCTACGGCTAGGGCATGGAAAATACAAGATGAATCTGGAACATCCTATAGTACCAGAAAGAAAGTGGTCAAAGAACAAAAGGATAAGGGCATATCACAGGCACATAAAAACCAACCAGAAAGAACTCCCACTGGCCAAAGCTGGAACAATTTGAGCAACATAATAAATAACATAGTTTTAAGTCACAATCCAAAGTATAAAATAAATATACATGAATCCTAGCTGGGTGCGGTGGCTCACGCCTATAATCCCAGCACTGTGGGAGGCCAAGGTAGGTGGATCGCCAGGTCAGGAGATCGAGACCATCCTGGCTAACACAGTGAAACCCCATCTCTACTAAATATACAAAAAATTAGCCGGGCGTGGTGGCGGGTGCCTGTAGTCCCAGCTACTTGGGAGGCTGAGGCAGGAGAATGGCGGGAACCCCAGGAGGCAGAGCTTGCAGTGAGCAGAGGTCGCGCCACTGCACTCCAGCCTGGACAACAGAGCGAGACTCCATTCCAAAAAAATAAGATACATGTGTTATACACATAAGTGGGAGAGAAGAGACAAACTTCCTCACAGAGGAATTCCAAACAATATATGTAGATACTCCCTGTTTCCAAGAGGTAGAGCTTAATTCCATACATCTCATACAACTCCCATTCCCTCCTTGAGAGTGGGCTAGCCTTACAATTTGCTTCCAAAAAATTTAATAGGGAAAAGGAAAAACAGTAACTCTATAATAGAAAAACCCGGCAAACATACTACTTAACCAAGCCATTAGGGTTAGCATCACCAATGATATTAGATGAATATCAAGTATCCTTGATAGGGTACTTTACCTCTGTGGTATTCTTCCTGAAACCCATAACATCAGTCTAATCATGAGGAAAACATCAGACAAGCTCAGATTACACATCATTCTACAGGATACTTGCCAGTATTCCTTAAGACAGTCAAGGGTCATGAAAACCACTGAAAGACTGAGAAATTGTCACAGACTAGAGGAGATGGGGACACATGACAACTAAGTGTAATGTGGTAGCCTAGATTGGATTCTGGAATAGAAAGAGGTCATTAGTGAAAAAATTGGTGAAATCCAAATAAAGTCTGGAGTTCAATTAATAGTAATATACCAATGGTGATGTCTTTAACAAGTGTAGTATGATAATATAAGGTGATAACAATAGGAAAAACTGGGTATATAAGAATGTATTTGCAACTTCTCTGTAAACCTAATGATTACAAAATATAAAGTCCACTAAAAAAATTGGTGCAGTATTAGAAAATCATATTTCAGAAATTAACAGGTAAAACTGCAATAGAGGGCAGGCATGGTGGCTCACACCTGTAGTCCCAGAACTTTGGGAGGTTGAGGTGGGCGGATTATCTGAGGTCAGGAGTTCGAGACCAGTACGGCCAACATGGTGAGGTCAGGAGTTCGAGACCAGTACGGCCAAAAATTAGCCAGGCATGGTGGCACACACCTGTAATCCCAGCTACTGGGGAGGCTGAGGCAGGAGAATCGCATGAACCTGGGAGGGGGAAGTTGCAGTGAGCTGAGATCATGCCGCTGCACTCCAGCCTGGAACACAGAGCGAGACTTCATCTCAAACATAAACAAAAACAAAAACTGCAAAAGAGATGAAGACCACTCTCTATGGAGAGAACTGACTAGCAAAAGAGAGTGCTTTGATATCTAGCAAGGGGTAGAACAAGGTTGTAGTAGGGCAAAAACAGGGAACCATCATGTGCCCAAGTCCTTCAGAAGCCTCAAAAACACTGTTTTATCAGCTGAAGACAGAAGCCAGTCCTATCTGCAGGGAAACGCTCCCTTTCCCAGTAAAACATTACAGGTCAGTTAACAGTCTTCAAACTAGGGTTACATCAATGACCGTACAACTGAACCACCATCATCTTGATGTGGATGTTGGGCTGAGGCTGCTTGACTAATCCCAGAGCCTGCTTCTAAGAAACCAGCAGTTGTAAAGAGAAACCACTTAAACCAAACAATACACTGCTTCATCAACAGGCCTCCACTTGGTTCTGGGCTTCCCAAGGGGAAAGGTAAAGGGACTTGGGAAAGCACCACTTTCAAAAATCTAATGTACATGGACATCTCCCAGTAGTTAAAGGTATAGCTAAGACTAAACTCCTGGACGCTTCTGATCTTTAGAGCAACCACCACTCCTTGTGCCTGGGAGTTGTGAGACATGAATGCCCTGGTGTTAGAAGGCAAAGCCTGGTGAAGGTCAACATGAAGATTATGGTGGAGGCCACTTCCAGATTTGGAGGTTGTGGGTTCAAATCCTTTAGGAAGGAAGATCAACCGATCTTCAAACCAGAACAGGAACCTCATATTTCCCCTGAGGATTAAGAAACAAAAGGGGTCTGGCTGCAGTCCACTGCTGAGCTATAAGCTGCAGGCTCGTATTTCATCTCTATAGAAAAGCTGGCTATGTACTGTCTAGCTTCTGTGAGAAAGGCTTGAAAGTGGACTGAAACATGTCCCAACAGTAGGCAGTGCAAAAGTCAGTATTATGCTCTTTTCAGGCTTGAACCATGGAGGGTGTCAAAGAGAAGGTGGTTCCTGCTGTGCCAGAAACTCTTAAGAAAAAGCGAAGGAATTTTGCAGAGCTGAAGATCAATTGCTAGAGAAAAAAGTTTGCCCAAAAGATGCTCTGAAAGGCAAGGAGGAAGCTTATCTATGAAAAAGCAAAGCACTGTCACAAGGAATATAGGCAGATGCACAGAACTGAAATTCAAATGGCGAGGATGGCAAGAAAAGCTAGCAACTTCTATGTACCTGCAGAACCCAAACTGGCGTTTATCATCAGGATCAGAGGTATCAATGGTGTGAACCCAAAGGTCTGAAACATGTTGCAGCTTCTTTGCCTCCATCAAATCTTTAATGGAACCTTTGTGAAGTTCAACAGGCTTCAATTAACATGCTGAGGATTGCAGAACCATATACTGCATAGGAGTACCCAAATCTGAAGTCAGTAAATGAACTAATCTACAAGCATGGTTATGGTAAAATCAGTAAGAAGTGAATTGCTCTGACAGACAACACCTTGATTGCTCGACCTCTTGGTAAATATGGCATCACCTGCATGGAAGATTTGATCATGAGATCTATACTTTTGGAAAATGCTTCAAAGAAGCAAATAACTTCCTGTGGCCCTTCAAATTATCTTCTGCATGAAGTGGAATGAAGAAAAAACTACCCATTTTGTAGAAGGTGGAGATGGTGGAAACAGGGTAGACCAGATCAACAGGCTTATTAGAAGAATGAACTAAGGCATCTACCATGATTATTTTTCTAATATAGCCAGTTAATAAACAGTACATGCTCTCAAATTGGAGAAAGAAAAAAAAAAGTCAGTATCATGAGCAGGTCTTGACATCTTTCTGTGTGTCTCTTAGAACTGCTAAGGTAGCAGTGTGTGCATACCATTGTGAAAAGAAGGAACTTTCAGTTGTCCTGGTGCTGATCTCTAGTCTCAACTTCTAGTCTGCACTGCCACATAATTTACTCAGCACAGTAGCCACGCTCCCCTGACACATGTGTGGGCACTCAGATTCTTTCACCCCATCTATCAACATGCCACCTACACCTCAGCACCTAAAGGGGAAAAGGGTAGAGACAGGCTCCAGTTCATTACCTTCTCAGTGACTTCTGATTTCTGAGGCTTAGACCCCACCAGCAGCAGAGCACTGCTGAAGGACAACCTCTGGAAACTTCGCATCCTTACCCATTCTCACTCTACCACCTCTTGCCTCAAATGTGCATTAGAAACTTGTTCCTTAGTATTTAGTATTATACCCAGGAATTTCCTTTTAAAATGCAAATGCCCCTCAAAAAACCTTAAATCTAATCATCAGAGCAACAAATCAGATCAATCAATGGGCACAATTTCACACAGGAGAGAAGAGAAGCCTAAGAAACGCACTGAAAGGAGAACTGAAGGGGAAACAACAAAGAAACTATTCCTATTTCACAATTTTTCCACATTATGCCCTATTTCAAAAATATGAGGTTTTCCTTTAAACACGGGGAGGGAAGAGTACAGCAATCATTTAATCACTTATTTATTTCCCTCAAATCTTAGGAAACAAGGATTCCTGCTTCCCAAATCCAGGAAATCAGTGCCATGGAATTAAAAGAGTAAAAACCTGGCTGGGGCTGAAAAATGAAAATCTGTTCAGAATGAAAAAGGAAAAAGCAACTCTCCCATAATTGGACTGGGAGGACAGACACAGATAAAGACAAGTACAAAGTTAAGAGGGAATATTATTTCTCCCAAGGTCATGCAGCAGCAGTAAAATGTCCTAATGACCCTCTCTGTGTGTGGCTACTGCCTTAGTAGCAATAACGCTTCCAGACCTGGTTTGCTATAGCCATCTACTACTGAGGATACCCAGTTGCTAAACTGCCCTTGCTTCATGTCAACACCTAAACCCTAATTATTCCTGTTTTACCTAATCCTGTCTCAGAAACAGCAACCAATCCAGAACTGACCCCTGTCCCACCAAGCATCCCTTAAAGCTTCCTCAGAATCCTTTAGCTAGAACCCAAGCCCTACAAAAGATGCTTCCCTCCTCCTTCCTGTTCCACGGCATTCCACAGTTACTCTGAAGTGCCTTCACTCACTGCATCATTTCAATAATCTGATTTTGTCAAGACTACAGGCTTGCTCCTGGTGATCTTTGAACCCAGATGCCTTCCTCTCCTCCTCCTCCTCCTCCTCCCAGCTCACAGATGCAGAGACCCCATCACCCCTTTCCTTACAGTCTTCCCTCTTGCATGACTGCCCTCCCCTAAAATAGGCCCACCCAGCTCAGCCATCAGCTGACACCATAAGGAAGAAGAAGAAATGTATTCATTCAATAATAAGGGCATCAGAAAAGATAGAGAAGGAACGACCCTGACAATACAGGAAAACCAGGAGTCTATGGTGTTCTAGAAGCCTAGTGACAAGTGTTCCAAGAGGACAGAGTCACCAGCTGGGTCCAGTGCTGCTAGTAAGTCAAGTCAGTAGATCACTAAGGACAAACCATTGGATGTAGCAACACAAAGGTCACTGGAGAGCTTGAAAAGAGCAGTCAGTTTCAGTGGAGTACTGGGGATAGAGAGCTACATAGAATTTGTGAGAGTAAGAGATCAGGAGGTGGAGACAATTATTATTGGTACATTTGCAAAGAAGTTTTGCTACGAGGGCAGAGAGATGAGGAAGAAGCTATTAGAGGAAAATTAAGAATACTGCATTATTCGTTAACAGCAAGAAATTTAAAACAACTCAAATGTCCATCAGTAGGTACACAGAATATAGACATAGAAGGATCTTCATTTCTTCTATATCACAGAACAAATGAGGATTTCCATTAACTTTTTTTTGAGACAAAGAGTCTCACTATGTCACTCAGGCTGGATGGAGTGTAGTGGCATAATCATGGCTCACTGCAGCCTTGACCTCCCAGGCTCAAGTGATCCTCCCACCTCAACCTCTTGAGTAGCTGGGACTACATATAGGCACTTGCCACCCTGCCTAATTTTTTACTTTTTGTAGAAATGGGGTCTCCCTTTGTTGCCCAGGCTGGTCTTCAACTCCTGGGCTGAAGTGATTCTCCTGCCTCAGCATTACAAAGTGCTGGGAAGATAGGCATGAGCCACCACATCTGGCCTCCATTACTTTTTAAGAGTGCTCTCTAGGATATACATATTAAGTGAAAAAAAGTGGCCAGGCACAGTGGCTCACACCTGTAATACTTTGGGAGGTCGAGGTGGGTGGATCACCTGAGGTCAGGAGTTCAAGATCAGCCTGGCCAACACGGTGAAACCCCGTCTCTACTGAAAATACAAAAATGAGCCAAGCATGGCGGTGTGGGCCTGTAGTCCCAGCTACTCGGGAGGCTGAGGCAGGAGAATCGTCTGAACCTGGGAGGCAGAGGTTGCAGTGAGCCAAGACAGCACCACTGCACACCAGCCTGGGTGACAAAGCAAGACTCTGTCTCAAAAAAAAAAAAAAAAAAGATGAAGATCAATATCTGTAGTTATAAGTTTCTATTAGAAAAGGGGCAAATTTATATACATTTGATAGTGTGTGCTAAAAGAAAAAAACAATGAATAAAAATGAGTACCCTATAGCAGGAGGATGGGACTAGCTGAAGGGGGCAGGGATGGACATATATTATATCCATCTAAATGTATTATGTAAATAAGTTTTGACTTAGGAATCATAAAATGTTTCACATATTCAAAAAATAAAATTAGGTCAAGGTGGGACACCGTAAAAATGGAGATAAGTAAATTCCCTAGGATGGTGACTGGCACAAGGCAGGTGCTCAATAAGGAGCAAACTGTTAATGCGAAAGTACTTAGCACCATAAGTAGCATTAAAAAACTGTTTACTGTGTTGCCCTGTTGGAAGTTAGAGTCACTGTTAAGGATAATATCTGAGGATCAGGTGTGTCTCATTTAACCTGGAGAACTACAACAATGACAGTAAATTAAAGGCAGAAGAGACCTCCTTACTAAGATATGTTAACATTTAATATTGCTAATTTAAATATAAATTATTGTAGAGCACAGTGGTTCATGCCTGTTGTCTCCAGCCTCTCAGGAGGCTAAGGAGGAAGGATCACTTGAGCCCACAAGAATAGCAACACAGCTACACCCTGTCTCTATAAAAAAATTTAAAAATTAGCTGGGCATCATGGCACATGCCTGTAGTCCCAACTACTCAGGAGGCTGAGGTGGGAGGACTGCTTGAGCCCATAAGTTTGAGGCTGCAGTAAGCTATGACTGTGCCACTGCACTCCAGCCTGGATGACAAAGTGAGACCCTGTCTCAAATACAATAATACATTTTAAAATAATGATAAATTATGTTGATAACATCTGCCTTTGATAAGACTGGACACTAACTTCTTAATGGACACCATCTTTGGTAGGGAAGATATACACAACAAAACAGTAACAGTTTTAAAATCCATAACACTACTTTATAGGAGTCTGCTCTGCAGACCAACCACCTCCATCAAGATCATGTGGTTTATGTGTTAAAATACAAGGCCGGGCGCGGTGGCTCAAGCCTGTAATCCCAGCACTTTGGGAGGCCGAGACGGGTGGATCACGAGGTCAGGAGATCGAGACCATCCTGGCTAACACGGTGAAACCCCGTCTCTACTAAAAAATACAAAAAACTAGCCGGGCGAGGTGGCGGGCGCCTGTAGTCCCAGCTACTCGGGAGGCTGAGGCAGGAGAATGGCGTAAACCCGGGAGGCGGAGCTTGCAGTGAGCTGAGATCCGGCCACTGCACTCCAGCCTGGGCGACAGAGCAAGACTCCGTCTCAAAAAAAAAAAAAAAAAACATATTCCTTAGCCACTATCTGCAATGAACTAAAACAGGTTTCATATATAGAATCTAAGAGTTTATAACAACACCTACAAAAAGGGGGAAATCAAATCAAACCTTTAATTCTTCTTCTTCATTAATTTCATTGAAAGCAACGAGAGCATCACGTTCTTACTCTAACAATTGAAAATTAAAGGTAAAGAATTAAGCATTTAACCAGCCTTTCTGGTAGAAATTAAATTTCAAGATAAGTCACTGTTGATGAAGAAAAGGATTCCTCCACTTCAAAAGAATTCCAGCTAATAAAAGTAGAAGGAATCACTATTTTGTAACTTCTAATGAAATGATTTAGGCAATCATCACAAATTGATGAAACCGCTATGCAAAATATTGATTGATGGGTAAGACCTCTGCAATGGAGGGATCAGCCTGTTACCACCTGAATCCTTTAATCTTAGCATCACTAAGAGCTAAAAATTTTTGAACAGTCAAAATAATGTTGAAAAAGAAGACTAACTTATTCCTGATGTCAAAACTTATCACAAGGTGGCCCGGCACGGTGGCTCATACCCGTAATCCCAGCACTTTGGGAGGCCGAGGCGGGCAGATCACTTGAGGTCAGGAGTTTGAGACCAGCCTGGCCAAACATGGTGAAACCCCCGTCTCTACTAAAAATACAAAAAACTAGCCGGGCATTGTGGTGTACCACTGTGGTCCCAGGTACTCAGGAGGCTGAGGCAGGAGAATCGCTTGAACCCAGCGGGGACAGAGGTTGCAGTGAGCCAAGATTGCGCCACGGCACTCCAGCCTGGCGACAGAGCAAGACTCCATCTCAAAAACAAACAAACAAACTAGTGTGGTATTGGCAGAAAGACAGACATATAGACCAACGGAATAGAAGAAAGTGCCCAGAAACAAACCTTGTGTATATGGTCAAATGATTTCAACAAGGGTGCCAAAACAACTCAACGGTGAAAGGACAGTCTTTTCAAAAAACGATGCTGAGAAAACTGCATATCCACATGCAAAAGAATGAAGTTGGACCCTTACCTTACGCCATATACAAAAATTAACTCAAAATGGATCAAAGACCTAAACATATGAGCTAAAATTCTAAAACTCCTAGAAAAAAGCATAGGGGAAAAGCTTCATCACATTGGATTTGGCAATGGTTTCTTGGATATGACACCAAAAGCTAATAAATTGGACATCAGAATCAAAAACTGTGCATCAAATGACACAATCAACAGAGTGAAAAGGCTACCCATGGAATGAGAGAAAATATGTACAGATCATATATGTCATAAGGGGTTAGTATCTCAAATATATAAAGAACTCCTAGAACTCAACAGAAAACACAACCTGATTTCAAAATGGGCAAAAGACTTGAATACACATTTCTATAAAAATACAAATGGCCAATTAGCACTTAAAAAGATACTTAACATTACTAATCTCTGGGGAAATGCAAATCAAATCACAATGAGATACCACCTCACACCTATTATGATAGCTACTACTAAAAAAAAATGCTTAGTTGCCCTTGGTGAAAGCTTTTGCTTCCTAGAGACATCAGAAAATGCCAAATGTTGGTGAGGACGTGGCGAAATTAGAAACCTTGTGTGCTGCTGGGAATGTAAATGGTGCAGCTGCTATGGAAAACAATACGATTCCACAAAAAATTGAACGTAGAATTGACAAATGATCCAGCAACTCTACTTCTAGGTATATAACCTAACGATCTGAAAACAGAGTCTCAAAAAGATATTTGTACACCCATGTTCATTCACAGTAGCATTATTCACAATAGCCAAAAGGTAGAAGTAACCCAAATGTCCAGTAAAAGATCAATGAATAGGCCAGGCACGGTGGCTCAAGCCTATAATCCCAGCACTTTGGGAGGCCGAGATGGGCGGATCACAAGGTCAGGAGATCGAGACCATCCTGGCTAACACGGTGAAACCCTGTCTCTACTAAAAAATACAAAAAACTAGCTGGGCAAGATGGCGGGCGCCTGTAGTCCCAACTACTCAGGAGACTGAGGCAGGAGAATGGCGTCAACCCGGGAGGTGGAGCTTGCAGTGAGCTGAGATTCGGCCACTGCACTCCAGCCTGGGCAACAGAGAGAGACTCCGTCTCAAAAAAAAAAAAAAGATCAATGAACAAAATGTAGTATATACATACACCAAAATATTATTCAGCCTTTAAAAGTAAGGAAATTCTGATACATGCTATAATATGGATGAACCTTGATAATGTTAAATGAAATAAACTAGTCCCAAATGGACAGATACTATATAATTCCACTTATGTGAGGTATGTAAGGGAGTCAAAATCAGAGACAGTAGTATGGCGGTTTCCAATGGCTGGGGTGAAGGGAAATGGAGAATTATTAATGGGTACAGAGTTTCAGTTTTGCAGATGAAAGGAGTTCTAGAGGTAAACAATGGTGATGTTTGTGAATATACTTATTGCCAGTGAACTGTACACTTAGAAATGGTTACAATAAATTGTACGTGTTATTTTACCATAATTAATCAAAACAAAAACAAAAACATCAGAGGCCTAGTGATTCTGTTATTTGTTGAAGGCCAATCAGTAATTTATTATGTGGCAGAATTAGAATTAGAAGTCAGATCTTCTTTACTCCTGGTCTAGTGCTTACTGATGATACCTTGCAACACTCCCACCCCACCCCTGGTCAGTTCTGAGATTCCACTAATCAGAAAATAATTAATACTCATAGAGAAAATACTTCCTGGCAGAAAAGATGGAAATATTATCCTAATAATTTAAACTTCTATAGCCTATGAAAAAAGCATAATCTGAGTGGGTAATAGCACTACCACAAAAAAACGTAATATAGCATGAAACTATACTTAAGAATTTTAATTACTAATTTAAATTTCAAAGTACAATTGTGTTTAAGAATATGCAGGAAATCAAAATGATAGCTACAGTACATTAAGAGGCAAATCTACACAGCTGGCATAAAATCATTTTGGCATTAATGTTGAGAAGCACTTAAATATAACATTGGATAAAAAGGCTTAACATTTAAATATTGTCCATTTTGTATGCAAATAGGAAGACAAATGGCTGGTATTCTTACTCCTCCAACACTTCTTTTTCTTTTTGTTTTTGGTTTTGCTTTTTTGAGTCTCACGCTGTTGCCCAGGCTGGAGTGCAGTGTCATGATCTCGGCTCACTGCAACCTCTGCCTCCTCGGTTCAAGCGATTCTCATGCCTCAGCCTCCCAAGTAGCTGGGAGTACAGGTGTCTGTCACCACGCCCAGTTAATTTTTGTATTTTTGGTAGAGACGGGGTTTCACTATGTTGGTCAGGTTGGTCTTGAACTCCTGACTTCAAGTGATCAGCCCACCTTGGCCTCCCAAAGTGCTGGGATTACAGGTATGAGCCACCGTGCCCAGCCTCCTTCACCAGTTCTGGTGAATTTACCAACCAGTATAATTGGGACATACTTGGTGCATCTTGATACCGTGAGATTTTCATCAAAGGGTAAAATGTAGAATAAGATATTCAAGAAATATTTCCAAGTATTTATTAATTAAATAACCAGAAAGTCAAATTCTAGACTACCAACTAATTACCTAATTCACACTTTTTTTTTTGATGAAGTTTCACTCTTATTGCCCAGGCTGGAGAGTAATGGCATGATCTCGGCTCACGACAACCTCCACTTCCCGGATTCAAGCTATTCTCCTGCCTTAGCCTCCCAAGTAGCTGGGATTGCAGGCATGCGCCACCACACCTGGCTGTTTTTTTTGGTTTTTTTTGGTTTTTTTTTTTTGTTTTTTAAGTAAAGATGGGATTTCACCATTTACCAGGCTGATCTCGAACTCCTGACCTCAGGTGATCCACCTGCCTGGGCCTCCCAAAGTGCTGGGATTACACGTGTGAGCCACCATGCCCGGCTACCTAATTCAACTTTAAATTCCAACATTTAAAAACAACAACCACCCATTCCTCTGGTACATCTTCCAAAGTGAGGTTTAACTTCTACAGAGCTAATGTGTTAGTTTTGAACAACTAAAAACAAAGTAAGATATAAGCCTCATTGGTCTTTTAAAAGAAATTCAAACCCTATCTTGGATACAATTATGAACAAAAAGTATAAGACATCATTACTGATGGTAACTAGTTACTCCTAGTGAAAGCTTTTGCTTCCTAGAGATCTTAGATAATACATTGTGTTAACTCTGCTCTCTCTTCCCTCTCCTCCTGAAAGAGGATGGTCTTTGTTTCTGGCTTCAAGGAAACTGCTCCCCATCAATATCACAAACCTAGCTGGACCACTGCAAGAACCAGCAGAACAAATAAAATAGCAACCTCTCCCCCTCAGCATTCTCTCCAAAAAGAACTACACTAGCTCTTTAGTCATCAAATTCACTGACAGAAGTCAGAGTTGAATATAGCAACAACTCTGAACTTCCTAAATGTTTCTCGTTTTTCCCTCCTCCTCCCTCCCCCCCCTTTTTTTTCCTATTTCTTCCCACTATCTTCTTCATTTCTTTGGTCTTATCCAACTTTACCAAGCATCCCTTCTTTCTCATCTCCACCACATGCCCTTCATGGGTCAAGGTATTTTCCTGGTTCAAATGTGAGCACAGAGCTTTGGGGACATTAATTCAGCACCAGACTGAGTAGGTGCTGAATTAACATCTCTATCAACATCTCTCATGGGGTTACTTAGAACTCCCTCATGGCCATCGGGACATCTCAGTCCTACAAAAGGCAGTCAAACCACTCACCCACATCTGATGTGCAGAGTATACACATGTTCTCTTGGTCAGACATGCTGAAGTTGTACACCTTGATCCGTGATGGTTAGCTACTCGACTCTCTTACAGATGACCAGTGGGTGTTAATCTTCATCAAAGAGTATTGTGATCTCCAATCTGTCTCCCATTCTTTCCCACAGAATGCCAAAAGTGTACTAGTCATGCTTAACCAGAGTTTGTGCTTTTGCCCACCTTCTTTCAATTTAGAAATGAAGTATCTTCTCCCAATCACCAAACATGAATCTAATTTAGTTAAAAGACTAAATCTGGTAAAGTTTCCCATATTTGGGAAAGCCCTTCCAGCCTATCCTACTTCAAAGGTTATTATTTCTTACTGTTCATTATTTTTTCTTATTGAGAGGCTTCTTTTTTTTTTTTTGAGACGGAATCTCTGTCACCCAGGCTGGAGTGCAGTGGCACAATCTTGGCTCACTGCAACCTCCGCCTCTCAGGTTCACGCCATTCTCCTGCCTCAGCCCCCCGAGTAGCTGGGACTACAGGCACCCACCACCACGCCCAGCTAAGTTTTTGTATTTTTAGTAGAGATGGAGTTTCACCGTGTTAGCCCGGATGGTCTCGATCTCCTGACCCCAAGATCCGCCCGCCTCGGCCCCTCCCGAAGTGCTGGGATTACAGGTGTAAGCCACTGCACCCGGCTGAGAGGCATTTTTTAACAGATTCTTTATTTTTCTCTTTTCCAAGACAGGGTCTCTGTTTGCTGCTCAGGCTGGAGTGCAATGGTGCTATCACAGCTCACTGTAGTCTTGACCTCCTGAACTCAAGCAATCTTCCCACCTTTGCCAGCAAAGTAGCTAGGACTACAGGTGCATGTCATCATGCTCAGCTAATTTTTAAATTTTTTTGTAGAGATGGGGGTCTTCCAATATATTGCCCAGGCTGGTCTCAAACTCCTGGGCCTCAAGCGATCCTCCTGCCTCAGGCTCTCAAAGTGCTGGAATTACAGGCATAAGCCACTTTGCCCGATCGTATTTTATTTTTTTTTACAGCAGTTTTAGGTTCACAGCAAAACCAAAAGGAAGGTACAGATATTTCCCCCACATATGCACATCAACACAACGCACCACAGTAGTACTATTTGTTACAATCAATGAGCCAACACTGACATGCCATTATCACCAAAATCAATAGTTTATGTTAGGGCTCACTCTATGTTGTACATTGTATGGGTTTGGACAAAAGTACAATGACACGTATCCCCTATTATATTAATATATCAGGCGGGGTGTGGTGGCTCACGCCTGTAATCCTAGCACTTTAGGAGGCCGAGGTGGGAAGATCACGAGGTCAGGAGTTCCAGACCATCCTTACCAAAATGGTGAAACCGCATCTCTACTGAAAATATAAAAAGAAGCCGTGTGGTGGCGCACACTTGTAATCCCAGCTACTCGGGAGACTGAGAAAGGGGAACTGCTTGAACCCGGGAGGCGGAGGTTGCAGTGAGCCAAGATCACGCCACTGCACTCCAGACTGGGCGACAGAGCAAGACTCCGTCTCAAAAAAAAAAAAAAGTGGTATTCAGAATACTTTTCACTGCCCTAAAAATCTGTATTCTGCCTATTCATCTCTCCCTGCCCCCAGTTCTGACAACCACTGATCCTTTTACTGTCTCCGTAGTTTTATCTTTTCCAAAATGTCATAGAGTTGGAATCCGACAGTATGTAGCCTTTTCAGATCAGCTTCTTTCACTTGGTAATACGCATTTAAGGTTCTTCCATGTGCCTTAATGGCTCATTTCTTTTTAGCGCCGAGTAATACTCCATTGTCCAGGTGTACCACAGTTTATGTGTCCACTCACCAACTAAAGGTCTTCTTCATTGCATCCAAGTTTTGGCAATTATAGATAAAGCTGCTATAAACATCTGTGTGCAGGTTTTTGTGTGAATATAAGTTTTCAACATCTCTGGGTAAATACCAAAGAGCACAGCTGCTGATGGGAGGGTAAGAGAATGTGGCTGTACCATTTTGCATTCCCACCAGCAGTGAATGAGAATTCCTGTTGCTCCACATTCCTGCCAGCATTTGGTATTGTTGGCGTTTGGGATTATGGCCATCTTAATAGGTGTATAGTGATATCTCATAGTTGTTTTAACTTGTATTGTCCTGAAAACATATAATGGTGAATATCTTCTCATAAGTTTTCATATGCCATGCCATCTGTGCAACTTTGGTGAGATGTCTGTTTAGGTCTTTGGCCCACTGTTTAACTGTTTGTTTGTTTGTTTGTTTTTGAGACGGGAGTTTTGCTCTTGTTTCTCAGGATGGAGTGCAATGGCGCGATCTCGGCTCACCGCAACCTCCACCTCCCTGATTCAAGCTATTCTCCTGCCTCAGCCTACTGAGTAGCTAGGATTACAGACATGCACCACCACACCCAGCTAATTTTTGTATTTTTAGTAGAGACAGGGTTTCGCCATGTCAGCCAGGCTGGTCTTGAACTCCTGACCTCAAGTGACCCACCAGCCTCAGTCTCCTGAAGTGCTGGGATTACAGGTGTGAGCCACCTCGCCCAGGCCTGCATGTAATTCTTTTCACACTTTTTTTTTTTGGAGATGGAATCTCACTCCAAATATTGTTTCTGTCACTCAGGTTGGAGTGCTGTGACACAATCTCAACTCACTGCAACCTCTACCCGCCGGGTTCAAACGATTCTCCTACCTCAGCCTCCTGAGTAGCTGGGACTACAGGTGCACACCACTATGCTCAGCTAACTTTTGAATTTTTACTAGAGATGAGGTTTCACCATGTTGGCCAGGCTGGTCTTGAACTCCTGATCTCAGGTGATCTGCCCGCCTCAGCCCCCTAAAGTGTTGAGATTACAGGCGTGAGCCACTGTGCCTGGCCTTTTTACACATTTTTGAAATTCAATCTGCTAATATTTTGTTGAGGATATGTGCATCTAGGTTCATGAGAAATAGTTTTATAGTTTTCCTGTAATTTTTGTCTGGTTTGGGTATTAGAGTAATGTTGGTCTCACAGAAGGAGTTAGGAAGTATTCCATTTGCTTCTATCTTCTGAAGGAAATTGCAGAGAATTCGTATAGGCTGGGTGTGGTGGCTCACACCTGTAATCCCAGGAAGATTGCCTGACCCAGGAGTTCAAGACCAGCCTGGACAACATGGCAGAATACCATCTCTATCAAAAGAAAACTAGCCAGATGTGGTGACACAGGCCTGTAGTCCCAGCTACTTGGGAGGCTAAGGTGAGAGGATCATTTGTGCCTGGGAGACGGAGGTTGCAGTGACCTGAGATCACTGCATACCAGCCTGGGCAACAGAGCAAGACTCTGTTTCAAAAAATACATAAAAAGAGAATTAGTATAATTCTTCATTAAATGTTTGGTAGAATTCACCGGAAAACTCATTTGGCCCTGGTGCTTTCTGTTGCAGAAGTTTAATTATTGATCCAATTTCTTTAACAGATAAAAAAGCCTATTCAAGTTGTCTATGTTTTCTTGAGCAAGCTTTGGCAAATTGTGTATTTCAAGGAATTATTCCATTACATCTAGATTATCAAGTTTGTGGGCACAGAGTTGCTCATAATATTTCTTAATTATCCTATGTTGGCCATGCTGATCTTGAACTCCTGGGCTCAAGTTATCATTCTGCCTCAGACTCCCAAAGTGCTGGGATTATAGGCGTAAGTCACTGTGCCTAGCCTCAATATTTAAAATATTTCATTCCACTCTCTTCTTGATTGCATTTCTGAGGAGAAATCATATATAATTCTTACTGTTACTCCTCCATAGGTAAGGTATTTTTTCCCTTTGGCTTCTTTCAAGATTTTTCTTTATCTTTGATTTTCTGCAGTTTGAGTATGATATGCCAGATGTCATTTACTGGGCATGTCATTTTCTGGGCATTATCCTGCTTGGTATTCTCTGAGCTTCCTGGACCTGTGATTTGATGTCTGACATTAATTTGGAGAAATTTTCGGCCATACTGCTTCAAATAGTGTTTCTGTTCCTTTCTCTATTCTCCTTCTGTTATTCCCATTATGTGTTACGCTACGCCTTTTGTAGTTGTCTCATAGTTCGTGGATACAGCAGTCCTCCCTTACCCATGGAAAATAAGTTCCCAGACTCCCAGTGGATGCCTGAAAGTATGGAAAGTACTAAATCTTATATATATGATGTTTTTCCCTATACATACATACCTATGATAAATTTTGACTTATAATTAGGCACAGTAAGAGGTTAACAATAACTGATAATAAAACAGAACAATTTCAACAATATGCTAGTATCACTACTCTTGCATTTGGGGGCATTATTAAGTAAAACAGGAGTTACTTCAACTCAAGCACTGCAATATCCCAACAGTTGATCTGATAACCAAGATGGCTACTAAGTGACTAACAAGTGAATAGTGCATACACGTGGATATGCTAGACAAAGGGATGATTCATATCCTGGGCACGATGGAATGCCCCTGAGAATGGAATGCAATTTGAAACTTAAGAATTGTTTATTTCTGGAATTTTCCATCTGATATTTTCAGACTGTGGTTGACTATGGGTAACTGAAACCATGGAAAGTGAAACTGTAGATAGGGTGGTGCGAAGGCTACTGTATTCTGGTTTTTGTTTTGTTTTGTTTTTTAAATGGAGTCTCACTCTGTCGCCAGTCTGGAGTGCAGTGGCGTGATCTTGGCTCACTGCAACCTCCGCCTCTTGGGTTCAAGCGATTCTCCTGCCTCAGCCTCCCGAGTAGCTGGAACTACAGGCGTGTACCACCATGACCAGCTAATTTTTGTATTTTTAGTAGAGATGGAGTTGCACTATGTTGGCCAGGATGGCCTCGATCTCTTGACCTTGTGATCTGCCTGCCTTGGCCTCCCAAAGTGCTGGGATTACAGGCGTAGCCACAGCTCCTGGCCCTGGGTTTGTTTTTATAAGCAATGAGGTCTCACTATGTTGCCCAGGCTGGACTTGAACTCCTGGGCTCAAGGAATGTTCCTGCCTCAGCCTCCCAAATAACTGGGACTACAGACACACATCACTGTACCTGGTTTGTTCTATTTTTATTCAGCCTTTTCTCTCTTTTTCAGTTTTGGAATTTCTATTGACATATCCACAAGCTCAGAGATTTCCTCAGTTGTGTCCAGTCACTAACAAGCTCATCAAAGTCATTTTTCATTTCTGTTAATGTTTATCTCTAGCATTTTGATTCTTTCTTAGAATTTCCATCTCCCTGCTTACATTATCCATCTGTTCTTGCATGTTGTCTACTTTTTCCATTGAAGAACTCAGCATACTATTTACAGATTTTTAAAAAAATTCCTGGGCTAATAATGCCAACATGCCTGCCAAAACTGATTGTGATGCTATTCAATTTCTCCAAACTGTGTTTCTTGCTTTTTAGTATGCCCTGCTGAAAGGTAGACAGGATGTACTGGCTAAAAGAAACTGTAGTAAAGAAACCAGTAGTAACATAATGGTAAGGTGTGATTAGGTTTCAGTCTTTTGGTGAACCTACACTCCTGGACTATGAACTTCACCAGTGTTTCTCAGTCCCCCATCCCCCCATCTTTTTTTTGAGACAGGGACTCACTCTGTCACCCAGGCTGGAGAGCAGTGGCATGATCTTGGCTCACCACAACCTCCGCCTCCTGGGTTCAAGCCATTCTTGTGCCTCAGCCTTTCGAGTAGCAGGAATTACAGGCATGTAGCATCACGCCCAGCTAATTTTTGTATTTTTTGATAGAGACAGAGTTTCACCAAGTTGGCCAGGCTGGTCTCAAACACCTGACCTCAAGTGATCTACCTGCCTCGGTCTCCCAAACTGCTGGGATTACAGGAGTGAGCCACCATGCATGGCCTAATACATTTTATTATTTGCTTACTATTTATATATCTTGCCCTATCCCAGCAAAAAGAAGTATCTACTCAGAGAAATAGAAAGAACATTAGTGGCTGTCAGGGGCTGTAGGAAGGGAGGAAAGGGGAACGACCGCTTAACAGGTATGAGGTTTCCTTTTGGGGTGATAAAATACATTGGAATGAAATAGAGATAATGGTTATACAACACCATAAATGTACTAAGTAACACTAAACTGCATGCTTTAAAATGATTTATTATTATGTGGATTTTACCTCAATTAAAAAACATCCATAATAGTTTATAGTTAATAGTAATCTAGTGGAATGGTATGGAATTACTAAAAACTGTGTTTTTGAAAGTATTTAATGTTAAGGGGAAGAAGTTCTAAAACATTAGTGAATGGCAGAAAAAAGTAGGTTACATAAGGATACATAGCACAATACCATATTTAAACAACAAAAAAGTTTTTTGCTTTTAATACATGGATTTTAAAAAACTATGTGGAAATGCATACATTAATAGTGTTTAGGTCGGGCGCGATGGCTCACGCCTGTAATCCCAGCACTTTGGGAGGCTGAGGCGGGTAGATCACTTGAGGTCAGGAGTTCGAGACCAGCCTGGCCATCATGGTGAAACCCCGTCTCTACTCAAAACACAAAAATTAGTCAAGCGTGGTGGTGCACGCTTATAGTCCCAGCTACTACGGAGGCTGAGGCAGGAGAATAGCGTGAACCTGGGAGGCGGAGGTTGCAATAAGCCAAGATCGCACCACTGCACTCCAGTCTCGGCGACAGAGCGAGACTCCATCTCAAACTAAACTAAACTAAACTAAACTAGACTAGACTAGACTAAACTAAAAGCGTTTATATTTGGATGGCAGAACAAATGTTTCCTTTTCTCTTTAGACTTTATTTTCTATAATAAATCATGTCTTTCTTTTTATCAGAGCAAATACTTTTTTTTTTTTTTTGACATGGAGTCTTGTTCTGTTGCCCAGGCTGGAGTGCAGTGGTGCAATCTCGGCTCACTGCTGCAAGCTCCACCTCCTGGGTTCACGCCATTCTCCTGCCTCAGCCTCTCAAGTAGCTGGGACTACAGGCGCCCACTACCATGCCTGGCTAATTTTTTTTTTTTTTTTGTATATTTTTAGTAGAGACAGGGTTTCACTGTCAGGATGGTCTCGATCTCCTGACCTCGTGATCTGCCCTCCTCAGCCTCCCAAAGAGTTGAGATTACAGGTGTGAGCCACTGCGCCCGGCTGGAGCAAATACATTTTTAAAACAATTTAATCACAAGTAACTAATAAGTTTAGCAATGTGACTGATTTAAGTCTTCAACTAAGAAAACAAAACATAAAGTGATACAACTAAATGCAATAATTTCAACATTTCAATAACTATATTAAATGTGAATGGTCTAAACACACCAATTAGAAAACACAGATTGTTAGAATGGAGGAAAAAATAGATCCAACTACATGCTATCTACAAGAAACTCCAAATAAAATGATACATGTAGGTTGAAAGTTAAAAGATAAAGACCTTGTAAACACTAGTCAAAAGAAAGTTAAAGTGGCTATACTATTATCAAAAGTCTTCAGAGCAAAGAAAATTATCAGGGAAGAAAAGGGATATTACACATTAATAAATGGGTAATTCACCTAAAAGATAATCCTAATATGTTATGTACCTAACAACAGAGCTTCAAAATACATAAATTAAAAACTGATAACTGAAAGGAGAAAAAAAGTAACAACACAAACCCACAATTGTCGTTGGACCTTTTAACACTCCCTTCTCAGTAACAGATAGAACTAGTAAACAACAACAAAAATCAACAGATATAAAGGAATTGAACAACAAAATCAACCAACTGGATTGAACTGACATGTATAGAACACTCGTCTCAACAAAGCAAAATACACATGCTTTTGAAGTACACATGGAATATTCACCAAGAGAGAGAACATCTCCTGAGCCACAAACACCTTAATAAATGAAACAAAAAATCAAATCAGCCAGTGTGGTAGCTCAAGTCTGTAATCCCAGCACTTTGGGAGGCCAAGGTGAGAGGACTCCTTGAAGCCAGTAGTTTGAGACCAACTGGGACAACAAAATAAGACCCTGTCTCTACAAAAAATAAAAAGTAAAAAACAAGACAGGCATGGTGGTGTGCACCTGTAGTCCCAGCTACTTGGGAAGCTGGGCAGAGTGAGACCCTATCAGAAAGGGAAAGGGAAAGGAAAGGGAAAAGAAAAAAGAAGAGAATAGGAGAGGGGAAGGGAGGGGAGGGGAGGGGAGGCAGAGACGAGGCGGGGAGGGAGGGAGGGAGGGAAAGAAATCATACAAAGGATATTCTCTGACCACAATGGAATTAAACTAGAAACTATTAACAAAGCTGGGAACACATGCCTGTAATCCTAACACTTTGGGAGGCAGAGGCAAAAGGATCTCTTGAGCCCAGGAATGAGACCACCCTGGACAAGCTAGCAAGACTCCATCTTTACAAAGTAAAAATATTAAAAGAGAAACTAACATTAAACAAGATAAAAATTTCTAAACATTTGAAAACTAAACAACACACTTCTGCATAATCTATAGGTCAAACAGGAAGTCTCAAGAGAAATTAGAAGATATTTTCAGCTGAATGAAAATAAAAACACATTTCTGCATTCACTGCAGTGTCTAAATATTTTTAAAAAATACATTTCAGAAGTTGTGGGATTCAACTAAAAGCAACACTTAGAGGAAAATTTATAGTACTAAACATTTATAAATGAAGGTCTCAAAGCAATAATCTCAGTTTCGGCCGGGCGCGGTGGCTCAAGCCTGTAATCCCAGCACTTTGGGAGGCCGAGACGGGTGGATCACGAGGTCGGGAGATCGAGACCATCCTGGCTAACACGGTGAAACCCCGTCTCTACTAAAAAAATACAAAAAACTAGCCGGGCGAGGTGGTGGCGCCTGTAGTCCCAGCTACTCGGGAGGCTGAGGCAGGAGAATGGCGTGAACCCGGGAGGCGGAGCTTGCAGTGAGCTGAGATCCGGCCACTGCACTCCAGCCTGGGCGACAGAGCGAGACTCCGTCTCAAAAAAAAAAAAAAAAATTCTCAGTTTCTACCTTAAGAAATGACGAAATAAATCAAGAAGGAAGGAATTAATAAAGAGCAGAAATCCATAAAATTGAACACAGAATAGAGAAAAACCAATGAAACCAGAAGCTGATTCTTTGCAAAGACCAAGAAAATTGGGAAATCTATCAAAAGACAGAAAAAGAGAAGAGACACAAAATATCAAGAATGAAAAAAGGGATTATCATCAAACACAGATGTTAAAAGTATAATAAGATGATACTACAAACAACTCTATGAACATAAATTCAACTTCCTTGAAATTTCCCAACGTCACTCAAGATGAAATAGATTACCCGAATAGACCTATAACTATGAAAATAAATTGAACTAGTAATTGAAAACCTAAACACCTCCAGGTTCAAATGGTTTTGCTGGAAATTCTTTAGAAGAATAACACCAATTCTATACAATTTCTTACAGAAAAAAATGGTACAACATATCAGCCAGCATCCACAGAGCTGCACTGTCCAAAAAAGCAGGCCACTGGCCACATGTGGCTATTGAGTACTTGGGATGTAGCTACATCACATGTTGAAAAAATATTTTGGCTATATTCAGCTAAATAAAATGTATTATTAAACATTTTTTAAGTCCTCAAATAAGGCTCAGGTCAGAAATAAAATTTACTTTCATAATCACTTCTGATTTCTAAACATATAAGAGAAATTATGAAAATAAAAAGTAAAAATGACTGTGAAATCTACTGAACCAAAACCAAACCACTTTAGAATTACATTGCTTTCAAGATCATGTCAAAACAAACTACAAGCAAAACTCCTACAAATCTGGCCGGCACAGTGGCTCACGTCTGTAATCCCAGCACTCTGGGAGGCCGAGGCAGGTGGATTGCATGAGTCTAGGAGTTTGAGACCACCCTGGGCAACATAGCAAAACCCTGTCTTTACTCAAAATACAAATTAGCTGGGTGTAACGGCACGCACCTGTAATCTCAGCTACTTGAAAGGTTGAGGTGGGAGAATCACCTGAGCCTGGGAGGTCAAGGCTACAGTGAGCCAAGATCGTGCCACTGCACTCCTCCAGCCTGGGCAACCAGAAAAGAAAGAAAGAAAGAAAGAAAGAAAGAAAGAAAGAAAGAAAACAAAAGAAAGAAAGGAAGAAAGAAAGAAAAGAAACAAAACTCTTAGAAATTTTTTTTTTTTTTTTTTTTTTTTTTCTTGAGACAGAGAGTCTCGCTCTGTTGCCCAGGCTACAATGCAATGGCGCAACCTCACCTTACTGCAACCTCCGCCTCCTGGCCTCCTGGGTTCAAGTGATTCTCCTGTCTCAGCCTCCCGAGTAGCTGGGATTACAAGTACCCGCCTTTATGCTCAGCTAATTTTTGTGTTTTTGTAGAGATGGGGTTTCACCATGTTGGACAGGCTAGTGGTCTTGAACTCCTGACCTCTGGTAATCCACCCGTCTTGGCCTCCCAAAGTGCTGGGATTACAGGTGTTAGTCACCACGCTGGGCCTGGAAATCCTAAGAGGAAGCTGGCAGGATATTAGTTACTACAAAGTGAAATCCAGACTGGACAGAGTGATTCACATCTGTATTCCCAGCACTTCAGGAGGCAAACAGGAAGAATTGCTTAAGGCCAGGAATTATAGATCAACCCTGGCAATGCAGTGAGACCCCCGCTCCACAAAAAAGGTTTTGAAAATATTAGCCAGGTAGGTAGTCCCAGCTACTTGTGAGACTGAGGTGGGAGATTGTTTGGGCCCAGGAGTTCAAGGCTACAGTGAGCTATGATCCTGACACTGTCCAGTCTGGGTGATAGAGTGAGACACTCTATCTCAAAATAAATTAAAAAATAAAGTAAAGTAAAGTAAAACAAAATAAAATAAAAACAAAACAAAATTAAAAAAATCCAGAGGCCAGTAGGCTCACAACATTCCTTCTTGGGGCTGAATGTCCAATACTGACATTTCCTTTGTAAATAAAGGAAAGTATAAGCTCTTTAACAATAAAAGGAGAAAAATAAAAAGCTAAAGAAATATTTTTTCAAAATAAAAATCACAGAACAAACTAATGAATTTCTAACCAAAAAATATCCTTGTCATTTCAAGGTAAAACCCATTACATCATTATAAGGCTGATGTCAAACCATCATTACAGGAACAGAATGCAATCTGCTTTTCAATGAGAGATTATCCTCTTCAAAGATCCCCAGGCTAATGAGAGGTTTCTAAGAATGAAGTTGTGACTACATTCTGAACAGTAATTAAGGAATATAAACTGCATCAAAAACAAAGCTATTGGATAAAAGTTTAAAAGCCCGCCCTATACATTAAGATATCAATCACCATTATGTTAAAAAATAACCACACAGTTTTATAGCATATACCGATAATTTGAATAAAAGTCAATTATGCTTACTTCCTCATTTATAAGAAACATATTCCAGTCTGATCTAGGGACAAGTGTACACAATGTCACTTACTAAAAACTCCCATCACATAACAATTCAGTGAAATCTTAAGAATTTCTTACCTGAAATGGTTTCAGCACATATGTCAACATATTTTTTTTTGTAAAGAGAAAACACACATATCTAAGTTTTAAGTATTACTTTTTTATTCATTTTTAATATCTCTGAAATCAAGATGGATCATCTAATTAATATGTTCATTTAATATGGCAGTGGCTCTACCTCTCTCCCCTACAAGGAAAGTAATCATTAAACCAAGGATGCATATTAAAATTACTGTCACTTCAGAACTGGGGAAGTGCAGTAAGTTCTATTTGCAAATGTTTTACTCTGACAGGGCTATATTCCCTAAATAAGTAAAACACTTTAACTAGACCTGGCCTAAGCTATAGTCCTTACTAATGAATATATACAAAAAAGTTAAGGATTATATTAAGATACAAATTATGCTGAAATATGTAATCTTTAAAATGGTCAATGGTTTTACAACTATTTATTTTCCTTTTAACAGTAAGTATGCTAGTATTTTAATATAGAATTGTACTTGATTTTTAAAAATCTTTAAGGAAATATCACTACTCCCTTAAATTCAGAATTTCTGGAATCCAACATTTCAGACTAAAGAAGCTTCTGTTTAACAGAAGGGCGCTGGCTACTGTGAGTAAAAAAGATGCAGCCTTCAAATTATATTTTTGCCCTCTACCAAATCCTTTTCTATACATGTGTATGGTGTGTTGAGGAGTAAGAAAATTAATTATAAAGCAAACATCATTAGCACTAACAGCACACATTAACACTACTCACAGCCAAGTGACAAGGCAGTGTAAACATTTGATGCTTTACTGCCTGGACATGCAATATCTTGTTAATTACTACACTTTACAAAGGATCACTATTTCATCTGATTTTTAAATTTTTGACGGCCCATAGAAGGTTCAAGACCCACATATGTGCACTTTAGAGGTTAATCTGAACAGTACAGCCATTCCACATTGTTGTTGTTGAAACTGGTCTCACTCTGTCGCCCAGGTTGGAGTGCAGTGGAATGATCTTGGCTCGCTGCAACCTCCGCCTCCCAGGCTCAAGCAGTCCTCCCACCTCAGCCTCTCAAGTAGCTGGGATTACAGGTGTGTGTTACCATGCCCGGCTAATTTTTGTATTTTTGTTAGAGATGGAGTTTCACCACGTTGCCCAGGCTGGTCTTGGGCTCCTGGGCTCAGGCAATCCACCTGCCTCGGCCTCCCAAAGTGCTGGGATTACAGGTGTGAGCCACCATACTGGGCCTTCACACTGCCTTTGACTCACACAGAACTATCTGGAAATGACCACCAACCAACCAATCACCACCACCTGGTGGCAGTGCAACCAATGGCAGGTTTCCTTCTTCAAAGCTGAAATAGCCTATCATCTTGTAACATAACATTTTAGAATTTCAGATCTCATTTACATTTTGAAACATTCCTTCTAAAACATTTTCCATATAAGTCACAGCTTAGGTGAGCATTTCACTTATCAAAAATGAAATTTGGCAGGTTGCTGTGGCTCATACCTGTAATTCCAGCACTTTGGGAGGCTGAAGTGGGAGGATTGCTTGAGCCCAGGAGTTCAAGACCAGCCGGGCCACTTGGCAAAATCCTGTCTCTACAAAACAAAAACACAAACAAAAACCCATGCCTGTGGTCCCAGTTACTTGGGAGGCTGAGATGGGAGGACTGCTTGAGCCCAGGAGGTCGAGGCTGTAGTGAGCCATGATCACACCACTACATTCCAGCCTGGGTGACAAAGCAAGACACTCTCTCAAAAAAGAAAAAAACTCAAAAATGAAATCTTATTTTCAAGGGCTACTCATATTTCTGGTATTAGAGAATTCTAGAGATCAGAATTGAAACAGTGAGCATCTTATGCAGGATCTTCTAGAAGATGAAGCCTTTCTGAGTTCAACATAAAAGAACAATGTTCTAAATGTGGGGTTAATAAGCAAAAGGGCAAGATAACTGGGAGAAATGTCAGGCAGAATAGCATGTGAGTAGAAGACATTATGGATTCTAGTATGAAGAAGTTTGTATGAAACCACAGCTCCTTTTATAACATGATGTTAAGTAAAACATAAGCAAGAAATAAGGAAAGAAAGTCTCATATTACCTGATTAGGGAGGACATGCTACAAAATGGAGAAAGTAAAGGAAGAACTTACAACGGTTTGGGAAATAAACAGTATAGCTTACATAGTGCACCCAATAAGTTTCCTAACATGTGGGACATATTGTGGTTTAGGACCTTCATAAGGGGAGCTTCATTTCTAAACTCTGAGAAACCAAATGAATAATGCATAGGTTATTTACTCGACATGTGAAATGTCCCTAGGGACCCATGTGAGGTATTTAACAAGAACTACTTCAAGTAGTGGAATCCCCCTTAAGTACGAGATAACCAGACTACACTTGACTTAGCTTATTTCACAACCAGGACTCTGAGAGTTAGAGGAAACCATCATGGTACAGGGTAAATCTCTCCTTTGGAAATCTGGAAGGCGGCACTCTGTTAGTAGGAGATGAAGCATATTACTATTGGCATCCAGGCTAAAACAGGGACAATCACTCAAGCTGCTCACCCTTTGCCCAGAGTCCAACGTCCTATAGAACTGAGTATCTTCTAGCAGGCAGGAACTCTCTGGGGAAAACTGACACCCAACTACCTAAGAATAGCCTTGTCAATCTCAACTTCACCTCAATGCCCACTCACTCTGGAAGTAGAGAGAGGACTTCGGGACCATATACTCCACCCTCACTAAACTCTAACAAGTATTAACATCCTAGAACCAGTTTCCTTCTGAACCCCAATAGTAGTGACAGCCAAATTAATGACAAAGATAATAAAATTACTTTTGTTAATTTATAACTATAATTCATAACTAATTTACAACATTTACTAGACCTTAAGCCTCTCTGGTCTTTAGTTTTCTCATCCATAAAATGTAGCTAATATTTCACAAGGTAACATATGCAAAAAGCCCAAAATAATACCTGACAAATAGTAAGTACTAGACTTTGTTAGAACTTTCTACTATTTGTTAGTATTTGCTACTTAGATAAAAGCTAAGAAGCTAATCCTTCGATGGGGTGGAGTGGGAAGGGGTATCAAAGTCGAGGAAAAAAAAGATAAAATGCTAGGGTTTGAAAATAAATCTGCCAAAAATCAGATATTTATTAGTCTTGGACCTAGCAAGCTAGAAATTTGTGTGGTGGGGGACAGTGTTTATTATCAAGATAAACAGGTGAAGCCACAGATCTTTAGTGGGAGGCGGCCAGCGATCTTGTAATATGCCCCACACAATAAAGAAGTGTCCACATCACATGCCGAAAGCACGCCCACTGAGAAACTCTGAAAGAGCACAACGAAGCTGAAACAGGGTGGAGGAGACCTTTTACAGGAGACCTGTAAATGACTGAATACAGCAAAAATTCTTTCTAAGAGGAAACGTGAACTGAAACAATCTAAGAGTTATTACAAAAATAAAGGGAGTGGGTCGGGCGCAGTGACTCATGTCTGTAATCCCAGCACTTTGGGAGGCTGAGGTGGGCAGATCACGAGGTCAAGAGATTGAGACCACCCTGGCTAACATCATGCAACCCTTTCTCTACTAAAAATACAAAAATTAGTCAGGTGTGGTGCCATGCACCTGTAGTCCCAGCTACTCGGGAGGTTCAGGCAGGAGAATCGCTTGAACCCAGGAGGCAGAGGTTGCAGTGAGCTGAGATCACGCCACTGTACTCCAGCCTGGCAACAGAGGGAGACTCTGTCTCAAATAAATCAATGAATGAATGAATGAATAAATAAAGGGAGTGGATTCTTTCTAAAGAAGACCATCTAAAGATTATAGAAGCAGCTGGGTACGGTGGCTCACGCCTGTAATCCCAGCACTCTGGGAGGCTGAGGCAGGTGGATCACGAGGTCAAGAGTTCAAAACCAGCCTATTCAACATGGTGAAACCCCACCTCTACTAAAAATACAAAAATCAGCTGGGTATGGTGGCAGGTGCCTGTAATCCCAGCTACTCGGGAGCCTGAGGCAAGAGAATCACTTGAACCCGGGAGGCGGAGGCTGCAGTGAGCCAAGATCACGCTACTGCACTCCAGCCTGGGTGACAGAGCAAGACTCCATCTCAAAAAAAAAAAAAAAAAAAAAAGAATTACAGAAACAACCACCCCACCAAAAACAGAAACCTCCAAAAAGCAATCTTTTGCTGTTAAAACAGAAAATTTGTCCAAGTTTGTGCCTAGGCAACAGAGTCCCACAGTCCATACTCTTAACCACTATATTATGCTCAATAAGCTAGTAAGCCAAGTGAGCCAATCATGGTTATTACGGCAGTTTATTTTTTTCCATGTGCTTATGGCTAAGGTTTTATACATAATCTATTCACTTTCTGTTACTGATACTAGGGTATGTTTTATAACCAATAATAATTTGAATTCAATGAAATACAGTGCTTTATAAAATGGAACTAAACTGTTCACTGGAGCAGATAAAGGTTGGCAAACTATACCGCACAGAGCTCCAGCAGTCGCCCCAGACACACAAGGACTGGGAAACATAGGCCCACGGAGGCCTCCAATTCAATGAAACATTTCATTTTTATCCTTTCCCATTTTACAAGAAGGCATTCATATATACTTCTGTCAAGGAAAAGGTTCCATAGCTTAACAAAAATGCTTGAAAACTACAAAATCAAATGAATTATTAAAATCCCTTGAAGGCATTAGATTCCACAAAGTTCTGAGAAACAACTTACAGACTATAAGACCAAAAAAGGGTTTTTAAGTTAAAATTAGGAGTTTTAAGTTAAAAATTTAATGTTTTTGCCCCAATCATCTTCAAAAAGTTCATGGTGGGTAAGCACAAAATTAAATTTAAAAAAAAGAAAATGAAAAAAATTCATGGAAAATGAGTATTATGAAAAAACTATGCATGGATTTCAATCTTTTTTTGCATCCAAATAAACTCATACTAGCTTATTATAACAAATCTGAACAGCATCTAGTTTGAGGCACTAAGGAGAAGACATCAGTTCAAAAAAAAAAAACACTATCAGAGCAATATGAATTTTGCTAAAATTGAAGCAAAGGCAAACATCCAATTCATAGTGAAGTTTGAATCCACTATGGAAGATCACTGATGCTTTCCAAAAAGTTTACGGGGGCCAGGCGCGGTGGCTCACGCCTGTAATCCCAGCACTTTGGGAGGCCGAGGCAGGCGGATCACAAGGTCAGGAGATTGAGGCTACCCTGGCTAACACGGTGAAACCCCGTCTCTACTAAAAATACAAAAAATTAGCCAGGCATGGTGGCGGGCGCCTGTAGTTCCAGCTACTCGGGAGGCTGAGGCAGGAGAATGGTGTGAACCCGGGAGGTGGAGCTTGCAGTGAGCCAAGATTGCTCCACTGCACTCCAGCCTGGGCAACAGAGCGAAACATACATCTCAAAAACATACACACACACACACAAAGTTTACGGGGACAATGCCCCAAATAAATCAGCAGTTTATGAATGGATAACCTGTTTTAAGAAAGGACAACATGACGCTGGAGATGCCCATAGCAGCGGACCATTCACATTAATTTTGGAGGAAAAAATTAATCTTGTCTGTGCTCTAACTGAACAAGAGCCAATGATTAATAGCAGAAACAACAGCCAACACCACAGACATCTCAACTGATTCAGCTTACACAGTTCTGACTAAAAAATTAAAGGTGAGCAAACTTTCCAATCAATGGGTGCCAAAACTGTTGAACCCAGATTAGCTGCAGACAACAGCAGAGCTTTCAAATGGAAACCTTAAGCAAGTGGGATCAAAATCCTGAAGTATTTCTCAAATAACTACAACAGGAGATGAAACACGGCTTTACCACTGTGACCTTAAAGACAAAGCACAATCAAAGCAATGGCTACCAAGAGGTGGAAGTGGGCCAGTGAAAGCAAAAGTGGACCAGTCAAGAGCAAAGGTCATGGCAACAATTTTTTTTGGCTCCTCAGGGTATTTTGCTTGTCAACGTTCTAGAGGGCCGAAGAACACTAATAAGTGTTTTGAGAGCGGGGCACAGTGGCTCATGCCTGTAATCCCAGCACTTTAGGAGGCTGAGGCAGGAGGACCACTTGAGTCCAGGAATTGAGACCAACCTGGGCAACATAGAGAGGTCCCGTCTCTACCAAAAAAAAAAAAAAAAAAGTATGATGGCACATGCCTGTAATCCCAGCTGTTTGGGAGGCTGAGGCAAGAGGATCGCTTGAGTCCAGGACTTCGAGTCCAGTGAGCTATGATCGTTCTACTGCACTCCAGCCTGGATGACCAATGAAAAAAAAAAAAAAGGAAAGAAAGAAAGAGAGGCCAGGTGCAGTGGCTCACGTCTGTAATCCCAGCACTCTGGGAGGCCAAGGTGGGCAGATCACCTGAGGTCAGGAGTTCAAGAACAGCCTGGCCAACATGGTGAAACCCTGCCTCTACTGAAAATAACAAAAAAGTACTCGGGTGTGGTGGTGAGTGCCTGTAACCCCAGCTACTCAGAAGGCTGAGGCAGGAGAATCGCTTGAACCCGGGAGGCAGAGGTTGCAGTGAGCCGAGATCGTGTCACTGCACTCCAGCCCGGCGACAAGAGCAAGGCTCCATCTTAAAAAAAAAAAAAGTACGTGTGTGTGTTAGTTTTAAGAAAGTCAGCCAAAGCTTTAGCAGAAAAAGATCTACTCCACTATGAGCTCCTGCTCATTCCTCTCATCAACCAAAGGCAATTTTCTAACAGTTTCCATGGGAAATCATTAGGCATCCACCTTACAGTCCTGATTTGGTTCCTTCTACCTTCTTTTTGTTTCCTAGTCTTAAAAAATCTTTAATGGACACCCAGTTTTCTTGTAATAATAATGTAAAAAAACCTGCATTTACATGGTTAAATTCCTAGGACCCTCAGTTCTTTGGGGATGGACTAAATGGCTGTTATCATGACTTACAAAAGTGTCTTGAACTTGATGAAGCTTATGCTGAGAAATAAAGTTTATATATCTTATTTTTATCTTTTTTTTTTTTTTTTGATATGAAGCCTTCACTCTGTCATCCAGGCTGGAGTGCGGTGGCGCAATCTCAGCTCACGGCAACCTCTGCCTCCCAGGTTCAAACGATTCTCCTGACTCAGCCTCCCGAGTAGCGGGATTACAGGTGTGAGCCACCTGCCCAGCTAAATTTTATATTTTCAGTAGAGACGGGATTTCACTAGGTTGGCCAGGCTGGTCTTGAACTCCTGACCTCAAGTGATCTGCCTGCCTCAGCCTCCCAAAGTGCTGGTATTACAGGCTTGAGACACTGCACCCAGCCTTTACTTTTATCTTTTAATTCCATTTTTCCAAGATCTTTTTAAAGTCCCCTCATATTTATACTCCAACTACTTCTGAATTTGAGAGAGTTGCTATAGTACAAAATGTAATGTCCCACACAGTGATAATTATTTTAAATTTAACACTAAAAACACACACACATAAAACAAGACTAGTGTTTTTAACCACTAGGGAACATTGATAAGTAGTATTTTTTCATCAAAGGGATTTTTTTTTTTATTTTTAAGTCATGTATATTGTCGTCTTCTCCCCTTAAAAATGGTGGCATGTATTTAAAAAATTTACTAAGTAGCCACTCTCCATTCTGCATTAAGCTCAACATTTCTGAGTTACAAAGATAAATCAGACATGTGTCACCTTCAGTTTTAAAGGTGACATGAGACATTTATCAAACTAAATGGGTAGAAAGAGGTAAAGTGCCAAGAGAAGAAACAAAGGAGTGAGAAGTGAGGAGCTAATATAAAGGAGCTCAGCTGTGGGAGAAACGACTTCCAACCCCAGGTGAGGGGATTCTTATCAGACACTGCCTGAAAATGGAGTCCTACAGGGAAGGGACAAATAATCTCTCTGCATTTTGATATGTGATTATTCAATTATTCAACAAATTGTTCACAATTTCATGGGATAAAAATCGGATAAGCAAAACAAATACCTAATATACAATGTGTTAAATATAGTAACAAGCATGTGCATGATATTAATGAAGGGGGAGGGATGAATTTTCTTAGGGTAGTGGAGAGAGTAGGCAAGGGGGAGGAAGCAAGGAGGAAAGGTGACTCGGGCAGGGCCTTGAGGATGAGCAGCAATTTGATGAAATAAAAGGATTATTTCAGGCAATGAGAGAAATGAGCAAGGGCATGGAGAAGTGAAAGCATATGGCATCTTTGGGGACTGACTGTTGGGGAGTTAGGGGATAACTGAAGATGGGAGTGAAAATGAGGCCAGGCCAGATCGTGAGCTTTATGAAGGAGTTTAGCTTCATTACAGTAGGTACAAAAGCTTTAGGCAAAGAATGATGTCACATAAGCACTATGAGACTCTTTCTAATATTAACATTTCTAAAGTTGCCACTGGCTGCAAAAACATATATGAGATCATTAATTCTAGGACTTCTAGAAATAACTCCAAAGGTCCCACTGGCCTACAGGCCATGAGTCCAGTTAAGAGCTCCCTGAAGGCAAGTACTATTTACTATTTATTTGTTTTTGATCTCCAGGACATAGGATATAGTGCAATCAATAGGAATCAGTTTGTGATTAGGAATGACAGAACAAATGATGGCTCCCAGGTTTCTGACCCGATTATCATGCCAATGAGAAGGATATAAGGTTGGTTTTTTTGTTTTGTTTTGTTTTGTTTTGAGATAGGGACTCACTCTGTAATCCAGACTGGAGTGCAGTGGCATGATCATGGTTCACTGCAACCTTGACCTCCTAGGCTCAAGCAATTCTCCCACCTCAGCCTCCCAAGGAGCTGGGATGACAGGTTCACATCACCATGCCTGGCTAATTTATTTTTATTTTTTGTAGAGACAAGGTCTCTCTGTTTTGCCCAGGCTGATCTCGAACCCCTGGGTTCATGCAATTCTGCCACTTCAGCCTGCCAAAGTGCTGGGATTACAGGCATGTGTCACCATGTCCAGCAAATATAAATTCTGTCTGGGAGATGTTAAAAGTTCTGCCCACAACAAGTTAAAACACGGGTGTGGGGTTCTGAAAAGAGGCCACAGCTAGATATTAATTTGAGCATCGCCGTGTATGGTATACTGGTGACAGCTGAAGCCACATGGGTGGATGAGGTCACCAACCATGAATGGGGCTCAACTGAGAATCTAGGAATCCCAGGGTAAAGTTGAGAATAGACAGAGACAGAGAAAGAACAGAGAAGAGGAAGAGAAACAGGAGAGATGTCCTATGAGTCTAAGAAAGTACATATTTCAAAAAACATGTGTAGTATGGTGCCAATGATCATTAAAAGGTCAGCTGGTATGAAGACTGTAAACAGGCTATTGGATTTGGAAACAGGGTAGTCACTGATTAACTTTCATTGGAGTGGGGAGAGGATAAAGGATAAACTGGGATGAAGAGTGTATGGAAAATGTGAAAGAGGAGACAGTGAGTACAGGTCACTGCTCAAAAAGTCTGGCAATAAACAGAAGGGAGTGAGATATGTTAGCAGTTTGACAAGTAGGTTGGAAGAAGTATGCACATTTTGTGCATTATCTGTTTTATATGACTTGTGTCTAGAGATTTTGAGAACAAGGACTGCCTTTAGTACTCTTATAGCATCTACCAGCTTATATAATAAAAACAATAGCACTACTAAATATTTATTTAGAATGCAAAATATAATACCTCGTACAGGTCACTAAATTATATTCCTAGGATAAAAGAAAGAGCACTAGACTAAATCAATTAGTCATAAAATGCAAATCATTTACCTGCATGGGGTGACTGTTAAAAAGAGGCCATGCCCTGTTACGCAATTTGACAGGCTCCGTGAGCAACACTGGGGATGTTGTAAGATGTTACCTTAGTTCTTTCACCCTGGGCTGCACAAGGACATACTCACCTCCATAGTAGAGTCCTGTAGCAGTGCACATCCGCCACTGTCCCTGATACATTCCTGCTCTGCTGGGGCTGCACATCTGGACGCTGACATCTGCAATCTCTTGGGGCTCTAGCGATCTCACCATCACCATGTTCACATGTCCAAATTGGTCTCCCCCGACATATTTAAGACAAACCCCTGGAGGCCAGGCCTCTGCCCCTGAGTTCAAGCAAAAGAAAAAAATGTTAGGCAATCAATGGTCCTATGCCGGGTGCAGTTTATTATGAAACTGTAGAAGAGGCCTCTTTCTTTTTCTCACATACATACGTAAACCTAACCACATACACCTGAGCCATATATTGTCTCACACAACTGATCAAAAGGAATTATCAGAACCAACAACCTCTGACCAATAATCTAACCCTATGAAGAAGCACATAAGGCAAAAGCAAGGCAGTTCCTCAAGACAATGAGTGTTTCAGGTGACTCCAGGGAAGGCCACACATCACACTGAATCTGTAGAACCTAAGAATAATGTCCATGAAGAGCCATGGAGATGAAACACAGGCCCACGTTTAGGGGACAGCTCTCTCTACTAAAAGGTAACATATGTCCATTTTCACAGTATATCTGATTGTTGCCAGTTTTTCCACAGAAACAAGAGGATGAAGCACACAAGGAGTAATTTCAATGGTATTATTCTCAACTTAAAATTGCTTTTTGCCTGAAGTATGACTTTTCTTCTGGGGTCCATAACTATAAAATTCTCAAGAGCTCAAGAGATCACATGAATATAAAAGGCAGTAAAAGTTTAGACCTCAGGTGGTGATGAAAATATAAATAATGGGGTGATCTCCCCTGATAACATCAATGAACTGTGGTTGCAAGAACAATGGCACCAGCTGGAGGTACTTGCGGAAAGGATGGGAAGGAGGGTCAATCAGACGTGTCAAAGGGAGATAGATTTTTACAGAGTTACAGGTTAAATCAAACACGATTTAACCTGTAACTCTCATAGAGTAAAGAGTCGCCCAGGCTGAAGTACAATGGCGCGATCTCTGGCTCACTGCAACCTCCGCCTCCCAGGTTCACGCGATTCTCCTGCTTCAGCCTCCTGAGTAGCTGGCATTACAGGCACACACCACCACGCCTGGCTAATTATTGTATTTTTACAAGAGATGGGGTTTTACCATGTTGGCCAGGCTGGTCTCGAACTGCTGACCTCATGATCCGCCCGCCTCGGCCTCCCAAAGTGCTGGGATTACAGGTGTTAGCCACCGCACCTGGCCTAATCTTTGTATTTTTAGTAGAGATGGGGATTCACCATGTTGGCCAGGCTGATCATGAACTCCTGACCTCAGGTGATCTGCCCGCCTCGGCCTCCCAAAGCGCTGGAATTACAGGCATGAGCCATGGCGCCCGGCCAGTACCCACTCTTGTGTACCTATTTTCATGTAACTAATTCATGAGAAATCTATGTGTTGACTAGTTCCCACTAGTCAAGCAGTATAGGAAGCCACACAGTGACTAGATGTGATCTTTCCTGTGAAGTCTCTCCAATATGCAGCAATTGATTAACTCCTTTCTAACTGTAGACAGAAACCTCTATATATCTTTTTTTGGAATATATACATTCATTATAAAAATATACCACTGTGAAAAGTTGAACATGGCAGGACTCTCAGAACAGAGGGTGCTTGTCATTTATCTCCTATCAGTACTCTAAGATGCCTCAGTTCCTTGCTCTCTAAGTGCCCAGTTCTGACATACCTGATGGCTCACTACTGGAAAGAAACCAGACAGAGAAAGGAAACCAGAGTTCCATTCCTGAAATCTCAGCTCCATTATGAATGGCACCCTCTGTGCTCCTTGGGTCTTAAGGGGTAGCAGCTAAAGCAGTGGCCACTATGTTTCAGCATACCTTCTTTTTAAAAACTTTGCCAACAAAATGTCCTAAGTTAACCCTATAAAGGGCAACCACTGCTGGTGGAAAGGTTGTGGATGACACACTGACAATACATGCAATTTATCTTCTTCATTTCTGAGGTCTGGCAAAAGCCTATTTGTCTTACAACAAGCAGAATAGTAGCTGACATGAAGCACCTTACAAAATGTCAGTCTCTTTAAAGACCAAAATCCAAGAGAAAAACTATACTACTATCATGGGGCTAAATCCACAGTTATTCTTTAAGATACACACATACACACACATACACATACACATATACCTGCAGCAAGATAATGTCTGTTTTTATGAAAACCCAAAAATATGTCTGTTTTTTGAACTTATAAGAAAATAAGGTAAACCAAGACTGGGTGTGAAAAAGACTTAGCTCTCCTAGGCACAACCACAAGCAGCTGAGATGATTGGGTCATCTTAGCTGTGCAAAAGGAGTGCTGCTATATTCCAGAGAAACTGAGTTACTCGGTAAAACATTAAGTCGGTAACATTAAACACTGGCATTTGGCTAGGGTCCTGCCCTTCTTGGTACTCCAGATACCTATCAGTTCTCAGTGGAGTATTTAAAGAGCCTCTGGGAAAAAAACTGGAAGAGTTATCCACCAACAACTCTGAAGTGTTCATTGGCTATGAAGTGAAAAACCAATCATCTGCTTTCTGAGCATTATCAATGATACATATAGTTCTTATAGTCACAACTGTTAGGTCAAGTAACTCTGAAAAGGTCAAAGATATTGATGTTTGATACAGAAGGAAGGGAAATACAGTGAGTTGTCTGGACTACACTAAGCATACCTGAAATCTGAATTCGAGAACTATAATAGAACTGGGCTCCAAATTAAGTCTAAGTTGCAAACTGGATTAATGGGGGATAGATTTCTATCTAGAAGAAAAGAAAAACTAATCCATGTTTTATGACATTCCTAGTTAAGTATCACAATCAAGTATATAATTAAGGCTGTAATTCTCCAGATATGAAATATCACTTTATTTTTTAAAATAAAGTAAAAACAAAACAAAACAAAAAACCTGTCATGTTACAATTTTGAGATGATAGCAAGCATCACAAAAATCAAAAGTCCAACAGTCCCAGAAATCCTGGGACTTAGTAAGTATATACAATTATAGAAATAGTCTGGAGACAGTAAGGAATATCCAAATAGCAATGCAGAAGACAAACCTTAATGATGATCTCCTTTTTAACCCTTATAAGTGTGGACACTGCATTTCATATTAAGCTCCATGAAAGCAGAAACCTTCATCAATCTTGTGACCATTTCTCCCTTGTACCTAATAAAGTGACTGGAACATAATAAAATGTGTTGAATGAAAGAAGCAAAATTATCTTCTCTAGAATCATACTGAAGAGAAAGGCAGAAAGCTAACTATTTTAATGCACTAAAAGAAAAATGGAGGAAATAATTGTTCTTTCTCAAGTTCTTTTCCCATCCCTTTAATTCACTTCTATGAAGTTCAAAAAATAATGACAACTCTGGATCTATATGCCCAAGATACCCTCTCATATGACAATCACAAAAATTTCACCAAAGTCAGAGAAACACTAGGGTTATCGTAACATGCTCGGCTTAATATTCACTACAATTGTACAACAGAGCACTGAGAAGCTCTAGGTGCTGGTAAAGAGAATTCTGTCTACTCATATTTTTAGAGGGACAGTTTCAAATTTTCATTTTAACTCCCAAGTTTCCTGCTCAGGTTTACTAAGCTTCCAACGCTTCCACAGTGACAGAAGTCTGAATCCTAGAATTCTGCATCTATGTTATTAAATGTCTCAGTTCTGTTTTTGCAAATCTAATAAAGGACTTAAAAAATATTAGGAGTTTAAGTTTATTTATTTCTATTTATTTATTTATTATTTATTTATGAGACGGAGTCTCACTCTGCCACCCAGGCAGGAGTGCAGCGGCGCGGTCTCAGCTCACTGCAACCTCCGCCTCCCAGGTTCATGCAAGTCTCCTGCCTCAGACTCCCGAATAGGCGGGATTATGGGCACCTGCCACCATGCCTGGCTAATTTTTTTGTAGTTTTAGTAGAGATGGGGTTTCACCATGTTGGACAGGCTGGTCTTGAACTCCTGACCTCAGGTGATCCACCCGCCTCAGCCTCCCAAAGTAGTGGGATTACAGGGTTGAGCCACCACGCCTGGCCAGGAATTTAATTTTAAACAGCGTGTGACGTTTGCCTTCTTTGGGGAAAGCTATTGGGACAACTGTATGAAGTTCCTATCAGTCTCATCTGTGGTATATTTGAATGCCCAGCACGCCTAAAACATGACAAGACAGAAGTGCATGAAAATTATTATTTATGTAGCTCTTTCAGTGAGTGCTTACTTCTTAGGGAGGTTATGAATGAGAGTAAGACAGCCAGAGGAAAAATTGCCAGGGCCTGCCCTACTTCTATGTTACTACTCTATTTACAGAAAGAACTCAGGCCAGATTAGGATGACACCAAAGAACCTGTGCACATGCATGTTCTTCCTCTCTCAAATAATATGCCTGATACTCAGTTATGGGTGGCCGGATTCTGCTTAACCAAATGGAAAACATCCAATTTATAGATATAAAACTACTCTACAGCTGGGTGGACAACTTCCAGAAGAAGAGAAAACCTATTTATTCAAAGCACCTTGAAAGATAAAATTTCTAGCAACTGCTACCTCACCTTTCAAGATCTGTTCAGGCACAAGAATGCCCTTTCACACAAGGAAAGAGATTCAGAGGCTGTTTTAAACTGAGGTTACAAAGCAAATGCAGAGGGGAAAAGCAGTCAGGCCCACCAATAGAGATTTTTGTAAGTCAACACGAAAGGTAGGCTTTGGGTGTTCTGATTTGACATTCTAACTACTGCATATCAATCTCCCCAAGCTCCCCATTAGCCCAAGTAACATTCTAGTAAGTAAGCAGATATATCAAGAGGCTTTCTGAAATATAAAATGGTCAGTCTGCCACAAGATGGTATTTAAAACATTTCAACAGTACTCTAACAACTTTCAGTATTTAAAAACATTGAAGAGCTCACAGAAAGCCAGGCCATTTTCACTGTTTTCACTATAAGTAAACAAGGTACTGGCTTCACTTTAAAATAAACAAATAAAACTTGAATAAGTCACACTTTCCAAACAAACCTCATTTATTTTAAAAAATATATATATATATAGAGACTCCAAAAAACTTTTTTTTTTTTTTTGAGATGGAGTCTGGCTCTGTTGCCCAGGCTGGAGGGCAGCGGTGCAATCTTGGCTCACTACAACCTCTGCCTCCTGGGTTCAAGTGATTCTTAAGCCTCAGCCTCCTGAGTAGCTGGGACTACAGGCGTGCAACACCATGCCCAGCTAATTTTTTGAATTTTTAGTAGGTGGGGTTTTGCCATGTTGGCCAGGCTGGTCTTGAACTCTTGACCTCAAGTGATCTGCTCACCTTGGCCTCCCAAAGTGCTGGAATTACAGGTGTGAGCCACTGCACCCAGCCTCTGAAAGCATTTTTGATCAGTAACACAGCAGGTTTTAAATTCAGAATAAAAACATGACAAATAAAAGTTATTATAAAATGAAGAAATTGTCTTGATATTTTTTAAAAGCAGGCAAAATTAAGCAAGGTGAGAAAGAAATTACGCAAAGTATAGTAGACTTTGAACAAGTAAGAATTTCAAGAAAAATAGAAAATATGGCTATTTTCCTTTGTTACCATGTACCTCCCAAACTAACAGTGCACCACTGTTATAACTAAAAAGGAAAGGGGCGAATGAAATTTTACAAAGCCACAGGTATCCTGAGTCATCCACAACATTGCGTCAGTCCAAACTATGTGTTTGGTCAATGACACACTGAACTTTCCTCCAAAGGAGAGTTACTTCTAAATATGCCAGAAAAACTAAGAATAACAATTCAATTTGGTACATTCTTACATAAAAAGCTGGTCTAGCCAGTCTTTCTCCATCATAAAGAACTGAATTGTAAAGAACTGAAAAGTAAACCAAATCAATAAAAGGTCACTTTTATAGCTTTATTTGAGTCCCCAGAGTTTTAAATCATCTCACATCAAATTAACTTGCTAGACAGGGCACCCCCACAACCACATATTTTTAGCTAAATACTCTCTTTTGCCTAGTTTTCCACCTCTCAGAATTTCTCTGAAGTACTCATTAATAATAAGAAAGTTAAAACACCCTCCATCAGTCAACATAAATTGTCATTAGATGTGACGAGAAATACTAAACCCAACGCCTGCCCCCAAAAGTCATTAGAAAATAATTTAAGGCTAGGTGCGGTGGCTCATGCCTGTAATCCCAGCATTTTAGGAGGCCAAGGTGGGAGGATAGTGTGAGCCCAGGAGTTTGAGAACGGCCTGAGCAAACAATGAAACCTTATTTCTACAAAAACTTTAAAAAATTAGCCAGGCATGGTGCGGTGGCTCCTATCTGTAATCGAAACTACTCACGAGGCCAAGGCAAGAGGATCACTCGAGCCCAGGAGGCCAAGATTGCGCCACTGCACTCCCAGCCTGGGTGACAGAGTGAGACCTTGAAGAAAAGAAAGAAAAGAAGAAAAGAAAAGAAAAGAAAAGAAAAGAAAAGAAAAAAAAAGAAAAGAGAAAGAAAGAAAAGAGAGAGAGAGAGAAAGAAAGAAAGAAAGAAAGAAAGAAAGAAGGAAGGAAGGAAGGAAGGAAGGAAGGAAGGAAGGAAGGAAGGAAGGAAGGAAGGAAGGAAGGAAGGAAGGAAGGAAGGGAGAGGAAGGAAAGGAAAGGAAAAGAAAGGAAAGGAAAGGGAAGGGAAAGGAAAAGGGAAAGGGAAGGAAAGATTTAGACACAGAGACACTATTTTCAAAGAACTCTGGTTAACTTATTTGTGTATTTATTTTTATTTATTTAATGTTTTTTGAGACAGAGTCTCACTCTGTCACCCAGCCTGGAGTGCAGTGGCATGATTTCAGCTCACTGCAACCTCTACCTCCTGGGTTTAAGCAATTCTCCTGCCTCAGCCTCCCAAGTAGCTGGGATTAAAGGTGCCCAACACCATACCTGGCTGATTTTTGTATTTTTAGAATGGGTTTCATCATGTTGGCCAAACTGGTCTCCAACTCCTGACCTCAGGTGATCCTTCCACCTCAGCCTCCCAAAGCTGGGATTACAGGCATGAGCCACTATGCCCAGCCTATGGTTAGCTTATTTCTAGTGTGTCTTAAAAGAGGCTGCAGCACATCAAAACAATGTTTTTCTTGTATTTTTTTCTTTTTTCTTTTTCTTGTTTGTAGAGATAGGATCTCATTAAATTGTCAAAGCTGGTCTTAAACTCCTAGGCTCAAGTGATCCTCCTGTCCTGCCTTGACCTGTAAAGTGCTGGGAGGCCATGTGCAATGTACACATATGTAATCTCAGCTATCCAAGTAAGAGGACAGCTTGAGCCCAAGAGTTCGAGATCAGCCTGGGCAACGCAGGAAGACTCCATCTCTACAATTAAAAAATTAGCTGGGCACAGTAGTGCATGCCTGTGGTCCCAGCTACTCGGGAGAGGCTGAGGCAGGAGGATTGCCTGAGCCCAGGAGGTCAAGGCTACAATGAGCCATGATCACAACACTGCACTCCAGCCTGGGCAACAGAGCGAGCTGCTGTCTCAAAAAAAAAAAAAAAAAAAAAAAAAAAGCTTGAATTCTGTGTGTGAGTCACCACACCCAACCTGTATTTTTTTTTTAACCAACAATTTCTCTGTCTCCCATTTTGAGCAAATTCCCATATTTCCTATCCTATTTTTCAAAGTGGTATTAATGTCTCAGATAACCTAATGAAATTTCAGAGACAATCATCCTTCTGGTTGCAAAAAAAACAAAAAGAGCTTTCAGAAGAGCAGATGCTCACAGCTCTTTCCAACTACCTTGTTCTATTCAAGGATATACCTCCTCTAGCCTGCTGGAAATGACTGGAAGATTAATTAGAGCAGAAATAAAGTGATGAAGTAAAACTGTACAGGTGGAGACAATACTCCATCATATACAAGTCTAGTTCCTAGTAACAAAACCAATATTGGATTGTGTTTAGATCCCATTAAGTTATAGGTGGCTTAGAAGCATGAGACATAAATTCTTCTTCCTACTTTAGAGCAGGAGATACTTCACTAATGTTTGGCCATCACACCAGTACAAGAAAATGCTACATATCATGTGTAAGAGAAAGCTCGCAGTTACACAATCACGTACACAAGCTAAAACATTTCCTTCTTATTTAACTATTAAGAAAATGAAAACTAGGCAAGGGAGGATTGCCCATTATGTACTTACCAGAATTTTGGATCCGCCATGTTTTTACAAACTGAGTGTCAGGAGGTATTGACTCCCCTTCTCCTATGGTGACATCTTCAACAAAGGACATAGAGGGCACACTGATGTTTGGGCTCTCAAAGTCATAATAGGCGCCAATTGCTGCTTGGAGGTTCCTACAGAAAAAAGAGAAAACGCAACAGACTTCAGTACCATCCAGATAATATTATCCTGTTAAACAAAAGGAAAAAGCCTGTTTCTTAGGGTTTGTCACAGAACCTGAGGCTCCTGGCATACAAGTCTTTAAAGCCTTGTATTCTGGCTGAGGAACAACAGGAAAACCACCAGGACCAACAAATTTGTGTATCACTTTCTTCCCACATAGAAAGTAACAAACATTAGTACCATCAGCAACAGTATGAGGATATCTCCCTTGTTACCCACAGGAAAACAAGAATGGGTAAAGAAATCAATTAAAAGAGATCTCTATAACTATGGAATTCAAAGAAGCACAACTTTTTATTTTGTATTATTATTTTTTAATATATTTTTTAAAAAAGAGAGAGAGGCAGGGTTTTGCCATGTTGCCCAGGTTAGCCTCGAACTCCCGAGCTCAAGCGATCCATCCATCTCAGCCTCCCAAAGCGCTAGGATTACAGGCATGAGTCACTGAGCTCAGCCAGAAGCTCCACTTTTTAAAATAAAGTAATATGTGCACATAATCTGAAGTTTCATACAAAGAAAACCATGTTCTCTTTTTTCCCCAACACACACACACACACACACACACACAGACATAACTGTTCGTATTACTTTCTTAAATATCCTTCCAAAACTTTCTTACATTCAAGCAAACATCATATACAATCTTATTTTCCCTCTTTTTTATACAAATGGTAGCATAATATACAATGCCCTTTGCTTTATTCTCTTAATGCTATATCTTGGAAACATCTCTGTTAGTACATAAAGAGCATCCTCATTGTTTTTTATAGCTGTAACCACTATACAGATGGATCATCATTTAACCAGTCGACTTTTGAGTTTGTTTCCAGTCATTAACTCTTTCATAAATATGTTCAAGCACACATAGTTTTGTATACATGCAAGTGTATCTGTGAGATAAATTCCTAGTAAGTGATACTGCTGTGACAGAGTTTGTGGTTTTAATAAATATATCCAAACTTCCCTCAATAAAAGTTATACACTAATGATCCCACCAAGAATATAGGAGTGTGCCTATTTTCCCCACTTGCTCATCAGTGCTGTTTCTCTAACATTTTGGATTTCTCCCATCTAATAGGTTAAAAATATATATATCTCAGTGAGATTTTGAGAGGCTGAGTATCTTTTTACAGGTTTAAGAGCCATTTGTAAAGGCTGGGCTCAGTGGCTCACACCTGTAATGCCAGCACTTTGGGAGGCCAAGGTGGGCGGATCATGGGGTCAGGAGTTCAAGATCAGCCTGGCCAACATAGTGAAACCCTGTCTCTACTAAACAAAGTACAAAAAATTAGCTGGGCATGGTGGCAGGCTACTTGGGAGGCTGATCTTGAAAAATTAGCTGGGTAATCCTAGCTACTTGGGAGGCTGAGGCAGGAGAATCGCCTGAACTTGGGAGGTGGAGGTTGCAGTGAGCTGAGATAGCGCCATTGCACTCCAGCCCAGGCAACAGTGCCAGACTCCGTCTCATAAAGAACAACAAAAAAAAAGAGTCATTTGTAGTTTCTTTTCCGGAAGTATCATTTTGTAAATGTTGGTGTTCTTTTTAATTACTCACAAATCCCCTTTCAACAGAAGGAACTACCAAGTACATAAGCCAGAGTTCGCAATTGAGCAGAAGCGCATGACTGTCAGTTTGGTTATCAGTGCCAGAAACCAAGGACCACTAAAGGGTTTCAGTAAGCTGTGTTCATTACAGAGATCAAGGAAATTGTTAGTAATTACATTAACTGCCTCTCTTCTGGTCTTACTCAAACCAATGACATCATCTCTACTTCCCACACTATACAACAATCCAAACTGCATGTTTCTAAACATAATTCAACCATAAACTGACGAATCCACTGAGCTGTTTTTAATTATACATAAACATAGCATGAAACAAGCTCTGACAGTACACAACTGATCAACAGAAATGCTAATAGCAGCAAATAATTTTCTGCTGGGGGCCTGCCTGCTCCTCCAGGTGCTTGCAACTGCCAGAAAGGAAGGCTATATTTAGAGCAGGTACCTGAGGTCAAGCCTCATGCAATGGTGGCCTGTCATATTAGTCAGTAATGACTGAAATTACAATACCAATGGCCTGCCTATGATACATGTGCTTGATAATAGTTACATAAAGAGAGCTTCGCTGGGGCCAAACTGCACCTGTTTGCTTGACTAGCCAATACAAAGCTTGGACTTTAGTCTTCTCAGCAGTTTCCTATCTAGCTGACAGTGATCTAAAGTGAAGGATGTTTGTGACTGGCCAAACTTGGGGAAATCCAGCCCCTACCATCCACAAACAGGCTTAGAAGTACATCTGGAATTAGCATTACACTTAGGGATCAGGGAGAATATGGGAGAAAAATAAGCCTGGTTTGCAATTTGCTCTTTTGAAAATATTTTGGAAAAGTTGTATGTCTACCTTTTTGAAAAGAGAATTTTTTTGCAGCAGGTCTTCAGTAAGTAGCCTGCTGAATTGTTTTCTGTTCACTTGGCTGCAAAATGTGTTTTGGAGGGAAGAAACTATTTGTGCACTTAGGACAATTGCCAATTCTCATCCCCAGGCTGTGTCATATTTCAACCTTTGGCTCTGCCATCAGGACAGGACTTCAAGACCACTGCAGTAGGAACACTAGTAAATGGGAAAGTCAAGCTACCCAACTCAGGCAGATCCATTCCTATCCTCAAATCTCCTTTCACATTTCCAACTTATCCTACAGTCAAAGCTTATTTGTATGTGTATTACACAGGTAATTCAGCCAAAGAAAGATTAAGAACCATTTTTAAATCCCAAACTGAAACTGAAAGCAGCGAACTGGAATCCTGGCAGGAAGGTGGAGAGGAGGATGACAAAGCAAATTCATTTCCCAAGTACAAGGCAGAAAGTGGACTTTAGCCCAAGTGAGCTAACCCATAAAGCAGGCACACAGTCACAAATTTGGGGTACACAGCTTCTCAGAGTTCAGAGCATTTAAATTATTGGCCCACTAGGCTGAGCAACAGCAGGCATAAGATCAAACAGCTCCAATTCAGTGTCAGAAAGTAGACATGATAGCAGGTATTCTTGTTCAAAACAACATACTCAGCTATTATTAGCCAACAAGAAATTCTTCATGAAATGGAGCTGGCTGAGGTGATGCGAAAGGGAAAACATTGACCCAGCATTTGGTGCAGTCTAAAAGTTTAAACCTCCAGATTCCTTTAGTGTTTCTTTTCAAAAAAGTTTTAAATCTAATTTCAGATGGTTAAAAGTACCCTGAAGAACAAACGGAGGCAATGTAACAGTGAAAAAAAGCACAGATTAAGATGGATGCTGGTGCCGGATGCGGTGGCTCATGCCTGTAATCCCAACACTTTGGGAGGCAGAGGCAGGCAGATCACTTGAGGGCAGGAGTTCGAGACCAGCCTGGCCAACATGGTGAAACCTCATCTCTACAAAAAATACAAAAATTAGCTGGGCGTAGTGCATGCCTGTAATGAGCTACTTGGGAGGATGAGATAGGAGAATTGCTTGAACCCAGGAGGCGGAGGTTGCAATGAGCCGAAATTGTGCCACTGTACTCACTCCGACCTGGGCAACAGAGTGAGACTCTGTCTCAAAAAAAAAAAAAAAAGGTGGATGATGCTAATAGTTGCACACTGCCAATATAGTTAATGCCACAGAACTGTATACTTAAAATGGTAAATTTAATGTCATGCAGATTTTACCACAATGAAATAATTTTTATTTATTTATTTTTTTAATTTTTTTAAGAGTATGGTCTTTAGGCTGGACGCAGTGGTTCACACCTATAATCCCAGCACTTAGGGAGGCCGAGGCGGGCAGATTGCCTGAGGTCAGCAGTTCAAGACCAGCCTGTCTGTACTAAAAATACAAAAATTAGCTGGGCATGGTGGTGGGTGCCTGTAATCCCAGTTACTCGGGAGGCTGAGGCAGGAGAATCGCTTGAACCTCGGGAGGCAGAGTTTGCAGTGATCTGAGATTGCGCCACTGCACTCCAACCTGGGCAACAGGGCGAGACTCCATCTCAAGAAAAAGAAGACTGATCTTTAGAGTCAGCTCCAACTCTTGGCTGTGGGGCTTTGAACAAGCAGCTAAGCCTCTCTTCATCAGTTTCACTCATCTGCAAAACTGAGTTGAGCCGGGCGCGGTGGCTCAAGCTTGTAATCCCAGCACTTTGGGAGGCCGAGACGGGCAGATCACGAGGTCAGGAGATCGAGACCATCCTGGCGAACACGGTGAAACCCCGTCTCTACTAAAAAACACAAAAAACCAGCCGGGCGAGGTGGCGGCCGCCTGTAGTCCCAGCTACTCGGGAGGCTGAGGCAGGAGAATGGCGTAAACCCGGGAGGCGGAGCTTGCAGTGAGCTGAGATCCGGCCACTGCACTCCAGTCTGGGCGACAGAGCGAGACTCCGTCTCAAAAAAAAAAAACACTGAGTTGATACCACCTATCTCGTTATAATGTTGGCTGTGAAGACTGCAGAGGCAATGTATGCAAATGTCCTGGTTGGCAGTCATTCATTCAAAAAATATTTAATGAATGAGCATTTACCCTTGTGCTAGGCACCTGGCCTGTAGCATTAGGGATACAGCAAATTACAAGACAGGTATGGTCCCTGCCTTCAGTGTTTATAGTCTATAGCTAACCAGGGACATTCAAACAAAGGTAACTCCAAATGCCTCTCGCACAGAGGCTATGGGCCCAAAGCAGCTTTTCCTTCTTAGGGTGAAAGATGGGCTTGGTACACAGCACAGTTTCAACTGCATGGACAATGAAGTTAACCTGAACTGGAGAAGAATTTGGTAACACTGACATGTTTCCTGATGAAATACAACTCTGTTCAACCTTCATTTTATAGATGAGGCTACTGAGGCACTGACAGGTGAGGTTAATTTGCCCTAGGCTAGGCAATTATTAGCATTCAAGCCACACCTACTCAAAAGTTTTAACTTACCCGGAATTTTTCAATTATATAACACTCTGAACATCTGATTTTCTTAACATACTAATTACCATTATGAATTCTATAAATGAATTGTAACCCCCATTAAACTGAATTATTTAAAGAATTAATCTTGCATATATTCATAAACATAGAACATTTATTTTTGTTGTATATATACTTACATAAGGCAGTCTTTTTTTTTTTTTTTTAAATGGAGTCTTGCTCTGTTGCCAGGCTGGAGTGTAGTGGTGCGATCTCAGCTCGCTGCAACCTCCATCTCCCGGGTTCAAGCGATTCTCCTGCCTCATTACAGCCACGTGCCACCACGCTCGGCTAATTTTGTATTTTTAGTAGAGACGGGGTTTCTCCATGTTGGTCAGGCTGGTCTCAAACTCCCGACCTCAGGTGATTCACCCGCTTCAGCCTCCCAAAGTGCTGGGATTACAGGTGTGAGCCACCACGCCCGGCCCATAAGGCAGTCTTATGAAGAAAAACCACCTATATATTTATATGTGGCCAGAAACATCATTCAAAAATATGGCGGTAGAAAACAGTTAAGAAAACCAGTCCAGGTGTGGTGGCTCACACCTATAATCCCAGCACCTTGGGAGGCGTAGAGGCAGGTGGATCACTTCAGCCCAGAAGTTCGAGACAAGCCTAGGTAACATGGCGAAACCCCATCTCTACAAAAAAAAAAAACAAAATCGCCAGACATGGTTGCGTACACCTATAGTCCCAGCCACTCAGGGGGCTGAAGTGGGAGGATTACTTGATCCTAGGAGGGTGAGGCTGCAGTGAGCTGAGATTGCACCACTCCAGCCTGGGCAACAGAGTGAGACCCTGTCAAAAAAAAAAAAAAAGAAAATCAGAAATAGAGAAGGAATGCCATTAGCTCAGATTCTCAAGGAAAAAAAAAACAAAAAAAACAAAAAAACTAGGTATCTTTTCTTTCCATTCTCTGAACAAGTGAGAAACTCAAAAGAATACAAATTATTTATGAGAAAAAGAAAACTACCAACCTTATTTGGACACAAATTAAAATGGGAAACAGAATAATGAACCCATCTTATTAGGCATGAACAGCAGCATCTTAGGGCTTCAAGAGATAGTTATCCCGAACCACAAGGGGTTTTCCTCACCAGGGGTATGCCAATAATATTGCTACTAAAGCCATGTACCCACCAAGAATCAAGAAGACGTTACTATCTCTGAATGACCAAAAAGATAATTTGGCCGGAAAAAGGCTCAGCAAAATAGATGTTCTTAACCAGGGCCTTCCAACATCACTGTGACAGGACTCTAACATGGAACACCAAAAAGAGGGGCCAAACATTACAAACTACTATGAATTTTAAAGCCTGGAAAGAAACTAAGACTTTCACTGAAACAGAAAGATGACTGCAAATAGGGAATTCAGGTTGGGCTAAAGGCAACTGTCAATATTATCAACCTAAAAATATACTCGTAGATACTCTTTAATATGTGAAGACAACTAGAAAAAAGAATTTGTGGAAAATCACATTCAGAGGAGGGACAAAGTTAACATCAATATTTTACCCAATATTTAGCCCTATGGCGTCTAAAATTGTTTCACCTCTCTTCTTTTCCCGGCTATTTATTGATCCATTAGTTTTATTACTTTTTAGAACTGGTCCTTGTGTCTTTAGCAGCTATACCATTCTCCAAGTAGAAAATAAAAAATAAGCACTCTGCCACAAAAGAGAAAGGAAGTGGTGGCATTGTTTTATTATTGTATTAGGTAATAGTACATAGTTATGTATGACAATATCCTTGTTTTTAAAAGACACATGCAGAAACATTTAAGGATCAAGGGTCATATAATGTCTACAACTTTCAAATGATTTTTTAAAAATCTTACATAAAGAAAGCAAATATGGCAAAAATGTTAACCATTGTGGAATCTAGGTGGTAGGCACAAGGCTATACACTCTACAATTCTTTAAAATGTTCTGTAAGGTCCAGGCACGGTGGCTCATGGAGGTGGGGTACTGAGAAATTTGGAACAGGAACCGAGAAGGTTTCTCTCATAGTATCTGGTCTATAACTACACATTTGAGAGCTCTAGACAGTCATGGCTCTCTTCCACAGAGATAAAAGACCACTGCAAACATCTAGATAAAACACACAGAGAAAGAAACCTAAGGTATTTCAAGTCATTGAGTCTAGTTGTTCCTGAAGCACCAACACATTTCTGTCTTTGGATTCTGTGTAACATAAAAATATCCTTAAATAAATCCTTTTATCATTATCTAGTTTGAAGTAAGTTTGTTACCTTCAACATAATAGGTACGAATTAGTTCAAAAGTGTATAATGGCTTCTAGGGAGAGTTTGAATGGAAGGTACAAAGCCAATTAAAAGACACAGAAGAGAAGGTGGAGCACTAAGTTAAAACTTACCCAGATCTAGCAATTCCACTTCTGGGTATCTAAGAGAACTGAAAGTAGTTCTAAAAAAGAATATGCATGTTCAGAGCAGCATTATTCACAACAGTCAAATGGTGAAAGCAACCCAAGTGTCCACTGACGAATGAACAGATAAACAGTATGTGGTGTACACATGTAATGGGATATTATTTAGCCTTAAAAAGGAAGAAAATTCTGAAACACATAACATTATGGATGAACCTTCAGGATTTTATGATATGTGAAATAAGTCCATCACAAAGGCCAAATACTTATATGGAAAGTGGGTAGCTGTTTAATGAGTACATAGTTTCTGTTTTGCAAGATGAAAGAATCCTGGAGATTGGCTGCAAAATGATGTGAATATACTTAACACCCTACAGAATAGTATATTTAAAAATGGGTAAGATGGGCTGGCCATGGTGGCTCACGCCTGTAATCCCAGCACTTTGGGAGGCCAAGGCAGGTGGACTGCTCGCGCCCAAGATTGGTTCAGCTTGGGCAACATAGTGAGAACTCGTCTCTACAAAATTTAAAAGAAAATTAAAAATTAGCCAGGCTGGGACTACACAGGGTGGTGTGCACCTATAGTCACAGCTACTTGGGAGGCTGCAGTGGGAGGATCCCTTGAGCCCGGGAGTTCAAGGCTACAGTGAGTCCTAATCATGCCACTCCACACCAAACTGGGTGACAGAGTGAGATCTTGTCTCAAAAAAAAAAAAAAAAAAATTAAGATGGGAAATGTTAAGTATATTTTACCACTAAAGGACCATGACAGTTCATGCTTGTAATCCCAGCACTTTGGGAGGCTGAGGCAAGAGGAGTACTTGATGCCAGGAGTTCAAGATCAGCCTGTGAAACAAAGTGAGACTCTGTCTCTACAAAAAAATTGAAAAATTATCCGGATATAGTGGCACGTGCCTATAGTCCCAGCTACTCAGAAGGCTGAAGGGGAAAGATCACTTGAGCCCAGGAGGTTGAGGCTGCAGTGAGCTGTTATCATACCACTGCACCCCAGCCTGGGTGACAGAATGAGACTCTGTCTCAAAAAAGAAAATGAAATCTAGATTTACATCTAAAATGAAAGGAGAGCACCTAAAAGTTTCTAAAATTTCTGTCTTTAAAATTTTAAACTTAAAAAAAAAAAAAACAGAGAGAGAGAGAGACAGGGTCTCACTATGTTGCCCAGACTGGTTTTGAACTCCTGGGCTCAAGCAATCCACCTGCCTTGGCCTCCGAAAGTGCTGGGAATACAGGCATGAGCCACCCCATCCAGCTAAGGTCTCTTTAAAAAGCAATTTTACTGGGTATAATTTATGCGGCATAAAATCCACCCATTTCAATTGTACAATTCAATGATTTTTAGTAAATTTACAGAATTGTACAACCATCACCACGTTTAGAATATCATGTTTCAGAACATTTTCGTCATCCTAATAATGTCCCAGTCCCTGGAACCTATGAATATGTTAAGTTATATCGCAAAGAGGAATTAAGGGTGTTAATCAGCTGACCTTAAAATAAGGGAGATTATCCAGAATTATCCAGATGAAACCAATGCAATCACTTCTTTAAAAGTGGAAGAGGGAATTTAAAGAGAGAACCGAGAAATAGTGTAAGAAGCACTCAGCTTTGAAGGAGAAACAGGGCCACGAGCTAAGGAATGCCTGTGGCCTCTGGAAGCAGAAAAAAGCAAGAAAAGATTCTTCAAAAGGAACAGAGTGCTGGTGACGCCATGATTTTAGTGCGGAGACCATTTGAACTTGTGACCTCCAGAACTGCTAAAATAATAAATGTGTGTGTTTTTAAGTCACATAGTTTGTGGTAATGTATCACAGCACCAAAAACTAATATAATGGCTACACATTGTATTATTCTACTTTACTGTATATTTGAAAATGTTTATCATAACAAGAAAAAACTATGAACATGAAAGCAGAATAAAGACTGCAATTAAAATGGTGGGGTTTTGTGGGTTTTTTGGAGACAGGCCCTCGTTATGATGCCCAGGCTGGTCTCAAATTCCTGGGTTCAAGCGTTCCTCTTGCCTCAGCTTCCTGAGTAGCTAGGACTATAGGAGCATGCCACAGCACCGGAATCAAAATGGTGCTGTTTTTTTGCTGAGTCATTGCCTTCATAATAACTCTGCTTCCAAGAACTCAATTTGCCATCAAAGATACATATTTAGAAATAACTCCCATTCTTGTTGCCCCCTGAATTTAACTGTTACGGATACTTCCCGAAATGGGAAACAATCCCTAGGTTCAGTGTTAACTGACATTTTTGAAAATGCTGGAACACTGGCCCGGGAGAGACATGAAAATATATGATACCCAAAAAGTCCCAGAATGACAAAATGTGATTGAGAAAGAGCTATCTTTAGAAACAAAGTATCTATGGTTTGTTGTTGCTCATGAAACTTTAGGATATGATTTAAAACAGCAGTTACGAAATGATCAGATAAATCTATAATGAAGTATGGCTTTCAAAAGTTTGTTACCTAACAGGGAACTTACAATAAACCAGCAGCAGTCAAGTGTATCTCATCATGGTCAGAGAGCTAGTTTCTAAAAAATATCTGCAACTTTTTGTTTTGTTTTTTGAGAGAGACAGGGTCTTGTGCTGTCACCCAGGCTGGAGAGTGAAGTGGCACACTCACAGCTCTGCAGGTTTGAACTCCTAGACTCAGGCAATCGTCCTGCCTCAACCTCCCAAGTAAGAGTACAGGTGCACCCCACAACATCGGGCTAATTTTATTATTATTATTTTTTTTGATAGAGATGGGGGTCTCAAACTAGGCATGGTAGCTCAACGCCTATAATCCCAGCATTCTGGGAGGCTGAGACAAGAGGACCACTGAAGCCCAGAAGTTCAAGACCGGCCTGGGCAACACAGGGAGATTCCTTTTCTACAAAAAAATAAAAACATTAGCCAGGCTTGGTGGCACACACCTGTAGTCCCAGCTACTCAGGAGGCCTGACCCCAAGAGGTCAAGAATGCAGCAAGCTGTTATTGTACGACTGCACTCCAGCCTGGGCGATAAGACGCTGTCTCAAAAAAAGAGAGAGAGAGAGAAGGAGAGAGATGGGGGTCTCATTATGTTGCCCACACAGGTCTCAAATGCTGGGCCTCAAGTAATCCTCCCACCTCAGCCTCCCAAAGTGTTGGGATTATAGCAGGAGTGAGCCACCGTGCCCGGCTGTTTTTGATTTTTTTTAATACATTTTTAAATTATAATAGAGAAAGAGTCTTGTTACATTTCACAGGCTGGTTTCAAACTCCTGGCCTCAAGCGATCCTCCAACCTTAGCTTCCCAAAGTGCTGGGATTACAAGCATGAGCCACCACGCCCAGCCTTCATTTTTTAAAAAGGAAAAAAATGCCAAAAAAACGAAATTATGAAACAACATTCCAACCTCGTTTCTGTATACAGTGAAAAATGCATAGGCTTTAAAAAGAAATGCCACACTTTTGCATACACCTTTGATTAAAATACTTCACGACTGTCTAATAATTCTTGTCTTTGAGATTTCCTGACAGTGTGCTTCAAAGTATCTTCTGTTTCATCTCTGCCAAACAATGCCACATGGCATTTAAACTCTGACCCCCAACTCCACTCATTCTGCAGCCAATATCTCCAAGTACTCTGCGGACATATTTGGCTGCTTTCTGGTACATAGGTACCTTTAAAAAGCCATATACTTGGCCGGGAGCAGTGGCTCACGCCTGTAATCCCAGAACTTTGGGAGGCCGAGGCAGGCAGATCACTTGAGGTCGGGAGTATGGAGAAACCCCATCTCTACTAAAAATACAAAATTAGCCAGGTGTGGTGCTGCATGCCTGTAATCTTAGCTATTCGGGAGGCTGAGGCAAGAGAATCCCTTGAACCCGGGAGGCAGAGGTTGCCTACAGAATATATCCTGTAAAAGTCCTGTTATAGTTACAAACGATCTCATGTATTCTGTTAATGTTTTCATGTTCTGGGCAACCAACTCTTCAGATGACAACCAAACAGGTTTGAGATAGCTCATCCAACTATGGCATTTCTTATGCACTCCAGAATAAAAGGACTTTTAAAAATAGCTTCTTTACATGACACTGCATAATTATCACCAGTAAAATTACCAGCTCCCCCCATCAAAAAATCATAAAGCCATCCAAATATACATGGGGGAAAAAAAAAAAAAACCTATCCAATCTGGTTTACAAAGAAAAAGATACTAAAAACTGAGAGGAAAAAACAAAATCTATCTATAGTTTATTCTGATTCTTCCTTAAAGAAAGATTGGTCTCTCAAAGACAGAAAAGCAGCACACATCCCCAAATAATGTAAACATAGTGAAGGTGTTTAAGTAGTTCAAGCTTTACAAAGGTCAAGGAGATCTTTCTCAATACCCCTTCTTTGGATCCTGTATAGCTGAAGGTAAGGCAAATACACTTAGGCTCACAATGTTAAACTAACACATGACCGAAATTTGGCTTTATTCATCATGAATTCCTTTCATAACTCTAATTTAATATGTTCTATTTAAAAATTAATATATATACACAGAGGAATGCCAAATAATAAATGAAGATGGAACAACAAAATTAGATAATAATCTTTTTGCAACCACCTATGCAGTATCAACTCAGTCAAGGATTATCAATAGATACTAAAACAGTGCGGAGGAAGACTGTTGGGAAAACAGGATATTCCCAGTCTGAGAGTCATCCCCACAGATTACTTATTAATTATTAAGAAGAAAAACAGGTGGACACTATCTTAACCAAACATTCAATTTTAGCATAGTCAATAGTAGGACAAACTAACATAATATGCCTCCTGATGTGATGCAATAGAAGACACAGCATCATCTATGTATTATTTCCAACAAAATAATCTGACTCTAATCACAACTAACCAACAACATAGGACACTCTGACTGGCATGAACTCTAAAAATGCCAATGTCATAGAATACCCACAAAAGGCGAAGGAACTGTTCTAGATAGAAGTCTAAAGAGACATGACAACCAAAGATAACATAGGATCCCTGAGAAGAACCTGCATTAAAAAAAGAAAGGTTGTAAAGAGCACTCTGGGGACAAATTTAAAACTGGGTTATATATTGGATAAAACTTTTGTTTCCATGTTAAACTCCTTTGGGGTGACAATGATACTGTAGTCATGTAGGATGATGCTCTTGTTCTCTCAGGATGTATTTGCTGAAGGGCTTAAAGGTGAAATCTCACAATCCTTGCAAGTTATCTCAAATGGTTCAGAAAAAAAAAAGTATAAAAGCTTGACAGAACTCTCATACAATGCTGCTAAGAATGTAGAATGGTAATTACTTCGGAAAACAGTTTAGCAGATTCTTTAAAAGCTATACATAACTTTACCATACAAATTAACAATTCCCTTCCTATGTATCTACCCAAGAGAAATTTAAAAATATGTCCACACAGTCTCACAAGTGAAATGTTCACAGCAGTTTTATTCATAATATAGCCAGTAAGTAAAAATTCAAATGTACATCAACTTATAAACTGACATAATGATCCGTGATCCTAATGTCTCAAAATACTCTCTCACATCAAGTAACATTCAGCCCACAGTGATGTTCACCCCTCAAATTGATAAACACATGCGTAATAGACTGAGATGATAACACCTACTTTTGTTACATGGTGCCACCCAAGACCTAAAATAAACTGATAAAAAGTAAAAAGTGGCTAAAATAATAATAATAGACCCATCTACAAAAGATCACAAAAACAGTCAAGACTCAGCCTTATCCAAGATGCCTTCAGAGGCTACCTGTGAGAACTCTGAAACCTTCTTTTTTCTTTTTTGGAGACAGTCTCACTCTGTTGCCCAGCCTGGAGTGCAGTGGCAGGATTATAGCTCTCTGCAGCCTAGAACTCCTGGGCTCAAGCAATCCTCTCATCTCAGCCTCCCAAGTAGCTGGGGCTACTATTTTAAAAAATTAATGCCTGGTTAATTTTTTTTTCTTTTTTTTTCTTTTTTTTTTTCTTTTTGGAGATGGAGTTTCACTCTTGTCGCCAGGCTGCAGTGCAGTGGCGCAATCTCGGAGTGCAGTGGCGCAATCTCAGCTCACTGCAACCTCCGTCTCCTGAGTTCAAGCGATTTTCCTGCCTCAGCCTCCCGAGTAGCTGGGATTACAGGCACCCGCCACCACACCTGGCTAATTTTTTGTATTTTTAGTAGAGGCGGGGTTTCACCATGTTGGCCAGGCTGGTCTCGAACTCCTGACCTCAGGTGATCCACCCTTCTCGGCCTCCCAAAGTGCTGGGATTACAGGTATGAGTCTTGTTTTTATGAGACAGTCTCATTCTGTTGCCCAGGCTGGAAGGCAGTGGCATGATTATGGCTCACCGCAGCCTCAACTTCCTAGGCTCGAGTGATCCTCCTGCCTCAGCCTGCGGAGTAGCTGGGACTAAAGGTGTGTACCATCACACCCAGCTTTTTTTTTTTTTTTTTTTTACGTAGTGACAGGGTCTCACTTTATTGCCCAGGCTGGTCTCAAACTCCTGGGCTCAAGTGATCCTCCCATCTTGGCCTCCTGAGTGCAGGGATTAGAGGCGTGAACCACCACGCCCAGTCTGAGGCATTCTTTTGACAAGGCAGCTGTTGTGGAGGCTCTGCCCAAGAGAAACAGCGACAAACACCCCTCCCACCAATTGCCAGTCAAAAGACTTCCAGAACCACATGACTTGTGCACTGATCTCCGGAACCATCGATGTGGTTGTTACTTTTATTACTGCCTGTAATAATTGTGTAATAACATGAATAACTGTGTGTGAAGGCCTCACAATTAACCATAAATTCAAACATACATAAAATTGACTACTGAGTCATCTGACTTCAGACTTAACACACCTAGATACAAAGCTAATTAACATAACATAAATAAGTAAACAAAATGTGGTATATCCATACCACATCTCAGCAAAAATGAATGATATACTGATATATGCTAAAACACAAATGAACATCATAAACACTGTGCTAAGAGAAACAAGTCAGATACAGGACTACACATTACATGATTTCCACTTAAAAAAAAATGTGGAGAAAAGGCAACTCTTTTTTTTTTTTTGAGATGGATTTTCACTCTTGTTGCCCAGGCTGGAGTGTAGTGGCGCAATCTCGGCTCACCGCAACCTTGGCATCCTGAGTTCAAGCAATTCTCCTGCCTCAGCCTCCCGAGTAGCTGGGATTACAGGCACCCACTACCACGCCTGGCTAATTTTTTGTATTTTTAGTAGAGACGGGGTTTCACCATGTTGGCCAGCCTGGTCTTGAACCCCTGAACTCAGGCAACCCACCCACTTTGGCCTCCCAAAGCGCTGGGATTACAGGCATGAGCCACCCTGCCTGGCCAAAAAGGCAAATCTTTAGAGACAAAAAAGATTAGTGGTTACCTAAGGCTGGGGGGGGGTGGGGCGGGGTGGGTATGGATTAACTGTAAACAGAAAAAAAATCTTACTGGATTAATGAAAGTGTTCTAAAACTGGATTGGGGTGATGGTTGCAGACAGATAAACTTACTAAAAATCACTGAATTATACATTTAAAATGGGTTAACTTATGGTATGCAAATTATACTTCAGTAAAGATAAAGCAAATGTGGCAAAATGGTGATAACTGGCGAACCTATGTGAAGAGTATACAAAATCACTGTGTTAGTATCTCAACTTTTCTTTTGTTAGAAAATCTTCAAAATTAAAAGATGAGGATAGGGCCGGGCACGGTGCCTCACACCTGTAATCCCACCCACTTCCACTTTGCAAGGCTGAGGCGGGCAGATCACTTGAGGTCAGGAGTTCGAGACCAGCTTGGCCAACATGGTGAAACCCTATCTCTACAAAAAAAAAAATAACAAAAATTAGCCAGTTGTGGTGGCATGTGCCTGTAGTCCCAGCTACTCAGGAAGCTGAGGTGGGAGAATCACTTGAACCTGGGAGGCAGAGGTCGCAGTGAGCCACTGCACTCCAGCCTGGATGACAGAGTGAGACCCCGTCTCAAAAAAAAAAAAAAAAAAAAAAAGAAAAGAAAAGTTAAGGAGAAATGATATACACACCCCCTAAAATTAGTGTTTCTAATTGCAGATTACCTAAAAGAGGTAAAAGACATAGCACAACTCTTGATAGATTTAGGATTACGTAACAGAGGAGCACACTGATCCCTAAAGCTAACTTTCATCCAAGGATTTGATTAACTAGCAATTTTTTCTCTACTTAAATACTATTTTTCCCAATTATACAAGTAATGCATATTAATATAGAAAAATTTATAAATTAAAGTGAAAGCACAAAGGCCGGGGCCCTGAGTGTGTAATACCACCACTTTGGGAGGCTGAGGCAGGTGGATCACTTAAGCCCAGGAGTTCAAGGCAGCCTGGGCAACAAAAAATTCACAAAGTAGCCAGGTGTGGTGGCATGTGCCTATAGAGCCAGCTACTCAGGAGGCTGACGTGGGAGTATCAACTGAGTCTGGGAGGTGGAGGCTGCAGTGAGCCATGATTGCACCACTGCACCTCAAGCCTGGGTGAGGATCAAGATCCTGTCCCCAAAAAAGCAAAAATAAAGTAAAAGCACAAAGAAACAAAAACAACTAATCCCATCAACCAGAGATAACCATCTACAGTTTGTTCTTTAGCCTTTCAGTCCATTTGGAGAAAGTTATCTGTATAATATATGTGGCAATAACACTGTCAAAACTTAATGGATCATTCAACTGGTATACCAAAAGGTTACATCATATCCAAAAAACCATATAAATTGTAAGAATGAAAGGCAGAATAAAAACTTTTAGATGCAAATCCAGTACTTCCTTTCAGTTTCCAGTTAAAGACTAAAGGCTGAATGCATGCATTAGCCTCAGCTCCCTTCCTAAGCCCTCCTAAAATACAGGGATGGGGAAAAAGGTGTGAATTCACTAGGACAAAATGGTAACTGAGGCAACTTAATTAAGGGAACTGGGAAGTAGACAAGTGGTAAATTACTTAGCCAACCTGAAAAAGTTGAATCTTCCTTAGCCAGCACTGGAAAAAGTAGAACAGCAACCTGGTTTACAATAAGTATCCCAAAACAGTTCAGGAATAACCACATGTACAAAAACAGGAGAGGTTATACATCTGCTTAAACCCACTAGTTAGGCCTCAGATCCCCTAATGTAGTCACAACACTGCATAGCCCAGTGACCGCCCCACCCTGGAGGAAATGGGTGGGGCTGTTAAGCCCACAGTTAAACCCTATAGTCATAGTCATGCCCATAGCTTCCACTCTTTTTTTTTTTTTTTTTGAGATGGAGTCTCGCTCTGTCTTTCAGGCTGGAGTGCAGTGGCACAACTTCAGCTCATTTCAAACTTCACCTCCTGGGTTCAAGCAATTCTCCTGCCTCAGCCTCCTGAGTACCTGGGACTACAGGTGTGCGCCACCATGCATGGCTAATTTTTGTAGTTTTAGTAGAGATGGGGGTTTCACCACATTGCCCAGGCTGGTCTCGAACTCCTGACCTCAGGTGATCCACTCACCTTGGCCTCCCAAAGTGCTGGGATTACAGGTGTCAGCCACTGTGCCCAACTCAAATCCTCTTTTTGTGTTCCACTCTTAAACAGGAGTATGTGGTGGGCCGGGTGTGGTGGCTCACACTTCTAACCCCAGCACTTTGGGAGGCTGAGGTGTGAGGATTGCATGAGCCCTGGAGTTCAAGACCAGTCTGGGCAACAAAGAGAAAACCTGTCTCTTTAAAACAAAATTTTTTTAATAGGTGTATGTAGTCAAGAACCACAATATATTTATGGTAAAGCATCTAATATGAAACAAACAAAACTAAAGTAAATAAATAAAAAAACACAGCCAGGCGCGGTGGCTCACGCCTGTAATCCCAGCACTCTGGGAGGCCGAGACGGGCGGATCACGAGGTCAGGAGATCGAGACCATCCTGGCTAACACAGTGAAAACCCGTCTCTACTAAAATACAAAAAAAAAAAAAAAAAATTAGGCGTGGTGGCGGGCGCCTGTAGTCCCAGCTACTAGGGAGGCTGAGGCAGGAAAATGGCATGAACCCGGGAGGCGGAGCTCACAGTGAGCTGAGATTGCTCCACTGCACTCCAGCCTGGGCGACAGAGCGAGACTCCGTCCCAAATAAATAAACAAACAAACAAACAAACACAATTTGAAGGAAACAAGGCTGAGATCACCCAGAAAACAAAGAAAACATTTTGTCAAAAGGTAAAAAGAAAACATAATTACAGAACCAGACCAGAAAGTTCAATATCTGAAAAAACAGGAGCTCCAATAAAAGAGAACAGAGAAAAGGAAGGAGAGGAAATTAAAGGATCAATTCAAGAAATTTTCCAATAACACAAGAAGGGAGTTTCCAGACTGAAAGAGCTCACCAAAGCTGAACAAAATATATGAAAATGAATGCTGAAACGCATCACCATCAAATTTCAGGACACTAGGGACGCAGCAAAGTTACCAAAAGTTTTCAGAGAGGGAAGAAAACAGGATTCATTCAAAGAACAAAGAGTCAGAATATTTCAACATCACCACTGAAAACACAAGACAAAGGATCAGTGCCTTCAAAATTCTGAGAAAAATATTTCCAAACTTAAAAAACTGCTCCCCAGCAAAACCTGGGATATCAGCTAAGTATCAAAGCAAGAAAAATTTCAGAATGCAAAAGTTTCAAATTTTATCTCCCTTACCGTCTCAGGAAGCTAAAAAAAACAAAAAACAAAAAACAAAAAAACAAAAAACAAAAAACATGGGGTCCAGGAAACAGAGGTTCCCACAAAGGCTGAAAGAAACCCCAGGGGTGAGATCTGTGCAGACCCAGAGCTCAACCAGTCCAGATCAGAGTAGGTCCAACGTTCTGGAAAAGAATCTTCAAAAAGATAAAACTGACAGAACATCTACAGTGTCAGAACCTACTACTGAGAATAAATTATATATATATATATATAGTTAGTAAGGAGTTTGAGGATAGTAAAAAAAAAGACTGAACAAACCAAAAATCAAGACAAGTATCACGCTCAGGGCAGCAAAATATTGTGCTGAGAAAGAAAAGTAATCCAAGAACACTAATGGCTCAAGTGTTGATAAACATTTAAACACTATAATGAGATAAATAATAAGACTGGTGACTCATGCCCATAATGCCAGCACTTCGGGAGGCCAAGGCAAGAGGATCACTTGAGCTCAGGAGTTCAAGACCAGCCTGGGCAATGCAGTGCAAAGCTGTCTCTACAAAAAGTTTTTTTTGTAATTAGCTGAGTATGGTGGCACACGCCTGTAGTTCCAGGTACTAGAATGGCTGAGGTGGGAGGATCGCTTGTGCCCAGGTCACGGCTGCAGTGAGTTATGATCGTGCCACTGGGTGACAGAGAGATCCTGTCTCAAAAACAGTAACAACCACACACACACACACACACACGAAAACTGATTTAGCCAAATTACAAATAACTAAAATGGGAGAACAGGAAATGGGGTCAGTGAAACTGAAAATTACTATGGGTCAGGCAGAGGTCCAAATCTTTTTTTTTTTTTTTGAAACAGAGTCTTGCTCTGTCACCCAAGCTGTAGGGCAATGGTGCGATCTTGACTCACCACAACCTCCTCCTCCCGGGTTTGAGCAATTCTCCTGCCTCAGCTTCCAAAGTAGCTGGGATTACAGGCACACGCCACCACGCCCAGCTAATTTTTGTATTTTTAGTAAAGACAGGGTTTCACCATGTTGGCCAGGCCGATCTCGAACTCCTGACCTCAGGTGATTTGCCCGCCTCGGCCTCCCAAAGTGCTGGGATTACAGATGTGAGCCATCGGGCCCGGCCCCCAAATCTTTATACTATCAATTTACCTAATTCCCATTTAACAACTGGTGCCCTTATGTTACATATGAGAAAACTGAGGCACAGAGACAGTAACTTGCCAAATGTCACACAGCAGAGGCTTTGAACTTTGCTCTTCACCACAACACTGGCTATTACAAAGCAAAATCCTTATCTCCCTGTGTAAAGTCAACAGATAATGATTAAAGGTTAAAAAAAAATTGAGAGAGAGGTAAAAACCCAAAAATCAGTTGAAAGGATTGAAACAGATTGCCTCTGGGGAGTTAAGGAAGGAAAAAGGTCTAGAACTAGAACCCCCTGTTGCTTTCAACAAGCCCACAGAACTACTTTACTCTTTAAACCATACATTTGTAATTTGGATAAAATGAAAATTAAATAAGGAAACGTACTTCCCCTTTAAAAACACCTTTAAGTAAACATTAAAACTCTGACTTTCAGCTGGGTACAGCAGCTCACACCTGTAATCCCAGCACTTTGGGAGGCCAGGCAGGAGGATCGCTTGAGCCCAGGAGTTCACAACCAGCATGAGCAAATTGGTGAGACCACCCCCTGCATCTCCACACACATACACACAAAAAAATTTTTTTAACTCTGACTGAGGCCCTGAAAAACGACATGCACACCAATGCAACTCAAGAAAAAGTGCAAAAACAGGCCGAGTACGGTGGCTCACGCAAGTAATCCCAGCACTTTGGGAGGCCCAGGCAGGCTAATCACCTGAGGTTAAGAGTTCAAGACCAGTCTGGCTAACATGGTGAGTTTCACTGTCTCTATTACCTCTACTTTCACTGTCTCCACTAAAAATGCAAAAATCAGCCGGGCGTGGAGGTGGTGACCTGTCATCCCAGCTATTCAGGAAGCTAAGGCAGGAGAATCACATGAACCTGGGAGGTGGAGGTTGCAGTGAGCTGAGATGGCACCACTGCACTCCAGCCTGGGCAACAAAGCGAGACTCCATCTCAAAAAAATAAATAGCAAAAACAACAACAAAAAAAGTGCAAAACAAGCCCAAATATATATAAGCATTTCATATATGATAAAGATGGCACTTCAAATCATCAGAGAAATGTATATTTTTCAATGAATGGGAAACTGACTAATCATCTGGAAAACGTTAAGATACTAACATTGAAAAAAATTCAGCTATATAAAATATTTATATGTAAATTATGCAGTCATAAAGAAAACATAAGTGAATTTTATATAACAGTTAGGGAAAGAATTATTTCTCCACCTCCCACCACGCCCCCTACACACACTGCCACCGCACTTTAAAGCAGAAATCAAAAAAGAAAAGACTGCTGGAGTCAATGTCATAAAAATTCACTCAAAAAGTGCCACACAGTAAAAAACATTATAAACCAAGTTAAAAGACAAACTGGAGGAACCGCAAGAATCTAATAAACTGTTTTCCTTAATATGCAAACAGCTCACATAAATCAATGAAGAAAAGAGTAACAATCTGAGAGAGGTAGAGAGGAAAACACACAAGTCACAGAAAACTACAAAAGGCCAATAAAGATATGGAAAGATATCCAATCTCATTCATAAAAACTGAAAAACAAATTAAAATGAATACATTTTAACCCGTTAGGCCAACAACAAGGTAAAGATACAGATAACTCTTCAGTTAGTTAAGAGTGTAGCAAAACTCTTGTCCATCAACAAAGTAGTGGTTAAATAAAATATGACCAACCACAATGGACATACCATGCATCCATTCAAAAAACAAAAACAGAAAACAAAAAACATGCTGTCCATAACATACTGTGAAATTTAAAAATCAAGTTTGAGAACATCATATATAGAGCTGGGCACAGGTGGCACATCCCAGTAACCCCAGTATGTTGGGAGGCTGAGGTGGGATGATCACTTGAGCCCAGGAGTTCCAGACCAGCCCAGGTAACATAGCAAGACATTGTCCCTACAAAAACAATGCTGGGCATGGCAGCACATTCCTGTAGTCCCAGCTACTAGGGAGGCTGAGGCAGAAGGATCATTTGAGTCTTGGAGGTTGAGGCTGCAGTTAGCCATGATTCCAGGACTGCACTCAAGCCTGGGCAACAGACCAAGACCCTTTCTCTCTCTCCATATATATACATATACATATACACATATATGGAGAGAGAGCAAGTTTTTTTTAAAAGACAAGGTCTCACTTTGTCACCCAGGCTCCAGTGCAGTGGCACGATCTCAGCTCACTGCAGCCTCAACCTCCTGGGCTCAAGTGATCCAACTGCCTCAGCCTCCCAAGTAGCTGGGACTACAGGTGTGCACCACCTCGCCCAGCTAAATATAATTTTCAAAACAAAAATTTCAGTACATATATAAAATATAGCCATCACACACACAAAAGACATAAGACTTCACCAGCAATCAATGAAACACAAAATAAAACAAGTAACACCTTTTATCTATCAGATAAATCTACCTGGTAAAGATAAAAACATAATTATCCAAAATTAGGCTTTCTACTGCCTGTTAAAATTAATTGGCACATACTTCTTGGAGGCAATCTGGCAATGTTTATCAAGAACCTTCAAAAGGGCATACCTTGACCTGCCAATTCCACTTCTCAGAATTTGCCCTAAATAAATACATGGGTTTTATGTCACAATAAAAAAAAAGAATTGAAGGCTGGGCACGGTGGCTCACATCTGTAATACTAGCACTTTGGGAGGCCGAGGTGGGCAGATCACCTGAGGTCAGGAGTTCAAGACCAGCCTAGACAATACAGCAAAGCCATCTCTACTAAAAATGCAAAAATTAGCCAGGCATGGTGGTATATGCCTGTAATCCCAGGTACTAGGGAGGATGAGGCAGGAGAGTCACTTGAACCCAGGAGGCAGAGGTTGCAGTGAGCTGAGATCACGTTACTGCACTCCAGCCTGGGTGACAGAGGGAGACTCTGTCTCAAAGGAAAAAAAAAAAAAGAGAGAGAATTGAGAGAGAGATGAACATAATGAAGTGAACAGAGATATTTATAATAGTGAAAAAAATCAATAAATGATGGATTAAGTTACAGAATACTCAAATAAAGGGATGCTAGGAGTCATGAAAAACAGATATGGAAAGATAAATATAAGTTAAAAAGTAGGCTATAAAGCAGTATGTATACACAATTATATTTCAATTTGAAATATATAATATGCATACGAGTAGCTATGTATGTATGTATATGAACACAAACTGACAAGTTATTAGCTTCTAGTATTACAAGCAGCTTTACTGTTTTTTGTTGTTGTTCCCCAAAGTATAATGCCATTTATTAAAAACAAAACAGGCCGGTCACCATGGCTCATGTCTATAATCCCAGAACTTTGGGATGCTGAGGTGGGAAGATGCTTGCACCCAGGAGTTCGAGGCCAGTCTAGGCAATATGACAAAACCCATAAGTACAAAAAATACAAAAATTAGCCTTGTGTGGTGGCACATGCCTTTAATCTCAGCCACTTGACAGGCTGAGGTCAGAGGATCACTTAAGCTCAGGAGGTCAAGGCTGCAGTGAGCTGTGATCACACCACTGCACTCCAGCCTGAGCGACACAGTGAGATCCTGTCTCAAAAATAAAAAAAATCATTGCAATTACAGGTGAGCACCACTGCGTCCAGCCTGAGAACTGACATATTTAATATTACCTAATTTTACATTTTTAATTTTTTCTTTTTTTTTTTTGAGACGGAGTCTTGCTCTGTTACCCAGGCTGGAGTGCAATGGTGCAATCTCAGCTCACTGCAACCTCCACCTTCCCAGTTCAAGCGATTCTTCTGCCTCTCGAGTAGCTGGGATTACAGGTGCCCACCACCATGCCCAGCTAATTTTTCTATTTTTTAGTAGAGATGGGGTTTCACCATGTTGGTCAGACTGGTCTTGAACTCCTGACCTTGGGTGATTCACCCGCCTTGGCCTCCCAAAGTGCTGGGATTACAGGCATGAGCCATGGCACCCAGCCCTAATTTATTTTTATTTTTCAACTTTTATTTTAGGTTCAGCGAGTCCAAACATGTGCAGGTTTGTTACATGGGTAAATTGCATGTCACTGGGGTTTGGTATACAAATGATTTCATCACTCAGAAAGAGAGCATAGTACTACCCGATAGGGCTTCATTCTGAATTTGTTGGGTTTTTATATCCAGCATTATTACTTTTATAATCAAGTATAAAAAAAAGAAATTTTGGCCAGGCGAGGTGGCTCATGCCTGTAATCCCAGCACTTTGGGAGGTCGAGGCGGGCGGATCACAAGGTCAGGAGATCGAGACCATCCTGGCTAACACGGTGAAACTCTACCTCTACTAAAAATACAAAAACACAAAAATTAGCCATGCATGGTGGCGGGCGCCTGTAGTCCCAGCTACTCGGGAGGCTGAGGCAGGAAAAGGGTGAGAACCCAGGAGGCAGAGCTTGCAGTAAGCCAAGATCACGCCACTGCACTCCAGACTCCGTCTCAAAAAAAAAAGAAAGAAATTTCATTTCCCAAAAAGGTAAAGCTCTTCGTGGAAAAAAGACAAAAGTGCAAGTTCAGTAAATTCATAAGATAAATACAACAGACCTTTAGCACATGAAAGTACGCATGAGAAATGACAAAAAAGGGTGGGAGGAGGGTGAGGATCGAAAAACTACTTGTCAGGTACTATGCTTACTATCTGGGCCACAATCTGTACACTAAATCCCATGACACGCAATTTATCCGTATAACAAACCTGCACGTGTACCTCTGAAACTAAAAGTTGGGAGGGAAAAAAAAAAAAAAAGGAATGGCAAAATACAAATTAAAACAGGATCACATTTTTTTACCTATGAAACTGGAAAAAAAATATATTATGTGTTACATTGATGAGATGGTCAAAGAAATAGTCACTCGTACGGTAATGGCAGAAACACAAATGCGTCCAATCTTTATGAGGTGTAAGACAATCTGGCAATTAAGTATTAAGAGCATTAAAAGCCATGTTTATATTTAGCCCAGCAATCCTCAGCCCAGCAATCTAATTCTAGGAATAAATTGTAAGGAAATAGGGATGCAAGCAAAGATTTAACTATGAGAAATGTTCAACACTGAATTTATATTGAAAAAAATGCAAACAATCTAGATATCCAACAAAAAGATTATTAATCATATCTATATAACACTACAAAACTTTTAAAGGTAAGTGTTGAACTGTATTTATTAAGACTGGGAAAACGGTTATAAGATATCATTCAGTGGCCGGGCGTGGTGGCTCAAGCCTGTAATCCCAGCACTTTGGGAGGCCGAGACGGGCGGATCACGAGGTCAGGAGATCGAGACCATCCTGGCTAACACAGTGAAACCCCGTCTCTACTAAAAATACAAAAAATTAGCCGGGTGTGGTGGCGGCGCCTGTAGTCCCAGCTACTCGGGAGGCTGAGGCAGGAGAATGGCGTAAACCCGGGAGGCGGAGCTTGCAGTGAGCCGAGATCGCGCCACTGCACTCCAGCCTGGGCGACAGAGCGAGACTCCGCCTCAAAAAAAAAAAAAAAAAAAAAAGATATCATTCAGTGAAGAACAGATTGCACAACAAGGTGGGCAATAGGTTAAATAGTATCTCCCTAAAATTCACGTCCACTCAGAACCACAGAATGTGACCTTATTTGGAAACAGGGTCTTTGCAGATGTAATCAGTTAAGATGAGTTAAGATGACGTCATACAAGATTAGGGTGGGCCTTACAACCAGCTGACTGGTATCCTTATAAGGGGAAGGAGATTTGGAGACACACAAGGAAAGCCACGTGACTAATAAGGCAGACACTAGAGTGATACAGCTACAAGCCAAGGAAGGCCAAAGATTGGAAGGAGCCACCAAAAGCTAACAAGAGGCAAGAAGGGATGCTGCCCTAGAAACTTCAGAGGGATCACGGACCTGCTAACACCCTCAATTTGGAACTTCTAGCTTCCCAAACTACAAGGAAGTTACTTTCTGTAGGTTTAAGCCACCCAGTTTGTGTTATTTCTTTTTTTTTTTTTTTTTTTTTTTTTTGAGACGGAGTCTCGCTCTGTAGCCCAGGCTGGAGTGCAGTGGCCGGATCTCAGCTCACTACAAGCTCCGCCTCCCGGGTTCACGCCATTCTCCGGCCTCAGCCTCCCGAGTAGCTGGGACTACAGGCGCCCGCCACCTCGCCCGGCTATTTTTTGTATTTCTTAGTAGAGACGGGGTTTCACCGTGTTAGCCAGGATGGTCTCGATCTCCTGACCTCGTGATCCGCCCATCTCGGCCTCCCAAAGTGCTGGGATTACAGGCTTGAGCCACCGCGCCTGGCCAGTTTGTGTTATTTCTTAAGCAACACTAGGAAACTCATACAATGTGTGAAACACAGTAATCAGCAAGCACAGGCTACTTATGTTTGAATTCCATTTCCACCCATGTGACTTTAGCTTATTTAACCTCTCTAAGCCTCTTTTCCTTTTGTAAAAAATGAGGATAACAGTATTCATTTCCTAGAATTATTGTATTAAATTATACATTAAATATAAACCACTTAAAACAGTATCTAGAATATAGTAAATGCCTCACTTTTATAAAGCAAGCACAGGTACAACACACAAAATATGTTATTAGAATATACATAAAAGGTTAACATTTTTATCTCTGGGTCCCATTATTATGGCTTTTTTGTGTTTTGTTTTGTTTATCAGAACTTTCTAATTTATCTGCAATGAACACAAATCATGTCTCTTTTTTTTTTTTTGAGACAGTCTCGCTCTGATGCCCAGGCTGGAGCACAGTGGCGCGATCTCAGCTCACTGAAACCTCTGCCTCCTAGGCTCAAGTGATTCTCCTGCCTCAGCCTCCTGAGTAGCTGGGATTACAGGCACCTGGTTAATTTTTGTATTTTTAGTAGAAACAAGGTTTCACCATGTTGGCCAGGCTGGTCTCAAACTCCTGACCTCAAGTGATCTGCCTGCCTCGGCCTCTCAAAGGTGTGAGCCACCGCGCCTGGCCTATTTTTTATTTTTCTTTCTTTCTATTTTTTTTAACTTTTTTTTTTTAAAACTTTTTGCCAACATTCAGATTCTAACAATTTTTCTTCTTCAGAGCAAGACTGGAAGTTTATTTTAAAAGGCTTTAGAACAGGAAAGAAAGAAAAAGTACACCTGGAAGTGACCCAAGCGGGCAACTTGAAGTATAAGCGCTGTTTATGTCATAATAAAATACAATTATTTTAAAAATTTAAAAGTAAGGTAGGGCTTCCCTGTCATAGTTGTACGCAAACCCCAACCCCTAGCCAGTCGTTTCCACTCTTCTCAAGGCCTGTTATCAAAGTGTTTTTAAAAAAAAAAAGTAAAAAATAAAATTTACTTTAGAAAATAAAACGCTGACCGGAAAGCACTTTAGAAGCACATCATGTATCATTCAATCAATCATTAGAAGGTGGCTGCTTCATAAGAGGCTGTGAATCACTGACCTCAAGCACAATAATTCAAGTGTGAACCCTCAAACACTTGACAGACCTGAGGCTCAAAACACACTAAAAAAAGCACAACTATTCATTTTAAAAGGTAGGTTTTTAAAACCTCAGTACATAGTGGGATTGATCCTCTATATTTGGGAATAAACTGCTCCCACTCCCAAGACAAACATTAACTTTAGCAAATGAGAACACCATTTACTAAATCAATTACCTTTCCAACAAGTGAAAAACGTATTCATCTTCTCTGCACAAGGTGATTTAGAAAGAGTTAAACCCTTTCACCGGGTGTAGTGGCTCACGCCTGAAATCCCAGCACTTTGGGAGGCCAAGGCAGGAGAACTGCTTGAGCTCAAGAGACCAGCCAGCCAACATAGCAAGACCCCGTCTCATTTTAAAAATAAAAATAAAGAGTTAAACCTTTTCAGTTTTACTCCTGTTGCATTTTGGGTTTCTTGTTCTCCGACAATATCATGTAAATAATATTGTCAGATGAGCTTACTACTAGTTTACTTCTTAATAAAGCAAAACTAAGTTTTAATAAAATTATACATAATTACTGGATAAGAATTTGTTGCTTAATGAGAAGCGATTTTACTATATTTCAAATGACAAAGTCCACCACTACACTGTTTTTTGTTTTTTGGTTTTTTTTTTTTGAGACAGTCTTGCTCTGTCTTCCAGGCTGGAGTGTAGCGGTGCGACCTCAGCTCACCGCAACCTCTGCCTCCCGGGTTCAAGCGATTCTCCTGACTCAGCCTCCTGAGTAGTTGGGATTACAGGCACACACCACCACGCCCAACTAATTTTTACATTTTTACTAGAGACGGGGTTTCACCATGTTGGCCAGGCTGGTTTCGAACTCCTGACCTCATGATCCGCCTACCTCGGCCTCCCAAAGTGCTGGGATTACAGACATGAGCCATCATGCCCAGCCTTGTTTATTTTAAGACAGGGTCTTGCTCTCTCACCCAAGCTGGAGTGCGATGGGGCAATCTCAGCTCACTGCAACCTCCATCCTTTTTTTTTTTTTTTTTTTTTTTTTGAGACGGAGTCTTGCTCTGTCGCCCAGGCTGGAGTGCAGTGGCACAATCTCGGCTCACTGCAAGCTCTGCCTCCCAGGTTCACGCCATTCTTCTGCCTCTGCCTCCCGAGTAGCTGGGACTACAGGTACCCGCCACCACACCCGGCTAATTTTTTTGTATTTTTAGTAGAGACAGGGTTTCACCGTGTTAGCCAGGATGGTCTCGATCTTCTGACCTCGTGATCCACTCGCCTTGGCCTCCCAAAGTGCTGGGATTACAGGCGTGAGCCACTGTGCCCGGCCAACCTCCATCTTCTGAAGTGATCCTCTCATCTCAGCCTCCCGAGTAGCTGGGACTACAAGCTCATGTCACCATGCCTGGCTAATTTCTGTATTTTTTGTAGAGTTGGGGTCTCCCTATGTGGCCCAGGCTAGTCTCAAACTCCTAGACTCACACGATTTGCCTGCCTCGGCCTCCCAAAGTGCTGGGATTACAGACATGAGCCACCACACCCAGAACATTGTTAATTTTTTAAAATATCGATCCTTTTGTAGTTCATAAGCGTGATGATTGGGTGTTCACACTTATGTGAGACATGTGCCTCCCTCAAATCTTGTTATGACATTTGCACATTATCTCTCTGATGTGAAAATAAAATAAAATAAAATAAAAATCCAGTCAGAGCAACATAGGGAGACCCCAACTCTACAAAAAATTTTAAAAATTAGCCAGGCATGATGGCACACAGCTGTAGTCCCAGCTATTCGGGAGGTTGAGGTGGGAGGATTGCTGGAGCCAGGGAAGTCGAGGCTGCAGTGAGCCATGATCATGTCACTGCACTCCAGCCTGGATGACAGAGCAAGACCCTGTTACCCCAACAAAAAAAAACAAAACCAGGACCTTTCGTATAAAAACCTACCTTTTTGATCCTGTCTTAAAAAAGAATATATATACACATACACAAACACACGTGTGTATGTATATATATATTCTGTGTATATATATGTATATATGATCAGCCTATCCAAGTACCTTGACAACTAAATTCAGTTCCCACTCAAACAATGGAGGTATAAGGGCCTTGGTATCTACTACTTTGAAGAGTAAAGATAATCAACAGCAGTAACTACAGCTGTTTAAAAAGTTTATATCTACAATTTTACATACATACACATGCATAGAAAATTTTGTTATATATATACACACATATATATATTGCACAGAATATTCTGTGCAATGGGGCTATCTCAGCTCAGAATATAGTGCACAGAAATTTTCTAAAAGGTCAGAAGAAATAGTTAGCAGTGGCTGTATCTGGAAACAGGAGTGGTTTATGCTTCTCATCTTTAGTACAGGGGTTACAAATGAGTAGCCCAAGGACTACATTCTGCCTACAGATGTGCTTTATATTTGGTCTTCAGTGTGTTAAAAATACCTGAATTAATTGCCAACATTTAAAAATCAGGACATTTCAGCCGGTCACAGTGGCTCATGCCTGTAATCCCAGTACTTTGGGAGGCCGAGGTGGGCAGATCGCTTGAGCTCTGGAGTTTGAGACCAGCTTGGGCAACATGGCAAGACCCCGTCTCTACTAAAAATGCAAAAACTTAACTGGCCATAGTGGCAGGTGCCTGTGGTCCCAGCTACTTGGGAGGCTGAAGTGGGAGGATCACTTAGAGACCAGGGAGGTGTATGGGGGACTGGAAGTTGCAGTGAGCAGTGATCCTGCCAATGCACTCCAGCCTAAGTGACAGAGCGAGACTCGGCACCCCACCCCACCCCCAAAAAAAATAACAGAACCAGGACATTTCCTATAAAAACCTATATTTTTTACTTCTCTTGAAAAAAATAGAAAAATCTAACACTGGGCCCCCATTCTAGCAGGGCAATATTTAAGGCAAGTATCAGACATGCTCTTTACAAAGGCAAGGCTTTCCAGTTCACACACCTTCAGTTGTTACCCATCTGGCACCTAAACATATTTTAGTTTGCAACCCCTGTTTAGACTATTCTAAACTATTTGAACTTATTATGCACTTATATGACTTTTTAAAGCTTCTCCTCAATGGAAACTCAATAGCAATGATCTAAGAGAACTTTAGAGAGCTTACAAAATATTTTTGTCCATTCACATCTAAATTACTGAGTAACATAGGCATAAGAAAAAAATTAAGCCTTTTCTCCCATCTAGCCTCACACATTACTTCAACAAATGTTTACTGAGCACCTACTATGTACAAAGCAGTGCATAAAAGGCTTAGGGAGAAACAAAGGCTGTTAGGGGGCGCTGTCCTCTTAAAAGTGTGTTTCTATACACAATAAACACTATAAAAAGGAGAGTGGAGTTCAAATAAGAGTACACTACTAGGAACAGGATCAGTATGTCAATTTCAGAAAAACAATAAGACTTCTTCAGGGAGAAAGGAAAGAATAGCATTCTAAGTAGGAGAAACAAGTTTAAAACTGGGAGAGCAAAAGTTTATGTGGGAATGAGCAACAGCCTAGTTTGAACAAAGCAGAGAAAAGCAGAACATTCATTGCAAAGATATGCCAGGAAAGGCAGAAGTAGGTAAACTGGGACCAGTCTTTGCAGGGTCCTGAATGAATGTCAAGCTAAAGCTTGCTATTCTGTATCTGGTAAGCAACAAGGCCCTGCTAGAGGTTTCTAAGAAGGGCCTAGATTGAAGCTGTGATTTAGAAATATTGATCTAGTAGTGGTATGTCCACAAAATAGACTGGAAGGAAGAAAGCCACATGTAGAAAACCGACTTGGACTATGCCTAATGTTACTCTGTTAAACTAGTAACATAATCTGCAAACTAAGGCAGTGGCAGTGGGAATGGAAAAAAAGAGACATTTGGGAAGTACACTACCAAATCCAGGTGAAAATTAACTGGATTTGGCAAATGAACTGGGGTCTCCAGGAAAGAGAGGACCTTAAAGATAACTCAGTTCAAGTCTAATTTCTGGGAGACCACTGAAGCTACAAACAGAACAAGGAAAAGTTAGAAAGAAAAACTGGCTGGAGTAAGGAAAAGGATAAATTTACCTTTAATGATTTTTATTTTTAAATTTTTTATTTTTTTAAAGACTGGGTCTTGCTATGGAGTGCAGTGGCTATTCACAGACGTAATCCCACTACTGATTAGCACGGGAGTTTTGACCTGCTCCATTTCCAACCTGGGCTGGCCCGCCCCCTCCTTAGGCAACCTGGTGGTCTCCTGCTCCCTCCCAGGAGATCACCATATTGATAACGAACTTAGTACAGACACCCAATCAGCATAGCGCACTACAGCCCAGAACTTCTGGGCTCAAGCAATCCTCCTGCCTCAGCATCCCAAGTAGCTAAGACTACAAGCGTGCACCACCGCACCTGGCAAATTGACCTTTTAAACATATCCAGTTTTCAATATCAACAGAACATTCATAAGTTTTCTGCCCCGACCAGAAAATCCTGCACACTTTTTTTCTGGCCCAACTTTTAGTGATGGCTGAAGAGAGCAAAATATATATTTACTACACTTAAAGGATATATTTAGTACAGAGCTAATGAGAAGCCAGTCCCAGAGCAGAAACATGATCAAAATTAAGCTCCACAGAGTAAAGCTGATCCCCATCTCATACCATACACAAAAATTAATTATACAAAACTGATATCTATATACAAAATGGACCAACAACCTAAATATAAACAACTAAAACTATAAAACTCTTAGAAGAAAACAAAGCGATAAATCTTCATGACCTTGGATTTGGTAATGAATTTTAAGATACGACATCAAAAACACAAGCGAAGAAAAAAAGAGTTGATATGGACCTCAGCACATTAGAAACGTGTGCATCAAAGGACATTGTCAAGAAAGTGAAAAGACAGCCTACAGAATGGGAGAAAATAGTGCAATTTATATAACCAATAAAGGTTTCATATCCAGAATATATAAAGACTTCTTCTTACAACTGAACAACAAAAAGACAACCCAATTTAAAAATGGGCAAAGCCTTTTTGTGCTGACAGTGTTCCAGCAAACATAATGAACACTCCTAAAAGCCACCAGACTCTCTATAAGAAGTATGGCAAACAACAACCCCACAAAGTAACAGAGTATAAGAAAGGCAAGGATTCTCTGTATGCCCAGAGAAAGCAGCATTATGACAGGAAGCAGGGTGGCTATCGTGGGCAGACTAAGCCAATTTTCCAGAAAAAGGTTATAACTATAAAGAAGATTGTGCTGAGGCTAGAGCACATTGAACCCAACTGCAGATGTAAAAGAATGCTTGCTTTTAAGACATACAAGTATTTTGAACTGGGAGAAGATAAGACGAGAAAAGACCAAGTGATCCAGTTCTAAATGTCATCTTTAATTTTATTATGAAGACAATACAATCCTATGGTTAAGTTCACTTCATCTGGTTGCTGTTGGTCTTTTGGGAAGGAATAAACTAAAGCCATCAACAAAATTCCTCTGGAGGTGGGGGAAAGAAATGGGCAAAGGACTTACATGGATATTTCTCCAAAGAAGATATACAAATGGCCAACAAGCACATAAAAATATGTTCATATAATTAGTAATTAGAAAAGTAAGAACCAAAATCATAATAAGGTACCAATCCATAGCCACTAGGATGGCTATAGTTTTAAAAAGAAAAATATTGGGCCGGGCACGGTGGCTCACATCTGTAATCCCAGCACTTTGGGAGGCCGAGGCGGGTGGATCACGAGGTCAGGAGTTCGAGACCATCCTGGCTAACATGGTGAAACCCCGTCTCTACTAAAATTACAAAAAAAAATTAGCCGGTCGTGGTGGCGTGCGCCTGTAGTCCCAGCTACTTGGGAAGCTGAGGCACGAGAATGGCGTGAACCCGGGAGGTGGAGCGGAGCTTGCAGTGAGCTGAGATTGTGCCACTGCACTCCAGCGTGGGCGACAGAGCGAGACTCCGTCTCAAAAAAAAAAAAAAGAAAAATATTGGCTGAGCGTGGTGGCTCACGCCTATAACCCAAGCACTTTGGGAGGACAAGGCAGACAGGTCACCTGAGGTCAGGAATTTGAGACCAGCCTGGCCAATAAGGTGAAACCCCGTCTCTACTAAAAGTTCAAAAAATATTAGCCGGGCGTGATGGCACACACCTGTAGTCCCAGCTACTTGGGAGGCTGGGGCAGGAGAATTGCTTGAACCCAGGAGGTGGAGGTTGCAGTGAGCCAAGAGTGCGCCACTGCACTCCAGTCTGGGCAACACAGCAAGACTCCATCTCAAAAACTATATATATATATATATATACACACACACACACACACACACACACATACATATATATATTCCATTAAACTGGAAGTTTAAAAGAAGAAAGAAAAATAACAAGTGTTGGCAAGGATGTGGAGAAATTGCGACCAACTCATACATTGCAGCTGGGAATGTAAAATGATTCAGCCACTGTGGAAAACAGTTTGGTGATTCCTCAAAAACAGAATGACCATATGATCCAAAAATTCCATTCCTAGATACATACTTAAAGGAACTAAAAAAAGGTACTCAAACAAATACAGGTACACACATATATTCAAAACTTTACTACTCAGAACAGTCAAAACACAGAATGTCTAACAAATGTCTACCAATGAATGAACAGATAAAACAAGTTGTGATATGTATATACAATGGAATACTATTCAGCCATAAAAAAGAGTGACGCCAGGGGTGGGAGTTGGGGGGTGGCTCATGCCTGTAATCCCAAAACTTTGGGAGGCCAGTGCTGGTGGATCCCTTAAGCCCAGGAGTCTAAACAAGTTTGGGCAACATGGCAAAATCTTGTCTGTACAAAAAATACAAAAATTGGCTGGGCATGGTGGCACATGCCTATATCCCAGCTACTTGGAAGACTGAGGTGGGAGGATGGATTGAGACCAGGAGTCGAAGCTGCGCTTAGCCATGATAGCACCAGTGCGTTCCAGCCTGGGCAACAGAATGAGACTCTGTCTCAAAAAAAAATAAAAAATAAAAAAAAATGAAGTACTGATACATACTACAACATGGATGAACCCTGAAAACATTACGCTAAATGAAAGATGCCATGGCAAGAAACACAGGCTTCATTAAAAGAAACCAAAAAAAAAAAAAAAAAGCCTGGGCACAGTGGCTCATGTCTGTAATCCCAGCACTTTTGGAGGCCAAGGCAGATGGATCACTTGAGGTCAGAAGTTCAAGACTAGACTGGGCAACATGGTGAAACCCCATCTCTACAAAAAATATAAAAATTAGCCAGGCGTGATCTTGCATGCCTGTAATCCCAGTTACTTGGGAGGCTAAGGCAAGAGAATCGCTTGAACCTGGGAGGCAGAGGTTGTAGTGAGCTGAGATCACACCACTGTACTCCAGCCTGGGGTGGCAACAACAACAAAAAGACACAGACACAAAAGGACAAATACTGTACAATCCTATTTACATGAAATATCCACAGGAGGCTGAGGCAGGAGAATCACTTGAACCCGGGAGGCGGAGGTTGCAGTGAGCCGAGATCATGTCATTTCACTCTAGCCTGGGCAACAAGAGTGAAACTCCATCTCAAAAAAAAAAGAAAAGAAAAGAAAAGAAAATATCCAGAATAGGTACATACATAGAGACAGAACTCAGACTGCTCATTGCCAATGGCTGAGGAGAGAATAGTCTTTTACACCGGCTTAATGGGTGTAAAGTTTCATTTTGGGGTTATGAAAAAGTCTGGAAACAAGAGAGAGGTGGTGGCTGCACAACACTGTGAATGCACTAACCACCACTGAATTGTTCATTTTAAAACAGTTAATTTTGCCAGGCACAGTACTGCACACATGTAGTTGCAACTACTCAGGTAGCTGAGGTGGGAGGATCACTTGAGCCTCGGAGTTCAAGGCTGTAGTGTGCTACATGATCATGCCTGTAAACAGCCACTGCACTCCAGCCTGGGCAACACAGTGAGATCTCGTCTCTAAAAAAATTAAAATTAAATAAATAAAAATAAAATAGCTAATTGTACATGGTATCAATTTCACAATCTTATTTTAAAAATCAGCAATATTCCAAATCAAAAATAAAAGTGAGCTCCGCATCTTGTCATGCCTTTATTTCATTAACCAGATTCTAGACGAGCCAATCTTCTATATGGCTCCTGCTCCACCTGCTCTTCCTTTATTTCACCTAGAAAATATCTTCTGACTATAATATGCTGCTTTTCCATCAATTCTAATCCCCCAACCATTTCAAAACTTACTTCTTTTTTTTTTGAAACAGGGTCTTGCTCTGTTGCCCAAGCTGGAGTGCAGTGGTGCAATCTCAGCTCACTACAACGTCCGTCCCCTGGGTTCAAGCGATTCTCCTGCCTCAGCCTCCCAAGCAGCTGGAATTACAGGTGCACACCACCATGCCTGGCTAATTTTTTGTATTTTTTTTTAGTAGAGATAGGGTTTCACCATGTTGGCCAGGCTGGTCTCGAACTCCTGGCCTCAAGAGATCTGCCTACTTTGGCCTCCCAAAATGCTAGAATGACAGAAAACTTAACTTATAAGCAACTTGCGCATAGCTGGCACTCAATCCTTGTGAATTGCTGGTTCTATTCAATTCAGTCCACTCCTATCTGTTCTGAAAGTTTACTGTTAATACAGAATTAAGATATGAATGTTTCTTCTTCTTATCCTATGACTTTTCTCTGATAGTCTCAGGTATGTGAGTTTCCCATTAGAAAGAAAATTATGATACGGGCTGTCCTCTGCTTTTGCATTACACCATCTGCTAGGGATCTAACCAAAATACATTTGTTTAATATTGTCTAGTTGATAGTTTTTGCTATTACGTGACAGATACATTTAATGGGAAACGGGAGGTGGTAAAGAAACCACCTTTGCCCACTCTGGCTATAATAGTGATTAGCTCTGACATGATGTATGCTCAGAAATGCAAGTCCTACAGTAACAGCACAGCAAAAAGACGACTTTCGGCAGGATAGCAACGTACTTTTTACTGTGTTGCTTTAAAAATAAAGTGAACCTGGCTGCTCTATTTGTAAACTATTCTACATTATACCAAAAGTCCCAATGTGCATGTGCCAAAAAGAAAAAAAAAAAAGACCAAAAAAACTGGAAAATAATCCCCACACTTTGGGATGTTGAGGCAGGAGGGCTGCTTAAGGCCAGGAGTTCAAGACCAGCCTGGAAAACATGAGACCCGTCTCTTTACAAAACAAATTAGCCAGGTGTGGGTGGCGCAGACCTGCAGTCCCAGCTATTCCGAAGCTGAGGTGGGAGGATCACTTGACACCAGGAGTTTGAGGTTACAATGAACTAACATCACTACTGCACTCCAGCTTGGGCCACAGGGCAAGACCTAGTCTCTTTAAAAAAAAAAAAAAAAGGCTAGGCACGGTGGCTCACACCTGTTACCCCAGCACTTTGGGAAGCCAAGGTGGGAGAATTACTTGAGCCCAGGAGTTCAAGACCAGCCTGGCCAGAATAGTGAGACCTCGTCTCTTTAAAAAACAAACAAACAAAAAGTGCAGCCTGGGCACCATAGGGAGGTCCAGTCTCTACAAAAATTAAAAAAAAAGAAAATTAGCCGGGCATGATGGTGCATGCCTGTGGTCCCAGCTACTTGGGAGGCTGGGGTGGAGGATCATTTTTGCCCCAGAAGTCCAGGCTGCAGTGAGCTATGAATGAACTATTGTGCTCCAGTGTGGGTGACAGAGTGATACCCTGTTTCAAAAAAAAATAAACAGGCCAGGCGTGGTGGCTCACACCTGTAATCCCAGCACTTTGGGAGGCCGAGGTGGGCAGATTACCTGAGGTCAGAAGTTCGAGACCAGTTTGGCCAATACGGTTAGACCCATCACTATAAAAAATACTAAAATTAGCCGGGTGTGATGGTGCATGCCTGTAATCACAGCTGCTCGGGAGGCTGAGACAGAAGAATTGCTTGAACCCAGGAGGTGGAGGTTACAGTGAGCCGAGATCCTGCTACTGCACTCCAGCCTGGGTGACAGCGAGAGACTCTGTCTCAATCAATCAATCAATCAATCGATTGATAGAATGTCCAAAGAACTCTCAACCTTTTAAAAAAATGCAATAGAGTACAAAATATTCTACGGCTGTTATGTAGCTCTTCCTTGCCCTCTTCCTATAACTACTGTTTGACACACACTTATTTAAGGAAACCAATATTAATAGCAAGTATTATCTCTATCATAAAGGAACGTTTTCCTAGATTTACACATATAAACCACGGTGTAGATAAGAAACTCATTTAGCATGGGTGACTAAGAAACGGATTAACAGGCAGAGAAGGCACCGTGCGATAAGAGGTACAACTGATTTTCACATCTAGATTCTAATTTCATTTCATTGCTTTGTGGTTATATCTTTATCTAGTAGGGTGTTTCTGACAATGTTGAGAAAGTTAATAGGACATTATATTTTACGGAAATATTTTTCCTAAGTTACTTTTCTTTTTCTTTTTTTTTTTTTTTTTTGAGATGGAGTCTCGCTCTGTCACCCACGCTGGAGTGCAGTGGCCGGATCTCAGCTCGCTGCAAGCCCCGCCTCTCGGGTTCATGCCATTCTCCTGCCTCAGCCTCCCGAGCAGCTGGGACTACAGGTGCCTGCCACTTCGCCTGGCTAATTTTTTGTATTTTTTAGTAGAGACGGGGTTTCACCGTGTTAGCCAAGATGGTCTCGATCTCCTGACCTTGTGATCCGCCCGTCTCGGCCTCCCAAGGTGCTGGGATTACAGGCTTGAGCCACTGCATCCGGCCCTAAGTTACTTTTCTAGAAAACATCTGTTCCATCCATAGAGGACGCAAGTAGAATTCCAAAACATACACACTGCTCCCTGAAGATACCTGCAGGCAACCTAGGATGTTGCAATACCACAACTGCACAGCACTAGCCTAATTAGGAGGTAGAGAAACATTGTCTATATGCTATTAAAAGATATTTTATCTACTGCTATACTGAGAAATAAGGCCAGTACTAACTCCTAAGTTAATGTCGTATAAAAATCTAGAAGAGTTACTTGACTCTTGTCACTAATGCTAAACAACTCACAATGAACACCTAACGTAACATTGAACTGTACACCTTAAACTGATTAAAATGTGGGTGTAGTGGCTCACGCCTGTAATCCCAGCACTTTGGCAGGCTGAGGCAGGTGGATCACCCGAGGTCAGGAGTTTGAGACCAGCCTGGCCAACATGGCAAAACCTCATCTCTACTACTAATAAAAAATTAGCCAGAGGTGGTGGCCCATACCTATAATCCCAGCTACTTGGGAGGCTGATGCACAAGAATTGCTTGAACCTGGGAGGTAGAGGTTGCAGTGAGCCGAGAATGCACCACTGCACTCCAGCCTGGGGGACAGAGTGAAACTGTGTCTCAAAAAAAAAATAATAATTAAAAATAAATAAATAAATAAATTGATTAAAAGGGTAAATTTTGTTACATATATTTTACCACAAATTCTTAAAAAGTGAGGTAAGCTCTCCTCTGAATCTTGTTGGTTTCCCATTTAAAAAAAAAAAAAGCCAATTAGACTACATTAAAAAACACGAACCCACTAAATTGAACATGTTTAAATTTTACATAGTTGAAAACTTTTAGTAATTTCAATTAATAGAAGCTTTCTGACCTCTTAACAGAGTGTTTATTAGATATCCTCCCTCCATCTCCAAGGAGGACATACACAAACGAAAAAGGCTTAAATCGTAGCAAGGAAGGTTTAGTTTTAACAAAATTCTAACTGGAAAGTAATTAAACATTATAATAAGGTATCATGCAAATCTCTGCATGTAGGGATACAAGAATAGGACAGATGACTATCTTAGAAGGGCTGGACGCAAATCTGCAGGAAAAGTTCGAATAAACTAGAGAATCTCTCTTTTTTTTGAGACGGAGTCTTGCTCTGTGGCCCAGGCTGGAGTGCAGAGGCACGATCTCAGCTTACTGCAAGCTCCGCCTGCTGGGTTCACGCCATTCTCCTGCCTCAGCCTTCCGAGTAGCTGGGACTACAGGCGCCCACCACCACACCTGGCTAATTTTTTTAAATGTATTTTTGGTAGAGACGGGGTGTCACCGTGCTAGCCACGATAGTCTCAATCTCCTGACCTCATGATCCGCCCGCCTCGGCCTCCCAAAGTGCTGGGATTACAGGCGTGAGCCACTGAGCCTGGCCTAAACTAGAGAATCTCTTAAGTCAGTTTCCAGTTTTAGAATTCCAAGTTCTGTATTCACAGCCCAATAGTATCTCTGAAAGACATTCCACCTATAGAACACTGCAGATATTAATCTACAAGTCATTTCAATTTGGTTTAGATATTGAGTTTACTTTCACCATACCATTTATTCACTTTACATACTCACTTAGGAACTGAAAATTGACTACTTTTGTTAACAGGCAATTCCATCAATCTCCAGCAGCATGGCTGCCAGCTCAGGTATAAATGCTACAAACATGCTCAACTGAAAACAATATTTGGTTCTAAATTTAACAGAGGCCAGGTGCGGTGGCTCACGCCTACAATCCCAGACAAGGTGGGTGGATCATTTGAGGTCAGGAGTTCGAGACCAGCCTGGCCAAACATGGTGAAACCCCATCTCTACTAAAAATACAAAAATTAGCCAGGTGTGGGGGTGGGTGCCCATAGTCCCAGCTACTCGGGAGGCTGAAACAGGACAATCGGTTGCATTGAGCCAAGATGGTGCCACTGCACTCCAGCCTGGGCGACAGAGCAAGACTCCGTCTCGAAAAGAAGAGAAGAGAAGAGAAGAGAAGAGAAGAGAAGAGAAGAGAAGAGAAGAGAAGAAAAGAGAAAAGAAAAGAAAAGAAATATCTACACAATGTTGCCAACCTAAGACCAAAAAAAAAAAAATGTGTTAACAAGGTAGAAGACCTACAAGGCCGAAACATTCCATTTAGTCAGTTTTTCAACAATGACAAAATTCTTACTTTTCATCACAAAAGCATAACCTTTCCAACTCAGGTTTTATTTTTATTTTATTTTTGAGACAGGGTCTCTCTCTGTTACCCGGGCAGGAGTACAGCGGCACAATCACGGCTCACTGCACCTTTCACCTCCCAGGCTCAATTGATCCTCCCACCTCAGCCTCCCACTTATCTTGGACCACAGGTGAGCGCCACCCTGAGCAGCTAATTTTTTTATTTTTGTAGAGATTGAGGTCTCACTATCTTGCCCATGCTGGTCTCAAACTCCTGGGTTCAAGCAATCCTACTGCCTTGGTCTCCCAAAGTGCTGGGATTATAGGAGTGAGCTACTGCACTCACGTTTAATTTTAGAAGACTGAGGGTCTTCGCTTTTCAACAATGATTTTTAATTTACCACATTATTTTTAAATAGACATCAGACAACTGAATGGTATTTATTACAACCCAAAGCAGGAACTTATGAAGTCACAGTAAGATTAATCATCTTCAATTCAACAGGTTAATCATGACAGCAAGCTGAGAGATTTTTTGTCAACTTTTATTAGGAGTATGTCAACAGTTGCCCAGTTAGAAATTAAATGATGCTTAAAACAACACATGTCTAGACTTTAGATTTCTGCTTGAGCAACACATACAAATACTGTGATATATGCATGCATGCACACTATGTGTATATATATTTACCTAGATTTTATTAATTATGATGGATGTTTGTTTGAAAAAAAAATCTTGGCTGGACACAGTGGCTCACGTCTATAATCCCAACACTTTGGGAGACTACGGCAGGACTGAGCCCAAGAGTTCGAGACTAGGTCTGGCAACACAGTGCAACTCATCTCTAAAAAAATTTTTAAATTCATCCTTTTGTAATTCATATGTGTGATGATTGGGTGTTTACATGCATGCGTGACATGTGCCAACCTTGAATCTTGTTATATAACACGTGCACATTACCCATCTGACATGAGAAAAAGGAAAAAAATTAAATTAAATAAAAAGTAAAAAAATAAAAAAATTAGCCAGTCATGGTGGCACGCATCTGTAGTCCCAGCTACTCAAGAGGGTGAGGCAGGAGGATTGCTCGAGTCTGGGAGGCTGTAGTGAGCCATGGTTGTGCCACTGCACTTCAGCCTGGGCGACAGAATAAGACCCTGTCTCAAAAAATAAAATACAAAACTGTCAAGATGAATTAGGTAAACACAGGAATCAAAAAAGTATTAGATTATGGCGCTATCTTTCATAAGAAAGAAAAAAATGAAAAGCCTTCCTGCTTTTAGTTCACAAATGATTTTTCATTTTATAATCAAAGAAAATAAAGAACACGTCTTATATAGCCAAAAAATAAGGTAATGTGACTTAAAGTTGAATTATCACTTAACTGCATGGATTTCTAAGAAGCTACTGACTTCCAACTTCTCAATTTCTCTAAAGCCAGAACACTTTTTTTTTTTTCTTTCCCCCAGACGGAGTCTTATCCTGCCACCCAGGCTGGAGGGCAGTGGCATGATCATGGTTCACTGCAGCCTCGATCTCCTGGGCTCAGGTATCTTCCTACCTCAGGCTCCCAGGTAGCTGGGACTACAGGCATGCACCACGACACCTAGCCCAGAACACATTTTCTTAACAGCTCACTCCTTTGCTTATATATGTAACTTGTTTTTATACAGAAATAACATGTCATCAACATATATGCTACTCCATGGCTTTGAACTTAAGTTTTTCGTGTAAAAACTCAAATACAAGTTTTATAGTCCAACTACATATATATAATATGTATATATATACTTTTTTTTTTGAGACAGCATCTCACCACTCTGTCACCCAGTCTAGAGTGCAACGGTGCGATTTCAGCTCACTGCAGCCTCAACTTCCCAGGGTGATCCTCCCACCTCAGCCTCCCAAGTAGCTGGGACTACAGGCGCACACCATTATGTCCGGTTCATTTTGCTGTATTTTTTGTAGAGACAGGATCTTACTATGTCACACAGGCTGGTCTCGAACTCCTAGACTCAAGTGATCCTCCTGCCTCAGCCAGCCTCCCAAAGTGCTGGGATTATAGGCGTGCAGCCTTTTAAGTTTTTTTTTCTTATCCACACTGGGCCTCACCTATTCACTTTCCACAACACCTAAGAAAAATCTTAGATGTTAAATACATACCTCAAACATATAAAATTCATTACACTGCTTTTGTAGCCATAATAATTATACTAATAAAGACTGGCCCTAAAGAACTTAAAACTTATTAGGGCAGTGTTTAAATGGTCCAATTCACAAGGGGTTGGGAGAAATAATGATCCTCTCCTACCAAACTAGCAGCAACAATATGCCAAGTTTCCTATGCTGAACTAGTGTAAACAAGGAAGAAAAAGAGCCGGAGGTGGGAAGCAGTCAGGCAAGAGAACAACTCTCTTCAAGATATAACTTTACTTCTAAATTTCACCAGAGTAATAGCTCTTCTCAGTGTGTTCAATAACCCATGTCTCTCTGACTAAACACCTCAGGTTAGCTGTCAGAAAACTACAGTAGGCTATATTCCCTGCCTGAGATCATCAGATGTAACAGATACAAATGGAGATTACAAATGATTAATTCTAAAGGCTATCTCCTGCATCCAGTCAAAGAGTTTTCTAAACATCTAGAAATTTAAACCTGCTCTTGCTGTAATAATCGACCTTAAAGATAAAATAGTAAGACCCATCAAAGATGATGCACAGGGGAAAAAAAAAAAAAAATTGGCTCACACATGTTCCCCGCACTTTGGGAGGCAAAGGCAGGTGGGTCACCTGAGGTCAGTTCAAGATCTGCCTGACCAATATGGTGAAACCCCATCTCTACTAAAAATACAAAAAAATTAGCCAGGCGAGGTGGTGTGCGCCTGTAGTCCCAGCTGCTGGGGAGGCTCAGACAGGAGAATTGCTTGAACCTGGGAAGCAGAGGTTGCAGTGAATCGAGGTTGCGTCACTGCACTCCAGCCTGAGCGACAGAGCGAGACTCCGTCTAAAAAAAAAAAAAAAAAAAATTTACACATCACCTTTGGTGCAGCCATGGCTACAAGGCTCCTACTAACAGATGAGCATCATCCAGGGTAGGACTAGGTTAGGAGTGGGATAAAAAGTAGGTTTACAGCCTCTTTTCCATCATTGCTCGAGGCATTCAGGGGACAAGGAATAAAAGAGAGGTTGGTTGTGCAAGTGATGCCAAAAGAAACAAGATTCCACATGTCAGGAGACTGAATGCCCAACAGAGCAAAGGGCACTGAACCTTTTGCCTTTTGCCCAAAGACATATTAGTTGTTTCACCTGAAATCCTTTCAAAGAAAGTCTAATCGTCTCCGCTCCAACTCTGCCTCTGAGTGAATCCAACAACCTCTATTCAGAGTACAAGGGGAAGCCTTGCTTATCAACAACAGCAAGTGCTACTTCCAAAGCCAAGAAACACTCCTTTACGTCGGATAGTCTTCTGCCCCAATTCAGTCTTCTACAAGGTGAACACAAAAACACTTGGCTCCCAGCCTAAGTTCTCCATTTTCCCAAACATCTGTCAACTTAGTTTTCTTTCAGATAAGCCCCTCTCCATTCCCAGCATTCTGGTGGCCCCAGATGAACCCTCTGCCAGAAGTCCTGTCCCTTCAGAAAGTTCCTTCCCCCAAGATCATCTCATTTCCCCCACTTTTCCTAAGGTGGTTCCCAGGCCCTGTCCCAAGTCTAACACTCCCGATCCTCCATGTGTCGATTTACTAGTAGATCCTACTCCTCCCTGGCATAACTCTTAAGAAAGTCATCTTCCTCACCATACCCCCTTGTCTTCCCTCATAATATCACCCCCTTTTCCCTATCTATCCTCAAATGGAAAGAGACAGACACACAAATTAATCTGTTCTCAGCTCCTAACTCCCAAGCCTCTCCAGTGCTCAGGTTGCTTCACAGCACCTAATCCTTCCCTATAGTTTCCGCCCAATCCTGGCATCCTCAGCCCCTCACTCCAAACCCCAACCTTTTTCCCCACTCCCCAAATCCAGATCTCCTGTGCTTTTTACTCTCAGCCAATACCATAACCCTTTTCCTCCCAAGTCTACCCACTATGCCTGAATGCCTAAGTCTTTTCCTCTCATCTCACGTCCTTTGGCCCTTGGCCCCTAATCCTCGAAAAACCTCAGGAGCTGCCCACATCATCTCCCTTCCGCCCCTTCTGCCTCCGTGGCCCCTAACTCTCCTCTAGCCCTGCTCAGCCCTCAAATTCTTCCTATGCCCCCGGTGCTCCCCCACTTGTCCTACCTGTCCCGGGAAGGGGGTGGCCCTCAGTACCCGCCTGGCTCGCCCTGCCGCCGAGCTCGAGAGTCCCCTCCCTTCCCCTAGGGGCCCCGAGGCCGCTGCCAGCGCTGGCACGGCGGGGCCGGCTCACCAGTTGGTCATGTCCAGGAAGAAGGCGCAACCGGCAGGATTGAGCTGGAAGCCGAGCAGCCTCTGGAACTCGGAGATGAGCACGTCCTTGTCGGTGGTGCCCAGGCAGCTGAACTTCTGCATCAGCTCCGGGTCCAGGTCCACGTCCATGCCCTCCATGGCGGGGCCCGGACACCCGCTTCTCCGCCTCCTCACAACCGAGCCGCCGCCGCGCCGCCGGGCCCGGGGACCGGGAGGGGGCCCGCTGCTAGCTAGCGTCGTGACCCCGCTCCTTTGAGGTAGGCCCCGGGCCTCTCACAGTCTCATAGGGGTAAACTCACTCTGCCACTCACTCACTCTCCCCCCCCCCCCCCCCCCCCCAGCTCCGCCGCCTCCGCCGCCTCTCGCCTCTCGCCACTCCGCCGCCTCCGCCTCCTCCCGCGCCGCGCCCACTGCGCAAGCGTCGCCAGCCTAGGCCCCGCCCCTTCCTCTCCCGGAGGCCCGTCCCTTAGTGTCGTCACAAACTCGTGACGTCCCCGCGTGACCTCACCGGGGCGGGGCGAGGGGGCGAAAAGTAGGAAGGAGGAAAGAGATGGTCCAGCCGTGTGGGGGAGTTTCTGTCCAGACCATTACTCCGCCCCGTCCCCACCTTCAAGGAGAGCTGTTAAAGCCTGGGGCTGCGGGAGAAGTTCAGGGATTTTCGTTTATGACAACTCTACCATTTTGCAGGTGAGAAAACTGAAGTCACGGGAGAGGGAGACAGTGGCAAGGTCAAGTAGCAAAGTGCACTCAGGACTCAGCCCTCCCAGCCAGGAGTCTGCCACTCACGCTTGAAGGACGTGTTTGAAGAGCCGCTTTCCCAGAGGGATGCTGCCTTAAAGCCTTGGTTCCCGGGCACTCTTTGCTATTACTACCGTTTATCGGTTCTGTTTGTGTTATGCAACGGTAGCATCGTGTCTCCGGAAAATAAAAAAGGTCTTGATGCAAACATCCATCACAGGTCTAAAAGAACACCACACATAACCTTCCACCCACTCTGTCAGGAACAACCCTATCAAAATAAAGTCATGAGAATTCAGCATGCCTTGTTCTGTATTTAAAATAGAAGACAAAGTATTTCTGTATATACTGTACACCTTCCCGGTCAAGGTCTGTCAAAGAATGAGAAAGGAAGTAAAGAGACTGTCTTGTCTGCCCTCTTCTGTTAGGAAATGTTTTTGAAACACCGCGAATTGCCCAGCACTGCTAGATCTAAGGCGGGGAGGGGTGGGGGGGATGAGTGAGAAATGGTCTTCTGTAGGGAAGTAAGCTTACGTGCGTTGTCCAGAAATACAGAGCAGCAAAACTAGAACCCAGATTTCTGGTTCCTTATGAAGTGTGTTTTCCACAATTTCAAAAACAGCTGGAATAAGTAGTAATGTGTCGGGGGCCAGGATGTTTTGGAAAGGGAACCCATTCCTCTGTCCCACTACCAAAAGAGAGTAAACTACAGTGGCTTTTTAAGGTTCTGGAGCCATGCATATTTGGGACTCAGAGATGAACATGTTTTGTCCTAATCTTTTGGATGGTGCAATAGAGACAGAACGATTATAAAAATCTCAATAACTAAAAGGAACTGACACTGTCGAGTCCAACCTCCCCATTCTACAGATGAAGACATTGAAATGGATGGAGAGGAAATGATTCACCCAAGATTACACAGCTGGAAAGGGGGTTCCAAACGCCCAGTTTAGCACTCCATTCACTATACCCTGCTACATTCCCTTTCTACATTAAGTTCAATTGGGACCTTACACAAAAATTACAAAGTTGACCCAAGAACTAATTTGATGTTAGGACCATAGACTTCTAGAAAGTGTTTTAACTTGCAGTATCCATGGATGAAAATTGTGTTGACCAAGGATCCAAAAGACGATATTATTGGAACCTGGTGACTCCATTAGAATGCTGATTTAGGGAAAAATTCAAAACTCTCGGTCAGTCGCATACAGTACTAAGGTCTTAACCCACACCTAAACGCTCTACATAATTCAAAAAAATTTTTTTTTTTTTCAGACAAGATCTTGTTCTGTTGCCCAGGCTGGAGTGCAATGGCAGGATCATGGCTCACTGCAGCCTTGAACTCCTGGGATCAAGTAATCCTCCCACCTCAGCTCCCCCAGGAAATTGGAACTACAAGTGGGCGCCACTATGACCGGCTAATGTTGTTTTTTCAACCTTCTGTAGAGACAGGGTCTCACTGTGTTGCCCTGGCTGATCTCAAACTTCTGGGCTTGAGGGATCCTCCTCCCTTGGCCTCCCTAAGTGTTGGGATTGCAGGCGTGAGCCACTGTGCCCTAATATTTTTATGTAATAAATAAAAAGCTATTAAGATCAATGAGGAGGTGGGAGGATAGCTTATGTCCAGGAATTCGAGACCAGCCTGAGCAACATGGTGAGACCACCACACCACAAAAAATTTAAAAATTAATCCTGCGTGGTAGTGCTCACCCATGGTCCCAGCTACATGGGAGACTGAGGAGGGAGGATCATTTGAGCCCAGGAAGTTGAGGCTGCAGTGAGCCATGTTCCCGCCACTGCACTCCAGCCTGGGTGACAGGAGATGCTGTCTCAAAAAAATTTTTAAAGTTACATATAAAAATAAAAAGATCAATAAGGAGTCCAAGGTGGGAGGAGCACTTGAGGCCAAGAGTTTGAGACCAGCCTGGGCAGGCAGTGTAGCAAGACCCCATCTCTACCAAAAATTTTTAAAAATAGCTGGGTTAACTGGTACGCACCTGTAGTCCCACCTGCTCCAGGTAGTTGAGGCAGGAAGATAGCCTGCGCCTAGGAGTTTGAGGCTGCAGTGAGCTGTGATTGTGCCACTGCACTGGAGCCTAGGCACCTGAGCAAGACTCAGTCTCCCTTTTTTTTTTTTTTTTGAGGCGGAGTCTTGCTCTGTTGCCCAGGGTGGAGTGCAGTGGTGAGATCTCGGCTTGTTGCAACCTCTGCCTCCCAGGTTCAAGCAATTCTCCTGCCTCAGCCTCGCGAGTAGCAGAGACCACAGGTGTGCACCACCATGCCCGGTTAATTTTTGTATTTTTTGGTAGTGATGGATTTTCACCGATGTTGGCCAGGCTGGTCTGAAACTCCTGACTTCAGGTGATCTGCCGTCGGCCTCCCAAAGTGCTGGGATTACAGGCATGAGTCACCCTGCCCGGCCAAGACTGTCTCTTAAAAATATATAAAAGGCTGGAAAATGAATGAAAATATTTTAAACTCCATGAATAAGAAATGCAAATTAAAACAAAGATACAATATCATTCTTACATATTTTTACATTTTTACATAAACAAGGCTTTTTAGTATAAATATATCCTATACATTAACTTGTATCCTCTATTTTTATTTGCTAATTCTGGCAACCCAAACTTTGGGGAATGTTTACTTTTATGTTAAGTTTCTATACTGCTTGAATGTTTACAGTGAGTGTATATTAACTTGGTAGTTATTTTTTATTTTTTTATTTTTATTTTTTGTCCCCATGAAAGCAGACTGTTTTATTTTAAAAAAAAGGATAAAATTTTCAATGATTTTCTTTAAATGTTATTGGTGAGGTCAAATTATATCGCTATTGGTCAAGCATGGTGGCTCATGCCTGTAATCCCAGCACTTTGGGAGGTTGAGGTGGATGAATCACATGAGGTCAAGAGTTCGAGACCAGCCTGGCCAACATGGTGAAACCCCATCTCTACTAAAAAATGCAAAAAAAATTGGCCAGGCCTGGTGGCTCACGCCTGTAATTCCAGTACTTTGGGAGACCAAGGCGAGCAGATCACTTGAGGTCAGGAGTTCGAGACCAGCCTGACCAACATGGAGAAACTCCGTTTCAACTAAAAATACAAAATTAACCCGGCATGGTGGTGCATGCCTGTAATCCCAGCTACTCTGGAGGCTGAGGCTGGAGAATCACTTGAACCTGGGAGGCAGAGGTTGCAGTGAGCTGAGATCATGCCATTGCACTCCAGCCTGGGCAACAAGAGCAAAACTTGCTCTCAAAAAAAAAGAAAAAAATTAGTCAGGCATGGTGGCGGGCGCCTGAAATCCCAGCTACTCAGGAGGCTGAGGCAGGAGAATCATCGCTTGAACCCGAAAGGCAGAGGTCGCAGTGAGCCAAGATCTTGCCATTGCACTCCAGCCTGGGCGACAGAGCAAGAGTGTCTCAAAAAATAGTAAGTATTATTATTTTTATTTATTTATTTTGAGACAGTCTCACTCTGTCGCCCAGGCTGGAGTGCAGTGGCCTGATCTCGGCTCACTGCAACCTCCGCCTCCCAGGTTCAAGCGATTCTCCTGCCTAAGGCTCCCGAGTAGCTGGGACTACAGGCGCCTGCTACCACGCCCAGCTAATTTTTTTGTATTTTTGATAGAGACAGAGTTTCACCATCTCTGGTCTCTAACTCCTGACCTCAGGTGATCCACCCACTTCGTCCTCCCAAAGTGCTAGGATTACAGACATGAGCTACCAGGCCCACCTTTAATTATTATTTACTGTTACTTTATTTTTTATTTTTTTCTGAGACAGAGTCTCGTTCTGTTGCCAAGGCTGGAGTGCAGTGTCACAAGATCTGTGCTCACTGCAACTTGCAACCTCCGCCTCCCAGGTTCAAGCAATTCTCCTGCCTCACTCAGTCTCCTGAGTAGCTGGGATTACAGGCATTAGCCACCATGCCTAGCTAATCTTTTTATGTTTTTTGTAGAGACGGGTTTCGCCATGTTGGCCAGGCTGGTCTCAAATTCCTGATCTCAAGTGATCCGCCCGCCTCGGCCTCCCAAAGTGCTGGGATTACAGGCATGAGCCTCTGTGCCCAGCTTTCCTCCCCTTGCTTGCTTGCTTGCTTGCTTGCTTCCTTCCTTTCTTCCTTCCCTCCCTCCCTGCTTCCTTCCTTCCTTCCTTCCTTCCTTCCCTCCCTCCCTCCCTCTTTCCCTGCCTCCCTCCTTCCTTCCTTCCCTCTCTCTCTCTTCTCTCTCTCTCTCTTTTTCTCTCTCTCTTTCTTTTTTTCTTTTTTTTTTTTTTTTTGAGACGGAGTCTCGCTCTGTTGCCCAGGCTGGAGTGCAGTGGCCGGATCTCAGCTCACTGCAAGCTCCGCCTCCCGGGTTTTACGCCATTCTCCTGCCTCAGCCTCCCGAGTAGCTGGGACTACAGGCGCCCGCCACCACACCCAGCTAGTTTTTTTGTATTTTTTTTTTAGTAGAGACGGGGTTTCACCGTGTTCGCCAGCATGGTCTGGATCTCCTGACCTCGTGATCCGCCCGTCTCGGCCTCCCAAAGTGCTGGGATTACAGGCTTGAGCCACCGCGCCCGGCCTCTTTTTTTCTTTCTTTTCTTTCATCTAGCTCTGTTGCCCAGGCTGGAGTGTGCAGTGTGCAACAGTGCAGTCTCGGTTCACTGCATCCTCCACCTCCTGGGCTCAAGCGATCCTACCACCTCAGCCTCCAGAGTAGCTGAGACGACAGGTGCATGCCACCACCCCCAGCTAATTTTTGTATTTTTTGTAGAGACAAGGTTTTGGCATGTTCTCCAGGCTGGTTTCCAACTCCTGGGTTCAGGCTATCCTCCTGCCTCAGCCTCCCAAAGTGCTGGGATTACAGGTGTGAGCTCCTGTACCTGGCCCTGTTTGTTTGTTTGTTTTACATTTTCGAAATTTTGACAATAAGCATGTGTTGAAGAATTTTTATCATACGATTTGCCTATGATATGTTAAGTGAAGAAAACAGTATGGGCCGGGCGCGGTGGCTCAAGCCTGTAATCCCAGCACTTTGGGAGGCTGAGACGGGCGGATCACGAGGTCAGGAGATCGAGACCATCCTGGCTAACACGGTGAAACCCCATCTCTACTAAAGATACAAAAAACTAGCCGGGCAAGGTGGCGGGCACCTGTAGTCCCAGCTACTCGGGAGGCTGAGGCAGGAGAGTGGCGGGAACCCGGGAGGCGGAGCTTGCAGTGAGCTGAGATCCGGCCACAGCACTCCAGCCTGGGCAACAGAGCGAGACTCCGTCTCAAAAAAAAAAAACGGTATGTAATTTAGTACACTATATGAACTTATCCACATAGCAAGAGATTGGAAATATTAATAGAGAATTATTAATAATAATTTTAATTTTCTTTTTTATACTTTCCTGTATTTAAATAAATAAATATGGCCATGTGCAGTGGCTCATGCCTGTAATCCCAGCACTTTGGAAGACCCAGGCAGGCAGATCACCTGAGGTCAGGAGTTTGAGACCAGCCTGGCCAAGATGGTGAAACCTAGTATCTACTAAAAATACAAAAATTAATCAAGCATGGTGGTGTGTGCCTGTAATCCCAGCTACTCAGGAGGCTGAGGCAGAAAAATCGCTTGAACCTAGGAGGCGGAGATTGTAGTGAGCTGAGAACCTACTATTACATTCCAGCCTGGGCAACAGAGGGAGACTCCATCTCCAAATAAATAAATAGGACCAGGGAAGGTGGCTCACGCCTGTAATCCCAGCACTTTGGGAGGCCAAGGCAGGAGGATCACTTGAGCTCAGGAGCTCAAGACCAGCCTTGTCAACATATCGAGACAAAAATAAAACATAAGAACAACTAACTGGGGGCCTGTAATCCCAGCTACTCGGGAGGTTGAGGTGGGAGGATCTCTTGAACAGAGGAGGTCAAGGCTGCAGTGAGCAGAGATTGTGCCACTGCACTCCAGCCTGGGGCAATGGAGCAAGACCCTATCTCAAAATAAAATAAAATAAAAATGTTTCAACTGGCTGGTCCACTAAGAATCATGAGACAGAGGCCAGGGGTGGTGGCTCATGCCTGTAATCCCAGCACTGTAGGAGGCTGAGGCAGGCGGATCACCTGAGGTCAGGAGTTTGAGACCAGCCTGGCCCACATGGCAAAACCCCATCTCTACTAAAAATACAAAAATTAACTGGGTGTGGTGCCACGCACCTATAATTACAGCTACTCGGGAGGCTGAGGTAGGAGAATTGCTTGAACTCGGGAGGCAGAGGTGCAGTGAGCCAAAATTGTGCCACTGCACTCCAGCCTGGGAGACAGAGTGAGACTCCATCTCAAAAAAAAAAAAAAGAAAGAATAATGAGACAGAATTATCTCTATTATCTCCGTTAACGTGGACGATCTTTAAAGCTTTTATTTGGGAAGTAAGAATTGCATGTCAATTTTTTTAAACACTTGGGGTCTTGCTTTTCCACCAAGACTGAAATGCAGTGGCGAAATAACTCACTCCAGCTGGAACTCCTGGGCTTGAGCAGTCCTGCTGCCTCAGCCTCCCAGAGTGCTGGTATTATAGGCATCAACCACCGTACTCAGCCTCGCAATGTATTCTTAAATGATAAAAGATACCTAGCTGAGTGCAGTGACCTACGCCTGTAATCCCAGCACTTTGGGAGGCCAAGGCAGGCAGATCACCTGAGGTCAGGAGATCAAGACCATCCTGGCCAACGTGGTGAAACCCTGTCTCTACTAAAAATCCAAAAATTAGCTGGGCGTGGTGGCACATGCCTGTAATCCCAGCTACTCAGGAAGCTGAGGCAAGAGAATCACTTGAACCAAGGAGTCTGAGGTTGCAGTGAGCCGAGATCATGCTACTGCATTCCAGCCTGGTGACAGAGCGAGACTCATCTCAAAAAAAAAAAAAAAGGTTGGAATTTAATGTATGGCTACAACTAGCACAAGCCAAACTTTCCATTCTGTGTTCGTTTCCCAGGAATGGAGGTTTCAATGAGGTAGGCATAAGCATTTGTAAATGTAAAATATTAAAGTTTTACATGACATTGGGAGAGACAAGGACATACATTTCTATAAATAACTACATAAAGGCAGGCAACCGTGCAAAGCTGCATATGTTCAAGTGCCAAATGGGAAGTAGACAACGAGGCTGTAGGACTTGGGAGGAGGGAAGAGTACAGGGTAGGTTGGGGTGCCCAGAGATGCCTTCCAGGAGACTCGACTCAGGAGGCCTGGATGATCCTACACAGAGTTTGAGGAACAGGCTAGTAAGGGAAAGCATTACGACAAAGTCATTTAGAAGCTTTGAACCTCTCCAAGACCCTGGCTCTTATTTACCTATTTACTTATTTTGAAACAGAGTCTCACTCTGTCACCTAGGCTGGAGTACAGTGGTGCCATCTTGGCTCACTGCAACCTCTGCCTCCCGGATTCAAGCGACTCTCTTGCCTCAGCCTCCCAAGTAGCTGGGATTCCAGGCGCCTGCCACCACACCTGGCTAATTTTTGTATTTTTAGTAGAGACAGGGTTTCACTATGTTGTCCAGGCTGGTTTCAAACTCCTGACCTCAAGTGATCTGCCCACCTCAGCCTCCCAAAGTGCTGGGATTGCAGGCGTGAGCCACTGCGCCTGGCCAAGTCCCTGGCTCTTTTTGCTGCTTCCCGTTTTCCGTACTGAATGCAAAAATATATCTAGAAGTCACTCCAGGAAAAGCTAATGCAGTCTAAGTTGTCCCTGGGGGGGCATATTTTCTCTGGGAAGTGAATAGGTGAAGTTGAAGAGCAACCCTCCACTTGCGATATCCTCCCAAAGCATGATGGGAAAGGACCAGACCCCCACATTTGGGGTTTTTCCAGTTCTTCTACCCTACTGCCCTACTCAAGAGATACTCAAATGGCAGGCACCAGCCTATTGTACTATTTTTTCTTCTGGGTAAAGCATGAGACCCTGGGTCTCTTTTTTCCTACTGTGGTGAATGGGAGAATGCAGACGAAAACCTGACTGTCTTTATCTCACGTCCCTTGGCCTAGATACATCCAGAAGTAGTCCATTCTTCTTTTCTTTTTTTTTCCCCTTCTCTTCTTGGCCCCTTTAGTTTGCCAAGTCAAATATCCTCCAAGTAAACATGAACTCCTTATCTCTCCCTCATGTTAAAAAAACAAAAACGAAAACCCAGAGCCTCTCCCCTTTTATTATAATCATTCTCTTCACTCTTTTTTACCAGCTGGGTTCCAATGTGTACAACATCTTGCTGTCTGCATCTCAGGTAAAGTTAAACGAAAGGAGAAAAAAGGGAACAAATATTTAATGAACTCTCCAATGTGTCAGAGTCCATCACATTAAGTACTTTGGTTCATTTAATCTTCACAGCAAAATGAGATTATTATTATTTTTCCAATTTGCAGATCAGGAAATAGAAATTAAAAGTTTAAATACCCTGTTCAAAGAGACACAGATGTTGAGAAAGCCAAGATTTAACCCAAGGGTCAGAAAGAAACCTGTGCCTTTCTCTTTACTCCAGATTTCTTTCAGTCCTTTTTTTTTTTTTTTTTAATTTTTATTATTTTTATAATAGAGACAGGGTCTTGCTATGTTGGCCAGGTTGGCCTTGAACTCCTGGCCTCAAGCAATCCTCCTGCTTCAGCCTCCCAAAGTGTTGGGATTATAGACATGAGCCACTGCACCCAGCCTCTTTCAATCCTAAGGATTTTACATTTTCACTATGTTCAGCCTACTTGTGTTTGTAAGGAGCCATCATTACTTTCTTTTATGGGATTACTTTGATGATTTTCAAGATCCTTTTAGAGGAGACTAAGCTAATAAATACTAATGCCAATACCTTGGCCGGGCACAGTGGCTCACACCTGTAATCCCAGCACTTTGGGAGGCCAAGGCCAGCCTGGCCACCATGGCGAAACCCCACCTCTACTAAAAACACAAAGATTAGCTGGGAATGGTGGCACGCACCTGTAATCCCAGCTACTCAGGAGGCTGAGGCAGGAGAATTGCTTGAACCTGGGAGGCAGAGGTTGCAATGAGCCAGGATCATGCTACTGCTGTCCAGCCTGGGCAACAGAGTGAGAGTCTGTCTCAAAAAACAAAACAAAACAAAACAAACTTAAAAAAAAAATACCAATACCTTAAATTTATGTAACACTTGACAGTTTACTTTTTGCCTTCTTTTTTCTTTTTTCTTTTTTTTTTTTGAGATGGAGTTTCGCCCTTGTTGCCGAGGCTGGAGAGCAATGGCACAATCTCAGCCCACCGCAACCTCCATCTCCTGGGTTCAAGCAATTCTCCTGCCTCAGCCTCCTGAGTAGCTGGGATTCGCGTGCCACCACTCCCAGCTAATTTTCATATTTTTAGTAGAAGTGGGGTTTCTCCATGTTGGTCAGGCTGGTCTCGAACTCCTGACCTAAAGTGATCTGTCCGCCTCGGCCTCCCAAAGCACTGGGATTATAGGCGTGAGCTGCCATGCCCGGCCTTCCTCATTTTTTCATTGTTTCCATGTTTTATTTTCTTTGGCCATGTCACTAGTAATACCTTATAGTTTTTCAATATATCCATATATTCTCTTATCTCATTCTCAGGAAAAACAAATTACATTGGCTTGTTTTTTAGTAGCTTTATTTTTTTTTTGAAAGACTCATACATGCTTGTTGCAACTAAAATTAAGCAATATAGAAATTGTTAAAAAAAAAAAAAAGTAAAAATCACCCTAAATCCTGCTACTCAGAGATAACCACTGTTAATATTTGAGTAAATATGTTTTTCATCTGTTTCTCCATTTGTATAATTTGACTAAATGGGATCATACTCTGCCTTTCTAGGCTGCTTTTTTTCACTGAGAGTATGCTGACAACAGCTTTCCACATCAGTAAATATATATTTATGTCATTATTTATATTTATTTTTATTTTGTTTGTTTATTTTCTGGTTTTTGTTTTTGAGGCAGGATCTTGGTCTTTCACCCAGGCTGGAGTGCAGTGGCACAATCACGGCTCACTGCAGCCTTGACCTCCTGGGCTCAAGCGATCCTCCCACCTCAGTCCCTAGAGCAGTTGGGAGTACAGGTACACTCCACCAAGCTCAGCTACTTTTTTAATTTTTTTGTAGAGATGAGATCTCACTATGTTGCTCAAACTGGTCTTTAACTCCTATGCTCAAACTGGTCTTTAACTCCTATGCTCAAACAATCCTCCTGCCTCAGCCTCCCAAAGTGCTAGGATTACAGGCATGGGCCACTGCACCCAGCTCCATTATTATTTTTAATGATTATATAGTATTCCAATTTAAGCATATGTTTCACTTGACCAGTGACCTATTGATGACGTTTGAGACTACTTCCAATTTTTGATTGTCATAAGAAATTATCAGCCCTAATTTAAAGATTAGGGAATCGAAGCTCTGAAAAAGCTAAATGACCCCCTTTTCAAAATCCAGGTCTAGAGCTAAGCTACTTGTGCCAAGCCCTAGATTTATGACTCTTTTTTTTTTTTAAAGACAGGGTCTCACTATGTTGCCCAGGCAGATCTTGAACTCCCAAGGTCAAGGTGTCCTGGCCCAGACTTCTTACTCAAAACAGTTCTCTTTCCAAATGAACTATAAGAATAGAAAGTTGGGGCCGGGCGCGGTGGCTCAAGCCTGTAATCCCAGCACTTTGGGAGGCCGAGACGGGCGGATCAGGAGGTCAGGAGATCGAGACCATCCTGGCGAATATGGTGAAACCCCGTCTCTACTAAAAAATACAAAAAACTAGCCGGGCGAGGTGGCAGGCGCCTGTGGTCCCAGCTACTCGGGAGGCTGAGGCAGGAGAATGGTGTAAGCCCGGGAGGCGGAGCTTGCAGTGAGCCGGAATCGCCCCCCAACCCCCCAAGCCGGGAAAAAAAGCGAAAACCCCCCCCAAAAAAAAAAAAAAAAAAAAAAAAAGAATAGAAAGTTGGAATTCTTGACATATAATAGGAGTTGACATTCTTGGCGTATAATATAGAATTAACAACAAAAAATGAGATGTTTTTAACTGTCCCATTTCTTTTTATTTCCTTTTTTAATCAGTCTACATCATGCTTTGATGCCCCATTTCTTTAAAAGTTAAGCATATGCTTACGATAAAACCCAGACATTCTGCTCCTATCTATTTACTCAAAATAAATGAAAGCATATGTCCATACAAATACTTGAACATCCATAGCAGGGTTTTTTTTTTTTTTTCTGAGATGGAGTCTTGCTCTGTTGTCCAGGCTGGAGTGCAGTGGCGTGATCTCAGCTCAGTGCAACCTCCGCCCACTGGGTTCAAGCAGTTCTCTGCCTCAGCCTCCCAAGTATCTGGGACTACAGGCGTGTGCTACCGCACCTGGCTAATTTTTGTATTTTTAGTAGAGATGGGGTTTCACTATGTTGGCCAGGCTGATCTTGAACTCCTGACCTCAGGTGATCCACCTGCCTTGGCCTCCCAAAGTGCTGGGATTACAGGCGTGAGCCATTGAGCCCGGCCCATTCATACCAGTTTTATTTGCAGTATTCAAGTAATGGAAACAACCTAAATGTTCATCAACAAGCAAATGGATAAACAAATTGTAATATGCCCATACAATGGAATACTACTCAGCAATCGAAAGGAGTAAACTATTGATAGGTACAGCAACATGGATGAATTTCAGAAACATATTGAGCAAAAAAAGCCAGACACAAAGGAATATACACTGTGTAATTCCACTTATTTGAAGTTCAAGAATAGGTAAAACTGAGCTATAGTGATGGAAAGTGACCCCAGTGGTGCCTGGAGTTGTAGGCGAGCTTAGAGGGGGCCCAGAGAATTGACTGAGAAGGGGCATGAGTGGATCTTTTGGGTTGGGTTAATGGAATTGTTCTATATCTGAATTGTGGTAACAGTTACATGGATATATGCGTTTATCAAATCTCATCAAACCGTACACTTTTTTTTTTTGAGACAGAGTCTCGCTCTGTCACCCAGGCTGGAGTGCAGTGTGTAATCTTGGTTCACTGAACCTCCACCTGCCCGGTTGAAGCCATTGTCCAGGCTCAGCCTCCCAAGTAGCTGGGATTACAGGCGCACACCACCACACCCGGCTAATTTTTTTGTATTTTTAGTAGAGATGGGATTTTGCCATGTTGGCCAGGCTGGTCTAGAACTCCTGACTTCAAGTGATCCACCCACCTTTGCCTCCCAAAGTGCTAGGATTACAGGCATGAGCCACTACGCCCCGCCAAACTGTACACTTTAAATGGGTGAATATTATTGCATGTAAATTGTATTTCAACAAAGTGTTGTTTTTTAATTGGCCCTTTGGTTTTGTTACCATGAAGTATACTACGTCTGGTAGAGACAAACATTTGGCATAAATGAAAAATGTCTGTGAATGAATAATTTTATTTATATATATATATATATATATATGGGGTTTTTTTTTTAAGGATAAATGGCACTCATCTGGTCCTTTCCCAGTAATAGGAGTCACTTATCAGAAAAATAACTTGTCTGCATGAGCTTGACCCTGAAAAGATGAGACACAGGTCGGCTCTACATACCGTGGGTAATGCTGCTCTGGCTGGACATGCGACAGCTGGCCGGGGTCCTCGGCAGTGGGCCCAGGCAGGCATCTAGGTAGGGAGAAAGAAGGGCTCAGCCCTCCCCTTAGCATACATTTTTCAAGGGCAGACCTGCCTAGGAGGGTCACATGTCTGATGCCTTTGCCAGGCCTCCAAACATAGAAAAGCTGCAGGGTTCTATGAAAAATGAAGCCTTTGTGTCAAAAATAGACCTTCAAGGAGAAAATTAAAAAGCTGTTTCCTGAAGCTAGCAAAGGGGAGCTATCCTGGAAAGGAAAATGCCTGGAAAGCCAGTTTGAATTTTGAAGGGCCATGCTAACAAGTGATGACAACCCAGGGGCCTCCTTTCAGAGGCCCCGTAGAATTTCACTGAACTCATTTGCCTCCAATCTCCTCGAATCTCACACTGCAGAACTTCTGGGATACTTTAAAGTGAGTTTCTACAGAAAAGGAAAAATCAACTGACTGTCAGGTGCTTAACTGGTTAGGAACATCAAAGATGCCTGCTTGAAAAAGAAAGCAAATCAAAACAAAACAGAAAGCCCTAAACAGGAATCACTAGAAAGCAACTCTTTGTAACTGATAATAGCAGCCTGCTGTAAAGGCATCCCCAAAAGTAAAATGTTCATTTCCTCCAAAAAGAGTGTGTGTGTGTGTGTCTGTGTGTGTGTCTCTGTGTGTCAGAGAGACAGAGACAGAATGAGGTGGAAGAGGTCAGGAGTAGAGAGAATAAGTGAATATTTCCTTTCTCTCACCAGACCTCATGTGGCCAAAAGCTAAACAAGTCCATAATCAGCACACTGTTCATCTATCCTTGTGTGTATCCTTAAGCTAGTATCTCAAGAGTCTAATTCCCTAAATCTCAGTCACTTGGGAGCGGTGGGTCTTGTTAAAAATGCCCATTCTGGCGGTGGCGGTGGCTCAAGCCTGTAATCCCAGCACTTTGGGAGGCCGAGAGGCAGGCCGGGATCAGGAATCAGGAGGTCGAGACAATCCTGGCTATACAGTGAAACCCGTCTCTACTAAAAACACAAAAAATTAGCAGACAAGGTGCGTGCCTGTAGTCCCAGCCTTCTCGGGAGGCTGAGAGGCAGAGTCATGGCAAGGGAACCAGGGCTTGGGCACCTGAGTGAGCTGAGATCTGAGCCACTACACACTCCAGCCTAGAGCTGACAAATGGGGCTGATCTCAAAAAAAATGCCATTCTTGGCGTGGTGGCTGGCTTATCTGTAATTGCTTACTTTGGGAGGCTGAGGCAAGGAGCCAGATCTACGAGGTCAGGGGTCCAGAGATATCCCTAGCTAACACAGTGAAACCCACCTCTGCAAATACAAAAAAAATTAGCGGAGTGTGGTGGCGAGGCCTGTAGTCCCAGCTATTTGGGAGGCTGAGGAAGAATGGTGGGCAGGGAAGGAGCTTGCAGTGAGCTAAGATCACGCCACTGCACTCCAGCAGGCAACAGGCGAGACTCCATCTGAAAAAAAAAAAAAAGCCCATTCTTGGCTAGGCATGGTGGCTCACGCTTGTAATCCTAGTACTTTGGGAGGCCAAGGTGGGCAGATCACTGAAGTCAAAAGTTTGAGACCAGCCTGGCCAACATGGCAAACCGCCTTCTCTACTAAAAATACAAAAATTAGCTGGGTGTGGTGGTGCAAGTCTGTAATCCCAGCTACTTGAAAGACACTGAGATAGGAGAATGCTTGAACCCGGGAGGGTGGATGTTGCAGTGAGGGGCAGAGATGCGTGCCACTGCACACTCCAGCCTGGGAGACAAGAGTGAAACTCTGTCTCAAAAACAACAACAAAAAGCCCATTCTTGGCCGGGCGCAACAGCTCATGCCTATAATCTCAGCACTTTGGGAGGCCGAGGTGGGTGGATTATTTGAGGCCAGGAGCTCGAGACCAGCCTGGCTGATATGGTTGAAAACCCGTCTCTACTAAAAACAAACATTAAAAAATGAGCCATGGTTGTGGGCACCTGTAATCCCAGCTACTTGGGAGGCTGGAGATTACTCCAGAATCGCTTGAACCCAGGAGGTGGATGTTGCAGTGAGACGAGATCGTGCCACTGCACTCCAGCCTGGGAGACAAGAGTGAAACTCTGTCTCAAAAACAAAAAAAAAAAAAAGCCCATTATTGGGTCCCAGACCCCTGCAGTATAAGTCCGTGTGTCTGAAATAGAGCCCAGGAATCACCATGTGATTCTAATGCACATTAAAGCTTGAAGGTCATTACCATTTCTTTTCTTCTCTTTTCTTTCTCTTTTTTTTTTTGAAACAAGGTTTTACTCTGTCGCCCAGGCTGGAGTGCAATGACACGATCTCGGCTTACTGCAGCCTCCACTTCCTGGACTCAAGTAGCTGGAACCACAGGTGCGTACCACCGTGTCTGGCTAAGTTTTTGATTTTTGGTAGAGACAAGGTCTCACTTTGTGTCCAGGCTAGTTTTGAACTCCTGTGCTCAAGCGATCCTCCTGCCTCAGCTTCCCAAAGTGCTGGGACTACAGGCATAAACCACTGAGCCCGGCAGAAGATCATTACTTTAAGCAAACACAGTTAATCGTTTATTAATGGTTTGCTCAATAGTTCAACTTGATTACAGGTCAGCAAATTAAACTCTGTATTTTCACTGGTGTGTTTGAATTCCGTTTGTCTCAAGAAAAGCAACTATGAATTGGTGGGGAAAAATACCCCACTGGATGATTGAGAATATAAATCCATACATTTCTGAGATTGGTGGCAATATGTTACAAAATTCTTCTAAATGCTTTCACCCAGATTTTCCACTCCCAGTCATGAATCCTAATGTAATAATGAATGAGCCAAGATACGAGAAAGTTTATTTTGCCATTGTTCATAATTTTGAAAAATTGGAAACCATCTAAATGCTTAACAAAAGGAGATCAGTTAAACTAGTTACAAGAGTGCCATGTAATAAATGCAGATCTGAATTTATTGACACAGCCACATGTTTAAACTACATAATTGTTCAAGGGACAAAGAAGATTACAAAACTATGTCATATGTTTATTTTTGTAAAAAGAAATTTAAAACAGGCCGGGCATGGTGGTTTACACCTGTAATTCCAGCATTTTGGGAGGCCGAGGCAGGCAGATCTCGAGGACAAGAGATAGAGACCATCCTGGCCAACACAGTGAAACCCTGTCTCTACTAAAAATAAAAAAATTAGCTGGGCATGGTGGCCTGTGCCTGTAGTCCCCACTACTTGGGAAGCTGAGGCAGGAGAATCGCTTGAACCCAGGTGGCAGAGGTTGCATTGAGCTGAGATCGCGCCACTGCACTCCAGCCTGGCGACACTGCAAGATTCTGTCAAAAACAAAGCAAAACAAAACAAAAATTAGTGGGGCATGGGGGTGTGCACCTGTAGTCCCAGCTACATGGGAGGCTGAGTCAGAATAATCGCATGGGCAACAGAGAGACTCCATCTCAAAAAAAAAAAAAAAAAAAATTAAGAACAAAATTTTGAAGAATAATATACAAAATGTTAACAATACGTATCTCTATGTGGTGGGGTCACATTTTTCTTCTTTGTAATTTGTTTAAATTGTTTTAAAATTATATACATATATTATTATTTTAGAGACAGGGTCTCATTCTGTCCCCCAGGCCATAGTGCAGTGGCATGATCATGGTTCAGTATAACCTCAAACACTTGGGCTCAAGCGATCCTCCCATCTCAGGGGCAGACCACCATGCCTAGCTACATTTTTTGTTTGTTTGTTTTTAAGTAGAGATACGGTCTCACTGTTTCCCAGGCTTACTGTTATAATCAGAAAAAGCATAGGGCTGTAACCATTTTGAATAAAAGGAGCAGATCACTGAATTCCATGTTTAAAAACTGGGTTAAAGTCCCAGATCTACTGCTTTGAACTTCACTTTTCTTTTCTCTGAAATGGAGTATTATCATCTCAGAGGTACTCTCCATCTACCTCTGAGAGTAGTTGTGAGATAAAGTTTGGAAATATTTTGCAAACTATAAAGTGTTTTATAAAGATGCTGTATTACTAAGTTTTGATTTTCACATCAGAGACCCAAATTCATTCAATACCTAAATCTGTGAATATGTCATTAAACATGATGCTAGCCTTTTTTAAAAAAATTATATGTTACTTTTTATTATGGAATTTATTTATTTATTTTGAGACAGAGTTTAGCACTTGTTTCCTAGGCTGGAGTACAGTGGCGCAATTTGGGCTCATTGCAAACTTTGCCTCTGGGGTTCAAGTGATTCTCCTGCCTCAGCCTCCCAAGTAGCTGGGATTACAGGTGTGCACCACCACACCAAGCTGATTTTTGTATTTTTAGTAGAGATGGAGTTTCACCATGTTGGCCAGGCTGGTCTCGAACTCCTGACCTTAGGTGATCCGCCCGCCTCAGCCACTGAAAGTGCTGGGATTACAGGTGTGAGCCACCGCACCCCGCTGAGAGACCCTGTCTCTACCAAAAAAAAAAAAAAAAATTTTAAAATTAGCCAGTTGTGGTGGTACATGCCTATAGTCCTAGGTACTCAGGAGGCTGATGCAGGGGGATCACTTGAGCCTGAGAATTCAAAGTTTCAGTGAGCTATGATCATGCTATTGCACTCCATCCTGAGCACAGAGAGAAATTTTATTTTAAAAAAAAAAAGTAGCCTGGATACAATGGCTCATGCCTGTAATCCCAGCACTTTGAGAGGCCAAGACAGGTGGATTGCTTGAGGCCAGAAGTTCAAGACCAGCTTGAGCAACATGGTGAAACCTCATCTGTACAAAAAAGAAAAAGGAAAATTTACTAACTCAATAGAACTTTACAGAAAAAAAAATTAGCTGGGTGCGGTAGTGTACAGCTGTAGTTCTAGCCACTCAGGAGGCTGAGGTGGGAGGATTGCTTGAACCTGGGAGGTTGATGCTGCAGCAAGCTGTGATCATACCACTGCTCTAGAGCCCGGGTGACAGAACAAGTCCCTGTCTCAAAGAAACAAACAAAAAAGTGAATAAAACAGTATACGCACTCCCATGTATGCGTCACCCAGCTTCAATATTATCAACTGACAGCCAACCTTGTTTTGTCTACACCTCCCACTCACTCCCAACCTCTCCCATATTAACATAGCGCCAGACTTTTAGTTGAGCTGTATAAAATTTTTTTTTTTTTTTTTGAGACTGGCTCTCACTCTGTTACTGAGGCTGGAGTGCAGTGGCACGATCTAGGCTCATTGCATTGCAACCTCTGCCTCCTTGGTTCAAGTGATTCTCCTGCTTCAGCCTCCCAAGTAGCTGAGACTACAGGCACGCGCCACCATGCCCAGCTAATTTTTATATTTTTAGAAGAGACAGGATTTCACCATGTTGGCCAGGCTGGTCTCAAACTCCTGACCTCAGGTGATCCGCCCGCCTCGGCCTCCCAAAGTGCTGGGATTACAGGTGTGAGTCACTGTGCCTGGCCAAGCTCTATAACTTTCATGTACACAAAAGTACATTCCAGTTCTCAACTCCTCATCTAAAAAGACAGTTCGGAGACCAGGACACGATGACTGGTTTCCTGCCAGGTGGCATAGGGGAGCTTAACGAGAACTACCATCCCAATTTCCTGGTGGTGAAGAAGCATACAACCATCAGTGAGATCAAAGACACTTTCCGGCAGTTTCTAAACAGGACGACATTGGCATCATCTTCGTCAACCAGTACATTACAGAGATGGTGAGGCACGCCTTGGATGCCTACCAGTGCTCCATCCCAGTCATCCTGGAGATCCCCTCCAAGGAGCACCCATATGACGCTACCAAGGAATCCATCCTGGGCAGGGCCAGGGGCATGTTCTCTGCCGAAGACCTGCTCTAGGGGATTCCTCACAGCCCAAAGCCCCTGCCTCATTTCCAGGCTTCTCCCCAGGCTTGCCATCAGCCTTCTTTAAGTTATGAGCCTCTGACTTCCAATTCCCATCTCTCCCCACTTCATGAAGAGGCTAGGTGAGGTGCTCTTAGGTTGCTTGGGCTCTGCTGTTAAAGTCAAGGCTAGTTAAGGAACAGGAAGCCAGACCATCTTCTCTCTCCACTACCTCTTCCCTGTGCTGTTGGTTACACAGTGTTGTTGTTGATGTAAAATTAAAGTCTAATATTAATAATATTCTTGCTTCTCTCCAAAATAACGAAAACAAAAACAAAAAGTTGATATAGTGCAATTTCTACAGATTATGTATGCAGCTCAGCATTGGGCCAACAAAAGGACCCTTAAAGTCTAATAGACTTGAGTTCAAATCCTTCCCTGTCACCTACCAGTCATGTGACATCAGATAAATTAATTACCCCTTTTAAGTCTTGTTTCCTAATACCTGCCTTCTATAGTTAACATGAGACTTAGGCTGGTCGTGGTGGCTCATGCCTGTAATCCTAGCACTTAGGGAGGCTGAGGTAGGCGGATCATTTGAGGTCAGGAGTTCACAACCAGCCTGGCCAACATGAGGTGAGAAACCCCATCTCTACTAAAATACAAAAAATTAGCCAGGCGGGCTTGCAGTGGCAGGCGAGGTGCGCCACTGCACTCCAGCCTGGAGGCGGCTGTCTCAAAAAAAAAAAAAAAAAAAAAAATTAGCCAGGCATGGTGGCATGTTATAATCCCGCTTCTCTCAGGAGGCTGGGGAAGAATTGCTTGAACCCAGGAGGCAGGAGTGGCAGTGAGCCAAGATCCGCCATTTAAGCCAGGAGATAGAATAAGACTCCATCTTGGACCAGAAAAAAAGAAAAGCAGAGACTTAAATAGAGAGATGTGTAAAGCCTTGCTATGCGTCCTAACACATAGTGCTGGGAGGCAACAACATCTCACAAGATATTCCATTTGTTTATAGAATTGCTTTAGGAGTACAACCACATAAATGTGATTTCCCTTTGACATACAAAGAAATTGACAACATTAATGGGTATTGCTAACAGTGGAGAGACAGAGAACTGCTCATTTTCTACTGGGAAAGTGAAAATTGGGACAACCACTGAGCACAACCCTGGTGTGAGCCTCCTAGGAAAGAAATGAAGAGGGTCATTTTCCCCTACATCCCAGCAATTCTATTTCTAGGTATATGCTCTAGAAAACTCTCACACGTGTACCCAAGAAGACATATAAGAATGTATATTGCAGGCCAGGCGCGGTGGCTCACGCCTGTAATCCCCTGCACTTTGGGAGGCCGAGGGAGGATCACAAGGTCAGGGAGTCGAGACCATCCCCTGGCTAACCACGGTGAAATCTGATCTCTACTAAAAATACAAAAAGTTAGCCTGGCGTGGTGGCACCTGTAGTCCCAGGGAGGCTGAGGCAGGAGAATGAAGCGTGAACCTGGGAGGCCCAGACTTGCAGTGAGCCAAGATCCACCTACACCTCCCAGCCTGGGTGAAGAGTGACAGTGAGACTCCACATCTCAAAAAAAAAAAAAAAAAAAAAAAAATGTATGCAGCTAGGTGTGGTGGCTCACCCTTATAATGCCAGAACTTTGGGAAGCTAAGGCTGGAAGATGATTTGAGCCCAGGAGTTTGAGACCAGCCTGGGCAACATAATGAGACCCCCCTCTACAAAAAAAATAAAAATGAAAAAATTGGCCGGGCATGAGGGACAGGCTGCAGTGGTGTACCACTACCTCCAGCCTGGGTGACAGGGCAAAGACCCTGTCTCAAAAAATTTGACACAAGTAAAACATGTACCTGCAACAATGCCTGAGGCAAACCAATAGGAAACAGTCTAAATGCCCAATAATTTTAGCTGTGGAATATGAGTCAAGGAAGATAAATTGTGATATAGTCATGAATGAAACATCTACACCAATTAAATTGGCTGAAGTAGCTACATGTGGCAACATGAGTAAATACTATAAAGTTGAATGAAAAGAGTGGTGGCAAAAGGATCCCTCAATATGATACCTTTTTTTTTTTTTTTGAAATAGAGTCTCGCTCTGTCACTAGGCTGGAGTGCAGTGGCGATACCATTATTTTTTAATAGCTTTATGGAGGTGTAACTGATACACAAAAGCCTGCATATACTCATTATGTACACTCTGATGAGTTTGGACATATGTACACACTCATGACGCTACTTTGTCTCTGTCTCAAAAAAAGATAAAAGATTCATAATAAATCATACATTCAGGATAATCAATATTCAGGATAATGGTTATCTCAGGAAAGAAAAAGAAGAAATGTAATAGAAGAGGGATACTAGTAGGGTGTAACTGTTTCTGTAATATTTTAGTTCTTTTTTTTTCTTTTTCTTTTTCTTTTTTTTGAGACAGAGTCTTGCTCTGTCACACGGGCTGGAGTGCAATGGCGCAATTTTGGCTCACTGCAGTGCAACCTCTGCCTCCCAGGTTCAAGCAGTTTTCCTGCCTCAGCCTCCAGAGTAGCTGGGATTACAGGCATCCACCACCAAAGCCTGGCTAATTTTTGTATTTTTAGTAGAGACAGGGTTTCATCATGTTGACCAGGCTGGTCTTGAATTCTTGACCTCAGGTGATCCACCCACCTTGGCCTCCCAAGTGCTGGGATTACAGGCATGAGCCACCATACCTGGCCATATTTTAGTTATTTAAAAAATAGCTAAAGCACATATGGCTTAATGTTAGGATTTATGTGTAAAGACTCAGATTTTGTTATATTATTATTCATACATACGTATATGTATATGTATATGTATGCATATGTATATAAGCAGAAAACGCTTACTATGTGACTGGCACTGTTAAGATTCTTTACGTGTATTAACTAATGTAATCATTTCAACAACCCTACAACCTTACGATTACTATGATTATCTCTGTTTTACAGATGAGAAAACTGAAGTACAGAGATTAGAAACTTGCTCAATGTCACAAATCTAGTAAGTGGTGATCCTGGGATTTGAAGATGGTCTGGCTTCAGAGTCTGATCTTTTTTTTTTTTTTTTTTTTTAATTTTTATCTTTTTGGGCTGGGTGCAGTGGCTCATGCCTGTAATGCTAGCACTTTGGGAGGCTGAGGCAGGTGGATCACTGAGCTCAAGAGTTTGAGACCAGCCTGGGCAACATGGTGAGACCCTGTCTCTACGATAATAACAATAACAATAATAATTTTTCTCTTGTTTATTTTTAAAAATCTTCTACTTATTAACTTTATTTCTTTTTCTCTCTGGTAACTCCCAGAACAAGAGTCTCATCTCTTAACAACCATATCCTACTACCTCTTCAAATATTTCAAAATTTTAAGAATATAAGAGGAGGGCAGTACTGAGCAGGGAGATAAAAGTGTCTAGCATCACACAGGCTGTATGACAAAAAGGCAGTTCAACAATCTTTCCTAACCTTCTTTTGTTTCTGAGAGTCATACATACCTGTGACTTGTGATGAGAAGGATAAATCAAACAGCAAACTGAGAAGACTCTTCTCAAGGCTTTGCGAAATTCTCTGGAAGTCAATGCAGAGGAGAATAATTACTTCCGTGAATGAAGAGAGTTTTTCATTTAGAGTCTGAGCTAATAATCCTGAGGGTTATGATTGTTGTTAAATTGTTATCTACATTTAGGCAGGACCATTTGCATGGGCAAATCCCCAATGAGTCATAACCCACACACAAGATAAAAATTAACTCTGTTCTGGCCGGGCGCGGTGGCTCAAGCCTGTAATCCCAGCACTTTGGGAGGCCGAGACGGGCGGATCACGAGGTCAGGAGATCGAGACCATCCTGGCTAACACAGTGAAACCCTGTCTCTACTAAAAATACAAAAACTTAGCCGGGCGAGGTGGCAGGAGAATGGCGTGAACCCGGGAGGCGGAGCTTGCAGTGAGCTGAGATCCGGCCACTGCACTCCAGCCTGGGTGACAGAGCGAGACTCCGTCTCAAAAAAAAAAAAAAAATTAACTCTGTTCTTTCTATATTACAAAAGAGCAAAATTAAGACTAGAAATCAAATGTAATCTCTGCCTCCGGAAGATCTATTGGTGGATTCAGCGTGTGTCTTTGGGGCGCGTCAAAGACCACTGTTGGTGGCTGGGCCTAAGGGAGAGGCTGGTGTCCTTCTTTTATGATCCTCCATGGCTCTGACTCTGTGTTTCACATCCAGAGCCAGCAGGGCTCCAAGGTTTAGGGGAAACCATAGACTTGGACAGAGTAGTGGCAGGTCTCATGACAAAGAGAACTTAGTCCAGCAAGTAAAAAGCTTTTGGAGAAAAGTCAACTGAACATTTTTTAAATGGGTAATCTATTTTTGAATAATAGGATATTTTCAGTCCTGTCATATTTCTGAATTTTATGATTTTATCTTCCCTCTGGAGAGTTCCTGCGGGCACCTCTCCAGTCCCACAAAAGAGTGAATTCCCCAATGGGTAAATTAATTCTTACATTTCTGTAGCAATTTCTCCCTTGCAAGGAGGTTTTTTATCTATTATATCATTTGAAGTTTACGCTATTTGATTTGTTGGGGCCAGGCACGGTGGTTCATGCCTTGAACCCAGGAGTTCAAGACCAGCCTCTGCAGCATGGCAAAACCCTGTCACTACCAAAAATACAAAAATTAGCAAGGTGTGGCGGCACCCATCTCTGTAGTCCCAGCTACTCAGGAGGCTGAGATGGAAGGATTGCTGGAGCCAGGGAGGTCGAGGCTGCAGTGAGCCAAGACCGTACCACTGCACTCCTGCCTGGGCGACAGAGTAAGACCATCTCAACAACAACAACAACAACAACAACAACAACAAAAGTAAAGTAATTTTAATTAATTTATTTATTTCGAGATGGAGTCTCTGTCTGTCACCCAGGCTGGAGTGCAATGGCGCAATTTCGGCTCATTGCAACCCCTGCCTCCCCAGTTCAACAATTCTCCTGCCTCAGCTTCCTGAGTAGCTGGGATTATAGGCACCTGCCACTACTCGCAGCTAATGACCTCGGAATTTGCCCACCTCGGCCTCCCAAAGTGCTGGGATTACAGGCGTGAGCCACTGCACCTGGCCTCTATTTTTTTTTTTTAAATAATGTATAGGAAATAGGAATAACTACAACAACGATATCCAGTATTCAATGGTAATGGAAGATGCCCATCACAAAAGACCACATGTTGTAGATTCCATTTATATTAAACGTACAGAATAGGGAAATTCATGAAGATAGAAAGTAGATTAGTAGTTGCCAGGGGTTAGGGGTAACAAAGGTAATGAAGAATGACTGTTAATGGGCACAGGGTCTCTTTCTGGGGTGATGAAAATTGGGTAGTTCTGGAGTGAGTTAGTGGTGATGGTTGCATAGTCTTGTGAATATATGAAAAATCACTAAGTTGTACAGTTTCAAAGGATAAACTTTACGGAGTATTTTTTTGTTTTGTTTTGTTTTTTGAGACAGGGTCTCACTCTGTCACCAGGCTGGAGCGCAGTGGTACAATCTCGGCTCACTGCAACCTCCGACTCCCTGGTTCAAGCAATTCTGCTGCCTCAGCCTCCCAAGTAGCTAGGATTACAGGCACGCACCACCACGCCCAGCTAATTTTTGTACTTTTAATAGAGACGGGGTTTCGCCATGTTGGCCAGGATGGTCTTGATCTCCTGACCTTGTGATCCGCCCACCTCAGCCTCCCAAAGTGCTGGGATTACAGGCGTGAGCCACCATGCCTGGCCTGGATTATGAATTTTATCTCGATATTTTATTTTCATTTAAAAATAATTTTTATTTATTTATTTTTTAGAGACAAGGGTCTCTCTGTGTTGCCCAGGCTGGTCTTGAACTCTAGGCTCAAGCAGTCCTTCCACCTCGAACTCCCAAAGTGTTGGGATTACAGGCGTGAGCCACCACGCCTGGCCTCAATGTTTTTAACTGCAAAATAAAAAAACCTGAGCACTTACCACATGCCAGGACTGGCTAAGAACTTTACTTGCCTCAAGCCGCTTATCTCCATAATTATCTCGACAAGCTTATGTGATACTGTCATTTTTTCATTTTACAGATGGTACAGATGGAGACACAGACTCAAAGAGGTGATTTGTCCACAGCAATGTGGTGAGCAAATAAACACCAACCAAAATTCAGATTTCTGACCTTCGCTTTCCAAATCAGACCCTCGACTATCATCCTGGTAATTCAAGGTGACATTTCTGAGTGAGTGGAGTTCACCTAGTATTTCCTCTGCTCAACTCCTTTTTTTTTTTCCCCCCCAAAATGGAGTCTCACTCCACCGTCCATGTTAGAGTGCAATGGCGCGATCACAGCTCACTGTGGGCTGAAACTCCTAGGCTCAAGCGATCTGCCTCCCAAAGTGGAATTACAGGCATGAGCCACTGTGCCGGCCCTCAACACCCTTAATAATGGTCTTTGCAATGCCTTACCCTTGTACCTTTTATGGCATCTTTTTAAATTTGAGATTCTTCCCCCACCACCACCCCCGCCGCCGGTTTTTTTGTTTTTTGTTTTTTTTAATAGAGACAATGTCTCACTATGTGTCCCAGGCTGGTCTTGAACTCCTGACTTCAAACGATCCTCTCACCTTGACATCCCAAATTGTTGGCATCACAGGCATGAGCCACCACGTCTGGCCTCCTCAACTTTTGAGAGTTAAACATAGCAGTGATTTTCCTTCCTGAAAGTCCTTAATTCTTCAAATCACTTTTCTTCTGATGAAAAGCAAAGTTTCACTTCTTAGCTCCTCTCTAGGGAAGCCCCTTCAGGTCACACAAGGGCAGCTGGTTTTAAGCAAAGCTGTGTTGTTTATCCCTTGCACTTATTCTGCTCCAAGGACATGATTACCTTGCCACTGAGTTTCCCAAGGGTTTTTCTTATGTATACATGTTTCCTCTGACCTGATGGAGCATTTGGGTCACAAGTGAGTCAGCAAAAACACTACGGAAGGAAAAGACACATTGCAACAGCCTCAGTTATGGGTGAATCCTCAGACATTCAGAGCTGGAGCAAACCTCAGTGATTATTTGCTCTGAGACCTCTTATCTAACATGGAGAATTCCAGGGTAGAGCGACATTAGGTGACTTTCCCATGGCTGTGGAATCAGAAGTATACCTGAGCCTAAAATTCTGACACTATATACAAGTGGCTTGGTGGATTTCTCAAATGATCCTCAATCAAAGGAAACTCCTAAAGAGTTCCATTTAGTGTTACTGATGTTGTTTGCTTACGTTTTACTATGTAAAATTTACTAGTTAAAAAGGACACTTCTGGGTTTTTGTTTTTGTTTTGTTTTGTTTTGAGATGGAGTCTCTCTCTGTTGCCCAGTCTGGAGTGCAGTTGCGCGATCTTGGCTCACTGCAACCTCTGCCTCCTGGGTTCAAGTGATTATCCTGCCTCAGCCTCCCGAGTAGCTAGGATTACAGGCACATGCCACCACCATGCCCGGCTAATTTTTTGCATTTTTTAGTAGAGACGAGGTTTTGCCATGTTGGCCAGGCTGGTATTGAACTACTGACCTCAGGTGATCCACCCACCCTGGCTTCCCAAAGTGCTGGGATTACAGGTGTGAGCCACAGCACCTGGCCTGATACTTTTGGTATATCCCTATAATGGAGTATTATACAACCATTAAAATTTATGAAGATAAGTATTTTTAAATAAAATGTTAAGTTTTAAACAATTAACTAGGCCAGGTGCAGTGGCTCATGCTTATAATCCCAACACTTTGGAAGGCTGAGGTGGGAGGATCACTTGAGCCCAAGAGTTCGAGACCAGCCTGGGCAATATAGTGAGACTGTGTCTATTATTTAAAAAAAAAAAAAAAAAAAAAAAAAAATTGGCTGGGCGCAGAGATTTACGCCTATAATCCTAGCACTTTGGGAGGCCAAGGATGGCAGATCACCTGAGGTCAGGAGTTCGAGACCAACCTGGCCAACGTGGCAAAACCCCCTCTCTACTAAAGATACAAAAATTAGCCGGATGCGGTGGCAGGTACCTGTAGTCCCAGCTCCTTGGGAGGCTGAGGCAGGAGAATTGCTAACCTGGGAGGCAGAGGTTGCAGTGAGCCAAGATCACGCCACTGCATTCCAGCCTGGGTGACAAAGTGAGACTGTCTCTAAATGAAAAAATTTTTAAATTAAATTAAAAATAAAAGAGGCCGAGATGGGCAGATCACAAGGTCAGGAGATCGAGACCATCCTGGCTAACATGGTGAAACCGTGTCTCTACTAAAATACAAAAAAAAAAAAAAAAAAAAAACCAAACTAGCCAGGCGAGGTGGCGAGCACCTGTAGTCCCCAGCTACTCAGGAGGCTGAGGCAGGAGAATGGTGTAAACCCGGGAGGCGGAGCTTGCAGTGAGCTGAGATCCAGCCACCGTACTCCAGCCTGGGCGGCAGAGCGAGACTCCATCTCAAAAAAAAAAAAATAGAAATAAAAATTAAAAAATAAAAAAATAAAAAATAAATAAAAAATAAATAAAAAGTTTACTAAAAGCAAGGATAGTTTCATCCTTTTTTTTTTTCTTTTTAAGAGACAGAGTCTTGTTCTGTCTACTAGACTGGAGTGCAGTGGTGTGATCACAACTTACTGCAGCCACTAATTCCTATGTTTCAGCAGTCTTCCCATTTCAGCCTCCTTAGTAGCTTGGACCACAAGTGTGCACCACTGTACCTGGCTAATTTTCCATTTTTATTTTTGGAGACACAGGCTCTCGCTTTGTTACCCAGGATGTTCTTGGACTTCTGGCCTCAAGTGATCCTCCCAACTTGGCCTCCCAAAGTGCTGGGGATTAGAGGTCATGTTTTTTTTGAGAAAAAAAAAAGTATGTATATAAACATTTATAAATAATAGAACATGCACCAAAATGTTTATAAAGCTTCTGTCTCTGGATGCTGCATTATAGGTGATTATTTTTCTTCTTTTTGATAATCTATAAGTCTATAAGTTTTTTTTTTTTTTTAGAAGAGATAAGATCTCACTGTGTTACCCAGGCAGGTCTCAAACATCTGGGATCAGGTGATCCTCCCACCTCGGCCTACCAAAGTGCTGGGATTATAGGTATTGAGGCACCAGGCCAGGCCCTACATTTTTTACAATTTTTGTTTTTGGTTTTGGTTTTGGTTGTTTTTTTTTTTTTTCCCCTCTGTCACCCAGGCTGGAATGCAGTGGCATGATCATGGCTCACTGCAGCCTCAACCACCAGACTCAAGTGATCCTGCCAATTCAGCCTTCCAAGTAGCTAGGATCAGAGGCCCATGCCGCCACATCTGACTAATTTTTAAAATTTTTTGTAGAGATTATTTTTTTGTCTCACTATGTTGCCCTGGCTTCAAGCAATTCTTTCACCTCAGTCCACCAAAGTACAATTTACCTTGGAAAATAATAATTTTCTATTTTTAAAAAAGTGAGAATAGGCTGGGCATGGTGGCTCATGCCTATAATCCCAGCACTTTGGGAGGCCAAGGTGGGTGGATCACCTGAGGTTGGGAGTTCAAGACCAGCCTGATCAACATGGAGAAACCTCATCTTTACTAAAAATACAAAATTAGCCAGGCGCGGTGGCCCAAGCCTGTAATCCCAGCTACTTAGGAGGCTAAGGCAGGAGAATTGCTTGAACCTGGGAGGCAGAGGTTGCGGTGAGCCAAGATTGTGCCATTGCACTCCAGCCTGGGCAACAAGAGTGAAACTCCATCTCAAAAAAAAAAAAAAACAAACCAAAGTGAGAATAGGCCAAAGTTTTCTTAAACAGGACACAAAAAATACCAAGTATAAAAAGAATAATTGATAGATTGGACTATATTAAAACTAAGAAAAGCAGTTCATCAAAATACTATTGTAATTGCCTGATGGGTTCTTCCTGCCCCAGTGTACAGACAAAATCAATCCACTGAGACCATGGCATTGCAGTAGAGAAAGAGTTTGATTAACATGTGGCTGGCCCACACAAGAGAATTGGACTTATCACTCAAATCAGTCTCCCAGACAATTTGATGGGCAGGGGGTTAGGGAATGGGTATTGCTGACTGGTTGGGGATGAACTCATAGGGGGCAGAATCACAGGTGTCCTCATGTGCTAAGTGTACCCGTGGATAGTGGGGGCCACAGGATCTGGTGAGTCATGAATCACAATTCTGGATAGGTTCAGTCTGAAAAACATCTCAAAAAAAAAAAACAAATTCTTAGGCTCTACAATAGTGATGTTATCTGTAGGAGCAATTGGGAAAGTCACAAATCTTGTGACTTCTGGCCACATGACCCGTGAGCAGTAAGGGCTCATAGAAACTATGCCCATATTTTAGCAGAGTTCAGGCCCCTCCCATAATCCTATTCTTGCAACCTTTCATTAGTCTTACAAAATGAGGTTTTGATTCCTGAGGGAGTTAGTTTCAGGGAGGGACTATTATCATCCATCCTTGCTTTGCTTTCTTTTTTTTTTTTTTTCTTTCTTTCTTATTTTCTTTTTTTTTTCTTTTGGATTTTGATTTTTAAAACATTTTTATTTATTTATTATTTTGAGATAGAGTTTCATACTGTCCATCCAGGCTGGAGCATAGTGGCATGATCTTGGCTCACTGCAGCCTCAACTTCCTGGGCTCAAGCTATCCTCCCACCTTAGCCTCCCAAGTAGTTGGGATTACAGGTGCACTCCACCATGCTGGGCTAATTTTTGTATTTTGTATAGAAACGGGGTCTCCCTACATTGCCCAGGCTGGTCTCAAACTCCTGGGCTCAAGGGATCCTTCTGTCTCAGTCTCCCTGAGTGCTGGGATTACAGGGGTGAGCCACCATGTCCAGTCTAAAAATAATTTAGACATTTACATGTATAAATTATGTATATCTTACAAGAGAGGAAAACAAACCATTCTAACCCTTTAGATAGGAATTGGCACATACAACAAAATTGTTGAAACATGGCCCTGTTCTGTCAGGTTTTTCCCTCAGAAAAATTGGGAAGTTGACCAAGTTTGCTTTCTACTTAGTCTGCCATCAGCTTTCTGTATCTCTTTACAGAGTTTAAGCCTCCAGGGGGTCCTCCCTTCCTTCTCAAGGGCCCAACTCATACGCCATCCCAGTCCTTAACTGAAGCATATATGGACAATTAAGGTGTTATCTGGAAATATGTCAGCTCTTGTCTTTTCCCCAGGGGCATTTGTATTATAAGAGAGAACTTATAGGGACTTTCTAGACAGGGATATATGTTGGGAAGAAGAAGTGGAGGTCAGAAAGGAGTAAGCTGGATTTGAAATTATTGTCTGTTTCCCTAAACTTTTTATCGGAAATTCCAAGCTCAGACGCTTTTAGTTAAACTGAAATTAAAATACCAAACTAAATCAAAGCACCTATTATACACTCACATCCTTATCTCATTTGAACCGCACAACAACCCTGTGAGGTAGTCTGGGTCATTGGCCCTAATGGATAGATCAGGAGAGTCACTATTAAGAAATGTTCATAGGAGGCCGGGGTGCGATGGCTCACGCCTATAATCCCAGCAGTTTGGGAGGCCGAAGTGGGCGGATCACGAGGTCAGGAGATCAAGACCATCCTGGCTAACATGGTGAAACCCCGTCTTTACTAAAAACACAAAAAATTAGCCGGGGATGGTGGCACGCGCCTGTAGTCCCAGCTACTCGGGAGATCGTGCGGCTGCACTCCAGCCTGGGCGACAGAGTGAGACTCTGTCTCAAAAAAAAAAAAAAAAAAAGAAAGAAATGTTCATAGGGTTACATAAATGGAACCTTCTAGTGAAGGTCTTAGAACGTGAAGTTGAGTCACTGGAGTCATGGCTGCATATTGCACTCTCCTCCGAGAAAAACCTTTTTAACAACAGGGTTTCTTTAGCCAATCTCCCCAGAACCAGTAGAGAGGGAATCAGTGCCCTTAAATGTAGATTTGCTTTTGGCAAGTCGTCCTCTTTCTTCTTAACTTTCCTCGCTTTCCTTGTAGTCTCAACTTCTGCTATATCGCTTCTTGACTCTTCAGAAAATGCTGGTGGTAACTGCAGTCTGCCACAACCTTTGATTTAATTTTTTAATTTTTTAAAATTGTATATTTAATTTTTTTTTTCTTTAAGCAGAGTGGCTCTCTGTCACCCAGGCTGGAGGGCAGTGACACAATCTCGGCTCACCGCAACTTCTGCCTCCCAAGCTCAAGAGATTCTCCTGCCTCAGCCTCCAGTGTAGCTGGGATTACAGGCATGCGCCACCATGCCCAGCTAAGTTTTGTATTTTTAGTAGACGGGATTTTACCATGTTGCCCAGGCGGGTCTCTAGTGATCCATCCACCTTGGCCTCCCAAAGTGCTGAGATTACAGGCATGAGCCACCGTGCCCAGCACAACCTTTGATTTCAAGTGCTCTCCACACATTTATTTTCATGCCTGGTCATGGGTGGTAGCAGTGGCACCATGGGGTGACTTGGAGACAGCTTTAATCTACCTATGCAGCAAGCTGTTCCAAATAAACGAACTATTTATATAAAAACAGTGCTAGGCAATCTGGGCATGGTGGCTCATGCCTGTAATCCCAGCACTTTGGGAGGCAGAGGCAGGCAGATAGCTTGAGCCCAGGAGTTTGAGACTAGCCTGGGCAACAAAGCAAGACACTGTCTCTATGAAAAAAAAAAAAAGTTTTTAGATATAAAAATTAAGGCTAGGAGCAGTAGCTCATGCTTGTACTGTAATCTCAACACTTTGGGAGGCCAAGGTGGGCTAATCACTTGAGGTCAAGAGTTCGAGACCAGCCTGGCCAACATAGTGAAACACCGTCTCTACTAAAAATACAAAAATTGGCCGGGCATGGTGGCGGGCGCCTATAATCTTAGCTACTCAGGAGGCTGAGGTGGGAGAATTGCTTGAACCTAGGGTGCAGAGGTTGCAGTGAGCCAAGATCGTGCCATTGCACTCCAGTCTGGGCAACAAAGTAAGACTCAGTGTCAAAAAAAAACCAAAAAAACAAAAAAAAACAAATTAGCCAGGTGTGGTGGTAGGCACTTATAATCCCAGCCACTAGGGAGGCTGAGGTGGGAGAATCGCTTGAACCCGGGGTGCAGAGGTTGCAGTGAGCTGATATGGTGCCATTGCACTCCAGCCTGGGTGACAAGAGTGAGACTCCATCTCAAAAATAAATAAATGAATAAATTAATTAATTTTTTAAAATGGATCTAGAATCTTGAGTTTTTACTTTACTGTGTTCCCAAATCTGCTAGTTTTTCTGCTTCCTGGGTTCAAGCGATTCTCCTGCCTCAGCTTCCCGAGTAACTGGGACTACAGGCGCATGCCACCACGCCCAGCTAATTTTTGTATTTTTAGTAGAGAAGAGGTTTTACCATATTGGCCAGGACGGTCTTGATCTCGTGATCTGCCCACCTCAGCCTCCGAAAGTGCTGAGATTACAAGCGTGAGCCACCGCGCCCAGCCCAAATCTACTAGTATGTAAAACAAAGAAAACATCTGCTAACCTAAAAGAGGATTAATTTGGCTACACCAGCATGAATTACATTGTTTGCCAAATGTGCTGAACTTCTCAACTCTGGTCAAGAACTAGAAAGTTAAGCAGCCCTCTGTGTTGGGGGCCAAATCATGGTTTGGCTGCGTGTCGGGAATGGAGTAAGGTCTATGAGGGCTTCAGTTCCCAAATTCTGGCTCTCAGTCCCCATTTCCAAACTGAAAGGGACATTTCTACCCAGCAGAAAATAAATGGTCATGCATGACTCTTTGCAGGGAGTCTACCCTACATCCTGCTCATGAATCTCCATGTTCTGTTTTTCAAGAGGTGCCGGGTGTTCCTATGCGGGCCTTTTTGGACAGGCCTTAGTTGAGCCACTTAAATTACAATGGCATTGAGTATGGAGAAAGCTGTAAGCTCTGGACAGCTGCTGCCCCTCACCTCCTGTGGACACCACCCTGTCCTCTCCCTTTAAATTCTAGACAGAATAGACTCCTTGGCAGCGTTGTTGGAAGTCTGCCAACACCTGTTGTTAAGAACAACAAGAGAGGCCATCTCAGCCACCCCCGGGGTGTTCATGGCTGCCTCCACTGTTCCCAAGCCTCTGCATTAGGGCATATCTTGCAAAATGACACTTGTAACCCACTGCTCTTCATATTACATCCTGCCAAGTGGGCCCTGCTCCAAGGCCTTAGTCTTTCCTTTTGATGAAACCATTGTGGGCAGAGAGCAAGGAACAAATGAATACCACGTGGACAGGTTTGGCATGAGTAATCTCCACTACTGGCCAGGGAATTGACATAACCAGGACTGTAAGAGACATGAAAAATTCTATAATACTAATAACTGACTGGGCATGGTGGCTCACACCTGAATTCCCCCATTTTGGGAGGCTGAGAGAGGAGAATGGCTTGAACCTAGGAGTTCACGAGTAGCCTGGGCAACATAGTGAGACCCCGTCACTACAAAAATAAATAAATACATAAATAAATACAATTAGCTGGGCATAGTGGAGTGTGCCTGTAGTCCCAGCTACTCAGGAGGCTGAGGTGGGAGGATCACTTGAGCCAGGGAAGTCAAGGCTGCAGTTGGCTGTGATCATGCCACTGCACTCCAGCCTGTGTGGCAGAGGGAGAGCCCGTCTTAATAACAACAAACAAAAACTAATAACTCCCATTTATGATTTACAGTGACAGGTACTGTGCTATACATGCCATGTACATTTTGTCCTTCAGTCAATACAACTACTCTTTGTGGTATTATTGCCTGCGTTTGATGAATGATAATATTTAACAGATTAAATAAATTACTCAAGTTTACAATAGCTAGTATGGCAGAGTCAAACTTAGGCATGCACTGAACTGGTTTTTGTTTGTTTGTTTGTTTTTTGAGATGGAGTTTCGCTCTTGTTGCCCAAGCTGAAGTGCAATGGTGCGATCTCAGCTCACTGCATCCTCCACCTCCCGTGTTCAAGCGATTCTCCTGCCTCAGCCTCCCAAGTAGCTGAGATTATAGGCATGCGCCACCACACCCAGCTAATTTTTTGTATTTTTGGTAGAAATGGGGTTTCACCATGTTAGCCAGGCTGGTCTCGAACTCCTGATCTCAGGTGATCCGCCCTCCTTGGCCTCCCAAAGTGCTGGGATTACAAGCGTGAGCCACTGCGCCTGGCCCGAACAGTTTTATTTTCCCCCAAGCACACAGAAAGACTGCATTTCCCAGAACTCCATGCTTGGAGGTGGACCCATGTGACTGAATTCGGGTCCATAGATTTTAGATGTGCTATGCCCCATTTCCAGGTTGAAAACATTCCACACAAAGTTCCACTTTCTCTTCCTTATCTGCACAGCTGGAAACAAAAGATCCATCCCAGCCACTCTTCCTAAGGACAGAGCCTAGATCCCTGAGTAACTGCTTGGAGGAGAGCCTCTCAAGAGAGCTGACTGTCCAGCTTGGTCAACACAGGGAGACCACATCTCTACAAAAAATAACAAAATTAGCTGGGTGAGGTGGTGTGCACCTGTGGTTCCAGCTACTTGGGAGGCTGAGGTAGGAGGATTGCTTGAGCCTGGGAGGTTGAAGCTGCAGGGAGCTGTGATCGTGCCACTGCATTCCAGCCTGGGCTACAGAGTGAGACCCTGTCAAAAAAAAAAAAAAAAAAAAAAGAGGCTGAGCACGGTGGCTCACATCTGCAATCCCAGCACTTTGGAAGGCCGAGGCGGGCAGATCATGAGGTCAGGAGGTCGAGACCATCTTGCCTAACACGGTGAAACCCTGTCTCTGCTAAAAATACACACACACACACACACACACAAAATTAGCCGGGTATGGTGGTGGGCGCCTGTAGTCCCAGTTACTCGGGAAGCTGAGGCAGGAGAATGGCATGAACCCAGCAGGCGGAGGTTGCAGTGAGCTGAGATCGCGCCACTGCACTCCAGTCTGGGCGACAGAGCGAGACTCCGTCCCCCCAAAAAAAAAAAAAAAAAAAAGCTGACTGGCCCACATTACACTGTAAATGGGAGCAACAAATAAACCTTTGTTCTGTTAAGCTGTTGATTTTTCAGGGTTTATTTGTCACCACTACCTAACCTTGCCTACACTGAGTAATACAGCTAGACAAGTTGTAGCCAGGACTCAAGTGTATTTCAGTACAGGTCTGTCTTAAGCTGTACCTATAACCACTCTTGACTACTCTTTTACACCTAGCATAGGAGAATCAGAAGACAGTTTCTAATCTCGAGCTCTGCCACTTACATGTGTGGAATCTTAGGTGATTCAATTAACTCTTCCATGCTTCAGTTTTTTCATTTGTCCAATAGGAATAAAAATATCTGCTCTTCTGACTTCCTGTGGTTATTGCAAGAAGCAAATAAGGCAATAGCTGTGAAATGATTTGGAAAATAAGCATCCTCCAAATGCAAAGAAGTGTTATTATTTAAGTTTTCTGACTCTAGTTAGGAACTTATCCCACTGACTTTAGAACTGACCTGAACATTTATGCTTATATCCCTGCCTATATTATTGCTAATACTTATTCTTTTGATCCATTTAAATTTTAACATAATCTCAAACTTACAGATGAGTCGCAAAAATGGTACCTTTACCTAGATTTCCCATGTGTTTATATTTTGCCCCATTTTGTAACTGGTGGCTGGACACTGTGGCTCACACCTGTAATCCCAGCACTTTGGGAGGCTGAGGCGGGTGGATCACCTGAGGTCAGGAGTTAGAGACCAGTATGACCCACATGGTGAAAACTAACTCTACTAACAACACAAAATTAGCTGGGCATGGTGGCACATGTCTATAATCCAATCACAACCCCGGAGGCGGAGGTTGCAGTGAGCTGAGATCACGCCATTGCACTCCAGCCTGGGCAACAAGAGCGAAACTCCGTCTCAAAACAAAAAAGAGTAAACTGGAGACAATGTGTGCTTTACCAGTACACAGGGAGTTTAACCTTCGACCAGAGCTATAAGAAAACAAATATGTGTTATTTTAAGCCACCAAATTTGTGGTAATTCACCATAGCAGCCGTAGGAAACGAATATAGTCCATAATCAAATTTTGGCAATTGTCTAAATAGCATTCATTTAACCCATTTCTGTTCTCAAGATAATCTTCAGTTCAGGATCATATTTTTTCAATTCAGGATGATGTGTTTTTAGTCTAACCTGGAACAGTTCTCTAGCCTTACTTTGTCTTTCTTGACATGGACATTTTTGGAAAGTACAGCTATTGGCCAGGGGTGGTGCCTCATGCCTGTAATCCCAATACTTTGGGAGGCTGAGAAGGGAGGATCACCTGAGGCCAGAAGTTCGAGACCAGCCTGCCCAACGTGGTGAAACCCCCGTCTCTACTAAAAATGCTCAAGACCCACCTGGACAACATAGTGAGACCCCATCTCTAAAAAAAAAAAGCTGGGCGTGATGGTGAGCACCTGTAGACCCAGCTACTCCGGAGGCTGGGGTGGGAGAACTGCTTGAGCCAAGGAGGTAAAGGCTGCAATGAGCTATGATCATACCACTGCACTCCAGCATGGGCAACAGAGCGAGACCCTGCCACAAAAAAGTACGGCTATTTATTTTGCAGAATGTCACTTGAATTTTGTTTGGCTAATGTTTCCTCATCGTTAGGTTCAAATTATGCAGTTATACAGGACTATAATATCATTTCAGGAGGTATATAAAGTTGGTTTGTCCTAAAATTGATAGTTGATTTTAATCACTTGATTAATGGTGGGGCTACCAGAATGCTCTCTGTAAAGTTATTAATTTCCTCCATATAATTAAAAAGTAATTTGTGAGGATATGCCTTGAGGCTGTTCCTCATTATGATTTAACACTTAAGTTTTAGCATCCATGATTATTTTTTCTTCTTTTGTTTTTTTGAGGCAGTCTGACTCTGTCACCCAGACTGGAGTCCTGTGGAGCGATCTGAGCTCACTGCAATCTCTGCCTCCCGGGTTCAAGTGATTCTCGAGCCTCAGCCTCCCGAGTAGCTGGGACTACAGCTGTGTGCCACCAGGCCTGGCTAATTTTTGTATTTTTAGTAGAGATAGGGGTTTCACCATGTTGGCCAGGCTGGTCTTGAACTCCTGGCCTCAGGTGATCCGCCTGCCTTGGCCTCCCAAAGTGCTGGGATTACAGGAATGAGCCACCAAATCCGGCCTCCATGCTAATTTTCTAACTCCATTGTTTCTTCAATATTTAGTAGATGTAAGTCTACCATAAGGAAGATCTTTTCCTTCTTCGCCATTTATTTATGTATTCATTTTGTTTGTTTATATCGTAATAGATTTGTAGATCTATATTTTATTAATTGGGTTATAATTCACTACCATCTTTATTGATTTTTATTTTATTTTATTATATATATATTTTTGAGACAGAGTTTCACTCTGTTGCCAGTCTGGAGTGCAGTAGTGTGATCTCAGCTCACTGCAACTTCTGCCTCCTGGGTTCAAGCGATTCTCTTGCCTCAGCCTCCCGAGTAGCTGGGACTACAGGCACACACCACCACGCCCAGCTAATTTTTGTATTTTCAGTAGAGATGGGTTTCACCATGTTAGCCAGGATGATCTTGATCTCTTGACCTCATGATCCTCCCACCTCAGCCTCTCAAAGTGCTGTGATTACAGGCGTGAGCCACTGCGCCCGGCCTTATTTTTCATTTTTTGAGGCAGGGTTCTTGCTCTGCCACCCAGGCTGGAGAGCAGTGACACAGTCATGGCTCACTGCAGTCTTGACTTCTTTGGCTCAAGTGATCCCCCACCTCACCTACCTCCCAAATTACCCTGAGTAGCTAGGACTACAGGTATGAGCCATCACACCCAGTCAACTTTTAAAAATTTTTGTTCAGAGCGAATCTTGCTATGTTGCCAGAGCTCATCTTGAACTTACGGGCACAAGGGATTCTCCTACCTTGGCCTCCCAAAGGGCTAGGATTATAGGTATGAACCACTGCAGGGACTTGTCTTTTATTTTTTATTTTATTTATTTATTTATTCATTTTGAGACAGAGTCTTGCTCTGTCACCCAGGCTGGAGTACAATGGCACAATCTTGGCTCACTGTAACCTCTGCCTCCCTGCAACCTCTGCCTCCCGTGTTCAAGCAATTCTCCTGCCTCAGCCTCCTGAGCAGCTGGGATTACAAGCACCCGCCACCATGCCTGGCTAATTTTTGTGTTTTTGTAGAGACCGGGTTTCACCATGTTGGCCAGGCTGGTCACAAACTCCTGACCTCAGGCGATCTGCCCGCCTTGGCCTCCCAAAGTGCTGGGATTACAGGCATGAGCCACTGCACCCAGCCTTGGATTTTTGATGGCCAGATTGTCCCAGATTTGGCCAGCAGGAGCCCCTTAAACTGGCTTCTTTCTTCTTTTGATATATCCCCAATATTCTTTGAGCATTTTCTTACTTTGTAGCATAAGAAGATATTTCAGGTTCATCTTACACTTTCTCTGTCAGCAGTCTGTTCTCCCAGAAGCCCTGGTTCCTTTTGTTGGAGAATGGAATTCAGAAACCAAGATCTGGGAGCTAGGTATGCTCTGTGGCTACTTCTGCAGGCTCTCTCAGTGGACAAAGCCAGGAAATTTGTATAAAGCCAAGAGTTCATATTGATACCTCCAAGTCTAATCCAACATCACATAGTACTTTCCTCCTCCCCATTTTTGTAACTTCCTTTTCCAACAGTAGGAACACTGGTTTCCATTACCTTCAGTATGTCTTCTCATTTACTCAAGCCTAATCTACCAACTATAGTCAATATTTATTTACAGGGTCTTTTTGTGGGGGCAGATGGACATGAGGTAGAGAAATCTTTTTAGTTTTTTGGATTATGTTAGGGAAGCAGGAGCATAGGAGAGCCAAGGTGACACCACTTTAAAAACTGACTCCATCCGCCTGTTAATGGTGGCTCACGCCTGTAATCCCAGCACTTTGGGAGGCCGAGGTGGGCGGTCACGAGGTCAGGAGTTCAAGACCAGCCTGACCAAATGGTGAAACCCTGTCTCTACTAAAAATACAAATTAGCCGGGCATGGTGGCAGGCGCCTGTAATCCCAGTTACTCAGGAAGCTGAGGCAGGAGAATAGCTTGAACCCGGGAGGCAGAGGTTGCAGTGAGCTGAGATCGTGCCACTGCACTCTAGTCTGGGCGACAGAGCAAGACTCCATCTCAATAACAATAATAATAATAATTATTATTATAGGTCTGGCACAGTGGCTGACACCTGTAATCCAAGCACTTTGGGAGGCCGAGGCAGGCGGATCACCTGAGATCAGGAGTTCAAGACCAGCCTGGCCAACATGGTGAAACCCCATTTCTACTAAAAATACTAAAATTAGCTGGGCATGCCGGAGGGTGCCTGTAATCCTCAGCTACTTGGGAGGCTGAGGCAGGAGAATTGCTTGAATCCAGGAGGCAGAGGTTGCAGTGAGCCAAGACTGCACCACTGAACTGCAGCCTGGGCAACAAAGTGAGACTCTGTCTCAAAATAAATAAATAAATAAAATTAATTTTAATTAATTTTAAATAAAATTAAAAATAAATAAATAAAATTGGGCGCAGTAGCTTACACCTGTAATCTTAGCACTTTGGGAGGCCAAGGCAATAGGATCTCTTGAGCCCAGGAGTTCAAGACCAGTTTAGGCAAGATGACAAGACCCCATCTTTAAAAAAAAAAAAAAAAATTAGCCAGGTGTGGTGGTGATAGCAACAAGAGGCAGCCAAATGCCTAGGCAGATAGGGGCGGATTCCCAGTGAAACCCCACCTCCAACCTGAAGACAGTTTAAAGTCTGAAAGTCAATCTACAAGTGAAATCCTCAGACCAGATTGAGAGCTTGTCTTCCAGTTTGGTGCGCCTTCCTTTGATTGATCTCCACCCTTCACCTATTTTACATATATCTACCTTTTCCTAATTGGTTTTCTACACTGTTGCGCCCATCTGTGAGTGGTGTCTTCACTTTAACCTTTTTTGCATGCTCACAAACCAATCTGCATGCACTTCCCATTCTAAGTCTGTAAAATGCCCCAGACCCAGCTACACAGGGGACTTTCCTGCCTTTGGGTAGGGGGACCACCCCCATGTCCCCTCTCCACTGAAAGCTGTTTCATCACTCAATAAAACTCCCCACCTTGCTCACTCTTTGATTGTCAGCGCATCCTCATTCTTCTTGGGCACAGGACAAGAAGTTGCGAACCAGTGTGCAAGGCCAGACCTGGCCTGGATGGGCCAAATGAGCGGGCAGCCTCCTGCAGCAGGTAGTGTGCCGGAGCAAGGGTTGGCCGGGGCATCACCAGCCAGAGGTTCCCGGCTTGCAGAGCGACCCTGAAAAAATTCCTACGCTGGGTGCAGTGGCTCATGCCTGTAATCCCAGCACTTAAGGAGCCCGAGACGGGCAGATCACTTGAGGTCAGGAGTTTGAAACCAGCCTGGCCAACATGGTGAAACCCCATCTCTACTAAAATACAAAAAACTTAGCCAGGCATGGTGGCGGGCACCTGTAATCCCAGCTACTTTGGAGGCTGAGGCAGGAGAATTGCTTGAACTGGGGAGGCGGGTGTTGCAGTGAGTCGAGATGGCACCACTGCACTCCAGCATGGGCAAGAGAGTAAGACTCCGTCTGAAAAAAAAAAAAAAAAAATTCCTGCATTGATGGCATGTGCCTGTAGTCCTAGCCACTCAGGAGGCTAAGGGGGGAATTTATTTGGACCTGGGAGGCCAAGGCTGCTGTGAGCTGTGATTGCACCACTGCACTCCAGATTAGGTGACAGAGCAAAACCCTGTCCCCCAAAAAAGAAAAAAAGTTTAGGCCAGGCATGGTGGCTTGTGCCTGTAATCCCAGCACTTTGGGAGGCAGAGGTGGGAGGATCACCTGAGGTCAGGAGTTCAAGACCAGCATGGCTAACATGTTGAAACCTCATCTCCACAAAAATACCAAAATTAGCCGGGCATGATGGCAGGTGCCTGTAATCCCAGCTACTTGGGAGGCTGAGGTGGGAGAATCGCTTGAACCTGGGAGGCAGAGGCAGGCCGCAGAGCCGGTGATCATGCCATTGCACCCAGCCTGGGTGACAGAGTGAGACCTCAAAAAAAGAAAAAAAAAAAGAGCGTGGTGGCTAAATAATCTGTAATCTCACCCACTTTGGGAGGCTGAGGCGGCTGATCACCAGGTCAGAATTGAGACCACCTACAATACAGTGAAAACCCCGCCTCTACTAAAAAATACAAAAAAATTAGTCGGGCGGTGGCGGCATGCCTGCAACCCAGCTACTGCGGGAAGCTGAGGCAGGAGAGGAATGTGAGCAAGGAACCCAGGAGGTGGAGGTTGCAGTGAGCCAAGATGCCCACTGCACTCCAGCTCAAGCGAGGTTCCATCTCCAAAAAAAAAAGTGTTTTAAAAGCAGAAGTTCCTCCTGCTCCCTGAGGGCATTGCATGCTGTAACTCAGTAGCTGTCAATAAACCATCTCTTCTCCCAAAGTTCTGCAACTCCACCTTAAATTTTCTGTGTGGTGTGATACACACTCTTGTGGTCTGAATTTGGACCCTTTTCCAGCAACATTTATTTTGGTTTAGCTAATTTTATTTTTGTTTTATCTTGGTTTCATTAACCAGGCTGGAGAGCAGTGGCATGATCACAGCTCACTGTAGCCTCAACCTCCTGTGCTCAAGTGACCCTCCCTGGTCAGCCTCCTGAGTAGCTGGGGCTACAGACGTGAACTAGCACACCTGGTTAATTTTTAAAACTTTTTTTTTTTTTTTTGGTAGAGACAGGGTCTCACTATGTTGCCTAGGCTGGTCTGGAACTCCTGGGCTCAAGCCTCCTTCCTCAGCCTCCCAAAATGTTGAATTTTTCTTTTTTTTTTTCCAGAGACCGAGTCTTGCTCTGTCTTGTTCTATTGCTCAAGCTGGAGTGCAGTGGCGCAATCTTGGTTCACTGCAACATGTGTCTCCCAGGTTCAAGCAATTCTCCTGCCTCAGCCTCCAAAGTAGCTGGAATTACAGGTGCCCACCACCATGCCTGGCTAATTTTTTTTTTTGAGACAGAGACTTGCTCTGTTTAGCAGGCTGGAGTGCAGTGGCTTGATCTCGGCTCACTGCAACCTCCACCTCCTGGGTTCCAGTGATTCTCCTGCCTCAGCCTCCTGAGGAGCTGAAACTACAGGCACATGCCACCATGCCTGGCTAATTTTTATATCTTTTAGTAGAGATGGGGTTTCACCATATTGGCCAGGCTGGTCTCAAACTTCTGACCTCGTCATCTGCCCGCCTTGGCCTCCCAAAGTGCTGGGATTACAGGCGTGAGCCACTGTGCCCGGCCAATTTTTTGTATTTTTTAGTAGAGACAGGGTTTCACCATGTTGGCCAGGCTGGTCTCACACTCCTGACCTCAGGTGATCTGCCTGCCTAGGCCTCCCAAAGTGCTGTGATTACAGGCGTGAGCCGTCGGGCCTGGCCTGCTTGCACAAACCTTAAGTGCACAATTTGTTGAGTTTTGACAAATGCCTACCTTCATGTAATCCATACTCTTATCAATAGGACACTGCCACAATTTCCATTACCCCAGCGATTTCCCTAGTGTTCATTCCCAGTTGACAGCCCAGACACAGTTAGTGGCCACCATGCCCAGCCCTACTTTATTTTTATTTTTTTTTGATGAGTCTTGCCCTGCCGCCCAGGCTGGAGTGCAGTGGTGCAATATCAGCTCACTGCAACCTCTGCTCCTGGGTGCAAGCAATTCTGCTTCAGCCTCTACTAGTAGCTGGGATTACAGATGTGCACCACCACCCCCGGCTAATTTTTTGTATTTTTAATAGAGACAAGATTTTGCCATGTTGGCCAGCCTGGTCTTGAACCCCTGATCTCAGGTGATCCACCTGCTTCAGCCTCCCAAAGTGCTGGGATTATAGGCGTGAGCCACCATGTCCAGCCCCTACTTTCTATTTTTAAAATTGTAGCCATTATGGTTGTGATAATATCTCTTTGTGGTTTTGCTTTGTGCTTCCATAATGATTAATATTATTTTCAAGCGCTTTTTAAATGGGCTTTTTGGCCTTTTGTATATTTTCTTTTGTGAAGTGTTCAAGTCTTTTTTTTTTTTTTTTTGAGACAGAGTCTTGCTCGGTTGCTCGGTTGCCCAGGCTGGAATGCAGTGGCGCAATCACAGCTCACTGCAGCCTTAACCTCTGGGGTTCAAACAGTCTTCCCCTCTGTTTTTATTTTGTAGAGATGGTGTCTCACCATGTTGCCTGGGCTGATCACAAACTCCTGGGCTCAAGTAAGCCTTCCTCCTTGGTTTCCCTAAATGGTGGGATTACAGGTATGAGTCACTCCGCCCGGCCTGTTCAAGTCTTTTCCCATTAAAAACTTTTTGGTTTTTTTTTTCATTGATTTGCAAGAGTTTAAAAAATATATTCTGGATCCAACTCCTTCATGAAATAAATGTTTATGAATATTTTCTCAGTCTATGTCATGAGCTGAAGTTTTATTAATAGATTCTGATGAAGTTTAATTTATCCAATTTTCAGATGACTGTTGTTTTCTATGTCCTACGAAATCTTTGCTTACTCCCAGATTACAGGTCCCTAGTACTTCACATTAGTGTCGAATCAAACAAGCACCCACTTCTTTAAACTCAGGAGTCGAGAAGTCCAAACACACTTCTTTGGCGAGCAAATGAAGGATTTTAAAGGATATCCAAGAAGGTTAGGAAGAATAGCCTGGGGTTCTCGGGACATAAATCTAAGGTTGATTTCACTGCCTCCTTTCCCAAGCAGAATAATCCTCACGTGTCACTGACACAGCCTAGATTAGAGTCATTAACCAAGCCGAATCACCTGCACTCTGTGCTGACCCAACGAAGCAGCCCTGCCCATTGCACACTTGGAAGGATTTGGGAGGAGCAGGGAGTACCTACAAGGTTGCTAGTCTGGGAGTGACTATAAGGTTGCCAGTCTGGGAGTGACTACAAGGTTGCCAGTCTGGGAGACTGCATGTCACTTCTTCCAGTGATGAGCCTGTCTGACGAATAAGGCAGTTTGTAGGGTGTGGCTTTTCTTTTCCTTTTTTTTTTTTTTTGAGACGGAGTCTCGCTCTGTCACCCAGGTTGAAGTGCAGTGGCGTCATCTTAGCTCACTGCAACCTCCATCTCCTGGGTTCAAGCGGTTCTCCTGCCTCAGCCTCCCAAGTAGCTGGGATTACAGGCGCACACCACCATGCCCGGCTAATTTTTTATTTTTAGTAGAGATGGGGTTTCGCCATGTTAGCCAGGCTGATCTTGAACTCCTGACCTCAAGTGATCCACCCACCTCGGCCTCCCAAAGTGCTGGGATTACAGGTATGAGCCACCACACTGGGCCTGTAGGGTGTGGTTCTAAGAAATGGTCCCATAATGGCAACCATGACATGTGGTGGGCCCCTCCCACCATGTTATTTTCTTTTTATTTCCTTTCTTTATTGTTTAACAATGATTAACTTAATTTTTTTAATTCATAGTTTTTTTTTTTCTTTGATTGTTTTTGAGTCTCGCTGAGTCGCCCAGGCCGGAGTGCAGTGGTGCGATCTCGGCTCACTACAAGCTCCACCTCCTGGGTTCACACCATTCTCCTGCCTCAGCCTCCCGAGTAGTTGGGGACTACAGGCACCCACCGCTACTCCCGGCTCATTTTTTGCATTTTTAGTAGAGACGGGGTTTCACCGTGTTAGCCAGGATGGTGTCATCTCCTGACCTCGTGATCCGCCCGCCTCGGCCTCCGAAAGTGCTGGGATTACAGGCGTGAGCCACCGCACCTGGCAAAATTCATAGTTTAAACATCAAACTTTTGAAAAAGTATAGAGTGAAATATATCCCTCCCACCTCTACCCTTCACAACAGATAACCACTGTTCCTAGTTTCTTAGCTCCTTGGAGAGTTTTCGTTTGTTTGTTTGTTTGTTTGTTTTTTGAGACAGGGTCTCACTGGATCAGGGTCAGGATGGAGTACGGTGGTCCAATCATAGCTCACTGTAATCCTGGGCTCAAGTGATTCTCCTACCTCTGCCTCCCAAGTAGCTGGGACTACAGGTATGTGACACCATGCCCAGCTAATTAAAAACAAAAAACAAAAAACTTTTTTGGGCTGGGTGCAGTGGCTCACACCTATAAGCCCAGCACTTTAGGAGGCCAAGGAGATGGGTCACTTGAGGCCAGGAGTTCCAGACCAGCCTGGCCAACATGGTGAAACCCAGTCTCTACTTAAAAAAAAAAAAAAAAAAAAATTAGCTGGATGTAGTGGCACGTGCCTGTAATCCCAGCTATTTGAGAGGCTGAGGTGGGAGAATCACTTGAATCCAGGAGGCAGAGGTTGCAGTGAGCTGTGATCGTGCCACTGCACTCTAGCCTGGGCGACAGAGCGAGACTTGTCTCAAAAAAACAAAAACAAAAACAAACCCAAAACTTTTTTGTAGAGATGAAGGTCTCTCTATGTTCCCCAAGCTGGTCTCAAACTCTCTGAGAGTTCTTCATGTCAGTATACACAGCTACTTCTCATTGTTTCCTATAGGTGCATACTATTCTGCTGTATGCTTGTCCCATAATGTATTTAACCAGGCCCTTGTTGATGGGCATTTAAGTTTATAGACTTTTGCTCTTTTTTCCAAACAGTGCTTCAATGAGTAATCTTGTATACACATCATTTTGCACTCCTGTAACTATAACTGTAAGATAAATTCCTAGAAATGGAATTGGTGAGTTACCAGGTATATACACAAAGAATTTTCGTAGACTCTGTCAAACTGTCTTCAACGGAACTGTTTCAATTTACACATGTATGGTGGTTCCTATTTACCTATAGGCATGGCTATTCAAAGTGATATCAATTTTTTGAATTTTTACTAATCCAGTAATCCAGTAAGTGATAAATGGTATCTCAGTAATTTTTAATTTAAATTCATCTTATAGTGAGGATGAGTATTTTTTCAGCTGTATAAAGGACATTTATATATATATATTTACTTTTCATTTGTATTTTTCTATTGAGTTGATGGTAATTTTATTGTTATTTTGTAGGAGCTCTTTATATAATATATCCAACATCTTTTAAAAACTCCGGCTAGTCCTGGCTGGGTGCGGTGGCTCATGCCTGTAATCCCGGCACTTTGAGAGGCCAAGGTGGGTGGATCACCTGAGGTCAGCAGTTTGAGACCAGCTGACCAACATGGAGAAACCCAGTCTCTACTAAAAATACAAAATTAACCAGGCATGGTGGTGCACGCCTATAATCCCAGCTATTTGGGAGGCTGAGGCAGGAGAATCGCTTGAACCCGGGAGGTGGAGGTTGCAGTGAGCTGAGATCATGCCATTACATTTCAGCCTGGGCAACAAGAGTGAAACTCTATCTCAAAAAAAAAAAGAAAAGAAAAGAAAAGAAAAGAAAAGTCAGGCTAGTCCCAAGGTAGTGAGTTATCTTAACCGATTGCTCCAAGTTACAGATCAAACTCCTTGTTCTACTCTTTTTTTCCATTTTGGTAGTGAAGAGATCTCTCTATGTTGCCCAGGCTGGTTAACTCCGGGGCTCAAGTGATTCTCCCATGTCAGTCTTCCAGAGTGCTGGAATTACAGGTGTGACCCACTGCACCTGGCTGTTCTACTCTTTCCTCCTTCCTCACTGCTTTGACTACACTTAAATAAATAGACTGGGATGGTGGCTCATGCCTATAATCCCCAAAATTCAAAAATTAACTAGATGTCCAGCCAGGAGTGGTGGCTCACTCCTGTAATCCCAGCACTTTGGGAAGCCAAGGCAGGAGGACTGCTTGAGCTCAGAAGTTCAAGACAAGCCTGGACAACACAGTGAGACCTCATCTCTACAAATAATTAAAAAAACTAGCTGGGCATGGTGACACATGTTTGTGGTCCCAGGTACCCAGGAGGCTGAGGTAGGGGAATTCCTTGAGCCCAGGCAGTTGAGGCTGCAGTAAACTGTGATCCCACCACTGCACTCCAGCTTGGGCAACAGAGTGAGACCATGTCTCAAAAAAGGAGAAAAAAATCCTAAAAACAAAAAACAAAAACCAACATGGTGGTGTGACTGTAGTTCTAGCTGCTGCTCCTAGGGAGGATGAGGCGGGACGATTGCTTGAGCCCAGGAGTTCAAAGTTACAGTGAGCCATGATCATGCCACTGCACCCCAGCCTGGGCAATAGAATGAGACCCTGCCTCCAAATCAGTACATAAATAAAAATAAAAAGTCAGGTTTAATTGGGGTATAACTTACATACAATAAGATACACTTGCCAGGTGTGGTGGCTCACTCCTATAATCCTAGCACTTTGGGAGGCTGAGGGAGGAGGATCACTTGAGGCTAGGAGTTCAAGACCAGCCTGGGCAACATAAAAATCCCATCTTTTAAAAAAAAAAAGTTAAAAAAAGATATAAAAGATATACCTTTTAGGGGAGCTATCCCTTTTATGTGGAAGGCATTCCAGCTGGGGGCTACAAGTTGGTGATTTGAAGTCTCTCTCTGAAAAAATGAGCTTCAGGCATTGCAGCAAAGGAGTTACTTGGGGCAGGTTGCACTTGGGCCTGGACTGTGGAGGTCTCAGGTGTACAGGCAGTGTGTTCAATGGAAAGTGAGTAAGCACTGGACTCTATTTGGGCTCAAATTATATTTTTCCCACGTATTAACTATGCAATTTTGTTCAGATTACATCATCTCCTTCAGTCACAGTTTCCTTATCAGTAAAAAAAGCTTCAAAATCAAATCCCATCAGATAACATAATGAAAGCACATTGCCTAGTGCTGACACAAACTAGGTGCTTAATAAATGTTAGTTTCCCTTCTCTCCCAGTAAAAGCCAAGCCACTAAAAGATAACATGCCATAGGGCAGCAGAATGGCATATGTGTGTGGGTGTGTGGGTGTGTCTGTATGTGTCTCATTCCCAACCACAACCTCAGGTTCTACTGGAGTAGGAAGCCATACAGAGGCCACTTATGTTCCTGTTTCCAGCTTGGCGCCCTTAGAGTCAGAATCACGCTTCCTGTGCTAATAGAATAGTCCCTGACCAAATATCATATCTATCTAAGAAAAGACATTTCAAGAGTGGGCCATAGGGCCGGCGGGGTGGCTCATGCCTGTAATCCCAACACTTTGAGAGGCTGAGGCGGGCAGATAGCTTGAGCCCGGAAGTTCAAGACTAGCCTGGGCAGTATTGTGAAACCGTCTCTTCAAAAAATGCAAAAGGTGTGGTGGCATGCATCTGTAGTCCCAGCTACTCAGGAGGCTGGGGTGAGAGGATCACCTGAGCCCGGGAGGCAGAGGTTGCATTGAGCTGAGATCATACCACTGCTCTCCAGCCTGGGTGACAGATTAAGACCTTGTCTCAAAAAATAAAAAAAAGGAGTAATAACACCTTTTCGATAAGCTGCTACTCAAAACCACCCTGCCAAACCAGTTCTTCTGCCTTAGTGGTTAGTGCCTGCCCAGCTTCCACCTAACACCACAACCTGTTGGTCCAACAGCTTTAGATTAATAAAGAGGTTCAACAAAGAACATGTTCCCCAGGCCCTGGGACTTTGGCCTTTTCTATTCCCAGTAGTGAGCCCTCTGTTTACTGTGCGGGAGCCAGGACAGTAACAGCAGAACTAATGAGTAATTATTTCCTTCCCACATAGCCAGGCAAAGATGGATGGTGTCTGCTACCACCTTGTAGGTGCCAGATGGGCATCCTCATCGTAGTGTTAGCATTGTTCTCATTTGCCCAGGCTAGGTGGATAAAGCCTTGTCTCCAGATACCCATGGCCTTGGAAAGCAGCAGCTAGGTCACCTCCCAAGCAATTTCACTTGCAGGGTAAAGTGGGATGAAGATTGCCAGCCACAGTCACGAGTTCCCAGCCACAGCTATGTTTACACCTACCTGGGAGGCCTGGCATGAGCTTTTAGAACCTTATATCCCACTGTTGTTTCCAAATAGAAAGATCCAGTTTTATCCTTCCGAGTCCACTTCATGGCCACAAGCTCTCAGTTCAAAATTAAAAGTTAGCAGGGAAGGCCACAACGGTATAATCTTTCTCAATGAGGCATCCATCAACAAACAGATCAACAGTTCTGGAAGCATCACTCAGAGTACAGAGGCAAGTCTGTCTTTGGAATTCAGTCTCTCCCCTGCACTTCACGGCCCTGAGGTCTGGCAATGGAACTAAGAATTGTAGATTTTGAAGAGTGCCTAACTGATGGAGGAGTCACCAGGCAACGATGGCTACAAAGTGAAGCTGATATGATGGAGTAGAAACAAGATGTAAAAACAAACAAAACAACGAACTGAAGCTGAAGTATCTTATTGGGAGAAAAATGCCTCTCCAGTCCCACAGCTCATCCCCTGTGTGGCCCTGAAGAGGCTTGGAGGGATTCCTGGATTTGGAATTCAAGAGACCTGGGTTTTGGGTACTTATTCTTATTGACAGTCCCAACACTGTCCACCAATTACTGCATGCTTATCACGCAGTGCTAAGTGCTTTATTATTTGTTGTTGTTTTTGTTTTTGAGCCCCCAGGCTGGAATGCAGTGGCGTGATCTCGGCTCACTGCAAGCTCTGCCTCCTGGTTTCATGCCATTTTCCTGCCGCAGCCTCCTGAGTAGCTGGGACTACAGGCGCCCGCCACCACGCCTGGCTAATTTTTTGTATTTTTAGTAGAGATGGGTTTTCACCGTGTTAGTCAGGATGGTCTCAATTTCTTGACCTCGTGATCAGCCTGTCTTGGCCTCCCAAAGTGCTGGGATTACAGGCATGAGCCACCGCACCCAGCCAAGTGCTTTGAGAATGATCTTAATCAGCCCTCACAGCCATGACCCTCTGAAGGAGGTACTATTATCATCTGCATTTTACAGATGAGAAAGCCGAGACACAAAGAGGTTAAGCAACTTTCCCAAGATCAAAGCAGCAGCTTGTGGTGGTACTAGGATTCAAACACAGGCAGACTGGATCTAGAGGCTGTGCTCATGACCATTGTACTACTGCCTTTTGATAAAGTTGTCTTATTATAGTCCTTACCATAAAATGTTGTAATTCTTTGTTTAAATGCTTATATCCCACACTAAACTTGATGATGGGCACAGTGTGTTACTCATTTTCCTATTAATGGTGGCCAACAGAGACCTGAACACAAAGAGAAAGCTCAGTAAACATTTGTTGAATAACTGAGTATTACTTTTTGTGTTTCAGCATTGTGGAAAGATACAGGAGAGTTGAGGAAGGTGTAGGTTACTATGGAACTAAGGACCCAAGTCTTCTGGTGGTGACAATGGAAATTACCACCTTAAACTGGTACCTCCTTTGAGTTAGGCTTTGCAGACTGGGTTAGGCATGACCAATGGTTGCAGCTGTACATACCATTTTGGGTCCAGGATGCATTTTTATACTTCTTCTTTGACAACAGTACTCCCCGAAGTTTTGGGTATCCTCCTTCTCTCCCTGAGGTTTAAGTGGAACTGGCAATCACAATTTTCCACTCATTTCCAACCAAGAAGGACTCTTGATGTATAAGTGTGCCCATTTAGGTCCTTCCCTGGCTTCTGGCATTATGTGCTAGAAGAATGGAAGTTTGGAGATATATGAGGCTGTCTCATCTGTGTGGAGGAAACCAGGTTGCAACGTGGGACGATGAGGCCAGTGGGCAAAGAGAACTAGACAAGCAGAGTTGAGAAATGGAGAAAGAGACCAAGTGACATTATTTCAGGCCCTAGGTCAATCACACCTGAGGATAAATCTACCCTTCAGTGTCCCAGCTTTCTGAGCCTCTATATCCTATTTACCTAAGCAGGTTTAAGTAGGGTTTTGTCATCTGCAACTAGAAAATTTCTTTTTAATACAGTACCCTATAGTAGGGTTTCCAGATTTAGAAAAAAATAATTACATTGGACATACTTATACTAAAAATTATTGCATATCTGAAATTCAAATTTAACAGGACATTGTACATTTAATTGGCAACTGTTCCCCCATAGGGTTATACCACATTGTGCCAGCAGATGTGCCAAACCTACATGAAAAACACAAAAGTCAATTCTGCTGGAGGAATTTTTTTTTTTTTTTTTTTTTGAAACAGAGTCTCACTCTGTTGCCCAGGTTGGAATGCAGTGGTGCGATCTCGGCTCACTGCAACCTCTGCCTCCCGGGTTCAAGCCATTCTCCCGCCTCAGCCTCCCGAGTAGCTGGGATTACAGGCGCCTGCCACCATGCCCGGCTAATTTTTGTATTTTTAGTAGAGACGAGGTTTCACCATATTGGCCAGGCTGGTCTCAAACTCCTGACACTGTAATCTGCCTGCCTCGGCCTCCCAAAGTGCTGGGATTACAGCCGTGAGCCCCCATGCCCAACCTAACAGAATTTTTTTTTTTGGGAGAGAGTCTCGTTCTGTCACCCAGGCTCGAGTGCAGTGGCACAACCTTGGCCCACAGCAACCTCCGCCTTCCAGGTTCAAGCAATTCTCCTGCCTCAGCCTCCCCAGTAGCTGGGACTATAGGCATATACCACCATGCCTAGCTAATTTTTTGTATTTTTAGTAGAGACAGGATTTTGCCATGTTGGCCAGGCTGGTCTTGAACTCCTGACCTCAGGTGATCCATCTGCCTCGGCCTCCCAAAGTGCTGGGATTACAGGAATGAGCCACCACACCCGGCCTACTGGAAGAATTTTTTAGGAAGGGATAAAACTAAGTAACTCAACTGCTTAATTTACATAGGTTGTTATATTAAAATAACAGATATGAGTTGTAATAATTAAAACACTTGGCCGGGCGCGGTGGCTCAAGCCTGTAATCCCAGCACTTTGGGAGGCCGAGACGGGTGGATCACGAGGTCAGAAGATCGAGACCATCCTGGCGAACACGGTGAAACCCGTCTCTACTAAAAAATACAAAAAACTAGCCGGGCGAGATGGCGGGCGCCTGTAGTCCCAGTTACTTGGGAGGCTGAGGCAGGAGAATGGCGTAAACCCAGGAGGCGGAGCTTGCAGTGAGCTGAGATCCGGCCACTGCACTCCAGCCCGGGCGACAGAGCGAGACTCCGTCTCAAAAAAAAAAAAAAAAAAAAATTAAAACACTTGGTAGAGGCACATCAATAGACCAATGAAACAGACCAGAAAGCCCGGAGATGAAATAGAATATATAGAGGAGCTTAGCCTATAATAAAATAGGATTTCAAATTAGTAGGAAAAATGGTAGATTTTTCAAAAACTGGTGCTAGGATAACTAGGTTGATGTTTGTGAAAAGAAAAATTAGCATAGATCCCTCTTCCATACCTTACTTTAAAATAAGTTCCAGATGGATAAAGGATATAAACATGAAAAAGAAATGAAATAATAAAAGAATTAGAAAAAATGAGCTAGGCATAGTGGCTCACACCTAAAATCCCAGCACTTTGGGAGGCCAAGGCAGGAGGATCATTTGAACCCAGGAGTTCAAGACCAGCCTGGGTAACATAGCAAGACTTTGTCTCTAAAAAAATTGTTTTTAATTAGCCAGGCATGGTGGTAGGTGCTTATAGTATCAGCTACTTGGGAGGCTCAGGTGGGAGGATTGCTTGAGCCCAAAAGGCCAAGGCTACAGTGAGCTGTGACTACACCACCACACTCCAGCCTGGGTGAGAGTGAGACTGTCTTTCTTTTTTTCCTCTTTTAATGAGATGAAGTTAGAGGTCCTGTCTCGAAAAGAAAAGAAAAATATGTGGGAAAATTTATTTATTTTTTTATTTTTATTTTTTTTTAGACAGAGTCCTGCTCATTCACCCCGGCTGGAGTGCAGTGGCTGATCTCGGCTCACTGCAGCCTCTGCCTCCCAGATTCAAGTGATTCTCATGCCTCAGCCTCCTGAGTAGCTGGGATTACAGGCGAGTGCCACTATGCCTGGCTAATTTTGTATTTTTAGTAGAGACGGGGTTTCTCCATGTTGGTCAGGCTGGTCTCAAACTCCTGACCTCAGGTGATTCGCCCACCTCGGCCTCCCAAAGTGCTGGGATTACAGGCGTGACCACCGTGCCCGACTTACAATGCCATTTTTTATTTATTAGATAGAAAGGGTAAAAAAGCACTCTCAAATATAACCACAGTGAAGGGCGATTTAGCATTATTTTTCAAAATTACAAATGCAAAGAAAGCTCTTCAAGCCAGCAATTCCACTCCTAGAATTTTATTTTATTATTTTTTCTTTTTTTTGAGATGGAGTTTTGCTCTTGTTGCCCATGCCAGAGTGCAATGGCACAGTCTCGGCTCACTGCAACCTCTGCCTCCTGGGTTCAAGTGATTCTACTGCCTCAGCTTCCTAATAGCTGGGATTACAGGTGTGTGCCACCACGCCTGGCTAATTTTTCTATTTTTAGTAGAGACGGGGTTTCATCATGTCGGCCAGGCTGGTTGCGAACTTCTGACCTCAGGTGATCCAACTACCTTGGCCTCCCAAAGTGCTGGGATTACAAGCGTGAGTCACCGCACCCAGTCGATCTTTTTTTTTGCTTGTTTTTTGAGACACAGTCTCACTCTGTTGCCCAGGCTGGAGTGCAATGGCGCAGGTTTCCCTTGATGCAAGCTCCGCCTCCTGAATCCAAGCGATTCTCCTGCCTCAGCCTCCCAAGTAGCTGGGATTACAGGTGCATGCTACTACACCTGGCTAATTTTTCTATTTTTAGTAGAGACAGGGTTTCACCATGTTGGTCAGACTGGTCTTGAACTACTGACTTCAGGTGATCCACCCCCCACCCCCACCCCCAGCCTCCCAAAGTGCTGGGATTACAGGTCTGAGCCGCAGCACCCAGCCCAAACTTTAGCTTGCATGTCTGTTTGCATGTCTGTGAATTAATGATGTACTGCAGCATCACTGAATTAGAAAGAGACAGGAAACAATTTAAGCACTCATCAATAAAGGACTGATTAATATATGGAGGTACATCTACACAACGAAATACTATGTATCTGTATAATAGAACCAGGAAACATATTTTTGTTCGCATATGGATAATCTTTTTCTGGAAAGATATGTAAGAAACTGGGAACAAAGGGCTGGGTGCAGTGGCTTACGTTTGTAATTCCAGCACTTTAGGAGGCCAAGGCAGGTAGATCACCTGAGGCCAGGAGTTCAAGACCAGTCCAACATGGTGAAATACCCCATCTCTACCAAAAATAGAAAAATTAGCTGGGCGTGGCAGTGCACACCTGTAGTACCAGCTACTGGGGAGGCTGAGGCAGGAGAATCACTGGAATTGAGTATGGAGGTTGCAGTGGTCCAAGAGCACACCACTGCACTCCAGCCTGGGTTGGCTGCGAGTGAGACTCCGCCTCTTAAAAAAAAACAAAAACAAAGAAGAGGGGCAGGCTGTGTGGCTCACTGTAATCCCAGCACTTGGGAGGCCAAGGGCTTAATCATGAGGTCAGGTGATCGAGACCATCCTGGCTAACAAGGTGAAACCCCGCCTCTACTAAAAACACAAAAAATTAGCTAAGCATGCGGTAGCCGGCTTCGTAGTCCTGTAGCTACTGGGGAGGCTGAGGCAGGAGAATGGCATGAACTCCGTGGGCGGAGCTTGCAGTGAGCCGAGATGCCACTGCACTCCAGCCTGGGAGACAGAGTGAGACTCCGCCTTAAAAATAAAAGATAAAAATAAAAAAAATAAGGCCAGGCACGGTGGCTCACGCCTGTAATCCCAGCACTTTGGGAGGCCAAGGCGGGCGGATCACGAGGTCCGGATCGAGACCATCCTGGCTAACACGGTGAAACCCTGTCTCTACTAAAAACACACACACAAAAAATAAATAAATAACTGGGCGTGGTGGCGGGCGTCTGTAGTCGCAGCTACTCAGGAGGCTGAGGCAGGAGAATGGTGTAAACCCAGGAGGTGGAGCTTGCAGTGAGCCGAGATCGCCCCGCTGCACTCTAGCCTGGGAGACAGCGAGACTCTGTTTCAAAAAAAAAAAAAAAAAAAAAGAAAGAAATAAAGAAAAAGAAAGGAAACTGGGAACAAGGATGTGGCTGGGAAATATTTTTGTGGTTTTCTAATTTTCTACCGTGTATATACTACCTATTAAAATATAAGTAAAAAAATTTTATATGTAAAATACCTTAAGACCAACATAGATGTGTTATGAAGTAGATTACTAACATTGTTGAGTTTTTAAGATACCACACAAGTGCACAAGAGTTCAAGGGCATTTCAAGCTCAGGTAGGCACTTGGGATTTTGGCTACAGACCTAGAGGAATGAGGGTGACAAATGAACTCTCTCAGTTGCCTGGAACATTCAGAGAAAAAGTGTGAAAAGCACTGCTTTACAAGATAACAGGGCCCATGGGCAGGACATGATGGAGATACCCCTTGGAACTTGGAGATAAGGTCACTCTGAGCATATATATACACACACACACATATATATATGTATATATACATATATGTCAAGGTCCAACCTGGAAAACCATTCTAAGTCTTTAAAACCCAGGGAACTTAATCCAGATAAATGGTTTATACAGGTATTGGCAGAGACAAAAAGCCAAACAGAGAATAGTCAAATAGCCCAGACAGAGATGAGTGACAGCAAGAAGCTACTGCCACCCTTATACTGGAGGGACAGAAGGACAACACTGTGCTACCAGAGCTCAGGGTCTAGAACCAACTACAAGTTAGATCCAAGTAGGTTGTAGGAGACACCCTGATGTTGAGGGGTAGGGAGAGGATGGATACTCTGGCTTGGAGGTGGTGTCAGAGTAGGAGATACCCTGACTTTTTCCTTGATCTCTCCAGTCTCCAGAAAATGCCTCCAGTTGATGGAGCCCAGCAATTCAGCTTGGAAGTCAACCAGTATAGAAGTCCAGCCCATGCAGCCTTCATGGAGTCAGTCCGCCACGGACTTTTTTTTTATTATTATTATTTGAGTCAAAGTCTTGCTCTGTTGCCAGGCTGGAGTGCAGTGGTGTGATCTCGGCTCACTGGAACCTCCACCTCCTAGGTTCAAGCCATTCTCCTGCCTCAGCCTCCCGAGTAGCTGGGACTACAAGTGCACACCACCATGCCCAGCTAATTTTTGTATTTTTAGTAGAAATTAGGTTTCACCATGTTGGCCAGGATGGTCTTGATCTCTTGACTTTGTGATCTGCTCGCCTCAGCCTCCCAAAGTGTTGGCATTACAGGCGTGTGTGCCACCACACCCGACCTTTTTTTTTTTAAATAGAGATGGAGTCTCGCCCCATTACCCAGGCTGGAGTGCAGTGACCAGACCATAGCTAACTGTAGCTTCCAACTTCTGGGCTCAAATGATCCTTCTACCTCAGCCTCCTGAGTAGCTGGGATTACGGGTATGAGCACCTGGCTTCCACTGCCATTTTGAAAAGAGCAGGGGAAAAGTGAAGAATAGACTTGGAAGCAAAAAAGGCTAGGGTCAGCACAGAGGGAAATCAGAAAGAAATCAAAACATAATTGATGGGCCGAACATGGTGGCTCATGCCTGTAATCTCAGCACTTTGGGAAGCTGAGGCTGGCAGAGCATTTGAGGTCAGGAGTTCGAGACCAACCTGGCCAATGTGGTAAAATCCTGTCTCTACTAAAAATACAAAAAAATTAGGCCGGGCGCGGTGGCTCCAGCCTGTAATCCCAGCACTTTGGGAGGCCGAGACGGGCGGATCACGAGGTCAGGAGATTGAGACCATCCTGGCTAACACGGTGAAACCCTGTCTCTACTAAAAAATACAAAAAACTAGCCGGGCGAGGTGGCAGGCACCTGTAGTCCCAGCTACTCGGCAGGCTGAGGCAGGAGAATGGCGTAAACCCAGGAGGTGGAGCTTGCAGTGAGCTGAGATCCGGCCACTGCACTCCAGACTGGGCGACAGACCGAGACTCTGTCTCAAAAAAAACAAAACAAAACAAAAAAATGAGCTGGGCGTGGTGGCGCACACCTGTAATCCCAGCTACTCGGGAGGCTGAGGCAAAAGAATCTCTTGAACCTGGGAAGTGGAGGTTGCAGTGAGCTGAGATAGTGCCACTGCACTCCAGCCTGGGTGACAGAGTGAGAATGTGTCTCAGAAGAAACCGAAAACCAAAACAAAATAAACAACATAACTGATGAATTCATTCCCTTGAGGAAAACCAACTGAAGGTACCTGGACAAAGGTGGGTTTCTGGAACTGCAATATCAAGACCCAGGCATTTTCTGCAAAATGTCCTTTATAGCTGGTTTGTCGAAACTAGGATCTAGATCTAGATAATACACTACATCTGTTGTTATGTCTCTTAATATTTAAATCTAGAAAAATACCTTTTCCTAAATTGGTGAAGGAAAGAGGCCAGTTGTCCTACTGCCAGAATTTGTTTGCTGCCTTTTGCTTTCCTTTAGCTGATCCTATAGCCTATCCTGTTAACTTGGTTAGATCTAAGTTAAACATTTTTTTAAAAATATTTTTAATTTTTGTGGGTACTTAACATCTTTATAATACATCATAGTTGTTGGGTATAGAGGCTTACACATGCGATCCCAGAACTTTGGGATGCTGAGGTGGGAAAATTTCTTGAAGTCAGGAGTTTGAGACCCTTTTTCTGCAAAAAATTTAAAAAATTAACAAGGGTATGGTGGCATGTGCCTGTAGTCCCAGCTACTTGGAAGGCTGAAGAGGGAGGATTGCTTGATCCCGGGAGGCTGAGGCTGAAGTGAGCTGTGATGGAACCACTGCATTTCAGCCTGGGCAACAGGGTGAAACCCTCTCTCAAAAAAAAAAAAAAAAAAAGAATATGTCATAGTAGATGGTATCCACTTAATGTTGTCATCCCAGCAGGAGACATGTAATATGTGGTTGTTTTGCCATTAATTATGTTAAGATTTACCACGGTATTAGGGTGGTAAGAGCCTGATAACTTCATTACACAATTAACTTTCCTCTTAGGACCAGGAAGTAATCTTTGTGGTACTTATTATTTCTAAAAGTCAGTTTCCTCATCTGAAATAGGGTTGTTGAATGGATTAAGTAAATCAATGCGTTTAAAGAACCTATGACATAGTAAACATTCAAATAAACTAGCAATTATTATTATTATTTGGTTGCAATTCTACCATCAGAGAACATAGGGTAGAAGTTACTTCTTCTACAAAAGTTACTTCTATCAATTTCTTCCTATTTAATAATTACCTTTTGTGGAGGGGTTAGTGTGTACATTGTATTAAACACTTACAAGGATCTTCACATGTAATTCTTCCTTGAACCCTACAACAATTATTACCTGCCAGGCGCGGTGGCTCACGCCTGTCATCCCAGCACTTTGGGAGGCAGAGGCGGGCAGATTACTTGAGGTCAGGAGTTCTTCAAGACCACCGTGGTTAACACGATGAAACCCCGTCTCTACTAAAAATACAAAAAATTAGCCGGGCGTGGTAGCGGGCGCCTGTAGTTCCAGCTACTCGAGAGGCTGAAGCAGTAGAATGGCCTGAACCCGGGAGGTGGAGCTTGCAGTGAACCGAGATAGCGCCACTGCACTCCAGCCCGGGCGACAGAGCGAGACTCCGTCTCAAAAAACAAAACAAAACAAAACCAAAAAATTTTTAAAAGGCAAGAGATAACCTTTCTCTATCATCTGTAAAGTTGAACTCCCCTCTTCCCCCCTTCACTTTGCTCCACCTAACCGACTACTATAAATATTTACTATTTTTTTGAGACAGGGTACCACTCTGTCACCCAGCCTGGAGTGCAGTGGCGCGATCACGACTCACTATAGCCACAACCTCCTGGGTTCAAGCGATCCTCCCATCTCAGTCCCCCGAGTAGCTGGGACCACAGGCGCGCGCTACCACCTCCGGCGAATTCTTTTTTTTTGATACGGAGTCTTGCTCTGTCCCCCAGGTTGGAGTGCAATGGCGCACTCGGCTCACTGCAACCTCCGCCTCCCGGCTTCAAGCCATTCTCCTGCCTCAGCCTCCCGAGTAGCTGGGATTAGAGGCGCCCGCCACCACGCCCAGCTAATTTTTGTATTTTTAGTAGAGACGGGGTTTCACCAGGTTGGCCAGGCGGGTCTCGAACTCCTGATCTCAGGCGATCCGCCCGCCTCGGCCTCCCAAAGTGTTGGGATTACAGGCGTGACCCACCGCGTCGGGCCAACGTCCGGCTAGTTTTAAAATTTTCTGTAGAGACAAGTTTCGCTATGTTGCCCAGGGCTGGTCTCCAACTCCTGGGCTCACGTGATCCTCCCGCCTCAGCCTCCGGAGTACCTGAGATTCCAGGCGCTAGCCACGGCGCCGGCTCCTGTTGGTTTTAATATCTGTCTTGTTTCACTAGAATCTCAACTCCACGAGGGCAAGAATTTTTATCCGTTTTGTTCACTGCTGTTTTTTCAGCATTTATAGCAGCCCCATGGGCTTTGCAGAGAATCATTAGATATTTACAAAAAGATTAAATACGCTCTTCCGGAAGCATCGAGAAACAAGATTAAAAGAGCTTGGGTTGAACCTCGTAGCGACCCGTAGTACTCCCCCTTCCCGCCATCCTATTAGATGAAAGGAAGAAAGGGAAAAGCCCCGCCCCTCGCTCGGCTGCTGGTGGCGAGGGCTTCGGGTCTTCTCGCTAGTCTCGTGGGGTTCCGCGGTGTCGTCGCTGACTGTGCGCGTCATTTCCGGGCGTCACGTAACGGAGTGGCCAACGGCCTGCAGAGCAACATGCCCAAGTGAGTGGGGCCCCGAAATCTGAGGGTGATCGTAGTCACTAGTTGTGGCCCCTATGCAGGAGCAGAGAGCGGGTTCTGGTTTCTGAAACCTCGTGGGATGGCAGAGTATCTGGGACAGGTGGACGGAGATAGGGAGATGGAGAGCGCTAGACACCCCTTCTTAGAGTGGAGATGGATCCCGCTTAAGGCAACAAAAAAAAGCCTGGTTTATATGTCGACGCTTTGACGCTTTTGAGTCGTGAGGAGGTCGGGCTTTTTGTTTGTTTCTTGGTTTTTATCTTCCATGAACACTTCCATGGATGGGCATCTAGCTGGTTGTCATCTCTTTTTTTCTTCCTTTCACCTCTTTTCAGGTTTTATTGTGACTACTGCGATACATACCTCACCCATGACTCTGTAAGTGGCGTATCCATACTTTCAAAAAGCCTTATGTGTAATAATTAAATGAGTTTTGTGTTTTTTTAAAGATGCAAGTTGTGCTTTCCCACCTGCTGAGGTTTAAGGTCTACTGCTTGTAGAAAATAGTTGGAGGTTATTTCCCACCCTAGAGTAACTTTGATTAAAAACCGCTTAACAAGGCAGGCGTGGTGTGCCTGTAGTCCCAGCTACGCAAGAGGATGAGGTGAGAGAATCGCTTGAGGTCCAGGCTGCAGTGAGGCATGATCAGGCACTGCACTCCAGCCTGGACAACAAAACAAAAAAAACTGCTTATCAAATAATACAGCAGTTAAAGTAGAATGTTTTGTTAGTACTTTTTTTTTTTTTTTTTTGAGACGGAGTTTTGCTCTTGTTGCCCAGGCTTGAGTGCAGTGGCGCTGTCTCGGCTCACTGCAACCTACAACTCCCGGGTTTAAGTGATTCTCCTGCCTTAGCCTCCCGAGTAGCTGGAACTACAGGCATGGGCCACCACGCCTGGCTAATTTTGAATATTTAGTAGAGACGGAGTTTCTCCATGTTGGTCAGGCTGGTCTCGAACCCCCGACCTCAGGTGATCTGTCTGCCTTGGCCTCCCAAAGTGCTGGGATTACAGGCATGAGCCACCATGCCCAGCTAACCCCGCCTATTAAAAAAAAATTTAGTGGTCTAAAGAGCACTTGAGTGGATCTTTGCCTTGCATGATTTTGTAATGTGCATTGGTTATTTGGAAAAGTTGATTGACTTGAGTTAGTGCCAGGCTTCAAATGTAGACACGTTTGATTATGTAATGAAAACTCACATTAATTAATGTCACAATCTAATCAGAACCATCTTTAAATATTGGGAAGCTGTCAAGCTTATGGTGGCAGATAAGATTTTCCAAAATTCTGATTTTTGCTTAATAGCTCAAATTCTATCACTGGCAATACTTTCCATTGCTCTGTTTGAAGTGACAGGCTCACTCCATTCATTTTTGAGAAGTCTGAATATACGGTTTGTGTCTGTCACTCTCAAATAAAAATGGTGTTCCATCAAAAAGGCGGCTGGGCTGGATATGGTGGCTCATGCCTGTAATTTCAGCACTTCGGGAGGCCGAGGAAGGAGGATTGCTTGAGCCCAGGACTTCAAGAGAGGCAGCTAGTAGAGCTCATAATTTGAACAATTACATGCCTGCTTTTCCTTGAAAGGCCTCATATTTTGGCATGCAACACAAGTGCTTTGTCTATTTTTCCCATTTTGTCACTCAGAATATTAAAAAGACTTGAACTTAAGGGTTGAGATTTAATAAAAATTAATAATTTTGTTGCTTCATTAATTTCACTCAGTGAAACTAGCTTTTTTTTCCCCTATGAGTACATACATTGAAGAATACAGTGATCACTAATACAGTCGGGTGCCATTGCCTTGATTCGTTCTGAAGTGCCAGGAATTTGGCATCATCAGTGAAAATGTCAATACAGTGAAAAAGGAAAGTAATGGCTTAGTAGTATTATGAAAACACTTTGAACTTGCAGACCTTGTGAAAGAGTCTCAGAGACCCTTAGATGTCTGTGAACCATGCCCTGAACACTGCAGCTCTATGCTTTGCTGCCTCTGTAGAAATCTGATTAAATCATAATTCTTTTTACAGCTGAGGCCTCGCTGTGTTTCCCAGACTGGTCTAAATTATAACTCTTGATTATCTTGAATAGTAGCTGGAAGAAACTGGCCAGTGATTTTTCTATTGTCACTTTATTTGGAATTCTTTCTAACATGTGGTCAGATGTAGGTACAGCATTAATAGAGATGTGGAACATTTAAGTTGGGTGGTTCCTCTTGAAGACGTTGTTATAGTTCTGTATATTATCTTTTTTTTTTTTGAGATGGAGTATTGCTTTATTTCCCGGGCTGGAGTGTAATGGCATGACCTTGTTTCACTGCAGCCTCCACATCCCGGGTAAAAGCAGTTCTCCTGTCTCAGCCTCTCGAGTAGCTGGGATTACAGGCCTGCACCACCACACTCGGCTAGTTTCTGTATTTTTAGTAGAGACAGGGTTTCGCCATGAAGAAACAGTCCCACCTTGGCCTCCCAAAGTGCTGGGAGTGAGTCACTGTGGCTGGCCAAGTTCTGTGTATTTTCATACATTGTCCTGGAGTAGAATGCTCTGATAAATTGATATTTTTAATAGCTAGTCGGTTCTTGCTTATAGATCCCTAGTCCTTTTTTTTACCCCCTCTCTAGGTAAAACCCCCTAGAGATAATTTTCTGAAATTGTTAATGAGGGGGCTGTGCCTTTCTGCCCTTTTTTGGCATTATAGTTTCATATACCTATTATTCACTTTCTTGCTAATGCCAGAATTCAGAGAACTGAAAAGTATTTCTTTATATTAAAAATGTCTTTTCATGAGAAATGTCATGAACGCTTGTTCCTTCTAAAATGATGTCTTGCAAAAATAGAACATTTCTATGGTGATTGATTTTACAGATCACTATAGTGGACTTAGAAATGTGTAAAAACAGCCGGGCATGGTGGCTTACGCCTGTAATCCCAGCACTGGGAGGCCAAGGTGGGCGGATCACGAGATCAGGAGTTCAAGACCAGCCTGGCCAATGTAGTGGCTCCCATCTCCTGCAAAAATACAAAAAAAAATTACCTGGGTGTGGTGGCACACATATATCACATCAGATACTTGGGGCTGAGGCAGGAGAATGGCTTGAACCTGAGGAGAGGCGGAGGGTTGCAATGGCGAGATCGCCACTGCACTCCAGCCTGGGTGACAGAGTAAGACTCCATCTCAAAAAAAAAAACCCCAAATAAAAGAAAGAAATGTGTAAAAACATTCAGTGCTGTAACTTTTGGACTTCGGTTTGATTTTTAGTTACGAGGTTTTTGTTTTGTTTGGTTTTGTTTTGTTTTGTTTTTTTGAGATGGAGTCTTGCTGTGTCTCCCAGGCTGGAGTGCAGTGGCGGGATCTCGGCTCACTGCAAGCTCAGCCCCTGGGTTCACCTGTTCTCGCCTCAGCCTCCCAAGTAGCTGGGACTACAGGCCGCTGCTGCAGCCGGCTAATTTTTGTATTTTTAGCAGTAGAGCCCAGGGGTTTCACCGTGTTAGCCAGGATAGTCTCGATCTCTTGACCTGTGATCCACCGCCTCGGCCTCCCAAAGTGCTGGGATTACAGGCTTGAGCCACCGTGCCCGGCCTGTTTTTTTTTTTGAGATGGAATCTCACTGTGTTGCCCATTCTGGAGTGCAGTAGCATGATCTCAGTTCCCTGCAACCTCCACCTTCAAGATTCAAGTGATTCTCCTGCCTCAGCCTCCCGAGTGGCTGGGATTACAGGCGCGTGCAATCATACCCAGCTAATTTTTGTATTTTCAGTAGAGACAGGGTTTCACCTTGTTGGCCAGGGTGGTCTTGAACTCCTGACATCAGGTGATCCGCCCACTTTGGCCTCCCAAAGTGCTGGGATTATAGGTGTGAGCCACTGCGACTGGCTGCTAGTCATGATTTTGTTATTAGGCTTAAGGCATCATTGTTGTGTTAATGTAAGCAGTGGTTGGGAGGACAAGGAACAATTTTTTTTTTTTTTTTTTATGAGACAGAGTCTCTCTGTGTCTCCCAGGTTGGAGTGCAATGGCACAATCTTGACTCACTACACGCTCTGCCTCCTGGGTTCATGCCATTCTCCTGCCTCAGCCTCCTGAGTAGCTGGGACTACAGGCACCTGCCACCATGCCTGGCTAATTTTTTGTATTTTTAGTAGAAATGGGATTTCACCATGTTAGCCAGGATGGTCTCAATCTTACCTCGTGATCCACCCGCGTCAGCCTCCCAAAGTGCTGGGATTATAGGCTGGAGCCACTGTGCCCAGCCAGGAACAATTTTTTTTTTTTTGAGATAGGATTTTGCTTTGTCACCCAGGCTGGAGTGTAGTGGAGTGATCTTGGCTCACTGTAGCCTTGATCTCCTACGCTCAAACGTCCTTCCCATCTTAGCTTCCCAAGTAGCTGGGACCACCACCTTTGCTGCAGTTACTCAACTTTTCCTTGTAGAGAGAAGGTGTAGCCAATATATAAATAAATGTGCTGGGCTCTGTGGCTCACACCTGTAATATCACAGCACTTTGGAAGGCCAAGGTGAGAGGATCACTTGAGCCTAGGGGTTTGAGACCAGCCTGGGCAACATTGTGAGACGTCATCTCTACAAAAAATTTAAAAGTTGGCTGGTCATAGTGGCTCGTGTCTCTAGTCCCAGCAACTCAGGAGGCTGAGGTGGGATGATTGCTTGAGCCCGGATGGTTGAGGCGGCAGTGAGCTGAGATCGTGCTATTGCATTCCATCCTGGGCAACAGAGCAGGACCCTTTTCAAAAAAAAAAAAAGGTAGATAGAGATAAATGTGGTTGTGTTCCAATACTTTTTTTTTTTTTTTTAAACACAAAAGCCAGTGGCTGGCCAATGGGGCATAGTTTGCTGACCTCTGGTCTAGATAATATAGTAAAAAAATTACCACAGTATGTTGCTGGATAATGTTTTTAAGTAATACTGTAGCAGCCAGCTAATGCTGCTGATACTAGACACGTTACTTATATAAAGGCAAAACTTTATTAAATTTTTAGTGTTGGACATTTGTTTCTGTGTCTGATATGATCTTTTTATTTTACAGCCATCTGTGAGAAAGACACACTGCAGTGGAAGGAAACACAAAGAGAATGTGAAAGACTATTATCAGAAATGGATGGAAGAGCAGGCTCAGAGCCTGATTGACAAAACAAGTATGCTTCAGTCTCTTGTTCTGATGTGGTAAAATGGTCCTATTCTTTCTTGTCCCTGTCTCTGGTGTTTTTCACAGAGGCAACTCATTCTGAATGATAAATAGGAGCATTTGGATATGTTGAATGAAAGAAGTGGAAGGTCATTGGTTTCCCAAGGATATAAGAACACATTAATATTTATTATTGAGGATAGAGCAATCAGAGACAGCAATAAGGTTAGATAGGGAAGTGAGGCAGAGAAGAATGGAGTTGCTTAGTATTTATGTATTAACACCAGATTTTATAGCAAATTTCTATAAAGCCCCTTTGTAGTTAATCCACAGGTTTTAGAAGTGTGTTCCTATTCTAATAGGAGCAGATCAGGAGTGGGTTTGTGGTTTTCCCCAAGTAGTTTGAGACAATATTTAGATGTTTTATTTGTAGTCCTGACAGAGTACTAGTCAAAAAGAAACTACTTGATGTAACAAAATAGTCTGAATATGTTTCGGACCCCTGTTGTACATCCCATGCTCTTATTGTTAGGAACATTTTGTTCTGGCTTATTGGGTCCAGGACACTAACTGAAGGAGATGTTGCATTTTTAGTTTAGATCATCCTGGTGTATTTGAATCACAGCCTTTCTTAATCATTCGTTGTACTCCAAGCTGGCAAGCAAATGTGGGTTTTGTGATGTGACTTTTTAAAAAAGCAGTAGGGCAGGTGCAGTGGCTAATGCCTGTAATCCCAGCATTTTGGGAGGCCGAGGCGGGCAGATCACTTGAGGCCAGGAGTTGGAGACCATCCTGGCCGACATGGTGAAACCCCATCTCTACTAAAAATATAAAAATTAGCCCAGGCGTGGTGGCTCACGCCGGTAATCCCGGCCAAAAAGTTTTTTTTAAAATTAAAAAGTAATAAAAAGGCAAAACTGGCCGGGCACACTGGCTTACGCCTGTAATCCCAGCACTTTGGGAGGAGGAGGTGGTGGATCATCTGAGGTCAGGAGTTTGAGACCAGCCTGGCCAACATGGCGAAACCCCATCTCTACTAAAAATACAAAAAATTCAGATGGGCATGGTGGCGCCTGCTTGTAGCCCCAGCTGCTTGGGAAACTGAGGCAGGAGAATTGCTCAAACCCAGGAAGCGGAGGTTGCAGCAAGCTATGATCGCGCCACTGAACTGCACTCCAGTCTGGGCGACAGAGTGAGACTCTGTCTCAAAAAAATAGTAATAATTAATAAATAATAAAAAGGCAAAACTGTTGTGAAAATTTTCAAATAAAATAGACAAGCTGGTGCTGGGTGTGGTGGCTCACGCGTGTAATCCCAGCACTTTGGGAGGCTGAGGTGGGTGGATCACCTGAGATCAGGAGTTAGAGACCAGCCTGACCAACATGGAGAAACCCTGTCTCTACGAAAAATACAAAATTAACTGGGTGTGGTGGCGCATGCCTGTAATCCCAGCTACTCGGGGAGGTTTAGGCAGATGAATCGCTTGGACCCAGGAGGCGGAGGTTGCAGTGAGCCAAGGTCTCACCACTGCATTCCGGCCTGGGCGATAGAGCGAGACTCTGTCTGAAAAAAAAAAAAAATAGACAAGCTTAATGAACCTCCCATTCTGAATTTCCTCACCCTTCATTTCTCATCACTCAGCTGTAGCACTCTTGCTGCATTTATTCTGGGTTTCTCAACCTTGATGCTGTTGTCATTTAAGGCTGGATAATCTTTTGCTGTGGGGATCTTTCTGTGCGTTGCAGGATTTTTGACAGCATGCCTGGCATCTGCTAACTACATGCCAGTACCAATCTCCAGTTGTGACTACTAAAAATATCTCCAGGCATTGTGCAGTGTCCCTGGAAGGCAAAATCGTTTCTGGCCAAGAGAGCCACTGAATGTTGTCACCTACTCCTTCTCCTTCCTGGATTATTATGGAGCAAACCTCAGACATTGTCCCAGTTTTTAAAATTGATTTTATTTATTTATTTATTTATTTATTTATTTATTTATTTGAGATTGAGTCTTGCTCTGTCGCCCAGGCCAGAACGATCTCAGCTCACTGCAACCTCTGCCTCCTGGGTTCAAGTGAGTCTCCTGCCTCAGCCTCCCGAGTAGCTAGGACTGCAGGCGCACACCACCACACCTGGCTAATTTTTTTTGGTTTTGGTAGAAATGGGGTTTCACCATTTTGGTCAGGCTGGTCTTGAACTCCTGACATCAAGTATTGACCTGCTTTGGCCTCCCAAAGTGGTGGGATTACAGGCGTGAGCCACCATGCCCAGTCCCGATTTTTTTAAAAAAACTGAGTCTCACTCTGTTGCCCAGACTGGAGTGCTGTGGTATAATCAAAGCTCACTGCAGCCTCAAATTTCTGGGCTCAGCTGATCCTCTGGTCTTGGCCTCCTGAGTAGCTAGGACTACAGGTGCACACCACTATGCTAGGTTAATTTTGTAAAATTTTGTATAGAGATGGTGTCTCACTTTGTTGCTCAGGCCGGTCTTGAACTCCTGGCCTCAAGCAATCCTCCTGCCTGGGCCTCCAAAAGTGTTGGGATTACAGGCATGAGTCACCACACCTGCCCCATTGTCCCATTTCATATGAAAAAATAAACCATGATGTAATCTTTTCCCCTTACTTGAAAAGATGTTAGAAATTTCTTAGCATTAAAAGATTTACAGTATATTCTGTAGTTACTTTCCATAGGCAGCAAAATAATTTAGGATGAATAAACATTTTTTTAATTTAAATTTTAACTTTTGTAGAGATAGGGTCTTACTCTGTCACCCAGGCTGGAGTGCAGTCGCCCGATCATAGCTCACTGTAGCCTTGAACTCCTGGGCTCAAGCATTCCTCCTGCCTCAGCCTCCCAGGTAGCTGGGACTACAGGTGCACACCACCATTCCCAGCTAATCTTTAGTTTTTGTAGAGACGGGGTCTCACTATGTTGCTCAAGCTAGTCTTTAACTCTGGAACTCAAGAGATCCTCCTGCCTCAGCCTCCCAAAGTGCTAGGATTATAGGCAGGAGCCACTGCACTCGGCTTGAGTACATGTTTTTGTTTTTGTTTTAAGGCTAGTCAGAATAATAAACATTTTTAGTGGGGGACTTTTTGAGAAGAGTAGGGGAGCACCTCAGGGACACACTCATGAAATCTGTGATTATGTTGACATAGAGCCTGCTACTAAGTCAGTGACTTTGCTTCCCGCACTTCAGGCTTTACAAGCTGTCCTCCTACAAAAGATGTGAGAGAGGCCTTTTTGATTGAAAAAGTCCATATTGGGATATAATCCCTGAGATCGCACAGGCTTTGTTCAGAGGCGTATGGATAATAAGCTATTCATAAATCTCCACTTAGGTCACTTTTTTGATCTGATCCCATGAATTACCAGTAATTGATGAGTAATTTGATTTCCTTTGCATTGGAGTGGAGTGGGATGGGCTATAGCCAGCTTATGTCAGGAATAGACTTTATGAATGTGTATTTTAATATTTATTTGTGATTCTTTGCTAAAACCAAATATAGATGATCTTCAGTTTCTCTTGTTTTCTCTTATGCTTCATCTGAAAAAAAAATTTAAATTGATTGTATTAGATTTTCTTAAAAATCATAACTCTTTTGGGGCAGGCTTATAGTTTGAAATCTTTGTATGTTTTGAAAATCCTAGGTTAGTGCATTGATTTCCAAACTGGTAAACCAACATAGTGTATTATTTTGACCTAGGACAGCATACATAGGAAGGATAGAAATTTTATAAAGCCTAGCTTTTTGGGCATGTATTACACTTTTTCAGACAAAACTATGAATGGCTTGAATTGGTTATAAACTACATCTACAGATTAAAGATGACTCTTCCTCTTTGGTAAAAGACATTGATAGGGCCAGGCATGGTGGCTCATGCCTATAATCCTAGCACTCTGGTAAGCTGAGATGAGTGGATTGCATGAACTCAGGAGTTTGAGACCAGCCTGGGCAATTTGGTGAAACCCAGTCTCTACAAAAAATACAAAAGTTAGCCAGGCATAGTGCCAAGCACCTGTAGCTATTCGGGAGGATGAAGTGAGAGGATCACCTGAGCCCGGGAGGTCGATGCTGCTGTGAGCTGCGATTGTGTCCCTGCACTACAGCATGGGTGACAGTGAGACTCTGTCTCAAAAAGAAAAGACATTGATAGGCAGGAAATTTTTACTCCAGTCTCCCATATTTAATTTAGCCATAGAAATGCTAAGTAGAGGCCGGGCACGGTGGCTCAAGCCTGTAATCCCAGCACTTTGGGAGGCCAAAATGTGCGGATCACGAGGTCAGGAGATCGAGACCATCCTGGCTAACACGGTGAAACCCCGTCTCTACTAAAAAATACAAAAAACGTGGCGGGCGCCTGTGGTCCCAGCTACTCGGGAGGCTGAGGCAGGAGAATGGCATAAGCCCGGGAGGCGGAGCTTGCAGTGAGCTGAGATCCAGCCACTGCACTCCAGCCTGGGCTACAGAGCGAGACTCCGTCTCAAAAAAAAAAAAAAAGAAATGCTAATTAGAAAACATGAATCAATAAACCAATTAATTGCAATTTTAGCCGGTGAATACCTAAAAATGATTTTTAAACTGTAGAACCATGATGTAATAATTTTAGAGGACAGCTAGCAAGAGTAAAGTAATTGGAACCATCAAAGACTTAAAAGAAAGTGGTTATCTTAGTTACTGGGCTGTTGAACTCTTATTCATCTTTTTTCTTTTCTCACCCTCATCTCCGAAGCGGCTGCATTTCAACAAGGAAAGATACCTCCTACTCCATTCTCTGCTCCTCCTCCTGCAGGGGCGATGATACCACCTCCCCCCAGCCTTCGTAAGTTTAAAGTTTTAATCTTAAGGGGTGTGATGGGGCAGGCTGTCCTTTGGTTAGGTTACATTATCTCACCGTTGGCTTTCAAATGCTGTTGCATTTGTATGTAGATAGTAATATAAATGTATAAATACATAAATGTTGAATATAGATGCGTGTAGTAATGGAAAACAACTTTAGTGGTATAATTTCTAAAATAACTTTAGAGTTAACTTTTGATTGCATTGTCACTAAGTACTGTATTTGTGGCATCCCAAGTGTGGATCTAAGAGAGATTTAAATGGAATGCAAGCTCAGAATGAACCTCTGATTAGATGAGCTAATACATGAATAGGAGTTTCTAGGTACATTAAATTATTTACTCTATGAGCACAGCACTAGAGGACTGAAATAGCTGATAAACTCCTTAGTCTTTTGCCCTATTTTCTAACCCACCTAACACCAAAATCTATATCTTAGAAACATAAGAATTAGGCTGGGCGTGGTGGTTCACACCTGTAATCCCAACACTTTGGGAGGCTGAGGCAGGTGGATCACCTGAGGTCAGGAGTTCAAGACCAGCCTGGCCAACATCATGAAACCCCATCCCTACTAAAAATACAAAAATTAGCCAGGCGTGGTGGTGCACGTCTGTAGTCCTAGCTACTCAGAAGGCTGAGGCAGGAGAGTTGCTTGAACCTGGGTGGTGGAGGTTGCATTGAGCTGAGATTACCCCACTGCACTCTAGCCTGGGCAACACAGCAAGATTGTGTCTCAAAGAAAAAAAAAGAAAGGTAAGAATGAGATCATTGAAAGGAGAGTGGATCATGGGCCCAGCTTTCTGGGAAAGTTTGTTGCTTCTGTGTGACAGACAAGAGGAGACTGAGTGCTGCACTGGATCATACTGTACTGTGGCTCTCCTGGGAGCAGTCAGACTGAAATCACATACAGGACCTAGACTCAATCTTGCACACAATCACAAGTATAGACTCAGGGAAGTAGGCTGTCTGTAATAGTTGCACACTAATGTAGGTGGACCACTAATGTCCTGCCAAACCTTTTCTGGGCACCTGCCATCCTAGGACCTGGTCAGGCCTCAGCCCATAGCAACTCCAGGGTTACTTCTCTCTCCTTTTCTACCTTGACTGGCTGGCACTCAACTCCATTATTTTTGATAGCAGAATAGTCTATGGTATGAATTTACCATAATTTACCTCACTATTTTCTTTCTTTCTTTCTTTCTTTTTTTTTGAGATAGAGTCTTGCTGTGTCGCCCAGGCTAGAGTGCAGTGGCGTGATCTCAGCTCACTGCAACCTCCGCCTCCTGGGTTCCCTGTATTCAAGTGATTCTCCTGCCTTAGCCTCCCAAGTAACTGGGATTGCAGGTGCATGCCACCATGCCCAGCTAATTTTGTATTTTTAGTAGAGATGGGGTTTTGCCATGTTGGCCAGGCTGGTCCTGAACTCCTGACCTCCTGACCTCCTGTGATCTGCCCGCCTCGGCCTCCCAAAGTGCTGGGATTACAGGCTTAAGCCACCATCCCCAGCCTGCCTCACTATTTTCTTATTGGATATTTAAGTTGTTCCAAATTTTAGGTATTGTAAATGATACTGTCAGGAATATCCCTGCATATAAGTCTTTGTATTTCCAAAGAATCTTTTAAAACCATGTTTTCATTTTTTACAAAGGGATCTGAAATTAAATGCTTGTGGCTTAAGTCCATCAGCTTTTTGTCACGAGCCCTATAGAAGGTACAACTTCTCCATCCCCTTGTTTTGTTTTTTTAAATTAAAATCTCAATTTTTCTTAACCTAGGGAATCTGACTTTATTTTATTCTTCTGTCTAGGCAGACTTGTTCTTGCTTTTTATTAATGTTTTATGGCATGTGATTTTTGTGGATCTGCTATTATAAAAAGAAACCATAAGAGGGATATTGTTTCAATTCGAAGGAGTTCATGAGATCCTTTTAGTTTGATTAAGAAGAGAAAATGTTGCCGGGGGCAGTGGCTAATGCCTATAATCCTAGCATTTTGGGAGGTTGAGGTGGGCAGATCACCTGAGGTTGGGAGTTCGGGACCATCCTGACCAACACGGAGAAACTCTGTCTCTACTAAAAATACAAAGTTAGCTGGGCACGGTGGCACATGCCTGTAATCTCGACTACTCGGGAGGCCGAGGCAGGAGAATCGCTTGAACCTGGGAGGTGGAGGTTGCGGTGAGCCGAGATCGTGTCATCGCACTCTGGCCTGGGCAACAAGAATGAAACTCCCGTCTCAAAAAAAAAAAAAAAAATAGAGAAGAGAAAATGTTAATATGTGAGCACACCTTAACCACAGACTCCATTCTTTATTTCAGCGGGTCCTCCTCGCCCTGGTATGATGCCAGCACCCCATATGGGGGGCCCTCCCATGATGCCAATGATGGGCCCTCCTCCTCCTGGGATGATGCCAGTGGGACCTGGTAAGTTTGAATGTCTTGTCTTTCTAGTTTGCTCCCTTGTGTTTCTAGTGTGCTCCATTTAGTTTAGTCACTATGCATAACTGACACTTAATGGCAGGAAGTTAGTATGTATAGCCAAAGCTTGAAAATGGGGAGTTGTGCTCCACTTCTGAGGGTGGAATACTTACATAAATTGTCTCATTAGCTGTTTAAATGTACTATTGTAACAAATTAAATTTGGTCAATTATTAATGGTAAAGAAAAAGAAATACTTGGTTTATCATTATAATTGGATGGTATCCAGTGACCTTGTGCTACTAAAAGCAGGATAGGTTGCGTCTGTTTTTATTTTCCTCTCTTCTGTTTCCTTGCCTCACCCTGGCTTTTGGCCATTTATACTGAAGAGAAGGGTTGATGAACTTGTTCCATTTTGTGGGGAGGGGGAAGGTTATAGATACATTTTCTCAGTTTTGATTTGGAGCAGAGCCACCTCTTGCTGCTTGTTGAATCTTGCAGTTTAACTTGGCCACATCATTATATTAAAAAGCTTTCAGCCTGGTAGTTGGTTTTTTATTTGGGGAGGGGTAAAAAAACTTACACTTCAAACATTTTATTTTAATGTCAATTTAAACATACGTTAATTTGCAAATCTTTCTGATACATGAGCAGGACCTTTGCTTTAAGAGTGTGTCTAATGATTGGAACACTGTATTTATTGCATTAACCAGTAAGCCATAACTATAACACATCCTCTACCAACTTTAGTTTCATTTCTTTGAAGTGGTCTGAAACCTTGTGATATAATCTAGTTCCAATCTTTTATGATTATTTTGCCTACCAAATTGTTGAGCATTTTTTGGTGATAGTTTATCTGAGTCTTCCTAAGTATTAAGTTAGTTTTCATAGAAGCTGTTCTCTTTTCACACTCATTTAATTGGTTTGCAGAAAATTATATATATATAATTAGAGTAATAACTACAACTGACATAATCAGGTTTGGGAACAGATGTGACCGACACCTCCAACTCCTCTGGAAAAACAAGCTGCAAAGTTACTAAGGTAGCTTCCTAGGCAGAAGTATCAGTATGTCTGCTGTGGGTATCACTTAGAGGAGGGGGAGAGTATAGATAAAGAGAATTCCTGCCTTACTGACTTGTGAGCCCAAAACACAATCAAAATGACTTCAATGACTTTAGCATCCTTAACCCAGGCTCACAAATTCAAATTCTTAGAGGTTTTAGGGATGTGGTGAACTGGGGAATGCATGATTCGTCTAAAGAAGGCTTCTAGAACTCAGCTTCAGCCTGTGGTTGACATTCGAGAATACAGGCTTGGTGTTGCCTTTTCTCCTGAGTTTGCTTTTTGTTTTCTGTTTTTTCAAGCCAGGATAAAATGATAAGATTGTGGGATTTGTGTTAAAATAATTGAGTAGTTAGAGGGTGGACAGGGATAGGAATGGGTGGGGAGTAGAGATAAAGTTGTCCATGAGTGGGTAATTGTTGAAGCTGGATGATGGATACATGGATGTTCATTATACTCCTCTTTACTATTCTTGTGTATGTTTGAACATTTCCATAATAAGAAGTTTAAAAGAAAAAAGGAATCTACTCTTTCGTATGAAATCCCAATGTTGTCAACTGATTCAAAGTAAATCCACTATGGAGACCAAAGAAAACAAGTTGCCAGTTTTTAATCTTTGGTCTATGTCCATCCATTTCCTCTAAGAAATTCTTAAATATAGGTTAAGCATGGGCTTTTATGTGGTATTTAGAAGTTAGTAGTATTCTCTGTTCCTGTTTAAATTGGTCTTAAATTCTGTACCTGTTGGATTTTGTGTCTTTGCATATTCTTGTGTTTCACTATTTGTGATAAGGCTATATTCAAGTTTGAATATACTTTTCTCTTGAACCCTTTGCTGCAAACCTTTAATCCAAATTATTTAGTTAAAAATAAATTGGTAAAATTTGATGTTTAAAAAGAATATAGATAACATGAAATTATGGGGCATAATAGTAAAATTAATATCCATGAACCCACCACCCAGCTGGGAAGTAGAACATTATTGATTCCATTGAAACCACCTGTGTTCCTCCCCTACCCCTCTGCCTGCCTTCCCCTCCCTGGCTCATTTATTTGGCTGGTTTATTGATGGGACACTTAAAAAAATTCATTAATAGTTTCTGAAATGCATTAGAAAAATCAGATTTTTGTGTGCACTAATTGTTATAAATCACGTTATTGCCTATTATTTTTCTTGACTTGAGCTAAGTATGGTTACTAACAGGTTCCCAGCATGGGCCTCCTGCTCACCTTTCCTACAACTCCGAACAAACGCTTAGTGGTAAGATTGTCCTCTGTGCCTGTGTACATTCATGAAGTAGCTCCTGGTTATATGGTGGATATCACTGATTAAAAGAGCTGACTGAAAAACATGTGACTTAGTTGTGAATTTCCCTGAGTGAGAAAAAAAGGTCAGTTTAGGGAACTAGTGTCCCTGGTGATTTCTGGAAAGCAATATATTAATAGTTTCCCCCTTACTATCATTAGATCATGATTCCCATATGGTTCTTGTGTTGACCTTTTTGTTTTTTTGTCTGAGAATGTCTAAGTAATTTACAGATGTGATAAATTTGTTGCATTTCTTCTGTCACGTATGTCTTTTTTCCAGCATTTTGCAAGGGGGGCTACGTTTTTTGTTTTTAATTGAAGTCCCATCAAACTCTCCCTAAATAATATTTTCTGACTCCCTTTTTTTCCCTCTTCTTTGTTTTGTCCTGCAGCTCCTGGAATGAGGCCGCCCATGGGAGGCCACATGCCAATGATGCCTGGGCCCCCAATGATGAGACCTCCTGCCCGTCCCATGATGGTGCCCACTCGGCCCGGAATGACTCGACCAGACAGATAAGGATAGAGGGGAGGCTTCATTGTATCAGTTTTATATTACCTGTTCTGCTTCACCAGGAGATCATGCTGCTGTGATACTGAGTTTTCTAAACAGCATAGGGAAGACTTGCTCCCCTGTCCTATCAAAGAGAGAATAGTTTTGGAGGGGAGAAGTGGGACAAAAAAGATGCAGTTTTCATTTATATTGGGAAATGTGAAAATAAAATTGTCAACTCTTTCAATTAAAAGTGTGTTCCCTTTTTCCTCCTCTCCGTGTTCTCTGTGTATCATAAAGGAAATGAAACATTCCAGTTCTGTTTCTCTAGCTCATTACCTCTTCAGCATATCCTCTGCGTGAGATTATTTTTCCTTAGCTATATAGTAAATCTCTTCGGGCATCCTCCCTTTATTAGTAAAGTCATCTTGTACAGCACTAAATCTAGCACTTGCAGAGCTTTTGTTGGTTAAAACAATCAACAGCTCAGTTAATTTTTCACATGAATAACACTTTGTATAGTAAGTGGAAAATTTTAAGTCTTTTATGCTGAAGTAAGGGAAAATAGTTCCTGTTGTGTGCATGTCAGCTAAGAATGGCAAGAATTGCCCTAAACTCTGCTTCTCCTTTCTCTCAGCTCCCCTCTTCCTTGGGCTCAAATAATGTGAAAAGTTTCTCCTTTTTAAAAAACTTATTTAAAGTTATTTTAAAAAATAACTTTAAGGCCGGGCGTGGTGGCTCACGCCTGTAATCCAAGCAGTTTGAGGACTGAGGCAGGCAGATCACCTGAGGTCGGGAGTTCCAGACCAGCCTGAACAATGTGGTGAAACCCCATCTCTACTAAAAATACAAAAATTAGCCAGGCATGGTGGTACGTGCCTGTAATCCTAGCTACTCAAGAGGCTGCGGTGGGAGAATCACTTGAACCTGGGAGGCAGAGGTTGCAGTGAGCCAAGATTGTGCCACTGTACTCCAGCCTGGGCAACAGAGTCTCAAAAAAAAAATAATAATAATAATAACAATAATCAAAAATAATAATAATAAAAATAACTAAAGGGCCAAGTGTAATAGCTGACGCCTCTAATCCTGGCATTTTGGGAGACTGAGACGGGTGGATTGCTTGAGCCCCATGAGTTTGAGACCAACCTGGGCAACATGGGGAAACCCCGTCTTTACAAAAAAATACAAAGATGAGCTGGGTGTGGTGGCACACGCCTATAGTCCCAGCTACTCTAGAAGCTGAGGTAGGAGGATTCCGCTTGAGCCTGGGAGGCGGAGGTTGCAGTGAGCTGAAATTGCACTGTTACAGCCTGGGTGACAGAGCAAGACCCCATCTCAAAAAAAACCAAAAAGCAACTCAAACAACTTTAAATTAGAGATAGTGTCTCACACTATTGGCCAGGCTAGTCTGGAACTCCTGGTTTCAAGCATTCCTCTTGCCTCAGCCTCTTGAAGTGTTGGGATAACAGGCGTGAGCCACTACACCTGGCCTGAAAACTTTCTGTAGCATTGGTAAAATTACACAGATTTCTATATCACAGAAGGTGGTTTTATTTGTTTATTTTTTGAGATAGGGTCTCACTCTATTGCCCAGGCTGGGGTGCAGTGGCTCAGTCATAGCTTACTACAGCTTTGACCTCCTGGGCTCAAGTGATCCTCCTGCCTTGGCCTCCCAAAGTGCTGGGATTACAGGGGTGAGTCACTGTGCCTGGCCAGAATGTGTTTTTAGAATTCTGTTTGTTACATAAGTAGGCTGTAAAAGTAGCATATTTTCAGGGAAGCATCTAGAAAGGAAGCCATTGGCACTGTTCATATTCAGTGAAGTGTAAAACTTAAATTCTCGGCTGGGCGTGGTGGCTCATGCCTGTAATCCCAGCACTTTGGGAGACCGAGGTGGGCAGATCACAAGGTCAGGAGTTTGAGACCAGTCTGGCCTACATGGTGAAACCCCGTCTCTACTAAAAAATACAAAACATTAGCTGGGTGTGGTGGTGTGCGCCTGTAATCCTAGCTACTCGGGAGGCTGAGGCAGGATAATTGCTTGAACCCAGGAGGCGGAGGTTGTAGTGAGCCAAGATCGCACCATTGCACTCTAGCCTGGGTGACAGAGCAAGACTCCCGTCTTGAGAAAAAAACAAAAAAACTTAAAACTCATATTGCAAGTGGGAATGAAAACTATTGAATACCCTCTGGGAAGGCAATTTGGCAGTATCTATCAGAATTATAATAACTGTATCTATGACCTAGTATTTCCATGTCTAGAAATTAATCCTGCAGGTAGACTTGCATATGTATGAAATGACTGACGTGTATTATGTATTGCAGCAAAAGATTGGAAATAATATAGATGTCCAATGATAGGGGGCTGATTTAAGTATAATACAGTTGCATATACCATGTTGCATATACATGCATCAATACACAGTTCCATATACTAAACATGTTAAAACAGTATAAGGAAGTTCTGTGTACCAATAGGAAAAGATCTCCATTGTTCTACACATTGGTTCACCTAACAATGTATTGTTTGCGGCTATCTTTTTTTTTTTTTCCTGAGACGGAGTCTCACTCTGTTGCCCAGGCTGGAGTGCAGTGGCACGATCTTGACTCACTGCAAGCTGCACTTCCTGGGTTCACGCCATTCTCCTGCCTCAGCCTCCTCAGCAGTTGGGACCACAGGCGCCCGCCACCACGCCCAGCTAATTTTTTTTTTTTCTATTTTTAGTAGAGGCGGGGTTTCACTGTGTTAGCCAGGATGGTCTCGATCTCCTGACCTCGTGATCTGCCCGCCTCGGCCTCCCAAAGTGCTGGGATTACAGGTATGAACCATGCGCCCAGCCGATAGATTCTTTATTTTAAAACTTACTACAAAACTACATTAATCAAGACACTGTGGTACTTGCATAAGAATAGACATATAGATAAATAAAATAGAATTAAGAGTCCAGAAATAAACCCTTACATCTGTCATCAGTTGATTTTCACCAAGACAATTCAATGGGGAAAATGATGTTTTCAACAAATGTTGCTAGGACAACTGGATATCCACATGTAAAATTATGAAGTCAATTCCCTGCATCATACTATATATAAAAATTATGGGTCATGTTAAAATGGATCATATTCCTAAATGTAAGAGCTAAAACTATACAATCTTAGAAGAGAATATAGATGTAAATCTTCATGTCTTCAGATTAGGCAATGATTTCCCAGATATGACACCAAAAGCACAGCAACACAAGTGGGGGGAAGATAAACTGGATATCATCTACTTTTTTTGCACTTCATTTTTCTTTGTCTTTTTTTTGTTTGTTTTTGAGATGGAGTCTCGCTCTGTTGCCTAGGCTGGAGTACAGTGGCACAATCCCAGCTTACTGCAACCTCTACCTCTCAGGTTTAAGCGATTCGCCTGCCTCAGCCACCTGAGTAGCTGGGACTACACACGTACGCCACCATGCCTGGCTAACTTTTTTGTATTTTTAGTAGAGACGGGGTTTCACCATGTTGGCCAGGCTGGTCCTGAACTCCTGACCTCAGGTGATCTGCCCGCCTCGGCCTCCTGAAGTGCTGGGATTACAGGCATGAGCCACCGCGCCCAGCCTGCACTTCATTTTTCTATCAGGAAAGTTAAGACAGCTCATAGAATGGGAGAAAGTTTTTGCAAATAATATATCGTGTAACGGACTTGTATCTACAATGTATAAAGAAATATAACTCAACAAAAAGACAATTAAATAATCAACAAGAGATCTGTACAGACGTTGTTTCCAAAGAAGATTTACAAATGGCCAAAAACCTATGAAAAGGTGTTCAACATCAGCCATCTAGGAAATGCACACAAATCCTTAACCAAATATTGGCAATCAGAATTCAGCAATATATGAACATTATATACCATGAGCAAAAGAGATCTGTTTCAGGGATGCAGGCTGATTCAGTATTTGAGAATCATTAGGCCAGGCATGGTGGCTCACGCTTGTAATCCCAACACTTTGGGAGGCTGAGGCGGGCAGATCACCAGAGGTCGGGAGTTTGAGACCAGCCTGATCAACATGGAGAAACCATGTGTCTACTAAAAATACAAAATTAGCTGGGCGTGGTGGCACATGCCTACAATCCCAGCTACTAGGGAGGCTGAGGCAGGAGAATCACCTGAACCCAGGAGGTGGAGGTTGCAGTGAGTGGAGATCATGCCATTGTACTCCAGCCTGGGCAACAAGAGCAAACCTCTGTCTCAAAAAAAAAATAATAATAATAATTATTGCTGGATGCAGTGGCTAGCGCCTGTAATCCCAGCACTTTGGGAGGCTGAGGCAGGTGGATCACCTGAGGTCAGGAGTTCAAGACCAGCCTGACCAACATGGAGAAACCATGTCTCTACTAAAAATACAAAATTAGCAGAGCACAGCGGCCTTGCCTGTAATCCCAGCTACTTGGGAGGCTGAGGCAAGAGAATCGCTTTAACCTGGGAGGCGGAGGTTGCAGTGAGTGGAGATCGTGCCATTGCACTCCAGCCTGGGCAACAAGAGCGAAACTCTGCCTCAAAAAAAAAAAAAAAGTTAAATTTAATCCACTATGTTAACAGGCTAAATAAGAAAAATTCTTGATCATAGCATTTCATGCAGACAAAGCATTTGACAAAATTCAACATGATAAAAATAGAGAAAAATAGACAACTTCCTCAATTTGTTAAAGAGCATCCACAAAAATCTACAGCTGATCTATGTGTTGGTGAAAACTGAATGGTTTGCCCCTAAGTTTGGGAATAAGACAAAAAAGTCCACTCTTAGCACTCTTTTTAACAATGTACCTGAAGTTTTAGCTACCAGAAAAAATTAAAAGGCATGCAGATCAGAAAGGAAGAAAAAAAATTGTCCCAATTGCATATGACATCATTGTGTACATAAAAAATTCCAAGAAGGTAACTCACACCTGTAATCCCAGCACTTTGGGAGGCCAAGGTGGGAGGATCACTTGAGTCCCGGATGTCGAAGTCACAGTGAGTCTTGAAAGCACCACTACACTCCAGTCTGGGTGGTGACAGAGCAAGACTCTATCTCATTAAAAAAAGAAAAAATCAAAGAATCTACAAAACGACCTCATACTACAAAATACTGCTTCAACCTATAAAAAGAGCTAATGAGTGAGTTCAGCAAAGTTTCAAGGTGCAAGATAAACATACAAAAATAATGGTTTTTCTGTATACTAGCAATGAACACATGGACACATACATTAAAAATAACTGCTCAAAAGAAAAAAATAGATGTAAATCTAATAAAACTAGTATAGGCTGGGTATGTTAAAAAGTACATAGTGCTGATGAAATAAATCACAGAAGATCAAAATAAATAAATTGGAAGACTCAACATAATAAATATATTTATTCACCCTAATTAAATATATACTTTTAACCCCATTCCTATCAAAATTCCAGCAAGATGTTTGTAGATATAGACAGGATTATTCTGCAAGTTAAATGGTTGGGCCAGGTGTAGTGGCTCACGCCTGTAATCTCAGCACTTTGGGAGGCTGAGGCAGGCAGATCGCTTGAGGCCAGCCTGGCCAACTTGTCTCTACTGAAAATGCAAAAATACGAAAATACTGAAAACACAAAAATTAGCCAGGCATGGTGGCAGACACCTGTAATCCTGGTTACTCAGGAGGTCGAGGCATAAGAATCACTTGAACTCAGGAGGCAGAGGTTGCAGTGAGCTGAAATCGTGCCACTGCACTCCAGCCTGGGTGACTCTGTCTCAAAAAAATAAATAAATAAATAAAAATAAAAAATTTAAGTGGGAAGATAAAGAAACTAGAATAGCAAAAACAATTTTGAGAGAGAATAGGCCAGGTGTGGTGGCTTATGCCTGTAATTCCAACACTTTGGAACACCTGGAGATGGCACTGCACTCCAGCCTGGGCAACATACTGAGGCCCCATCTCTACAAAAATAAAAATTAGCCGGGTATGGTGGCACGCACTTGTGGTCCCAGTTACTGCAGAGGCTGAGGCAGGAGGATCGTTTGAGCCCAGGAGGTTGAGGCTGTAGCTATGATCACACCACTGTACTCGGTACAGGGCAAGACGCTGTCTCTTAAAAACAAAAAAGTAATAAAGTGGGAGGATTCTACCTGATTTCAAGACTTACTACATTGATACACTTATCAGGACTCCGTGGTGTTGGGAGAAGGACATAGATCGATGAAACTAAATAGAGATCCTAGAAATAGATCCACATAAATATGCCCAACTGGGCCAGGGGCAGTGGCTCACACCTGTAATCCCAGCACTTGGGAGGCCAAGGTGGGTAGATCACTTGAGTCCAGGATTTCAAGACCAGCCTGGGCAAAATGGCAAAACCCCATCTCTGCTAAAAATATGAAAGTTAGCTGGGTGTGGTGGTGGGCGCCTGTAATCTGAGCTGCTCAGGAGGCTGAGCCAGGAGAATTGCTTGAACCTGGGAGGCAGAGGTTGCCATGAGCCGCGATTGCACTACTGCACTTCAGTCTGGGTGACAGAGCGAGACCGTCTCAAAAAAAAAAAAAAAAAAAAACCAAAAAAAAACCATATATATATATATACACACACACACACACATATATATATAATAGCTGGGTGGAGTGGCATGGGCCTGTAGTCCCAGCTACCAGGGAGGCTAAGGTAGGAAGACTGCTTGAGCCCAAGATCATGCCATTGCCACCACACCTGGCCACAAAACACCTATTAAGAGGAAAAAAGACAAAGGCCGGTGTGGTGGCTCATGCCATTGCACTCCAGCTGGGGTGACAGAGCGAGACTCCATCTCATGCCTCCCAAAGCCACTGGGTATAGTGGCGCATGCCTGTAATCCCAGCTACTCAGGAGGCTGAGGAAGGAGAATCACTTGAACCCAGGAGGCAGAGGTTGCAGTGAGTAGAGATTGTGCCATTGCACTCCAGCCTGGGCAACAAGAATGAAACTCCATCTCAAAAATAAAAAAATAAAAACAAAAAAAGAGGAAAAAAGACAACCTACAGCCCATGAGAAAATATTTGCAAGGCCCAGCGTGGTGACTCACCCCCGTAATCCCGTTACTTTGGGAGGCCAGGGCGGGTGGATCATTTGAGCCCAGGAATTTGAGACCAGCCTGGGCAACATGGTGAAACCTTATCTTTACAAAAAATACAAAAATTAACTGGGTGTGATGGCACATGCCTTTAGTACCAGCTATTCGGTGGGGTGGGAGGGGGTTGAGGTGGGAGGGTTGCTTGAACCTTGGAGGTGGAGGCTGCAGTGAATGTGATTGCACCACTGCACTCCAACCTGGATGACAGAGTGAGACCCTGTCTCAGAAAAAAAAAAAAAAAAAAAAGAAAGAAAGATTTGCAAATGACACATCTAACAAGATACTAATATTTCAAATATATAAAGAACTCTCAAAACTCAAGGGTAAAAAAAGAAAATCCAATTAGAATGTGGGCAAAAGACATGAAGAAGGATTTCACTGAAGCAGATATATAGATGGCAAATCACATGAAAAGGTATTCAATGTCATTGGCCATTAGGGAAATACAAATCAAAACTACAATGAGATATCACTACACACCTATCAAATGGCTAAAATAAATATAGTGACAACACAAATGATGGTGAAGATACAGAGAAACTGGATCACTTACACACTGCTGGTGGGAACATGAAATGAAATAGTCATTCTGAATACCAGTTTGGCAGTTTTTAGATATACTAAACACTCAACTACCATACAACCCAGCTATTGCACTCCTGGGCACTTATCCCAGCAAAATGAAAAACTTATGCTCACACAAACACCTGTACACAAATATTTATAGCAAGCTTATTTATAATAATAAAAAACTGGAGACAGCTCAGATGTCCTTCAGCAGGTGAATGGTTAAACAAACTGTGGTATATCTATATCATGGAATACTACTCATAAGTAAAAAGGAACAAACTATTCATAGACATAACTACCTGGATGAATTTCCAGAGAATTATGCTGATGGAAAAAGTACCCTCAGGCCGGGCACATGGTGGCTCACACCTGTAATCTCAGCTCTTTGGGAGGCTGAAGTGGAAGGACTGCTTGAGCCCAGGAGTTCAATGCCAGCCTGGGAAATATAGCAAGATCCTGTCTCTACCAAAAATAAAACAGTTAGCCAGGCATGGTGGCATGTGCCTGTAGTCCCAACCACTCAGGAGGCAGAGGTGGAGGATCCCTTGAGGCCAGTAGTTGGAGGCTACAGTGAGCTATGATTGCACCACTGCACTCCAGCCCAGGCAACAACAGAACGAGACCCCATCTCTAAAAATAATAATAAAAATTAAAAATAAATAATAAGAAAAAGTACAATCCCCAAAGATTACATATTGTATGGTTCCATTTATATAACATTCTCAAAATTACAAAATTATAGAAATGGAGAATACATTGGTGGTTGCTGGGGTTAAGGAAGTGGTGAGTACTGGAGGAAGACTGGGGTGATTATAAAAGGGCAACAGTGGCTGGGCGCGGTGGCTCATGCCTGTAATCCCAGCACTTTGTGAGGCTGAGGCAGGCAGATCACCTGAGGTCAGGAGTTTGAGACCAGCTTGGCCAACATTGTGAAACCCCCCTCTCTACTAAAATAGAAAAATTAGCCCGGCGTGGTGGCATGCGCCTGTAATCCCAGCTACTCTGGAGGCTAAGGCAGGAGAATTGCTTGAACTTGGGAGGCAGAGGTTGCAGTGAGCTGAGTTCATGCCATTGCACTCCAGCCTGGGCGACAGAGCAAGACTCCATCTATAAAAAAAAAAAAAAAAAAAGGGCAACAGTGATAGACATGTTCTGTATATTATCTATTGATGTCAATATCTTGGTTGTGATGCTGCAATATAGTTTTGCAAGATGTTATTGGGGAGAACTAGGTAAAGGATACAAGGACTTACTTGTATTATTTTTCTGTTTTTTTTTTTTTTTTTTTTTTTTTTGAGATAGAGTCCTTGCTCTGTTACCCAGTTAGGGGCATGATCACTCACTGCAGACTTCGCCTCCCGGGTTCAAACAATTCTCCTGCCTCAGCGTCCCGAGTAGCTGGGATTACAGGCACCCGCCAACATGCCCAGCTTGTGTTTGTATTTTTAGTAGACATGGGATTTCACCATGTTGGCCAGGCTGGTCTCGAACTCCTGACCTCAAGTGATCCCCCCGCCTTGGCCTCCCAAAGTGCTGGAATTACAGGCATGAGCCACTGCGCCCGGCCTATTTGTATTATGTCTTACAACTGAATGTTAATCTATAATCATCTCAATATAAAATGTTTAATTCGAAAAAAATGTATGGATTGGCTTCAGATTCCTTTTGTCTTTATATGTCTCAGATTCTTAGAATTGCAAGGCAGGATAAACACATTAATACTGTCGGTGAGAATATCAACTCTCCTTTTTCCTGGTCCCTAAAGAGGCCATATTTTTGTAGAGCACGAATTTTTGCATTCAACAAAAATAACTCATTCACCAGTCGTGATGACGCATTCAGTGAGGACGCTGAGTCTCTGAGCACGCGGTAGGTTTTGCCTTACATAGCTGATTCAGATGTCTAATCTTCTTTGCTGGGGTGCTCCAGCAAAGGAAGCCTGAAATGCAAAAATTGCTGTGAGGCCCCTGTGGCTGAGGACCGAATTGGGAAAAAGTAATAATGGCCGATAACATTGGCAAGAAACCTCCTCTTCTATAGGCCCTATTGGTCCCTGTTATATATTCTGGTGAGAGGTGGGCAGAGGGACAATTAATGATATTCAATCCTACTGGAGGGGAGTGAGTAGTAAAGCACCCAGAACGAAGATGATTTGCTTCCCTTTTATAGAGTATTTTGGGGACTTCTGGGGAAAATTGAACTTACTATGACTAAGGGATAGGCATAGGAATGCATGGTCTGTTATTTTTGAGACAGTCTCGCTCAGTCCACCAGGCTGGAGTGCAGTGGGGTGATTTCAGCTCACTGCAACCTCTGCCTCCCAGGCTCAAGGGATCCTCCCATCTCAGCCTCCCGAGTAGCTGGGATTACAGGCGCGTGCCACCACGCCCGGCTAATTTCTGTATTTTTTGTAGAGATGAGATTTCGTCATGTTACCCAGACTGGTCTCGAACTCCTGGGCTCAAGCGATCCGTCTGTCTCGGCCTCTCAAAGTGCTGGGATTACAGGGGAGAGCCACCGCGGCTGGCCTGATTATTTATTTTTAAAATTTAACATTTGTATGGTTTACCGTGCTTAGACTATCTCTGGAATTAGGGAGTAATTGTTTTGAGGGAAACAATTGTTTTGGGAGACAGAGAGACATGGTTGAATGTCCTTGGTTTTATATTAAAGAATGAATGACTACATTTAAAATACAATATTAGCTGGTGGCCAGACCAGCTAATATTATAGGAATAAGACTGTCTCAAGAGGTTTTTGTCTTTCTTTTTTTTCCCCAAGTTTTTGCTTGAAGGCTTAAGTCCAGAGAACTGTCACCTTTCCATCTTTGCCATTGGGTCTACGGGTGTCGCCGGCATGTGGGTTACACTTTTTTTTTTTTTTTTTGAGACGGAGTCTCGCTCTGTCGCCCAGGCTGGAGTGCAGTGGCACCATCTCGGCTCACTGCAAGTTCCGCCTCCCGGGTTCACGCCATTCTCCTGCCTCAGCCTCCCGAGTAGCTGGGACTACAGGCGCCCGCCGCCACGCCCGGCTAATTTTTTTTGTATTTTTAGTAGAGGCGGGGTTTCACCGTGTTAGCCAGGATGGTCTCGATCTCCTGACCTCGTGATCCGCCCGCCTCGGCCTCCCAAAGTGCTGGGATTACAGGCGTGAGCCACGGCGCCTGGCCATGGGTTACACTTTTAAGCGTATGGATGAAATAGAGTGGACGTAACACTTGACTGGGAGTCAGAATACTTGGGTTCTAGTCCCGGGTGGCCCTAAGTAGGTGACCTTGGGAAAGCTCTTATTTCCCAGGGCTTCCGTTTCCGTTATTTGCACAGTGAAGATGCTCATCTCTAAAGTCCTAGGTCATTTTAACAACTGACTGTCTCATTTTCTTCTGACCCCACATTTGGAAGGGAGTGCTTCTGCAGTGCGCCGCTCAGGTCTTGAGTGAATATATTTTGCCCATCGGTTCAGGAGCCGAGGCTAAGGGAGGCACCAAGAGGGTGACGGCGCCCCCCTCCCAGCTCTGCAGCACAAAGCCCTTCGCGGCTGACCGCAGCGGTTGGTTCGCGTCTCCCATCTACGGGTCTGTGAGGTCCTTCATACTACTTTTTAGTCCCCAGCCTGATTCCTGGAGTACAGCTGGTGCTCAACAACTACTGAGTGAATGTGTGAGGGAAATAAAGGAGAGGCGGACGCTGGCATCCGGGAGCTGCGCAATGACCTAACGAATTTCTGCAAAAATTACAACTACCCCGCCTTTCTCCTAGGCTTCAAGGCGACTGCCGGGTGCGAAAGGAACCGCACACCCCTCAGAGGAGAAAGAAGCTTTTCAGACCGGAGAGGCAGATGGGAGCGCGGAGGGAGGAGGCTCCAGCCAGCCCGCCCCCGCGCTGCGCGCGCCACCGCCCCTCACCGCGAGCGCCTCTGGCCGCCGCAAGCAAGGCCGGCGGGTGGCGCGCGATCTTCGCGTCGTTCTGGGCCGGCGGCCGCGGCGCCGCGCAGGTGGGTGGGATCGTGGCGGAGCGCCAGGCGCCCAAACAGGGGCGAGAAAGCGCCATGGCGTCTGCGGCGGCTGTGTCCGGTGCTCACGCCGCTGCGAGGTGAGGGGGCCGCCTCTTCTCCACTACTGAGGAGGCCACAGCTGCCCGCCCACCCGCCTTCCACGCGGGCCGCGGCTCCGGCATGGCCGGGATCATTAAGAAGCAGATCCTGAAACACCTGTCCCGGTGAGAGCGCCAGCGTCGGTCCCCGGCGGTCCCGGGCCCTTCCTAACCCTCTCCGACCTCCTCCCTGACGCCGCGCTCCGGGCCCAGTCTCCCTCTCTCCAGCCCGGAGCCGGGACTCCGTGGCAGCCCTGCCTAACTCGAGCCCGGACAGCTTGCACCCCGCGCCCGCCGGCACCCAGCGTTGTCGCCGCTCTGTGTTTCCCCTGCGCTGGGCCCTCCTGCCCTGGCGCGGGTGCCGCTAGTCTCTTCCCACCCTAACAGCCCCCTGGACTTTTTCTCTCACCTCAAGGGCTTTCCTGGCCTGCTGTCCCCACCTCCCACACCTCCGAGCAGGTCATCCTGTGTTCCCCTGACCGTCTTTCCGAGGCCCCCACGAAGCCCACCCTTACCTGCCCGAACCAGCTGTCTTCTCTCTGCTTCCTCCTGCCTTTGGGCCCGTGCCCCTTCCTCCAGGCCTCTGACCGCCCTCCTCTCCCAGATCCTGTGCCCCTGCCCGTTCTAAATAACGCTGCCACCAGTCCTGCTAAGCCGTTTCCCCTTAGATTTCCAACACCAAGACTGGTTTTTTCTTTCCCAGGAGCTCCCACCACCTCCTCCTCTTCTGTCTGACCCTGTTGCATCACCTTTGGAAAAGCCCAGCACCCAGGGCCGTTCCTCTGGACTTCTTTCTCCCTCTTTTGCTTTTCTTTTCATTACACAGCCTAATTGGAGAAAGGTCATGAGAGTTGGGGATAAAGTTTCCGCAACCTTCCCTTTAAGATGTGGAGGTTTTTTGACAGCCTGTGAAAAGAACCAACAACGTCCGCTTCAGCTTTGCAGCCTTTTATTAAGCAATGTTATGTCTCTGAGTAATTTGGCATGAGGAGGCTGGCCGGCAAAACAGTTTTCAGATGTAGCCGAGTGACTGCTGAACCCCGTGTTCCGGTGGCAGGTTGTCAGAACCAGTGGCCACAAAAATTGGAAGCTAGGTTTCACTTAGTTTTCACTCCTTATTCCATGCTGGAGTTGGTGATGGTTAATACCTTAATCAGCCTTTGTATCTCAAGTGGAGAGTGATCCAGGGCTTGGAGGCACAGTGGTCAGTGGTTTTCAGGAGGTAGGGGTGAGGGGAGATGTCGGTCAACATGGGACACCCAGGCTTGCACTGATGTTTCTTTCTGTGTCTTCTCATTGCTTTGGTAAGCGGTATGTGAGATGCTATTCCTGCCACTGCATCCCCTTTTCCTGGCTGACACTCTAGCTTATTTACTGTTACTTTGATCTGAGACTTTAATTAGTAATTAGACCCAGATCCATCTTTTGGTTAATCACAACGTAGTAAAAGAAAAATTGCACATTGGAGGCTGGTGCTGGGAAGTGCCTTTGGACCTTTTACTCAGATTAACGTAATATATTCTTTTTCAGGTAATAGTAATCTAGATGTTCCATGAGTCTGGTTGTTTTGTGTAAAGATATAGTAGTATTTGGGGCATGACCAAAGATCGCAGAATGGAATAGAGAATTGTATAATTTGAAAGGACATAGAATTTTAGGGCTTAGAGATGATCTCACTTATCATAGCATTGTTGTTTAAGAGCCTGGGTTCTTTCTGATTTACTTTCTCTAAAACGGGAATAAGAACAGTATCTACTTCAAGGGTACAAAAAAAAAAAAAAAAAAGAATAATAAGACCTACTATTTGTCCAGCCCAGCCAACATGGTGAAACCCTGTCTCCACTAAAATACAAAAATTAGTCTGTCGTGGTGGTACACGTCTGTAATCCCAGCTACTTGGGAGGCTGAGGCAGGAGGATTGCTTGAGCCCAGGAGGTGGAGGTTGCAGTGAGCCTTGTGCCACAGCACTCTAGCCTAGGTGACAGAGCAAGACTGTGTCTCAAAAAAAAAAAAAACTAGTATGTTTTAAGATAAAATGTGTAATTGGATTGTTTGTAACTCAAAGGGTAAATGCTTGAGAGGATGGATACCTCGTTCTCCATGATGTGATTATTTCACATCGCATGCCTGCATCAAAACATCTCCTGTACCCCGTAAATATATACACTACTGTGTACCCACAAAATTAAAAATTAAAATAGGTTATTGTAGTACATGAATTAATATATGTAAGGACTTAACCCAGTGCCTAACATACAGTATGTGCTCAGTAAAACAGGTATGGTTATTTTTTGGATCACAATTTGTGTGACAATTTGATATAAGCTATAGATCTTGTCTCTGGAAAAATTCATATATGCAAACAGGTGATTTTTATATAAGTTTGAGAGGAAGGAGCAGTTATAAACTTCTGAAGCACATGCCTGAATCCCTCAAGGCATCCTGGAACTAGATGAATAATCCCTGATCTAGTTCCATACTTCATTTTATGGCTGAGGAAACCAAAGCCTAGAGAAGTTAAGTGACTTGCCCAAGTTGCATAGGAAGGTAAGGTAATGGAACAGAACCTAATTCTGGTACACTTTTCTCTGTAGTGCACAGATATTCTGTGCACTCCTATGAACATAGAGTTTTGTTTTGTTTTGTTTTGTTTGAGATGTAGTCTCACTCTGTCGCCAGGCTGGAGTGCAGTGGTGCGAATTCAGCTCACTGCAACCTCCACCTACCGGGTTCAAGAGATTCCCCTGCCTCAGCCTCCTGAGTAGCTGGGACTACAGGTGTGTGCCATGATGCCCAGCTAATTTTTTTTTTTTTTGTATTTTAGTAGAGATGGAGTTTTACCATGTTGGCCAGAATGGTCTCCATCTCCTGACCTCGTGATCTGCCTGCCTCTGCCTCCCAAAGTGCTGGGATTACAGGCGTGAGCCACCGCGCTCAGCCTTGTTTTTGTTTTTTAGAGACGGAATCTTGCTTTATGCCTAGGCTGGAGTGCAGTGACACGATCATGGCTCACTGAAGCCTTGACCTCCCAGGCTCAAATGATCCTCCTGCCTCAGCCTCCTGAGTAGCTGAGACCATGCACCACCATGCCCCTGGCTAATTTTTAAAATTTTCTGTAGAGACCAAGTTGCTATGTTGCCCATGTTGGTCTTGAACTCCTGGCCTCAAGAGGTCCTGCCTCGGCCTCCCAAAGTGCTGGGATTACAGGGGTGAGCCACTGTGCCCAGCCTGAACATACAGTTTGTAAAGAAAAATTTTAGCAGTATATTCTTACACATTCCTTGGTGAACACAGTGCCTTTTTAAAATAATAGATAAAGTAGGAATAAGTATCACAGACATTGGGGAAAATTTCTGATTTTCTCAGCATTGGGCAGGGGACTGAGGAAGAGGTCACGTTACAGTTGCAATTTCAGGGCTGCAGGAAGAGGTGGTAAGTTATGAGTTTTGTTGGGGGAAAGGCCAAACTCTTGGGGCTTTTGTGTTTGTTTAGCTTGGAAAAGCTGCCTAATCACATGTGACATTTGTGTCTCTGTGTAGTCTTTACCACATACGGGCTGGCCTGCCTGGGGAGGAACTATGACTCTGTGGCTTCCCAAGTGTGATGGGGAAAGAGAGAGAAGGGAAGGCATACCAAGTTAAATAAAGATATACTGTATTAAATAAATACTGTAGGTGTTTGGTAGTTACTTGTTGATGGTGATGACAGTGCCATTTGACTTAGAGGAGAATGGCCCACAGCAGAGAGGATATACCAGTTAGTCATATTATGCTGATTTGGGGCATGAAGTTTTTCAGATGATAAAGTATCTTGTTGGAATGCACCTTCCTTAGTAGTAGAGTATTTTGGTAAACAAGATTTGAAGAGAATGGTATTCAATATGTTTTTCTTAAATGCCTACCCTAGGCCAGGCACTAATCTGGGCACTGGGGATGCAGCAGGGAAGAAATATAAATGTCTTTTAAAGGCTTTAACTCATGGTTTGCATGACTGCTGCTCAATGCAAATAGCTTTAATGCCCAGCATTCATTTAAATAGACCTTAGAAGAAACCTTTTCTTAGAAACACAAAGTAATCATTTAAAAAATATTCAAAATTGATTTTTTACTAAATTAGGTTTTTCTTGTTTTAGATTACCTAAGCTAATGATCTTTCATTATACAAGTAAGAAGAAATATGATAGATTGTAAAGAAAGTCAAGCGTCTATCGTTAATGGAAGGAGCATGGACTCTGAAGCCAAACATGCCAGATTCACCTTCCAGTCCTGCCACTAATCAGCAGGGCATCCTTTTGCAGTGGTGTAGTCTCAGCTCATTGCAACCTCTGCCCCCCGAGTTCAAGTGGTTTTCCTGCCTCAGCCTCCCGAGTAGCTGGGACTACAGGTGCATACCACCATGCCCAGCTAATTTTTGTATTTTTAGTAGAGACGGGGTTTCTTTCTTTCTTTCTTTTTTTTAATAGTTTAATGTATTTTAATAGCAAACTTACGGGAACAGCACAGAAGACAGACAACATTAAAAGCATGTACTTGCATGTAGGACAACTCAGAAAAGTATAGTGAATGGATGGAATCTGCTGTATGATAAAAATGCTACAAACACCATTTAGTTGCCATCAATAAGAAATTTACTTGTTTTAAAAAAATCCAAATGCTGGCATTGTCCAGAAAAATTTAACAGGTTTATTTATAATTATTATAAAGTTGAACCGCTGAAACTTGTTCACTGAAACATTTAACTTGCATTAATGCTTTCCGCCTCTACATTTATATTAAAATTCACCTAGTGAAAATGGAAAACCACCAATACGATTTCTGTCCCCTATTTTCCACTCGCCAATCATATGCCAAGTGCCGGCTGGTATGGAAAAAATCAACGTTCAAGGAACTACCAATAACAGGAAGAAGAATTTTTTGAAAGATAAATGTTTCCCACATCATAGTGGATTCTTTTTTTTCTCGCTCTGTCGCCCAGGCTGGAGTGCAGTGGCGGATCTCATCTGCAAGCGTCCAGCCTCCGGTTCATCATTCTCCGCCTCAGCCTCCCGAGTAGCTGGGACTACAGGCACGTTCTCCATGTATGCGGCGTGCTAGCTGGATGTCTTTTGGCATAATTGTTACACGTTTGGCATGGATAGCACACAGGTTGGTGTCTTCAAAAAGGCCAACGAGATAGGCCTCACTTGCCTCCTGCAAAGCACCGATAGCTGTGCTCTGGAAGCGCAGATCTGTTTTAAAGTCCTGAACAATTTCTCGCACCAGACGCTGGAAGGGAAGTTTGCGAATCAGAAGTTCAGTGGACTTCTGATAACGTCTAATTTCACGGAGCCCCACAGTACCAGGCCTGTAACGATGAGGTTTCTTCACCCCTCCAGTAGAGGGCGCACTCTTGCGAGTGGCTTTTGTAGCCGGTTGCTTCCTGGGTGCTTTACCACCGGTCGATTTGCGGGCAGCATGGTGCAGAGACCTCCTTACTTACCCCCTTTTCTCCTTCGGCTGGAGCTCCGCGAGGAGAGGCGGTGCTGGCGTTGGAGAGCGACGGCGGCGCGGCGGCGGCTGCCAACACCAAGAGGGGGTTTCATCATGTTGGCTGGGATGGCCTTGATCTCTTGACCTTGTGATCCGCCTGCCTTGGCCTCCCAAAGTGCTGGGATTACAGGCGTGAGACACGGCGCCCGGCCCTGAGCCTTAGTTTTCTTATCTGTAAAAGATAAGGAGGAAGAATAATACATATCCGATTTTTTTTTGGCACATTTGGGATAAAGTTTTTATTATAGTGCCTGACATATAAATAGATGTTTAATAAAGAGTCGTTATATAACGAAGCCAAAGAAGTTCGGGCCACTGTGATGGCATGGATGACAGAAACCCAGCCGGCTCTTTTTAAAAAACCCATCAGGAGCCTTAATTATTTATTTAAATGACGGCAGGAAATGTGAACCTCAGTGATAGAGACACGGCTGATAGACATGATAGATATTTTAAAAACATGTTAGACGAAATTCAGAGGCATAGAAGATTTCAGCATTTCTTTTGGAGAATAAGAGAGCCTGACTGCAAATTTAGCCCTCTTGGTTCATGATGACTGCCTCCATTCATCATCTTGATGAGCACTGAGGAGCCGCAAAGATCTTAGAGATCATCAGGGCCAGGCTCCGGTTGACAGTGAGGAATTCCAGGCTCAGAGAGGCTGTTACTTTTCCAAGGTCCACTTAGGTGGAAACTTGTCGGACTAGTCACAGCTTCCAGGTCATGTTCTTTTTACATTAGACTGTAGTTATTATCACGTTCTTTTCCAAAATAATTATTTCATGCATTTTCTAGTAATAGTTAAATCCTGTGTTTCTGTTTCCCTTTCTCATTTTCTTGTGTTGCTTCAGAATAAAGCACTTTTATTTACCTAGCAAGTATTTAATAATAACCCACTGGGCTAACAAGCACTTTACAAATCTTAAGACAATTTAGTCCTCGTAATAGCCTGTGAGGTACATATTAGGCATATTTTATAGATGAAGAAAGGAAGCACAGAAAAGTTAAATAACCTACCCAAAGTTGTAACTAGTAAGTGATAGAGAGATTCAAATGCAGGCATTCCAATTCCAGAGCTGTGCTCTTCAACCCCTCTGCTGCCATAATGCCTCTCATGTATTGAGTGTTTCAAACTGACGATGCTCATGTCACTAGCAGCCACCTGAAGAAACAATATTACCAGCATCATGCTCATGTCACTAGCAGCCACCTGAAGAAACAATATTACCAGCATCTGAGAAGCCTCCCACCCTGCCCTGTGTCTCCTTCCAGTCATTACCTCCACCGAAGGGTAACCAGTGTCCAGGTTTCTAACAGCATAGATTAGTTTTGTCAATTTTGTATTTTATGTAAATGGAATTATATTTATACTTTTATGTCTGACTTCTGTAGTGCAACATTTGTGAGATTAATCCATATTTTGCATCAAGTTGTAGACTCTATTTTTCATTGCTGTGTAGCATTTCATTGTGTGATAATACCTCAGTTTACTTGTACATTTTACTGTTGATGGAATTCTGGATAGTTTACCAGTTTAGTGCTGTTATGAACAGTGCTGCTAGAAACATTCTAGTACATGTCCTTTAAACAAATGTACACATTTCTGTTGGAAATACATGTAGGGTAGAATTTTTAGGTTGTAGAATATGTATATGTTCAGCTTTAATGAATACACTAAACCATTTTCGAAAGTGGCTATACCAATTTACATTTCCACCAGAAGTGTGTGAGGGATCTGATTATTTTATATCCTTCCCAGTGCTTTGCATTTTTCATTGTAGCCATTCTGGTGAATGTATTTTTAATTTTCTTTCTTTTTTTTTTTTTTTTCACTTTGTCTGTGGTAAACCAGGTAGGTATTTTATTTTTGCTGTCAGTTCAGTTTTTAGATTCTGAGGTATTTAAAATTTTACTCACAAGCAGATGTCAGAACCTTGAAAACGTAAGATCTTTTTTGGAGTAATGTTCATATTACAAAGGTACAATGAAAATAATTAGGGTTATTTCTGACCATTAACTATAACATTTCTTACTTGGATTGGATGTAATGCTCAGCCCTCTGTCAAAATGACAATCACGTAGATTAAGAGAAAGGAGGGCCTGTTCTCCAGGCATTTGGGTTTTTGTTAAATATTTGATATTTAGGCTACCCTGGATTTTGTTTATTTGTTTTTTTGGAGACAGGGTCTCGCTCTGTTGCCCAGGTTGGAGTGCAGTGCTATGATCTTGCCTCACAGGAACCCCCACCTCCTGGGCTCCTGTGATCCTCCTGCCTCAGCCTCCTGAGTAGCTGAGACTATAGGTGCCCACCACCAGGCCTGGCTAATTTTTGTATTTTTAGTAGAGACAGGGTTTCACCATGTTGGCCAGGCTGGTCTCGAACTCCTGACCTCAAGTGATCCACCCACCTCAGCCTCCCAAAGTGCTGGAATTACAGGCATGAGCCACCATGCCGGGCCTAGGCTACCCTAGATATTAATGAAATAGTTTCATACTTGCTTTGTAATCTTGCCCCATTAGCATAGCATTTTATCTTTATTAAAGATATGGAAATTTAAATAGCCAGGACTGGTGGTTTGCACCTGTAGTCCCAGCTACTTGGGAGGCTGAGGCAGGAGGATCAGATCACTTGAGCCTGGGAGGCTGAGGCTGCAGTGTGCTAAGATCATGCCACTGCACTCCAGCCTGGGTGACAGAGTGAGACCCTGTCTGGGAAAAAAAAAAGTATTTAAAAGCAATAAAATTTTCAAAGCAGCACTGTAGTATGTATTTGACATACAACAGCATAATATATGGTTTACAGTAATGAAAATTACCTGCTTTGAAAAATTGAGAAGCATGTCAATATAGCAGAAAGAACCAGGCTTTGGATTCCAAAAGGTGGCTGTGAATTTTGATTCTGCTACTTCTAAGCTAGACATTCAGCAAGTTTTTTTTAGCTTCTCCAAGTTTCAGTTTCTTCATCTGTAAAATGGGCATAATAATGCATAATGTTTTGGGAATTAGAAATGTATAAATCTCCTTGGTCCCGGAAAAGTATTCCATAAACAATAACCATTACTATTTATCTTATTAGAGTAGCTTAAGAGAGATAACTGTTACTTTTTGGAGATAATGCTTTTTTTTTTTTTCATCATCTTCAAGGTTATGCCAGACTTTTCCAGATGTCTAATTCTTTAGACATTTAAATATCTGGAAATTACATTTCTTAGTCTTTCAGTACAGAGAGGTTGAGATTAATGCTTTTGCACTGATGCTTGTGCAGAGAAGGAACCAAAGTTGTTCCTATTTATCTTTTTTTTTTTTTTTTTTTTTCCATGGCAAGGCATACCTCAAGGAGGAAACTTTGACCTCAGCGTAGCTGAAATAGCTGAAATATATATACTGGGTTGGTCCTTTAGAGGATTTACTTATACAAAGTCTAAGAAGATAACATACTTTATTAGGGTGAAAAAAATATTAGAGGTTATTTAGGTACCCTTACCTAATGCAGAACCTGGTTGAATAATCTGAGTATGGCATTGATTACTGAAAAGAAAGCTGAGTTCTCTATACCCACTGTAGTGTGTCCTCTAAAATAGCAGGGATTGTGTGTCTTGGCTGCTTTGAAATGCGAAAGTTTGAGGATGCGTTGAGTGGGTGAAGTGGGAGAAGATATATGTAGTGAGAATGCATGGTTGAAATTCAGAACTCGGAGAACCTTAGACTTGGGGAGTAATGGCGGTTGTAGGGAGGGGAGGACAAGGAAATCCAGTTCATCCCATATCTTTAAGGGACCTTTTAACTGTGTGGTGAGGGCAAGTATTTGCTACTGGTTGTGAACACACATTAAAGTACTGGTGCTGAATACAGATAAATACTGGAAAAGAACATTTCCCAGTATCTATAAGCAGTAGAATCAATCAGTATCTACAGTAAAGCAGAAAACTAAAGTGTAAAATAATAATACATCTTAGTAATTTAGGTAAAGGGTATGTAGTTAGTATCTATTTGTCACAAAAATAAGGCATATATATATATATATGCGATCTCGGCTCACTGCCACCTCTGCCTCCTAGGTTCAAGCGATTTTCATGCCTCAGCCTTCTAAGTACCTGGGATTACAGGCACATGCCACCGTGCCCAGCTAATTTTTTGTATTTTTAGTAGAGATGGGGTTTCACCATATTGGCCAGGCTGGTCTCAAACTCCTGGCCTCAAGTAATCCACCTACCTGAGCCTCCCAAAGTGTTGGGATTACAGGCGTGAGATTACAGCCACCACACCTGGCTAGGCCTAGATATCTTATAAAATATTTGTTGAATTGACTGTTGTTTCATTTGCCTACACAGCAGTCTTTTTACATGTATGCTTGGTCTTTAGAGTACATTGGTTATATGTAGCTTGGATTCCAGCCTATTGTTTTAAAAAATTGTGGAGGCATTGATGGCAATCAATGTATTTAAGTCAGACTTGACAGAAGTACTGTGTTACTGTGTTCCCAGCAGTTATTTCTAAGTTTGAAATTTGGAGTGTGTAGTCCAGTAGAAATAGTGACGTAATGTTGAATAGTTCCCTACATTAGCCTGCAAAAGCCACATAAACTTACTGTATGAAGTTCTGGGTCTTGGTTGTTAGGGAACTGTATTTGAAGGAGCTTGGAGTAAGGTCCTTTAGATCATCGTATCTCATCAAGGACTGTTTTTGGTTGTCACAGTGATTGAGGGTTGTGGCTAGCATTTGGTGAGTGGAGGGCCATGTCCTGCAGTATATGGAATAATCTCACATAAAGAAGGATTGTCCCTTGTCTTTTTTGACTTTTGAATGTCATTAGATGTTTATGTAGCTGAATCAACTGTATAGATTAAATGAACTTAGAATCTAACTCTATTTTACATAAAAGCACAAAGTATTGCACAGCTTTAAACTATAGTGAATATTTTAGGAAACTACCATGAGGGAAGATTGTTTTGAACTTTACCAAGAGTTTGTCACCATTTTGGAAAATGCTGTTACTCTTGGTATTGGAATCACCAATATGATAAAGTTATGTATGCCTGCATTTTTATTTATTTATTTATTTATTTATTTATTTATTTATTTATTTATTTATTTTTGAGATAGAGTTTTGCTCTTGTTGCATAGGCTGGAATGCAATGGTGCGATCTCACCTCACTGCAACCTCTGCCTCCTGGGGTTCAAGCAATTCTCCTGCCTCAGCCTTCTGAGTGGCTGGGATTACAGGTGCCCGCCACCAAGTCCAGATGATTTTTTTTTTTTGAAACAGAGTCTCACCCTGTCGCCCAGGCTGGAGTGCAATGGTGCAATCTTGGCTCACTGCAACCTCCACCTCCTGGGTTCAAGCGATTCTCCCGCCTCAGCCTTCCGAGCAGCTGGGATTGCAGGTACCCACCACCACACCCAGCTTATTTTTGTAGAGATTGGGTTTCACCATGTTAGCCAGGCTGGTCTTGAACTCCTGATCTCGGGTGATCTTCTCTTTTCGGCCTCCCAAAGTACTGGGATTACAGGTGTGAGCCACCGTGCCTGGCCTGACTGCATTTTTAGTAGTTCAAATCCTGGTGATACCACATTTGCATGCAAACATCTGACAACTCTGTCTTCTGGTACAGTGGTGTTGGAGCACTTACATGTTGAAATACAAATGATTTTATTGTAAATTATTTTCCTTTTATATTATACTTTGGACATTGCATTTTACTTTTTTTGAAATTATGTAAGTAAGTAGGTTATATTATATGTAAAAAAATCACTTGAGAGACTGGGCACAGTGGCTTACACCTGTAATCCTAGCACTTTGGGAGGCTGAGGTGGACGGATCGCTTGAGCTCAGGAGTTCCAGACCACCCTGGGCAACATGGTGAAACCTGTCTCTACAAAAAATACAAAAATTAGCTAGGTGTGGGGCATGGTGGCATGTGTTTGTAGTCCAAACTACTTGCAGGGCTGAGGTGGGAGGATTGCTTGAGCTGGGAGGTCAAGGTTGCGGTGAGCTGTGATCGCGCCACTGCACTCCAGCCTGGGTGACAGAGCAAGACCCTGTATCAAAAAAGAAAGAATAATAATTTTAGTAACTAAGAGAGGCATTGTAAAAAAAATAAATAAATAAAGGAGTTGAGTCTGTTAGGGTTGAAAACTGCTGACTTAGTATGAAATTTCTTTTGTATAAAATTTTGAAACAGCTGAAGTTTGCTCTTGTACACTCTCTTTTTTTCCCTACTATGTGTCTCTTCCTCACCTCTGGAGGTCTCTTTTCTCATGCCCCCAGTTGCTCTGATTTTGCCCTCAGTGCTTTGCTACCGTACCCCCAACCTGCTCAGGTCTGCATGCTCAGTTTTCCTTACTTTTTCACCAGAATCCTCAAATCTTTAGGATATAAGATTTCAACTAAGTCAGGAGGAAAAGTAGAGAACATATGTTGGAGCAGGAATGCCACCAAATAAATAACCAGATCTAATTCAGAATATGTCCTACTAGGTTTGCTCTCCTAAGCTGCCCTTACTTTCACAGCTTCTGAATCCACAGATACTCCAAAAGTTCCCAGTTTGTTTTGTTTTTCCAAAATGGTTTCTATGGCAGTGGGGACAGGACATGGGTCTGGGGAGCATGGTATGTATCAGTCATTTGAAAGTTGAAGAGTTCTAATATGTAGAAAATCCAAATAAGGAGGGAATAAGTTAATCCAAGCTGACTGCTTCTGGTCATCTGTCTCGGTGCTTTCCTCGGCAATGCTGAAAACATTCATTTTTCCTTCTCAGATAAATCTTTTTCTTTTTCTTTCTTTTTTAAATATTTCTTTAAACTTGGATGAAAGAAGGGGCTGCAGTTGAGGAACACATTTCATTTGAGAAAGTGTCTTCACAGAGGCTGATATGAAGTTAGAGGCCTTGCAGTGTATAGTGGTATGTATATCCTTTTGCTGAGCCTCAGTAAATCCCCACACTGTCTTCCTTTCAGGCAGCCTCTGGCTCCTTAGTCCCCTGAGCCCAGGTGAGGTTCCTCGCCTCTTTAAGGAAGGTTTGCTGCAGGAATATTGGATACACATCTGTAGGTAGTGTCTCAGCTCTTCCCAGGTGCCTGGGCTGGAGAGTTCAGGTAGTGTATCCTTTTTGTCAGCTGGACCCAGACCCTGAGCTACCTTTGAGGACTCTGTTTTGGAGACTATTTATTCATTAATTATTTAGGCAAACTTTATTGCCCATCTGCCATTGGTTGCCAAGCAGTAGGAACTCAAAGACAAATGAGACAAGGTTTCTGTTAAAGGACCTGACTGCCAGTAGGTCTGTAAGCATAAAGCCCAGTAATGCATTAAGAAGTATCTGCAGAGCTGGGGGGTTGGAGTGGGGAGTGGCACAGACAGGGGAAGAAGGTGATGCCAGGCAGAGGGAGCCACATGAACAATGGTACTGAGTTGAGAAGCAGCAGGGTGCATTTAGGAGACTGCATATGGTTCTGTATCACTCGAATGTAGGGTTCGAGGGTGGAACACAGCTAGAAATGATATTGGAAAGACAGAAACTAGATCATAGAGGCCTTTTGTACTATGCCAAGGCATCTAGATAGGGCTCAGCTTGTTCCCTGCTGCCTTCAGTTGCTACTGCCTTTGATCTGAGGCAACTGAAACATCTCCAAACCTCTACACCTGTGCTGACTTTTTTAAAAGTCAGGGAGATTGTATGGTTTAGTCCAGGCTGCAGGTTCTTGAGCCAGACTGCCAGATTTTGAATCTTAGCTCTTTCAATTACTAGCTCTATGACCTGGGCAAGTTATTTAACCTTTCTATGCCTCAGTTTTCTCATATATAAAGTGGCGATAATAGTAATCTTTTACATCATGAGGTCATTGAGAGAAATACATTAATTTAAAATGTATAGGCTGGGCACAGTGGCTCACACCTGTAATCCTAGCACTTTGGGAGGCCAAGGTGGGAAGATGGGTTGAGCTCGGAAGTTCCAGACCAGCCTGGGTAACATAGCAAGACTCCATCTCTACAAAAAATAAAAAAAATTAGCTGGGCATTGTGGCACACACCCGTAGTCCCAGCTACTTGGGAGGATCACCTTAGCCGGAGAGGTCAAGGATTTAGTGAGCCGTGACTGTGCCACTACACTTCAGCCTGGGCAACGGAGTGAGATCGTGACTCAAAAGAAAAAAAAAAAGTATAAATATAAGCTGGATGGCTGGGCATGGTGGCTTACACGTATAATCCTAGCACTTTGGGAGGCTGAGGCAGGTGGATTACTTGAGGTCAGGAGTTTGAGACCAGCCTGGCCAACATGGTGAAACCCCATCTATGCTAAACATACAAACATTAGCCAGGCATGGTGGCTCACGCCTGTAATCCTAGCTACTTGGGAGGCTGAGGCAGGAGAATCGCTTGAACCTGGGAGGTGGAAGTTGCAGTGAGCTGAGATCATGCCACTGCACTCCAGCCTGGGCAACAGAGCAAGACTCTGTCTCAAAAAAAAAAAAAAAAAAAAGATAAGCTGGGTGTGGTGGTGCATGCCTGTATTCTCAGCTACTCAAGTGGCTGAGGTAGAATGATTGCTTGAGCCTGCCCAGGAGTTCAAGACCAGCCTGGGTGATATAGCAAGACCCTATCTCAAAAAAAAAAAAAAAAAAAAAAAAAAGAAAAAGTATAAAGTGCTTAGAACAGTATCTAGAATAAAGTAAGCAATTATTAAATATTAGCTATTTTAAAAATAATTTTTATTCTCAGCACAATAGCATCCTTTTCATTTTTCCTGGATGTTAATTTTATTTTATTTATTTATTTTTTTTTGAGATGGAGTCTGGCTCTGTCGCCCAGGCTGGAGTGCAGTGGCCGGATCTCAGTTCACTGCAAGCTCCGCCTCCCGGGTTTACACCATTCTCCTGCCTTAGCCGCCCGGAGTAGCTGGGACTACAGGCGCCCGCCACCTCGCTCAGCTAGTTTTTTTGTATTTTTTAGTAGAGACAGGGTTTCACCGTGTTAGCCAGGATGGTCTCCATCTCCTGACCTCGTGATCCTCCCGTCTCGGCCTCCCAAAGTGCTGGGATTACAGGCTTGAGCCACTGCTCCCGACCTAATTTTATTATAAAACTTCTAGACTGGGCTTTTAAAATGTATTTATTTCTCTGTCACATTTTTAAGCACTTTGCACACCTAATTATCTCTAATGGGAAGAGTGTGCCTTCTACCTCAACCTCACAAAGAGATTTATTTTCATATTTACAGATGATAGTCTTAAACCTAGTTTAACAAGTCTGGTTAATCAGACATATTAGAGTTGGTTTGCAATGTGTAGAAGAATGTAGATGGATTGATGGATAGCTCATTCCACCTATTTGGCAATTACCATTTATTTGCTTTGTATTATTATCAAGTCATTAAGTATTAATTGAGCATCCTTTTCCTAGACTTTATGTTTGACATAGACTACATTTCCCAGTTCTTGCTCTTAAGGATCTCCTAGTCCTTAGGGTTAGAGACCTTTGTTTTTATTTTAAATTCTGTTTTGTATCCTCCACAGTTCTTTTGTGTGGTTTGAGGCCATTACTCTAGCCAGTTGAGTGTGCTGCTCTCAGGTATGTGTTCATGCAATCATTTGCCCAGGTGAAACAACTCAGAGGTCTGACAGGGCGTTTCTTTCACCACCATATGTAAAAGAGAGCTCATTTTGCGCAGTCTTTGCCGCTTAACATAAGCATACATGTTGGTCAAAGTTAGGGTTGGTTCCGCTCAGAAATTAACGACAGCCTTACTCTATGAATTTTCTTATCCTCAGTTTCTTCCTTGGGCAATTTTCAAAGATACATGCTACACTTCTCTAAATAGCTGTTTGAGGCAGTAACATGGATAACCTATTCTTTTTTTTTTTTTTTTTTCCCCCTGAGATGGAGTTTTGCTGTGTTACCCAGGCTGGAGTGCAGTGGTGCAATCTTGGCTCACTGCAACCTCCTTCTCCTGGTTCAAGTGATTCTTCTGCCTCAGCTTTCCGAGTAGCTGGATTACAGGCTCCTGCCACCACACACAGCTAATTTTTGTATTTTTAGCAGAGACAGGGTTTCACCATGTTGGCCAGGCTGATCTCGAACTCCTGACCTCAAGTAATCCACCTGCCTCGGCCTCCCGAAGTGCTGAGATTACAAGCATGACCCACTGCACCTGGCAGATAACTTATTCTTATCCAATAGTGAATAATAAGCAATGCCTGTTAGTGGAATAGGCCTTCCTTTTCTGAGCATTAGCAAGTACATTTTCACTTGGGGTAATCTAGAGCCTGCATGTAGGTTTTAACACTAGGAGTCTAATATTCACAGTTTATCAATTATTGTCCTAGATGTAGGTTTAGGAATTGTCAAGAAATGGAAGTAAAGGAAATTAAGGGAACTGTTAGGACGACAAGAAATGTTCCTAACAAAGTGAGACATGCCAATACGTGAGTCAAGAGGTATAGTATCTTCAGGACTAGTGTAGGGAAAGAATTTGAGCCCTAACCACTATGGGAGCTGAATGGTCAAATAATTGAAAGCGGGTAGAGGGTTGCTATCTCTGAGATAGAGTCACTGAGGAGCTCTGAGTTCTAATTCTAGAATGATTAAGGTGTGAGCCACTGCGCCTGGCCTGAAGGTATTCACTTCTAGGAAAGAAGACTGGCTCAAGCCAAACAGGTTATTAGGACTTCAGTTAAACAGGGTAGGTTTTAGCAAGTCTTTGTGCTTAGAGGAGGGAATTAGAATGTTCAGCAAGGCTACTGTTGAGAATTAAGAAAAGAGAACCTCTGGGGAATCCTTGTCCTTTCAACTGGCCCAGTATTGGAATGGCAGTAAATGAGAGTGCTGCAAGTCATGGGCTAGACAGCTGCCATGGGTGTGGGAAATATATGCAATGAGTTAGATTTGTTGAGAATGTAAATCCATATCATGTCTATGAAAGAAATATGGGAATATCTGTCAAAATAGAAAAGGTAGGCTGGGTGTGGTGGCTCACGCCTATAATCCCAGCACTTTGGGAGGCTGAGGTGGGCGGATCATTTGAGGTCAGGAGTTCGAGACCAGCCTGGCCGACATGTTGAAACCCCGTCTCTACTGAAAATAGAAAAAATTAGCTGGGTGTGGTGGTAGGCACCTGTAATCTCAGCTACTTGGGAAGCCGAGGTAGGAGAATCGCTTGAACCTGGGAGGCAGAGGTTGCAGTGAGCTGAGATGGCACCACTGCACTCCAGCCTGGGGAATAGAGTGAGACTCTGTCTAATAATAAGAATAGAAGTCAGTGGGCTGGGTATGGTGGCTCACGACTGTAATCCCAGCACTTTGGGAGGCCAAGGTGGGTGGATCACCTGAGGTCAAGAGTTCGAGACCAGCCTGACCAACATGGTGAAACCTCATCTCTACTAAAAATACAAAATTAGCTGGGCATGGTGGTGGGCACCTGTAATCCTAGCTACTCTGGAGGAGACTGAGGCAAGAGAATCCCTTGAATCTGGGAGGCGGAGGATGCAGTGAGTCGAGATCGCGCCATTGCACTCCAGCCTGGGCAACAAGACTGCAACTCCGTCTCAAAAAAAAAAAAAGAAAAAAAAGAAAAAAAAGAAATCAGTGAAATTAAAAGCAGGGCAAACAGAGAATTAATATAACCAAAAATTGTTTTGTTTCTGGAAAAGATTAATGAATTTAGTTCACCTTTAGCAAGACTGATCAAGGAAAAAAGAGAGAAAACATAAATATTGTCAGCGGTGAAAGAGGGGATATCATTATAGATCTTACAGATGTTAAAAAGATGTTAAGGGATATGATGAACATCTTTTTGTTTTCTTTTGAAACAGGATCTCACTCTGTTGCCCAGGCTGGAGTGCAGTGACACAGTCACTGCTCACTGTAGCCTTGACCCCCTGGGCTCAAGGGATCCTCCCACCTCAGCCTCCCCAGTAGCTGGGACTACAGGTGCATGCCACCATGCCTAATTTTTTTATTTTTTGTAGAGACAGGGTTTCTTCATGTTGCCCAGACTGGCCTCAAACTCCTGGACTTAAGAACCATCCTGCCTTAGCCTCCCAAAGTGTTAGGATTACAGGTGTAAGCCACTGCACCTAGCCTGAACATCTTTTTGTCAATAAATTCAATAACTTAAGTGAAACGCACAAAATTATTTGAATAAAGGCTCATATAGTTTCATTGGTGATTTCTTTTAAACATTTAAGAAATAAATAATACCCATTTTACAGAAATTATTTTAGGAAATAAATATTTCCAAACTTGTTTGATAAATTCAGCATGACCTTGGTAAGAAAAACATGACAAAGATGTTATAAGGAAAGAAAACTTCAGACCGCCAGGTTTGGTGGCTCAGCCCTGTATTTCCAGCACTTTGGAAGGCTGAGGAGGGAGGATCATTTGAGCCCAGGAGTTTGAGACCAGCTTGGGCGACATGGCAAAACCCTGTCTCTACAAAAAATTAAAAAATTAGTTGGGCGTGGTGGCGCATGCCACTAGTCTCAACTACTCAGGAGGCTGAGGCAGGAGGATTGATTAAGCCCAGGAGGTTGAGGCTGCAGTAAGCAGCAATTGCACCACTGCACTCCAGCCTGAGCAATGGAGCAAGACTCTGTCTCAAAAACAAAAACTTCAGATCAATATTCATTGTGAACAAAGATTAATAAGTTCTTAATGAAAGACAGTCGACCCTTGAACAGTAGTGGGGTTTAGGGGTACCAGTCGCCATGCATAGTTGAAAATCCATGTATGACTTTTGACTTCCCAGAAACTTTTTTTTTTTTTAGACAGGGTCTTGCTGTGTTGCCCAGACTGGAGTGCAGTGTTGCGATCTCAGCTCACTGCAACCTCCACCTCCTGGGTTCAAGCGATTCTCCTGCCTCAGCCTCCGAGTACTGGAGTGTGCCACCATGCCCGGCTAATCTTTGTATTTTTAGTAGAGATGGGGTTTCACCATGTTGGCCAGGGTGGTCTCCAACTCCCGGCCTCATATGATCCACTTGCCTTGGCCTCCCAAAGTGCTGGGATTGTAGGCATGAGCCACTGTGCCTGGCCCAAAAACTTGCTACTAATAGTTTACTGTTCACTGGAAGCCTCACTGATGACAAACAGTTCATTGACACATATTTTGTATATGTATTATATATTGTATTTTTACAATAAAGTCAGCCAGAGAAAAGAAAATGTTATTCAGAAAATCATAAGGAAGATAAAGTACATTTACAGTACTATACTAAATCTATGCATTCCACAAGTTTACATCATCTGTTTACAAGATGAATCATCTTTCTGAAGTGGCAGGTACCCGGAGCTGCAGATCTCAATCTATAGAACATATCAAACAATTAAACTTTTCCTCATAATGTCATGACTTTCCTTTGCTTCTTGGGAGCATTTCCAGCATCACTAGTGGCACTTCGTGTGGGTCCCATGGTGTTATTCAGGGTTTACAGTATTGCACTAAGCATCACGAAATGTACACAAGAACTACAAGAGATCACTTTTTTACTGCAATATGCAATTTATTGGAGAGATGAACCGCTCTGCTGAGATGACATAAGACAACGTTTTAAGCAGATCCTCATAACACGTGAGCTCACTGCAGTATTAATAGGAGGTGGCTACAACATTATTACAGCAGTATAGTATGTTCTACAGTTAATTTTATGCAGTTATGATTATTTAGTAGTTACTTGAGACAGGGTCTCACTGTGTCACCCAGGCTGGAGTGCATTCCACGATCATCGCTCATTGCAGCCTCTACCGATACTCCCACCTTAGCCTACTGAGTAGCTGGGACCACAGTCATGTGCCGCCACGCCCAGCTAATTATTTTGTTTTTTTGTTGAGACGGGTCTCACTATGTTGCCCAGGCTGATCTCAAACTCCTGGGCTCAAGCAGTCCTCCTGCCTGGACCTCTCAAAGTGCTGTGATTACGGGTGTGAGCCACTGTGCCTGGCCAGTTATCATTTAGTACTGCATCTTTATATTTGTTTACATTTCTCCTAACTGCAAATAGTGTCATGTATGGTCTGTAAGTATTTGTGCACTTAAGTTTCGATAAATTTCAACTTTTTAAATAGATTTGTATAAACTTTAGGATAGTAAATGATAGAATAGACTAGTGTCTACATATAGTTTATGCATTCATGATGTACCTAACCTTTTCTTAATTTAAAAAATATTTCTAGGCTATGAGGTTTGTCTGCAAGTTTTTTCAAGTTGTCACAAATCTCCAAAAGTTTTTCCAAACTTTTATGAAATTTATTGAAACTTACACACACAAACATAGACTGTACGTGGCGACATTGGCAGTCTAGAGAAATGCAAATAAACATTCAATATGTATGATGTTCAGGGACAGGGACAGGCTCATTATTGTTGACATGTCAGGTCTCCCTAAATTGAGCTAAGATTCACTGCAATCCCAATCAGTTTCAGCAGATTTTTTAAAAAACAGAAATAGGCAGGCTGATTTGAAATTTTATATGGAAATGAAAAGGACCTAGAATGGTCAGAATAATCTGAACAAATGAACACAAAGGATTTCTTAATGCTTAAAATGAAGCTGCAGTATTAAAGGCAGTGTGGTATTGGCATAAGTATATATAGGTCAGATGAACAAAATAGAAAGTTCAGATATGAGTCATAGCCACGTGCGATGGCTCACGCCTGTAATCTCAACATTTCGTGAGGCTGAAATGGGAGGATCTCCTGAGGCCAGGAGTTCAGCCATGGCAATATATTGAGACCATCTCTACGAAAATGTTAAAAAAAAAAAAAAAAAAAAAGATGAAAGATGAGCCACTGTATGGAAATTGCACCTTAAATAACACAACAGTTAAAAAACCCAACATTGTAAACAACAAATGAAAATTTAGAAGTAAAGAACTTTCTCCTAAGAAAGGCATGTAATATTGTCACGCAGTGTTTTTTAGAGACACAGTCTCACTCTATTGCTTAGGCTGGAGTGCAGAGGCACCATCATAGCCCACTACACCCTCCAAGGATCAAGGGATCCTCCCACCCCAGCTCTTGAGTAGCTGGGACTACAGGCATGAGCCACTGCATCCAGCTAATTAATTTTTTTTTTTTTTTTTTTTTGGTAGAGACAGAGTCTCGCTTTGTTGTCCAGGCTGGTCTTGAACTCTTGGCTTCGAGCAGTTCCAAAGTGCTGGGACTATCGGTGTGAGCCACTGCACCTGGCCAATGAAGAAGTTTTGAGAGTAAAATCTATTAGGACAAATCTCTAAGATTGAATGGCTTATTCTATCAGATTATCTGGGATGAAATAGCATTAGCTATATTAGTGATTGATTTGTTTTGTTTGGATGATGGAGAGAATCCTGCTATCCAAATCAACTGCTTCAGTGTTGTGTTATATCTTTGTTTAAAGGGAAGCCTGTGGTGTGGCTTAGCAGTGAAAATATTTTGCTGTAGATTTGGGTAGGAAGCTTAGAAGCCAAGGCTCTGGCTGTGATCACCTCCTCAATGGAAAAAATGGTGAAGGAAGCAAAGTGTATTTGTAAACTTTTTTATTTCTCCCAGGAGGGTTCAATTTCTCAGAGCTGAAGCCGCCTGACTGTTGCAACTTATTGACCCTATTATTCGCAATAAAAGATTCTGAATTACAGAGGGCAGGGTATTGTGAGAGTTGAGTGAATGCTGGGTTGAGTCCCATTTCTGTTATTTACTTAGTTCCATCTTTACCACTGGCTAGCTGTGAGCCTTGGGCAAGTCATTAAACTTTTTGGCCATTTGTTTCCTCATTGGCAAATGTAGATTTGGGCTAAACAATTGTTTAAGATTCCTTCTAGCTCTGAAATTCTGAGAATCTGCAAATCTAAGAATTTTCACTTCCCAACATTGTGGTACATTTTCACAAAGATATCTGAGAGCCTTTCCCTGTAGTCTCTTTGGCAGATTGCAGTCCTCTGGCAGAAATGAAACTTGATCAAAATCTGTTTTTCCAACCTGATTTCATCTTAGCTTTTACACTCTGTAACAGTAACAGATGGCCAGAAAATGTTTTCCCACATACTTTAAGTGGAATAAATAGCAGGCTGCCATTAGCCTTTTTAGCTGCCCTTGGACTCTCAATGATACTACCCTCAATTAGGAACACAAATGCTTTTTTTTTTTTTTTTTTTTTTGCCAGGGACTGTGGGGTGTAGAAAGAGAGGTATACAACATAATGATTCTCAAGAATTCAGTATCTGGTTGCAGTTTGTGAATTTTAGACTGGCAGTTGAAGGTGACTTGGAATAATTGGTTTTATCATCACATTGCTGCAGTTTAACCCAGTTGTACTCCATTATAGGCAGAGAGTTTGAGCTTTTTTTCCCCCTCCAGGTGATGAGAGAGCTGAAACTTGGGTCTCTTGTATAATTCTCAGATCTGTGGTTTCCTTGACTGAGCAAACCTCCCCAACCCTACCCAACAACAGTCAGGCCCATTTTTTAAAAAGCAGGCCGGGCGTGGTGGCTCACACCTGTAATCCCAGCACTGGGAGGCCGAAGCAGACAGATCACGTGATGTTTAAAAAAATCTTTTATTTTTATTTTTTGAGACAGAGTCTTGCTGTGACACCCAGACTGGAGTGCAGTGGGATGATCTCAGCTCACTGCAGCCTCCACCTCCCGGGTTCAAGCGATTCTCGTGCCTCAGCCTCCCAAGTAGCTGGGATTACAGGTGTGCCACCATGCCCAACTAGTCCTTGTATTTTTAATAGAGATGAGGTTTCACCACATTGCCCAGGCTGGTCTCAAACTCCTAGGCTCAAGCAATCCACCTGCCTTGGCCTCCGAAAGTACTGGGACTAGCAGGCGTGAGCAACCGTGCCCGGCCATCTTTTATTTTTTTTAAAACCTATTCTTTGGTATTGCTCTAAAATGCAGGCAAAATCAGTTAAAGAATTCTTACTGCCTTTTTTGAGAAGCTTAAATAAGGCAATATGCATTTTTTTGTTGACTCCTAAAAGTAAACTCATAAGTGAAAAAGCATATATATGTTATATCATTATTACAGTCACAGGAGAACCGCTCATGGTGGTCCAGCAGACATGCATGCAGCATCAGCAGTCCTTCGAGTGCTTGAAGAACTCTTGGTTGTTTAGTGTTGTTCAGCTTTTGGTGATTACTTGCTTGTATGGTTAATCTTAGACCTGATGGCACAGTATCCTCTGTGGTCTCTTGTCAGCATGTTGCTAGAGACCGGGTGTCACTGCTGGAATGGTGGTAAATTAGCCCTGGACCTACTTAAGAAAAAGTTTGTTAATCTGGTTGAGTTGGTGAAGTGCAGAAAGGTTTTTGATGGAGTTACACTATTAACTTTACCAAAAAAGTTTAGATGTATTCCTCTTACACAGGTTAAGCAGTGTATGGTAGATTATAAAAAGTGAAAGAATGTCCTCCAACCACGTCTGAGATACCTTATAAATTTATTCTGTGCCAAGTGTGTTTTGGGGAAACTTCATAATATTAAAATGTTAATAGAAGTAAAAACCAGTGAGCATATCTGGGTTCATACTACCTCTTCTTGCCCTGTCATCTGGGGCAAACTGCTTCATATCTGAACCTCATGCTCTTCCTCTGAGCAATGGAGATAATAATGCATACCTCATGTGTGATATTGCAAAGATTAATTGAGATGTTATGAAGACCCTTTATTCAGTGCCTGGTGCAAAGTAAAATGTCATTTTTATTCGTTGTTTGGTTTTGCTGGTCCAGGCCAGAGAATAATGCCTTTTCTCGCTTGGGGTGTACAAAATAAGTTATTTTTTATTTGTTCGTTTGTTTGTTTTGAGACAGAGTCTTGCTCTGTTGCCCTGGCTAGAGTGCAGTGGTGCAATCTCAGCTCATTGCAACCTCTGCCTTCTGGGTTCAAGTGATTCTCCTGCCTCAGCCTCCCTAGTAGCTGGGATTACAGGCATGTGTCACTATGCCTGGCTAATTTTTGTATTTTTAGTACAGATGGATTTTCTCCATGTTGGCCAGGCTGGTCTCGAACTCCTGACTTCAGGTGATCCTCCTGCTTTGGTTTCCCAAAGTGCTGGGATTATAGGTGTGAGCCATCGCGCCTGGCCAAATTATGTTTTAAAAATGAAATTTTCTTTTAGCTGACAAAAGGATATTGATCTGGTCCAGCCTATGGGGCAAAAAGACATACAATTATTATTTTGTTATTTGTTTGTTTCTTTTGAGACAGAGTCTCGCTTTGTTGCCCAGGCTGTAGTGCAGTGGTGCAAACTTGGCTCACTGCAACCTCTGCCTCCCGGGTTCAAGTGAATCTCATGCCTCAGCCTCCCAAGTAGCTGGGATTACCGGCATGCCCCACCTTGGCCTGGCTAATTTTATTTGTGATTTTTTAGTAGAGATGGGATTTCACCATGTTGGCCAGGCTGGTCTCGAACTCCTGGCCTCGAGTGATCTGTCCACTTCGGCCTCCCAGTGCTGGGATTACAGGTGTGAGCCACCGTGCCCGGCCTGCATTTTAAAATAAGCATTCCGAAGTAATTAAGATCCATGTGATCAGAGGACCATAGTTTGAGACGCATTGCCCTAAAAACTGGCAAGATTAGGATGAAATGTAATACAATCTGATATACTTTTTTTGTTAAGGCTTGAAAAATACATTTATTTATATGGAACTGTAAATAGAGTTAGATTTTGCAAAGAACACAACGTAGAAATTAGATACGTAGCACTTAGTATAATCACTCTAAGAATGTCAGTGCTAGCTAACAGTATAACTTATTCTTGACTGTGTTTATGTTTTATTTTATCTGAAGTATGTTTCTCTTTTTTCAGAGAAGTAGTCAGTTTGAAAAGGTCCATCTCACTTTCTTTTCTTTAAAAGTGGCTGGGCACAGTGGCTCACACCTGTAATCCCAGTACTTTGGGAGGCTGAGGTGGGAGGACTGCTTGAGCCCAGAAGTTCCAGACCAGCCTGGGTAACAAAGGGAGACCCCATCTCTACAAAAAATAAAAAAAAATTAGGTGGGTATAGTGACATGCACTTGTGGTTCTATCTACTCTGGAGGCTGAGATGGGAGGATCACTTGAGCCTCAGGAGGTTGAGGCTGCAGTGAGCCATGATCACGCCACTGCACTCCAGCTTGGATGACAGAGTGAGACTGTCTCAAAAAATAAAATAAAAATGGCTTTTTATCATACGAAAGAGCAGTTTATCTTAGTGGTTCTCAGCCTTTTCTCCTTACTCCTGCCTCTCAGAGGGATCCTTACTCCCATCCCTGACAGTGGCTCATTTCTACAAGAATTCTCAGCTGGGGTAGAAAGGTAACATCTTATCAGAATCTGTGTGGTTGGAGAGGAGGAGACATGTGGTTGTAGTCTTCAAAACTCGTTCTGCTTGTTAAAACATTCTTATCTTTCTAAGACTAGTAGTACTTCTGAAGTATGTCCCGCCCCAATTTCTGGATTGATAATGGCTTCTCTGGACCGCTTAAGATTAGAGGAAGGGTTGGTAGGACAGTAGAAGGAAATAATTATAATATTTTATTTAAATACATAAGAGACTTGAAAGCCTGCCTGTGCCTAGTGATTACAAATAATGTTGAGTTCTGTTTTCTGCTTTCCCTTCTCTCAGGACTGTCTCCTCAGAGTTCTTAGGGGCATGCACTATCTTCCTTTACTTCCTTTTGTTGTTGTCTTATTAGGAAGTATGTAGATGAGTTTATTTCTCCTTCGTACCCCAGTCCTATTTTCTTGTAGATAGCCATTTATTTAGGAAAAGGACTGAAAAGCCATTTCTTTCCGGAAGAGAAATAATCACCTTCCCTCTGTGGCAAGTTGTTTTTAGAGGAAAAGAACCATTTATTGAAAACTTGTCTTTTTGGTTCAGAGAATAGAGTTAGTTCATACTCAGTAAATGTAGATTAAATTTTTTTAAGTGAATTAAAATCAGCAGAAGTATGTATAAGGGCCTGGGATTTTATTTTACCGTATTTAGAAGCTAATTATTAACTCCTACTGTTTCATGGATGCTGGCAGAACACACAAGACTTCTGGATCAGAGACAAAGGACTTTATTACTCACAGCCTATTTTTCATGGCCCAGCAAGCAGCATTCCTTGCCCCCAGAGTCCTATGAGAGTGACATGAATGGGTCCAGATGAATGCCTGCATATGTGTTATAGGAATAGAACACTGAGCTTGGGGAATCCACTGCTTTTATAGTAAATGGTAAGCAGGCCTGTTCTTTGTCCTAGTGGGAGAGATTATTTCCTTACTCAAAGCTGTTCTCTGCAAACACAATCCTGAGAAGAGGCCTGAGTAAGAAGTGGTTAGGACCATGCATTATTGACAGGCCCAGCAAGATGTGTAGGATTAAGAGAGACCCATGGGGCTGGGCACAATGGCTCACATCTGTAATGCCAGCACATTGATAGGCCGAGGCAAGTGGATCACTTGAACCCAGGAGTTTGAGACCAGCCTGGGCAACATGGCGAAACCCTGTCTCTACAAAAAATATAAAAATTAGCCGAGCGTAGTGATGTGTGCCTGTAGTCCCAGCTACTAGGGAGGTTGAGGTGGGAGGATAACCTGAGGCCAGGAGGTCGAGGCTGCAGTGAGCCATGATGGTACCACTGCACTCCAGCCTGGGTGACAGAGTGAGATCCTGTCTCAGAAAAAAAAGAGACTTAGTGGAGGAATAGCATTCCCAACACTAAGTACGTAAATAGACAATTGATAGAAATCTTAGAAAAATTTGTTATAAAATATTTGCCCTACAAAAGGTATGGAGTAGCATAATGAAAAGCCATACAGTCACCTCTCAACTTGAGAAATAAGCGTTATCCATACAGTTGAAGCTTCCTGTCGACCCCTCTCCTTACCCCACAGGTAAGCACTTTCCTAAATTTGTCATCATGCCAGTGCATTCCTGTGTATCCCTTAATATCATACAGTATTGTTTTGCATGTTCACAAACTTCTAAAAATGATTTTTACTATCATTTAAAAATTGTTAAAGAGCTGTTTTCATAGTACCTTCTTAAGCACTTTAGAAAAACATTGCAAAGATAAACTTTGGCATGTCATGATTTTATGGTCCAAGGAAAAGCAAAATCACTAAAACACAGTTTAGTAAAAGGAAAAGATACATATAGTGAAAAAAGTTGATAAATATATAGGTATGTAACTCTAAACTGTTAGCATCTAATATATGTAAACACAAAGTATAGTTAAGTTTGGTGGACAAAATACAATTCATGATTGGGGTGAAAATAGTGACTATGAGAGGCAGCAGCAGTGAATTACAGGAGTGAGATTAATTTAGACAGTTGGTCTTACAGGAGAGAGGGTTATGCTATGAGGAACTGGTCTTAAATTGATCCAGCCAAAAAGATGAGAGAAGGGAACTGGGAGTAGTTAGCCAGCAGGGCAGTTAGCTAAGAGATAGGTGGGCCAGCATTCTGTTGGGTCACCATTTGGATTAGGAAGAATGGCCAAGACTAAGCCCCTTACCTTGAAGAGCTTAATCTAATTGAGCAGGAGTGGTTATATTATGCGTTTGAGAATCAGAGAACATCCCAAGACACTGTCATATGATTATGAACTAAACATGCCTTACAGATTCCAGGAATGGAGAATAAAAGAGTTTAATGTGAGTTACAGCAGTGAGGGAAAGAAGGCCTCAGGGAGAAGTCTCCAGTTCAGCCTTGCATGGCAGATAATGGTGTGGAGGGAAAGGGAGTGGCTGGTGAGAGCACAGGAGGGAGGACTGGAGCAGTGAGGAATAGTGAGAGGACTGGCCTGTGCGAATATTTTATTTCAAGACCATTTGACCGATAGAGTTTCCTGTGGTCTAGATTTTGCTGATTGCACACTTACAGTGTAGTTCAGCAATTTTCATCTGTCCTCAGTATTTCCTTCAAATTAGCAGCCGGATGTAGTGGCTTGATGACATTCAAGTTTAGTCTCTTTGGGAAGACTATAGAACTGGTTGTTCTTTTTTCATATCAGTAAAGATATGTGTAGGGGTCTGGGATTTCATTTTACTCTGCTTTAATAAGCCAATAATTAGCCTGTTACTGTTTCACATCCTTAACTTCATGTAGCTCTCTCTTCTGTTATTTCAAGTAGTGCTAAAAAATATAACAGCTTGCTTCCTGAGATAATAGGTCTCTGTTCCCCTCCCTTACTTTTATCTAGACCACCTCTTTTCTTCATTTCTGTCATCCCTATCTTGCTCATTTTTAATTCTTTTCTGTGTGGGAGTCCTTTCCGAGGAAGGAGCTTGGGAAGGTTAGTTTCATGAGTTTATAGGACTAGACTGCTCCAGCTCCTTGGGGTCTCACTAGGGATCCCTTGCAATGGACAGTGTCAGTTACTGTGTCAAATCAGCCCCCATTGCTTTTCATTTAATAGTTGTTGGTTATCTTGGGATTCTTCTGTTCTCAGTTGTCAGATGCCCTTTTGCTTCCCTCCACTTTGTTCTAGACAGCTGGATGGCACTTAATGTCTTGTGGCTGTTGATGTTTTTGCCCTACCCACTTGTCTATGGGGATTTATGAGGATACTTCATCTTCTATTTTGTTTTAAATGTTATTCATGGACTTTCTGTGTTGTTATCTAGTTGCTCTGTCTGGTGTTTGTTTGTTTTTATAATGGGTCTTGCTCTGTCATCTCAGGCTAGAGTACAGTGTCATGATCACGGCTCACTGTAGCCTCAACCTCAGCCTCCTGAGTAGCTGGGACTACAGGCATGCACCACCGTGCCTAATTTTTGTTTGTTTTCTTGTGGAGATAGGGTCTCGCTATGTTGCCCAGGCTTGTCTTGATCTCCTAGGCTCAAGTGATCCTCCTGCCTCAGCCTCCCAAAGTGCTGGGATTACAGGCGTGAGCCACCACGCCTGGCCCTCTGGTTTTTTTTTGTTTTTGTTTTTGTTTTGAGACAGAGTTTTGCTCTTGTTGCCCAGGCTGGAGTGCAATGGTACGATTTCAGCTCACTGCAACCTCTGCCTCCCAGGTTCAAGCGATTCTCCTGCCTCAGCCTCCGGAGGAGTTGGGATTACAGGCATGCACCACCACGCCTGGCTAATTTAGTATTTTTAGTAGAGACGGGGTTTCTCTATGTTGGTTAGGCTGGTCTCGACTCCCGACCTCAGGTGATCCGCCCGCGTCTGCCTCCCAAAGTGCTAGGATTACAGGCGTGAGCCACTGTGCCTGGCTCCCTCTGTTTTTATGTGAGGGTTCAGAAATATCGAAAGACTACATTGCCATTGCTACAGCTATTGCCCCAGAATGCTCATCGTAGGTTCTTTAGTAGGATGATGACACAATCATAAGTAGAATCATAGGTCTCACAACATCTTTTATGGTGTAGAGATAGTGTGGTCCGAGTACATTTGTTCTGGCTGGTCTGAGTACGGTGTTGTTTACAACTAATTGATCACAACCAGTTACAGATTTCTGTGTTCCTTCACTCCTACTGCTTCACTTGACTAGCCTTAACAAATGTTCTTTAATTTTTTCTTTTCTCTAGATTCAGAAGTGTTTTGGCCATAATACCCAGTTAACAGATTCCCATGGAAATAATAGCTTCTTATCATTACTCTTTTCAGGTTCACTAAGAATCTTTCCCCAGACAAAATCAACTTGAGCACCCTGAAAGGGGAGGGTCAGCTGACCAACCTGGAGCTGGATGAAGAGGTTCTACAGAATGTACTGGAGCTGCCCACCTGGTTAGCCATCACTCGGGTCTACTGCAACAGGGCCTCCATCCGGGTGAGAATGAGGGTCGGAATGCTGCTGTTCTCTTCGGCCAGCAGGCCTGCCTTCTGGAGGGTCAGCTACCACAGCCCTGAGACTTTGCTTTCCTCTTTCAGATCCAGTGGACAAAGTTGAAGACACACCCAATTTGCTTGGTAATGACCTTTCTTGATTGCAAGTAATCAAAGTGGGGTGGCCAGGGTAGGCTTTTAGAAGATGAGGGAGAAAATGATAGGCTAACCCTTTTAGGACTGGGGGGTGTCTCCTTATGTCCCTGTGAGCTTCTCTCTAAGACAGTGTGACTGTTGTCTGGGCTTATTCTGGAACTGCTGTGTGATATAAGATTAGCACTGGGACACAAGACCCAGGACTTCTCAGTTATTTTCTCGGTTTTAGTGTAACAATTATGGCTGCCTAGGCTCTAACCTTAGACTTTCCTATTTTCCCTTGAAATCTTTTTTTTTTTTTTTTTTTTTGAGATGGAGCTTTGCTCTTATCACCAAAGCTGTAGTGCAATGATATGGTCTTGGCTCACTGCAACCTCTGCCTTCTGGGTTCAAGCGATTCTCCTGCCTCAGCCTCCTAAGTAGCTAGGATTACAGGCATGCACCACCATGCCCAGCTAATTATGTATTTTTAATAGAGACAGGGTTTTGCCATGTTGGCTAGGCTGGTCTCGAACTCCTAACCTCAGGTGATCCACCCGCCTCAGCCTTCCAAAGTGCTGGGGTTACGGGCGTGAGCCACCGCGCCTGGCACTCCTTGAAATCTTGACAGAGGAAAAATTAGAAGTTTGGTTTGGGCTGGGTGTGGTGGCTCATGCCTGTAATGCCAGCACTTTGGGAGGCAGAGGTGGGTAGATCACCTGAGGTCAGGAGTTCAAGACCAACCTGACCAACCTGGTGAAACCCCATCTCTACTGAAAGTACAAAAAATTAGCCAGGTGTGGTGGTGGCAGGTGCCTGTAATCCCAGCTACTCGGGAGGCTGGGGCAGGAGAATCGCTCGAACCTGGGAGGTGGCGGTTGCAGTGAGCCGAGATCACCCTCCAGCCTGGGCGATAGGAGTAAGACTCTGTCTTGAAAAAAGAAAAAGAAGAGGAAAAAAAAAAAGTTTAGTTTGGATTGACTGTTGAATGATGATCAGTTGAGGGTCCTTCAGAGGCTGGACAATGTGTGTCTTTATCCCCAAAACTGGAATCCCCAGGAACAATAATATTCCTGCAACTTGGATTTGTGTTTTATCTTTTTGCTCTGAGTTCATCCTGGACTTGTCATGAGGTTCTGCTGCTAATGGAAATGGAAGGGGGAAAATGAGGACTCTCCTTGCATTTTAGTTTGTTCGTTCATTCGTTCGTTCGTTCATTCATTCATTCATTCATTCATTCATTCATTCAGTAAATATTGATTGTCTGCCCACTGTGGGTATAGCACTTTACTAGGCTCTGGAGCACAGAGATGAATGACACAGTCTGTGCTGTCATTGTGCTATGTGTGTATTTGTGTAAATGCTTAGCTCTCCTTGACTTTTATTTCAGTGTCTGGATAAGGTAGAGGTGGAGATGAAGACATGTGAGGATCCTCGGCCCCCCAATGGACAGTCTCCCATTGCCCTTGCTTCAGGACAGAGGTTAGTTGCTTTGAATCCTGTTATTTCCAACATATTAATTGCTCTAGATCCCCTTTTAGTTAAAAAATAAAAACTTTTTATTATGGAAATTTTCAAACTTACACTAAAGTAGAGAAAATGGTATAAGAACCCCCATATACCCAAGATCTGATTTCAACAATTATCAACACTTTGTCATTCTTCTTTTTTTTTTTTTCTTTTTTTTCCCGAGATAGAGTCTTGCTCTGTCACCCAGGCTGGAGTGCAGTGGTGTGATCACAGCTTACTGTAGCCTCGACCTCCTGGGCTCAATCAGTCTTCCTGCCTCAGCCTCCCAAGTAGCTGGGACCACAGGCACACATCACCATGCCTGGCTAGTTTTTCATAGCAATAGGGTCTCACTATGTTGCCCAGGCTGGTCTTGAACTCCTGGCCTTAAGCGATCCTCCCACCTCAGCCTCCCCAAAGCCCTGGGATTATGGATGTGAACCACCATGCCCAATGTTGTCATTCTTTTTTCTTTTTCTTGCCAGTTTGTGTATGTGTATGTATGTGCATGTGGACACTATAGTACTTGAAAGCAAATCTCAGAAACCATATGATTCCACTTGCAAATACTTTTTTTTTTTTTGAGATGGGGTCTCACCCTGTCACCCAGCCTGAAGTGCAGTGGTGTGATCTTGGCTCACTGCATCCTCTGCCTCCCAGGCTCAAGTGGTTCCCCACCTCAGTCTCTTAAGTAGCTGGGGCCACAGGCATGCCCCACCATACCTGGCCAATTTTTTGTAGTTTTGGTAGAGATGGTTTCACCATGTTGCCCGGCTGGTTATTAACCCACCTGCAAATACTTTCATATCATGTCTTTAACAGACAAGGACTGGAAAAAAAATATATTGCTATCACATTAAAAAGAATTAACAGGCCAGGTGTGGTGGCTCACGCCTGTAATCCCAGCACTTTGGGAGGCTGAGGTGGGCATATCACCTGAGGTCGGGAATTCGAGACCAGCCTGGCTAACAGGGTGAAACCCCATTTCTACTAAAAATAAAAACTCCGTTTCTACTAAAAATAAAAAAAAAACCAGCCAGGTGTGGTGGCAGGTGCCTGTAATTCCAGCCACTCAGGAGGCTGAGGCAAGAGAATTGCTTGAACCCGGGAGGTGGAGGTTGCAGTGAGCTGAGATCGCACCATTGCACTCCAGCTTGGGCAACAAGAGTAAAACTCCATCTCAAAAACAAACAAAAAACAAAAAACCTCACAAGAATTCCTTAATATCATCTAATACCTATTTCATAATCAATTTTCCTGAATTATCTCTAAAATATATATATATGTATACACATATATTTTTTCTTTTTTTGGTTTTGTGACAGGGTCTCACTCTGTCACCCAGGCTGGAGTGCAGTGGCACGAGCTTGGCTCCCTGCAACCTCCACCTCCTGGATTCAAGTGATTCTTGTGCCTTGGCCTCCTGAGTAGCTGGAATTACAGGTGCCTGACACCGCACCTGGCTGATTTTTGTATTTTCAATAGAGATGGGGTTTTGCCATGTTGGCCAGGCTGGTCTTGAACTCCTGACCTTGGATGATCCACCTGCCTCAGCCTCCTAAAGTGCTGGAATTACAGGTGTGAGCCACTGTGACTGACCTAAATATATATATTTTTTACAGAACAATATGGATCAAAAGAAGTCCATACTTTATATTTGGGTGATAGGCCTTTTAAAGTTCTTTTTTTTTTTTTTTTTTTTTTTTTTGAGACGGAGTCTTGCTGTGTCTCCCAGGCTGGAGTGCAGTGGCGTGATCTCGGCTCACTGCAAGCTCCGCCTCCCGGGTTCACGCCATTCTCCCGCCTCAGCCTCCCAAGTAGCTGAGACTACAGGTGCCCGCCACCACACCCGGCTAGTTTTTTGTATTTTTAGTAGAGACGGGGTTTCACCATGTTAGCCAGGATAGTCTCGATCTCCTGACCTCGTGATCCACCCGCCTTGGCCTCCCAAAGTGCTGGGATTACAGGCTTGAGCCACCGCTCCCGGCCTTAAAGTTCTTTAATTATATCCCACCACACACACATTTTTAAATATACTATTTATTCTTTGTAGGAATTAGATAATCTTTTCTGAAGAATTTCCCTTGTTTTGTATTCTGGCTGATTGTATCATCAAGGTGTCATTGAAAATGTTTCTCATTTAATCTGGTAGATTTAAAGGCTTGCCCTGATTCATTTTGTTTGCTTTTGTTTTCTTGGTAAGAATACTTCCAAGGGGGTGAAAGGTCTCTCTCTGGCCTCTTTTCTTTTTTTTTTGTTTTTGAGATGGAGTTTTGCTCTTGTCGCCCAGGCTGGAGTGCAATGGCACGATCTCCGTTCATTGCAACCTCCGCCTCCCTGGTTCAAGCGATTCTCCTGCCTCAGCCTCCCAAGTAGCTGGGATTACAGGCATGTGCCACCATGCCTAGCTAATTTTTTGTATTTAGTAGAGATGGGGTTTCACCATGTTAGTCAGGCTGGTCTCAAATTCCTGACTTCAGGTGATCCACCTGCCTCGGCCTCCCAAAGTGCGGGGATCACAGGCGTGAGCCACTGAGCCTGGTCTCTGGCCGCTTTTCTAAAGGCATTAATCCCATTAATGAGGACTTTTCCTTCATGAGCTAAACACCTTCTGGAGGCCTCATCTCTAAAACTGTCACATTGGGCTATTAGATTTCAACATATGATGAATTCTGGGGAAACATAAGCATTCAGACCATAGCACTGAGTAACATTATAGTGTATGGGTATACCACAATTGGTTTATCCATTCACTAGTTGATGGTCATTTTATTTCCATTTTTTGGCTATTATGAATAATGCTGCCGTAAACATTTGTATACAAGTTTTTGTGTGGTCATGTGTGCTTTTCTTTCTCTTGGGTAAATACCTAGTTATGGTATTTAGGGGAAGATTTAACTTTTTCAGAAACTGTCAAACTTTTCCAGAGTGGCTTACCATTTTATATTCTTTTTACATTTTGCATTCTTTCCACCTTGGCCTCTCAAAGTGTTAGGATGATTACAGATGTGAGCTACTGCGACTGGCCTTATATCCTACATTTACTCTTTCTATATATTTTTTTGTATGTCGTACCTTTACAGTCATTATTCTTCCTGATGTTCATATCTCCCTGTCTTTGGCCAGTTAGAGCCTTTCCAGGTGAGCTCCTGTGTCCTTTTGACAAGACCCCAGTAATCTTTCTGCTTTTAGGTAGAATAAGATGTTTGAGGATTCAAGGCCAAGCCAGGTGGATCATTTGAGGTCAGGAGTGGTAGCACGTGCCTGTAGTACCAGCTACTTGGGAGGCTGAGGCAGGAGAATCACTTGAACCTGTGAGGCAGAGGTTGCAGTGAGCCGAGATTGCACCATTGCTCTCCAGCCTGGGCAAAAAGAGCGAAACTGTCTCAAAAAAAAAAAAAAAAAAAAGAAAGAAAGAAAATCAAAGAATCCAAGCCAGCACAATCAGCATAATTTAGAAAACACTTTATTGAAATATAATTCATATACCATAACATTCATCCGTGTGAAGTGTACAATTCAGTGGTTTTTACTGTATTCACTGGGATGTACAACCATGACCACAATCAATTTTAGAACATTTTCATCACCCAAGAGAAACCCCATACGTATTAGCAGTCACTCCTCATTCTTCCCTGCCTTAGCCCTAAGCAACCACTCATCTACTGTCTATGTCTATTCTGAACATTTATATAAATGAAATAATATACTATGTGGTCTTTTGTGGTTGACTTCTTTCACTTAGCATAATGTTTTCAAGGTTCAGGCATGTTGTAACCTTAAAAAGGAATAAAGTACTGTTATATGCTACAGCATGGCTGTTTTATGTAAATGTATAGTCATTTGTGTCTTACTACTTTAGCTTAACATTATGTTTGTGAGAGACATCCATTTTGTTACATATATTTGTAGTTCATTCTTCCTCATTACTGTATACCATTCCATTACCTGCATATGCCACAATCCGTTTTGTTGTAGACGTTTCTAGTTTCTGGTTCTTTTTTTTGTTTCTTGAGACAGAGTCTTGTTCTGTTGCCAAAGTTGGAGTACAATGGTGCGATCTCAGCTCATTGCAACCTCTGCCTTCCAGGTTCAAGCGATTCTCACACCTCGGCCTTCAGAGTAGTTGGGAGTACAGGCATGTGCCACCACCACCACACCCAGCTACTTTTTCTATTTTTCGAGACAGTCTCACTATGTCACCCAGGCTGGAGGGCAGTGGTACGATCTCGCCTCTCTGCAATGTCCGCTTCCCAGGTTCACGTGATTCTTCTGCTTCAGCCTCCCAAGTAGCTGGAACTATAGGTGCCTGCCACCACGCCTCGCTAGTTTTTTATTTATTTATTTATTTATTTTTTATTTTTATTAGAGACTGGGTTTCACTGTGTTGGCCAGGCTGGTCTTGAACTCCTGACCTCGTGATCTGCCTGCCTCGGCCTCCCAAAGTGCTGGGATTACAGGCGTGAGCCACCATGCCTGGCCTCTCCTGGCTAATTTTTGTATTTTTAGCAGAGACAGGGTTTTGCCATGTTAGCCAGGCTGGTCTCATCCTGGTCTCAGGTGATCCACTTGCCTCAGCCTCCCAAAATGCCGGGGTTACAGGCTTGTAGAACTCTTCTCTCTGATGAGTTTGGTGGTCAATCATGACTCCGTGTATTTGTCAAAACCCACAGAGCCATCCGGGTGCAGTAGCTCACACCTGTAATCCCGGCACTTTGGGAGGCTGAGGTGGGCAGATCACGAGGTCAGGAGTTCGAGACCAGTCTGGCCAACATGGTGAAACCCCATCTCTACTAAAAAAAAATACAAAAATTAGCTGCGCGTGGTGGCATGCACCTGTAATCTCAGCTACTCCGGAGTCTGAGGCAGGAGAATTGCTTGAACCTGGGAGGCAAAGGTTGTAGTGAGCCAAGATCACACCACTGCACCCCAGCCTGGGCGACAGAGCAAGACTTTCTCGGGGGGAAAAAAAAAACCCACAAAGCCATACACCACAAAGAATGAGTTTTCCTGCATATAAGTTAAAAATATGTAATAAAAGAGAATAGTGCTGCTGTGAACCTTCTTGTATGTATATCTTGTGAACATATATATACGTTTCTATTTTATATACCTAGCAGTAAAATTGCTGGGTTATGGTTCTGTTTTTGTAAATATTGCTATATAGTTATTCGTAGTGATTGCACCAGTTTTCCCTCTAGCATTACATAAAAGTTTTAGTTGCTCCATATCTGGTATTGTCTATCTTTTCATTTTAATCATCCTGGTGGGTGTGTAGTTGTATCACATTATGGTTTAATTTATATTTTTCCAATGATTGGTTTATTGGAATTTTGGATATTGTCTTTCATAAAGCACTTGTGTAAGTGTTTTGCTCATTTATCTTTGGGTTGTATTTTTCTTAATTTGTAGAAATTCTTTGTATATTCTGAAAACAAGTACTTGGTTAGATACATGTATTGCAGATATCTTCTACTCAGTACGGAATACTAAGATACTGATCACTCTTATTTTTTTTTTTTTTTATTTTTTATTTTTGAGACGGAGTTTTGCTCTTGTCACTCAGGCTAGAGTGCAATGGCACAATCTCAATTCACTGCAACCTCCACCTCCTGGGTTCAAGTGATTCTCCTGCCTCAGCCTCCTGAGTAGCTGGGATTACAGGTGCCTGCCACCACGTCTAGCTAATTTTTGTATTTTTAGTAGAGATGGGGTTTCACCATGTTGGCCAGGCTGGTCTCGAACTCCTGACCTCAGGTGATCCACCTGCCTCGGCCTCCCAAAGTGCTGGGATTACAGGCACGAACCACTGTGCCCGGCCCACTCTTAATTTTTTTAAATTATTGAACAGAAATTATTCTGATGTAGTCCAGTATATCTTTTTTTTCACTTTATGGTTAGCAATTTTTGTATCTTGTTTAAGGAATCTTTCTATCCTAAGGCAGGAAGAGAGTCTCCTATATTTTCTTCTAAAAGCTTTATTGTTTGGCTTTTCACATTTAAATCTCTAGTCCGTCTTGGAACTGATTTTTTTTTTTTGTTTGGTGAAGGTAGGCATCAATATTAATTTTTCTCTTTATGGATAGCTGCAAAATGACCATGCACCATTTATTGAAAAAACTATCTTTTTCACACTGCACTGTCACCTTTGTCATAAATCTAGTGACTCTCAGCATAGTTTTGATTTATGAGTGAGGTTGAGGATCATTTTCTTTCTTTTTTTTTTTTTTTTTTTGAGACAGAGCCTTGCTCTGTCACCAGGCTGGAGTGCAGTGGCGTGATCTCGGCTCATGCCTCCCGGGTTCAAGCAATTCTCCTGCCTCAGACTCCTGAGTACCTGGGACTACAGGTGTGCACCACCACATCTAGCTAATTTTCGTATTTTTAGTAGAGACGGGGTTTCACCATGTTGGCCAGGATGGTCTTGATCTCTTGACCTCGCGATCTGCCCACCTCTGCCTCCCAAAGTGCTGGTATTACGGTGTGAGCCCCTGCACCCGGCCTTTTTTTCTTTCTTTCTCTTTTTTTTTTTTTTTGAGACAGGATCTCACTCTGTCACTCGGGTTAGAGTGTGGTGTCACGATCACAGCTCATTGCAGCCTAGACCTCTTCAGGCTCAGGTGATCCTCCTGCCTCAGCCTCCCAAGGTGCTGGGACCAAAGGCATGTACCACCGTACCTGGCTAATTTTTTCTATTTTTTGTAGTGACCAGGTCTCACTATATTGCTGGGCCGAGCTCAAACTCCTAGGCTCAAGTGATATGCCCGCTTTAGCCTCCCAAAGTGTTAGGATTACAGGCATGAGCCACTGTGCCCAGCGTTTTTTCTTTTCTCCTTTTTCTTTTTTTTTTGTTTTACTGAGACAGAGTCTCACTCTGTCACCCTGGTTGGAGTGCAGTGGCGCAATCTTGGCTCACTGCAGCCTCAGTCTCCCGGGCTCAAGCGATTCTCCTATCTCAGCCTCTCAAGTAGCTGGGACTACAGGCATGCACCACCACACCTGGCTAATTTTTAAATGTTTTTGTAGAGAGTTTTTGTAGAGAGGGCATCTCCCTTTGTTGCCCAGGCTGGTCGCAAACTCCTGTGCTCAAATGATCCTCCACCTTGGCCTCCTAAAGTGCTGGGATTACAGGTGTGAGTCACTGTACACAGCCTCTTTATGTTTAATATATATTTGCATTTATTTCTTCTGTGACCTGTCCATACTTGGTCCCACTTCTGTCAGGCTCTTGCTCTTTTTTCTCTCTGTTTTTTGAAGTTCTTTATACATTAGGGATACTAGTTCTTGATGACATCAATTCCAAATATATATATATTTTTTCAGTTTGAATTTTCAGACCTCCTTTTATCTCTTGTAATGAGCAATGATTTCACCTACATGTCAAGAATTGCTGTTTTCTTCACATCTAGAGGGACTTTATGTCCTTCATTCCTCTCCTTTTGCCATTTCTGTCCTCTCACTGTGGAAGTATAGCTGTATTCTTTGGGAAGCACAATTGATCCTTGAATAGCACAAGTTTGAGCTGCATGGGCCCATGCATATGCAGATTTTTTCCAACCAAATGCAGATCAAAAATATTGCAGGGTGCCACCCACATGGATAGTCGACTTTTCATATATGCAGGTCCCTCAGGGCTGACTGTGGGATTTGAGCAGATTTTGGTACATGAGGTGGTATTGGGGGGGTCCTGGAACCAGTACTTTCACATACCAAGGGATGACTGTATTTGACAGGGTCAAGGTGGGACTGATTTTGAACCTCTTATTCACCTGGCTGTACTGCTTTTCTTTCCACTACCTTTGCAGAGTATGCTCCATCTTGAGACCAGGTCTTGCTGTCGTGTCTTTGAAGATTTTTGTAGAAACCCTATGTCTCTTTTCTGTAGTTATACTTCCCCTCACAGACATTATCTAAATATTAGATAGTTTGTGGTCTATAAAAAGATTTATCAATTTATTCTTTCTAACAGGAGGGAGATTGTTTCAAGGTCAACTCTTTCTCTTTTATTCCATTCTTTAAAAAAAATTTATCATTAAAGAAAGTACTGTCCTTGTACGGTGGCTCACGCTTGTAATCCCAGCACTTTGGGAGACCGAGGTGGGCAGATCACCAGGCCAAGAGATCGAGACTATCCTGGCCAACATGGTGAAACCCCGTCTCTACTAAAAATACAAAAATTAGCTGGGCTTGGTGGCACGTGGTTCCCAGCTACTCGGGAGGCTGAGGCAGGAGAATACCATGAACCTGGGAGGTGAAGATTGCAGTGAGTCGAGATCACGCCACTGCACTCTAACCTGGCGACAGAGTGAGACTCCATCTCAAAAAAAAAAAAAAAAAAAGTACTGCAGCCAAGCACAGTGGCTCATACCTGTGATCCCAGCTATTTCAGAGGCTGAGATGAGAGGATCACTTGAGGTCAGGAGGTCAAGGCTGCAGTGAACTGTGCTCATGCCACTGTTCTCCAGCTTGGGTAACAGAGCGAGACCTTATCTCAGAAAAATAAAAAAAGACTACTGTATTATCATTATAAAATAATTTAAACATCCCGCGTAAAGACTGTGCAGAAAGTCTCCCATGATTCTGATTGTTGGTCTGCCTCATTTGTTGTAGTGAATATGGCTTTGCCGAAAAGGTGGTGGAAGGGATGTTCATCATCGTCAATTCTATCACCATCAAGATTCACTCCAAGGCCTTCCACGCTTCTTTTGAATTGTGGCAGCTCCAGGGCTATAGTGTCAACCCCCACTGGCAGCAGAGTGACCTTCGCCTTACCCGCATCACTGACCCCCGCCGAGGAGAGGTGACAGCCCCGTCATTGTGAGGGGAGAGAATGGGGAGAGATTCAAAGTCGGACTAATTAAAGGATATTATTCCCACTTTGTGGATTTCCTCAAATGTTCCCCATTCCTGGGAGCCCAGAGGCCTTTCTGTCCAGTGTTACTGCTATATCCTTTCCTTAATTATGGATCTCCAATTCACTGCTTTTTCTTGGTGGGATCCCAACTGAGAGTGCTGGGAGTCTCTGCTTTGCCAGTTTTTTTTCCTTGGACTTCTTGCTTCTTGGTTAATTTCATTCACAGGATGAAGGATTTTACTTTCTCTCCTTCCAGGTTTTAACATTTAAGGAAATAACTTGGCAAACACTCCGAATTGAGGCAGATGCTACAGACAATGGTGATCAAGACCCAGTCACCACTCCATTGAGGCTTATTACAAACCAAGGCAGGATCCAAATAGCCCTCAAAAGAAGAGTAAGTGTGTTCTCTGGCCTCATGAAAACTTCCATCTCTTATACTATGAGACAGCCTGGATTTGGTATTCCCTTATTGTTTGGAATGTTACTGGCCCCTGGAATGGCAGTTGAAAGGGGAAGGCCTATAATTCAGTGTTGCCCAACATGCTCTAGTAATAGAATGTTTCTACCTTCCTGTTTTCTTAGTTTTGGAAACTGCAATTTTTACCCATATGTAGGGACACTGACATAGGCACCTGGCAGTTGACTATTGCTGCTTTTTTTTAAATGAAGGAAACTTTAGTAGTTTTGTAAGAAATTCTCTCTCCAAAGTGCTTGATACTTTCACATATTGGAGATTGAAAAGCCGCTTCTGAAACTGATTGGGCAACACTTTGAAAGTTGGAATGAACAAGGTAATAAACCCCATGTTGTCTGTGGCTTCCTCAGACCAAAGATTGCAATGTGATATCCTCCAAGCTGATGTTCCTGTTGGATGACCTGCTCTGGGTGCTAACTGACTCACAGCTCAAGGCTATGATGAAGTATGCAGAGTCACTGAGTGAAGCCATGGAGAAGTCAGCCCAGCAAAGAAAGAGCCTGGCCCCTGAACCTGTACAGGTTAGAGATAAAACAGACACCCTTGGTGTGCTAGGGACTCAGTAGGCCAGACCTAACTCATACTAATGTAGGTGGAATCTAGACTTTATTTGGGAAATTTGTCGTTTACTTCTGGGTATTCATAGGCTTTGCCTGCACCTCTGATTTTTTATTTATTCTGTTCACTGGGTACCTCCAGTGTATTAAGTATACAGTGCTGGCCACTGGAGAAGAAAAATGGAATACACCTCTTGTTCCTGTCCTTGGGGGTCTCACTGTCTTGAAAGATGGACCATAAATGAGTTATTATAGTATGGTGTGATAAATGCTGTAATAGAATAAACAATATGCCATGAGAGCACAAAGAAGAGGCATCTCACTACACAGGCTGAAAGAGAGCATTTAGGGAAGACATCCTAGAGGAAATGTTTTAGCATCAGTCCACTAAGACCTGGTGGGCGAGAGCCGGGAGGGCAATTCAGAACTATGAACTGTATTAACAGTTATTAGATTTTAATTATAATTAGGCTTTGGGAGTTTGGGTGATATAATTGAAACAGACCTAAGTGAGCTACTAGGCCAACAGTTATGAGAGGGAAGGAACATCTTGCTAAACTGTGGTTTTCCTCAGGCTGGACCAAAGCTTAAAGAAAGCCTACAAAGGATCTTTTCAGGGTCTGGACTTCCTGTTTCTCTCTCTGTCACATGTAGATCACCCCACCAGCTCCCAGTGCCCAGCAGTCCTGGGCCCAGGCATTTGGTGGCAGCCAGGGCAACAGCAACAGCAGCAGCAGCCGCCTCAGCCAGTACTTTGAGAAATTTGATGTGAAAGAGTCCTCCTACCATCTGCTCATCTCCCGCCTGGACCTGCACATTTGTGATGATAGCCAGTCCCGAGAGCCAGGTACCCCATGAGGCCTGAGCCTGGGCTGGGTGGTCCACGTTACTGTCTAGTTCTGGGCAGAGCCTGGGGATGAAGGCTCTTTTCAAAAGACACTGTGGAGTACTTTGGTTGGCTTCCCTTAATCACAGGCATTCCTTGGGCTTCAGCCTTCCTGTGGTAGCCCTGTTTGTTTGAGGGCTGTTCAGCCTTTAGGGTGCAGTAGAACCACATGTCATACTTAATAAAATACAGATGTTGGGCCTGTCCCCAAATACCTCTAAATTAGAGTCTTCCGTGGTAGAGTTCAAGCAGTGTAAACTTTTTTTCCCCCTCACCAAAGTTCCTTAGGCAATCCTAATGCTTATCAGAGGTTGAAAACGACTGGGGTGAGATTTTAGGTAAGTAAATTCAACTATAGGAAACCTCAGAATTTTTAGATGTGGGATCAGTTTAAATATTTATTGTGTGTAAATGTTCTCTTCCCAAGCAAGGTTATGCTGTAATCTCGACATACTTAGAACAACTGGCATTATGTATATGTTTACATTTATTCAGAATGAAAAAAACTAATTGACTCATTGCTTTCCTTTATGAGCCGTGGGGAAATCACTTAATCTTCTGCTTAACCTGTTTGAGTTTCCACATTCATGAAACTGAGTTAAATCATGTCTCACTCATTTACCTCAAAAGATGTTGTCAGCTGGGTGCGGTGGCTCAAGCCTGTAATCCCAGCACTTTGGGAAGCCGAGACGGGTGGATCACGAGGTCAGAAGATCGAGACCATCCTGGCTAACACGGTGAAACCCCGTCTCTACTAAAAAAATACAAAAAACTAGCCAGGCGTGGTGGCGGGCGCCTGTAGTCCCAGCTACTTGGGAGGCTGAGGCAGGAGAATGGTGTAAACCCGGGAGGCAGAGCTTGCAGTGAGCTGAGATCCGGCCACCGCACTCCAGCCTGGGCGAGAGAGCAAGACTCCGTCTCAAAAAAAAAAAAAAAAGTTGTTGTCAGGCTCAAATGAGCCAATATGCTGAATTTGGAGGACCTTGATTATAGGCTAATATTAAGTTTTATTACACTGCTGCTTGTTTCTTCAAAACTATCTCTGTGTTCCCTTTAAGCTCTCCTTTGCCATCAGCTCTTGGTTTTTGATGCTTACATATGGTATTAAATAGATTTTTCTCTTGCTGGCTTATCTTCTCTGAAGGCTTTGTTTACCTTATAATAAGATCAAGATTCACTGGCCAGGCACAGTGGCTCATGCCTGTAATCCCAATACTTTGGGAGGCTGAGGTGAGAGGATTGCTTGAGTTTAGTAGTTTGAGACCAGCCTGGGCAACATGGCAAAACCTTTCTCTACAAAAAATTTAAAAATTAGCCATAGATCAGCTGCAGTGGCTCACACCTGTAGTCCTAACACTTTGGGAGGCTGAGGTGGGAGGATCGCTTAAGCCCAGGAGTTTGAGACCAGCCTGGGCAATATAGTGAGACTCTATCTTTTAAAAAAGTAATTAGCCAGGTATGGTGGTGTGTCCCTATAGTTCTAGCTACTCAGGAGGCTAAGGTGGGAGAATTGCTTGAGCCCAGGAGCTCGAGGTTGCAGTGAGGCATGATTTGTGCCACTATACTCCAGCCTGGGTGACACAGTGAAATCCTGGTTCAAAAAAAAATCTTGACTCAGTTTCCTTGGGTGACCTGCCTATTCATTTCTTCTGGGGCATCAAGCAGCACTGCCTTTCCTGCTTGACTATTCCTTGGTCTTGAAGTTATTTCAACCCTCCTCTACTCTCATTCTGAAAGGAAAGAAAGGAGCAATGACAGTGCAAAGATTGTTTTTGCCACCACAGAAAATAATTTGCCACTCACTCATTTTGGAAGTTTGTTACTAAAACAAGTATTATTTTGTTTAGTTTTTTCTTCCAAGTGTTACCTAAAGGCTTTGGGTATTTTTTGCTTTGATTGTTTGTTTAGATTTTGTTTTTAATTGTTTCAGAAGTCCTAATTAAGAGTACACGATTGAGTTTCACCCTGTCACTTGATGAGGAATGTTTAGTACTGTTCTCTTCAAGTGCCAGAGTTCTGTAATCCATACAAAGATGTGAATGACTGTAGCTTTACCATTCATTTATTAAACTATATTGATCTTTTTGGTGGAATTTGAGGAAGTTTTAGATGAGACATTTTAAAATATGGGAATAATTCGCAGCCTGCCATACCCAGGTGTGGTGTGGGGCAGAGATCAGGGAGAGTTCTTGTAACTCTGTCTGGGATTTGGGGAGAGAGGGGAAGGGATAACTAGGTAATATAGGAAGGGCTTCAAGACTTTCTGGAGTTGTTCTGTCCAGTACAGTAGCCACTAACTGCATGTGACTACTGGGCACTTGAAATGTGGCTGATTCAAATTGAGATGTTCTGTAAAGGTAAAATAAACATTGGATTTCAAAGATATGTGTGAGGTCCATGACTATGCCAAATGTCATGCCCAGGGTTAGGTTCCAGCCCATGCTGAGGTTGAGGGGAGTGGGTGGATGGGCAGATAGCTGAAAGAACACTTGGTCGGGGGGCAATGCGGATCGGGGGGTAGGCAGGTGAAACGTACTTTTATTTAGCGGCTAGCTCTCTCATCAACAGCTCTCTCACACTGTCCCAGCTGCTTGTTCCGGGTGCTCCCATACATAGAGCTGCGTGGGTGGCTCTCCCTTGCCTTCAGGGTGAGCAGCTTAACTCTTTCCCTCTGGGCACAACCCAGTTCCTGGCTCTCCCCTGCCTGTCTGCCAGACAGCCAGTCTCCCTTACAGGGGTCAGTAGCTTCACTCTCTCTGGGCGCCAGCGCCTGCACAAGAGCCGTGCCATGCTGTGCTGTGCCAAACTGAGCCCCAAGAGCTTAGCATCAGCAGGGCAGTTATGCCTTTTACAGACAATAGTGGTACAGGGCCAAGGGATGGCCCTCCTATGTTATGGCTACATGGCTGTGATAACAGGTGGAGTTATACGGTGCTCTAAACTTGCTGAGTCATGCAGGCCTGGACATCTGCCTAGGCATATTCCTTGACCAAAGCACATCCGTGTACTTTACAATATGGTACCAAAAAAAGAGTGTAAACCACCTCAATAATTATTTTCATGTTGATTCTATGTTGAAATAACATTTGGGTATATTGGTTTAAATACATATTACTGGCCAGGCTTGGTGGCTCACACCTATAATCCCAGCACTTTGGGAGGCCGAGGGCGGTGGATCACCTGAGGTCAGGAGTTCGAGACCAGCCTGGCCAACATGGTGAAACCCCGTCTCCACTTAAAAAACAAACAAACAAAAAAACAAAAATTAGCTGGGCATGGTGGCAGGCACCTGTAATCCCACCTACACAGGAGGCTGAGGTAGGAGAATTGCTTGAACCCAAGAGGCGGAGGTTGCAGTGAGCCAAGATTGCACCATCGTGCTTCAGCCTGGGGGACAAGAGCGAGACTTCATCTCCAAAAATAAATATAAATAAATAAATAAATAAATAAATATTATTACCATTAATTTCACTTTTTATTTTTATTTTTTGAGACAGAGTTTCGCTCTGTTGCTCCGGCCAGAGTGCGGTGGCGCAATCTCGGCTCACTGCAAGCTCTGCCTTCCGGGTTCACACCATTTTCCTGCCTCAGCCTCCCGAGTAACTGGGACTATAGGCGCCTGCCATCATGCCTGGCTAATTTTTTTGTATTTTTAGTAGAGGTGGAGTTTCACTATGTTGGCCAGGCTGATCTTGAACTCCTGACCTCAAGTGATCTGCCCACTTCAGTCTCCCAAAGTGTTGGGATTACAGGCATGAGCCAGTGCGCCCAGCCCCAGTCTATGTTTCTATTAGATATCATTACTTTAGAATTATCTGTCCAATATGGTATTAAATTGCCACATGCAGCTATTTACATTAAAATGAAAATTACAATTAAAGGTTCATTTTCATGTTAATTAAAATTAAAATTAGTTCTTTATTTGCTCTAGCCACATTTCAATTGCTCAGTATAGTCTATAAGCCATAGAACACCTCCATCATCACAGAAAGTTCTTTGGACAGTGCTGCTCTAGAGACTACTTGAAGGCTATACCTGCTGCTTTTTTAAAATTAAGGGGTATGATGGCCTGGATGTTGGAGCTGCTGACTAACATGCTCACCTATCCCTTGGTATTAGAGGTGAAATGATCGGAAACTGGATGGGTCATTGGGGTCAGCACTGTCTTGAGGTGGGACAGCACTGTCTTTTAAAATCAAACTGGATGGCAAAGATAGAAGTAAGGCTTCCCCCAGAAAATAAAAAAAAGAAAAAAATCAAACTGGAGCTCACATTTCAGGCTTCTGAGAGAAGATTGGTGGTTGATAGGGAAGAGAGTACCACCTGCTTTTTAACTGTTTTCTCTTAGGGTAAAGCCTGTTAGCCAAAAACTTTCCTTATTTCTCTTTTTTTTTTTTTTTTTTTTTTTTGAGACGGAGTCTCGCTGTGTCTCCCAGGCTGGAGTGCAGTGGCGTGATCTCGGCTCACTGCAAGCTCCGCCTCCCGGGTTCACGCCATTCTCCCGCCTCAGCCTCCCAAGTAGCTGAGACTACAGGCGCCCGCCACCACGCCCGGCTAGTTTTTTGTATTTTTAGTAGAGACGGGGTTTCACCATGTTAGCCAGGATAGTCTCGATCTCCTGACCTCGTGATCCACCCGCCTCGGCCTCCCAAAGTGCTGGGATTACAGGCTTGAGCCACCGCGCCCGGCCCTTATTTCTCTTTTTTAAGGGCAGGCTATCCTCTTCCCACTAGTTCACTAGAGAATTATAGTCATTTATATACACTATTTACCATTTATGTCTCATATATGATTATGTGTTTACAATTAGATATGTCGATAATTGTTAATTATATTTGATTCCAATTCTACACCATACTATAATATGCTCATTCCATGTAGTTTATTGTTCTTTTAGCTCTAAGCAGCTCCAGCAGAGGAAGCATGGTTGTGGAACCTTCTTCCTCCAGTAGCCTAGGTTATGGATTTTCAGCTGAGATGATATCACCCCAAACAGGTGAAAATTGGCTCTTTTCTTTGAAGCTGTATTGAGATGCAGTCTCATACCATACCGTTCATCCATTTACAATATATAACTCAGTGTTTTTTGATATATTCATAGGGTTGTATAACCATCTCAATGATCTAATTTTAGAACATTTTGTTTCTCCTAAAAGAAACCCTGTAGCCATTTGCTGTCACACCCCATTTCGAATTCCTAAGCAACCACTAATCTATTTTTGATATTTGCCTAGTCTGGAAATCAAAAATTGGTTTCAGGGGTGCGGTGGGGATCTTAGATAGAACAATCATCTGTGGCCCTCTAAAGCTTAACCCATCCAGGCATGGTGGCTCACACCTGTAATCCCAGCACTTTGGGAGGCTGAGATGGGAAGATTGCTTGAGCCCAGGTGTTCTATTTTTTTAAAAAAATTAAAAAGTAAAAAATAAAGTTTAACCTGACTGACAAAATTTTATTCCTTAGTACTTAATTTATCTCACTGGGTTTTCTTGGGTATTACGTGAGCAGCATTGACAGTGAGTTCATGGAAGATATACAAAATGTGTGGAAGATCAGTGTTACAAACTATGACAAGCAGATGGCTGTGGTTAGAGGACTTTCTCTCAATCAGTTGCTCCATCTCAAAGTTATATGGTAAGAGGTGGCCTGCAACTGCCTGTTGGCTGCTGTTGGCTGCTTTGCTAGTGTTACTTATGTTTGATCCTCAGTACTTTTGTGATTTGAACTTTGAGTATTACATGAAAATACTTTATTTTAAAATTTTATTTACTTATTTTTTTGAAACAGGGTCTTATTCTGTTGCCCAGTTTGGAGTGTCATGGCATGATCATAATTCACTGAAGCCTCAACTTCCCAGACTCAAACGATCTTCCCACCTCAGCCTCCCAAGTAGCTGGGACTACAGGCATGTGTCACCACACCTGGCTAATTTTTGTATTTTTTGTAGAGATGAGGTCTTGCTATGTTACCAGGGCTGGTCTTGAACTCCTAAGCTCAAGCTATCCTTCTGCTTCGGCTTCCCAAAATGTTGGGATTAAGGGTGTGAGCCACTGCACCTGGTCTATGTTATTTTTATTTTTGTTTTTGTTTTTTTTTTGCCCGCATGTCTATATACAATTCAGAAAATAGTTTATGTTTTATTATTTAATTCTGTAAAAGTTATTCAATTCATCGTTAAGTTAATCAAGTGCTGAAAAAATGTTGACACTATCTGAATGAGTAATAGTTTTAAAAGTTATTTTCTTTTTACTTTTTAATTTTTATGGATAATAGGTTATATGTTTATGGGATACAGGAGATATTTTCATACAGGCATATAATACGTAATAATCACATCAAGGTTAATTGGTTATCTATCACCTCAAGCATTTATTATTTATTTGTGTTACAAACATTCTAATTTTACTTTCAGTTATTTTTTTTTGTTATTTTTTTTTATTTTTTGAGACGGAGTCTAGCTTAGTCACCCAGGCTGGAGTGCAGTGGCATGATCTTGGCTCACTGCAAGCTCCGCCTCCCGGGTTCTCGCCATTCTTCTGCCTCAGCCTCCCAAGTAGCTGGGACCACAGGCGCCCGCCGCCACGCCCGGCTAATTTTTTGCATTTTTAGTAGAGACAGGGTTTCACCATGTTAGCCAGGATGGTCTCGATCTCCTGACCTTGTGATCCACCCGCCTCGGCCTCCCAAAGTGCTGGGATTACAAGCGTGAGCCACTGCGCCTGGCCTCTTTTAGTTATTTTTAAATGTACAATAAATTATTGTTGACTTAGGTTGCTTCCAAATCTTGGCTATTATGAATAGTGCTGCAGTAAACATGAGAGTGCAAATATCTCTTGGGCATACTGATTTCATTTCCTTTGGAAAAATACCTAGTGGTAGGATTGCTGGATCATACGGTAGTTCTATCTTTAGTTTTTTGAGGAACCTCCATACTCTTCTCCATAGTAGTTATACTAATTTACATTCCCACCAGCCGTGTCCAGGGGTTCCCTTTTCTTTACATCTTTGCCACCATTCGTTTTTGCCTATCTTTTGAATAAAAGCCATTTTTACTGGGGTAGGATGACATCTCATTGTAGTTTTATTTTGTTTTGTTTTGTTTTGTTTTTTGAGACAGAGTCTCACTCTGTTGCCCAGGCTGGAGTGCAGTGGCACAATCTCAGCTCACTGCAAGCTCCACCTCCCAGGTTCACGCCATTCTCCTGCCTCAGCCTCCCGAGTAGCTGGGACTACAGGTACTCGCCACCATGCCTGGCTAATTTTTTTTGTATTTTTAGTAGAGACGGGGTTTCACCATGTAAGCCAGGATGGTCTCGATCTCCTGACCTCATGATGCACCCACTCCGGCCTTCCAAAGTGTTTGGGATTACAGGCGTGAGCCACCGCGCCGAGCCTGGTTTGTTTTTGAGACAGAGTCTTGCTGTGTTGCCCAGGCTGGGGTGCAGTGACAAGATGTCAGCTTACTGCAACCTCTGACTTTGGGATTACAGGCACTCATGACCATGACAGGCTAATTTTTGTATTTTTAGTAGATAGGATTTCACTATGATGGCTGGGCTGGTGTTGAAATCCTGGTTTCAAGTGATCCACCTGCCTCAGCTTCCCAAAGTGCTAGAATTACAGGCATGAGCCGCTGTACGCAGCCTCATTGTGGTTTTGATGTTCATTTCTCTAGTGATCCATGATATTGAGCACTTTTTCATATGCCTATTTGCCATTTGTATGTCTTCTTTTGATAAATGTCTATTCAGGTCTTTTGCCCATTTTAACTGGATTATTAGATTTTTTTTTCCTGTTAAGTTCCGTATTTATTTTGGTTATTAATCCCTTGCCAGATGAATAGTTTGCAAATGTTTTCTCCCATTGTGTGGGTTGTCTCTTCACTTTGTTGTCTGCTTCTTTTTCGGTGCAGAGGCTTTTTAACTTAATGTCATCCCATTTGTCCATTTTTGCGATGGTTGCTTGTACCTTGGGAGCATTACTCAAGAAATCTTTGTCCAGACCAATGTTGTGGAGAGTTTCCCCAGTGTTTTCTTGTAGTAGTTTCATAGTTTGAGGCCTTAGACTTAAGTATTTAATCCATTTTGATTTGATTTTCATGTATGGCAAGAGATAGGGGTCTAATTTCATTCTTCTACATATGGATATCCAGTTTTCCTAGAACCAGTTATTGAAAAGACCATCCTTTCCCCAATGTATGTTCTTAATACCTTTGTCAGTAATGAGTTCACTGTAGATGTAGATGTATGGATTTGTTTCTGAGTTCTTTATTTTGTCCATTAGTCTGAATGTCTGTTTTTATGTCATGCTGTTTTGGTTATAGCACCATAGTATAATTTGAAGTCAGGTAACATGATTCCTCCAGTTTTGTTCTCTTTGCTCAGCTAGCTTTGGCTGTTCTGTTTTCTTTTTGTGTGTGTGTGGTTCCATATACATTTTAGGATTATTTTTCCCATTTCTGCGAAGGCTATCATTGGTATCTATTTTTGTTTTGAGAGAGGGTCTTGCTTTGTTGCCCAGGCTGGATTGCAGTGGTACAATCATGACTCACTGCAGCCTCAACCTCCTAGGCTTAAGTGATCCTCCCACTTCAGCCTCCTGAATAGCTGGGACTACACGTGCACACCACCATGCCTGGCTAATTTTTACATTTTTTTTTTTTTTTTTTGTGACGGAGTCTCGCTCTGTCACCCAGGCTGGAGTGCAGTGGCCGGATCTCTGCTCACTGCAAGCTCCGCCTCCCGGGTTTACGCCATTCTCCTGGCTCAGCCTCCCGAGTAGCTGGGACTACAGGCGCTCGCCACCTCGCCCGGCTAGTTTTTTGTACTTTTTAGTAGAGATGGGGTTTCACCGTGTTAGCCAGGATGGTCTCGATCTCCTGACCTTGTGATCCGCCCGTCTCGGCCTCCCAAAGTGCTAGGATTACAGGCTTGAGCCACCGCGCCCGGCCAATTTTTACATTTTTTATAGAAATGCGGTCTCCCTATGTCACCCAGTCTGGAGTCATTGGTATTTTGATAGGGATTGCATTGAAGCTGTAGGTTGCTGGGGTGGTATAGACAATGTTGATTCTCTAATCCATGAACATGGAATATCTTTCCATTTTTTTGTGTCCAGTTTTTTTTTCTTTTCTTCCTTCCTTCCCTCACTTCCCCTTCCCTCCCCTCCCCTCCCCTTCCCTGCTTTCCTCGCTTCCACTTTTTTGAGACAGAGCCTTGCTCTGTCACCTAGGCTGGAGTGCAGTGGTGCAATCTCAGCTCACTGCATCCTCCGCTTCCGGGTTCAAGTGATTCTCCTGCCTCAGCCTCTGGAGTAGCTGAGATTACAGGCACCCACCACCACGCCTGGCTAATTTTTGTAGTTTTAGTAGAGATGGGGTTTCACCATGTTGGCCAGGCTGGTCTCGGACTCCTGACCTCAAGTGATCCACCTGCCTTGGCCTCCCAAAGTGCTGGGATTACAGGCATGAGCCTAGCCCTCCTCAGTTTCTTGCATCAGTGTTTTAATAGTTTTGTTATAGAGATCTTTCACTTCTTTGGTTAAGTTTATTCCTATAAACTTAGGAATTGTAAATGGGGTTACTCTCTTGATTTCTTTTTAAGATTGTTTGCTGTTGGCATATTGAAATGCTACTGATTTTTGTGTGTTGATTTTATATTCTACAACTTTACTGAATTTGTTTATTGGTTCTGATAGTTTTTTGGTGGAGTCTTTAGATTTTTTCAAATATAAGAGATCATATCATCTGCAAACAAGGATAATTTTTCTTCCTTTCCAATTTGGATACTCTATTCTTACTGTTGTCTGGTTGCTGTAGCTAGGACTTCCAATACTATGTCGAATAACAGTGGTGAAAGTGGGCCTCCTTATCTTGTTCCAAATCTTAAAGGCTTTCAGTTTTCCCCCATTGAGTATGATAATAGGTACAAGTCTGTTGTATATGTGTTTTATTATGTTGAGTTATGTTCCTTCCATACACAGTTTTTGGAAGTTTTCTCTCATGAGGGATGTTGAATTTTATCAAGTGCTTTTTCAGTATCAGGTAAAATGATCATATATTTTTGTTCTTCATTCTGTGATATGTTTTATCTTATAGATTGTTTTGCATATTTGGATCATCCTTGAATCCCTGGGATGGTTGAATGGTCTTTTTAATGTGTGGTTGAATTCCATTTGCTAGTATTTTTTTGAGGATTTTTGCATCAGTATTCATCAGGAAGATTAGCCTGTAGTTTTCTCTTTTCTTTTTCTTTTTTTTTTCCCCAAGAACACTTTCATGTAGGAAGTTTTCTTTTTGATGTGTCTTTGTCTGATTTTGTTATCGGAGCATACTGGCTTCACAGAATGATTCTGGAAGTATTCCTTCCTCCTCTGTTTTTTTGGAATAGTTTGAATAGGATAGGTATTAGTTCTTCTTTAAATGTTTGGTAAAATTCAGCAGTGAAGCTATCGGGTCTTGGGCTTTTCTTTGCTGGGAGACTTTTTATTATACCTTTGATCTCATTACTTGCTGTTGTCTATTCGGGTTTTGGATTTCTTCATGGTTTGATCTTGGTAGGCTGTATATAGCTAAGCATTTATCCTTTTCGTCTAGGTTTTCCAATTTATTGCTCATGGTAGTCTTTATTGATTTTTTGAATTTCTGCAGTATTGGTTGTAGTGTCTCCTTTTTCATCTCATTTTATTTATTTGGGTCTTCTCTCTTTTTTCTTAGTCTGGGGAAAAGTTTGTCAATTTTGTTTATCTTTTCAAAAAAACTTTTTATTTTGTTGATCTTTTCTATTGTTTTTGTTTCATTTATTTCTGCTTGATCTTTTTTATTTATTATTATTTATTTTCTTCTATTAATTTTGGATTTGGTTTGTCCTTGCTTTTCTAGTTCTTTAAGATGTATCAAGAGGTTATGTACTTGAAATTTTTCTACTTTTCTTTTTTTCCTTTCTTCTTCTTTTTTAAAATTTTTTCGAGAGAGCCTTACTCTGTCACTCAGGCTGGATACAGTGGTGCAATCTCGGCTCACTGCATCCTCTGCCTCCTGGGCTCAGATGATCCTCCAACCTCAGCCTCCTAACTAGCTGAGACTACAGACATGCACTACCACGCCAGGCTAATTTTTTTTTTTTTTTTTTTTTTCTGTAGAGATGAGATTTTGCCGTGTTGCCCAGGCCTGTCTCGAACTCCTGGACTCAAGGGATCTGCCTGCCTTGGCCTCCCAAAATGCTAGGATTATAGGCTTGAGCCCGGGAGGTAAAGGCTGCAGTGAGCCATGATTGCACCAGTGCATTCCAGCCCAGGCAACAGAGCAAGACCCTGTCTCAAAAAAAAAAAAAAAAAAATTCAGGGCTGGGTGCGGTGACTCATGGCTGCAATCCCAACACTTTGGGAGGCTGAGCGGGGGGCAGATTACTTGAGGTCAGGAGTTCAAGACCAGCCTGGCTAACACGGCAAAATCCTGTTTCTACTAAAACTACAAAAATTAGCTTGGCGTGGTGGCAGGTGCCTGTAATCCCAGCTACTTGGGAGGCTGAGGCAGGAGAATAACTCGAACCCAGGAGGTGGAGGTTGCAATGAGCCAAGATCGTGCCATTGCACTCCAGCCTGGGTGACAGAGTGAGACTCAGTCTCAAAAAAATATATATGTGTGTGTGTGTGTGTGTATATATATGTATATAGATATATGTGTATATATGTGTGTATATATATGTGTATATAGATGTGTGTGTGTGTGTATATATATATGTAACTATTTCTTTCTCTTTTTTTAGTTTTAATTTGCATGGAATACCTTTTTCCATCCCTTTATTTTTCAGTCCATTTGTGTCTTTGTAGGTGAATTGTGTTTCTTGTAGGGAACAGATCATTGGGTTTTGTTTTTTAATCTATTTAACCATTCTATGTCTTTTGATTGGAGTGTTTAGTCTATTTACATTCAATGTTATTATTGATAAGTAAGGACTTGTTCCTGTCATTTAATTTGTTTTCTGGTCTTCTTTTCCTTCTGACTTTCCTTCCTGTCTTCCTTTCTGTGAAGGTGATTTCCTCTAGTGCTACATTTTAATTTCTTGCTTCTTTTTTGTGCATCTGTTGTAGATTTTTTCTTTCTTTTTTTTTTTTTTTTTTTTGGTTTTGGAGACAAAGTCTTGCTCTGTCACCCAGGCTGGAGTGCAGTGGCATGATCTCAGCTCACTGCAACCTCCGCCTCCTGGGTTCAAGCAATTCTTGTGCCTGAGCCTCCTGAGTAGCTGGGATTACAGGCATGCACCACTGCACCCAGCTAAGTTTTGTATTTCCAGTAGAGACGGGGTTTCGCCATGTTGGCCAGGCTGGTCTCAAACCCGTGGCCTCAAGTGATGCACCTGTCTTGGCCTTCCAAAGGACTACAGGCATGCACCACCACAACTGGCTAATTATAGGCGTGAGCCACTGCACCCAGCCAGTTTGTTTTTTATTTGAAATTACCACGAGGCTTACAAATAACATCTTATACCCCATTATTTTAAACTGATGACAACTTAGCACTGATTAGAAAAACAAACCAACTAACAAACAAGCAAAGAGGAAATTAACAAAAACTCTAACTTCATCTCCCTGGTTTTTAACTTTTTGTTGTTTTTCTTTATATTTTATTATACTGTCTGTGTCTTGAAAAGTTGTTGTAGTTATTTTTGATAGGTTCATCTTTTAGTCTTTCTATTCAAGATATGAGTAGTTCATACACCATAATCAGAGGGTTATAATATTCTGTATTTGTCTCTGTAATTATTATTTTCAGTGAGTTTTATACCATCAGATGATTTCTTATTGCTCGTTAACGTCCTTTTCTTTCAGATTGAAGAACTCCCTTTTGCATTTCTTGTAGGACACATCTGGTGTTGATGAAATCCCTCAGCCTTTTCTGTTTGGGAAAGTATTTCTCCTTCATGTCTGAAGCATATTTTCATGGATATACTATTCTAGGATAAAAATTTTTTCCTGGTCTGGCGCAGTGGCTCATGCCTGTAATCCCAGCACTTTGGGAGGCTAAGGCAGGCAGATCACTGAGGTTGGGAATTCGAGACAAGCTTGACCGACATGGAGAAACCCTGTCTCTACTAAAAAAAAAATACAAAATTAGCTGGGCATGGTGGTACATTCCTGTAATCCCAGCTACTCGGGAGGCTGAGGCAGGAGAATCGCTTGAACCTGGGAGGCGGAGGTTGTGGTGAGCCGAGATCGTGCCACTGCACTCCAGCCTGGGCAACAAGAGCAAAACTCAGTCTCAAAAAAAAAAAAAAAGTTTTTTTCCTTCATCACTTTAAATATGTCATGCCTCTCTCTCCTAGCAGACTGAGAAGTCTGCTGCCAGACATATTGAAGCTCCTTTGAATGTTACTCAAGGCCCAAGAGCTCTTCAGTCAGCTTGTGGTGAATGCTCTCAGGTCTAGGTCTCTCCTTTCAGGGCAGTGGGCCCCACTCTGGCCCAGGGCAGGTCCAGAGATGTCATCTAGGAGCTAAGGCCTGGAATCGGGGACCCTAGGAGCCTACTTGGTACACGACCCCACTATGGCTGAGCTGGTACCCAGCTGCAAGACAAAGTCCCCTTTTCTCTTCTCTCTTCTTTCCTCAAGCAGGAGTTGTCTCTCCTTGTGGCCACCACAAATAAGAGTGCACCAGATCACACCTGAAGCCAGCACAGCCCTGGGTCTCAACCAAGGCCCATGGCGAATACTGTCTAGGTGCTGCTCATGTTTATTCAAGGCCCAAGGGCCTTTTAGTCAGCAGGCAATGAATCCCTCCAGGACTGGGTCCTTCCCTTCAAGGCAGTGGGTTCCATTCGGACCCAGGATCTGTTGTATCTAGAAATGTCATCTGGGAGCTAGAGGCCTCGAATGAGGGTCTCAGGACTCTGCCTGGGGCCCTGTTCTGTAATGGTTGAGCTGGTATCCAAATCACAAGACAAAGTCCTCTGTATCCACCCCTCTCCTGTCCTCTCCTCAAGTGCAGGAAGCAGTCTCTCCCAGAGCTGCAAACTGTGCTGCATGGGGTTGGGGGAAGGGTGATGCAAGCATTCCTTTGGCTATCCCAGCTGATGTTTCGCTAGGTCACTTGCACCCCAAGTCCACTGGCTCTGATCCCAGCATAGCACCAATAGTTGCTCAGGAATTAACAATCCTTGTGGCTTTTCAAATTTCTTAAGGATCCTAGAGCATGCAGTGGTAGGGCTAGCCAGAACTCAGGTAATAACCTCTAATAACCTCCGGGATGGATGATTCCTCTCTGACTAGGGCTGGTCTAAATGCTCTGTGGGCACTGGCAGAATTCTGCCCTGTGTTGGCTTTCTGCTGTGACAGCACTGAGTTCCAATGCAAAGTCCCATAATTACTATGAGGTCTCTCCCCGAAGCACACGGATGCTGTCTGTGCCATGAGGCCACTGCCAGGAGACTGGGGGTAGAGTGGTGTTGGCAATTCAAGACTGTCTTTTCTACCTTCTTTGGGGCATCTTTCTGTAATATGATGTTAAAACTGGGTACTGTGATCACTCATCTGATTTTTGGTTCTTATGAAGATGATTTCCTGTGTGGATAGTTATTTTTCGTTTGTTTTTTTGCGACGGGGTCTTGCTCCATTGCCAAGCAGGCTAGAGTGCAGTTGTGCAATCACAGCTCACTGGAGTAAACTCTCAGGCTCAGGGGATCCTCCTGCCTCAGCCTTCTGACTGACGCTAGGACTCCCGACTGGGACTACAGGCATGCCCCACCATACTCAGCTATTTAAAAAATTTTTTTTTGTGGCAGGGGGAGCAGTTTTGCCCTGTTTTCCAGGCCCACCTCAGCCTTCCAAAATGCTGAGATTACAGGAATGAGCCACCATGCCCAGCCTGGATAGTTGTTCAATTTGATGTTCTTGCTGGATAATCACTGGAGGGGATGTGTTTGGCCATCTTGCTCTACCTCCTCCTCTAAAAGTTCTTTTCTTTTCTTTCTTTCTTTTTTTTTTTTTTGACAGTCTTGCTCTGTCACCTAGGCTGGAGTACAGTGATGCCATCTCACTCAGCTCACTGCATCCTCTGCCTCCCAGGTTCAAGTGATTCTCCTACCTCAGCCTCCTGAGTAGCTGGGATTACAGGCATGTGCCAGCAAGTCCTGCTAATTTTTGTATTTTTAGTAGAGATGAGCTTTCACCATGTTGGCCAGGCTGAGTCTCGAACTCCTGACCTCAAGTGATGCACCCGCCTCGGCCTCCCAAAGTGCTGGGATTATAGGCATCAGCCACAGTGCCTGGCCAGGTATTTTCTTATATCAAGCAAAAGTTAAAGGTTATGTTCACTAAAAATAATTTTAAGAGATTAAAATTTTTGGCTGAGTGTGGTGGGTTATGCTTGTAATCCCCACACTTTGGGAGGCTGAGACAGGTGGATCACAAGGTCAGGAGTTGGAGAGCAGCCTGACCAACATGGTGAAACCCCGTCTCTACTAAAAATAGAAAAATTAGCAGGGCATGGTGGTGCATGCCTATAATCCCAGCTACTCAGGAGGCTGAGGCAGGAGAATCGCTTGAACCCAGGAAGCAGAGGTTGCAGTGAGCCGAGATAGTGCCACTGCACTCCAGCCTGGGCAACAGAGTGAGACTCCGTCTCAAAAAAAAAGAAAAAAAATTAAAAATTTTTAATTGTTTTTCATTTGCTGAAAAAAATTAGAATATTTAAAATTTTGATTATATTGCTATTATATATTTATATAAGTTGATCTTTTGCATGTTTAACTTGAAACATTATAATATATACATAAAACTAAAACTTAGCAAATACAGTTGTGAAGTTAAATATTAATATCTTTTTAAAATGTTAATTTAACTTTTAACTTAAAAATTATTTCGCATTTTGTAACCCAGTAATGAATAAAAAGAACATGCTTTATACATACTCTTTTTAAAATGTTAAAGCATATATATATACACACACATATAGTACATTAACATGTATTTGTGGTATTAACATTTCATGGAGAGAGGGCAATTAGGAAAAAAATATCTTAAAAGCCAGCTTGGGGTGATTATGAAGAGTTGAGAAACAGAAACACTGTATAGGGGTCTCTCTTGTTAGGAGAATTTGGGATGGCAAAATGTCGATTGGATGGAAATGACCTTACTGGTTGAAGGTATGCAAGCTTACACCTAGAGAATTCCATGGTGTTTCCCTTCACTCATTTCTGTGGTGTTTTCTCTTATATCTTTGAGCATCTACTACTTACAAGGCTCTATGCTAGATATACTAGTAGCAGACAGGCTGGAAGTTGAATAGGGTGACCCAGACAATACACACATGTGGAATACATCGTTTCTACTTTTACAGTTCTTTAGTCTAATTGGAGAGAGATGATAGAAACATGGAAAATTCATTCATTTAGTAACAATTAAATGTAAATTCATGGTAAACATAGTGTAATGTTTGGCTTATTGCTAAAAATTTCAGTTTACCTATAATATTCTATGTGTTTGTTTTATAATGTCCCTGTTTGTGTAGTGTTTTTAGCATTCCGTGGTACTTTGTGTGTATAGTATATAATCATTGTCTAATGTAACAGCTTTAGCTCTGAGGCCAGGATATGAAAGGAAATAATGTAGGTTATGTTTTGGGGGAATTTGGCTTCTGCCTCTTCGTGTGTTGTATTGAGGGGAAATAAAACTGGGATTGGAGAAACAGTCAAGGCTGTAGAGTGTGTCTGGGAAACCTAGGACTGCAATTTCTGAATCCTGAGTTTGGTGGTTTCTTTTGCCTTTCTGGAAGTCTGGCAACCATTTACAGATACAATGGAATATACTTTCTTTTGGATCTTTTAGAGCATGTCCATTGGCTGTTGTAACTCAAAAGAGGGCCTCAGCCTTGCAAATCACCTCACATCGTGGCCTCTTGGCTGTACGGTGTTATCAGCCGGGCTTTGAAGCCGGTCCTTAAGAGGACTTCTGCATGCTTGAGTTGGTGTTTTGGCCTCTTTGTTCCTTCCACTGCCATTCACCTGTATTTTTATTTTATAGGTGTCTCTGCAAACAGACTCATGGGTGGTGCCATGCAGCTTACCTTCCGCAAGATGGCGTTTGACTATTACCCTTTCCACTGGGCAGGTTAGGAAAACTCTGAATGGGGCCAATTCTAGCATAGCCCAAAATATTGAGGGCAGATTCCTGGATTCATCCCTGACTGCTTAACAGGAGGTTGCCAGAGATTGCAGTGCATGCTCAGAGGGGTGTTAGATATACCCCTCTTCAAGAGGACATCTGGAAACTTGCAGCTTCCACTGTTGATGATTCTTTATCAGTAATGAGAGAAAGTGAGTAGGGGAGATATCTAGGGCCTGAGATATTGCTTTTGATTCTACTCTCAGCCCCTCGCTTCCACTAGTGTTAGAGCCTCTCCAGTAGTCCATCGTCAAATATGGCAGCAGTCAACAGCTTGCCTTTAGGGAGCCTTTGGGAAAAATCACATATGGAATCCAGAAGAATGTGCAACCTATCATTGAATAATTTTTACTTATCCCAGAGATTTCTGGACTGTGGGTGAGGAATCAGATTCTGAACTATGACTATCCTGATGGAAAGGAAAAATTGAAACATTCATCAAGATCTTGGGCTAAAATCTTTTCACTTCTTCTTTGCACAGGTGATAGCTGCAAACATTGGGTACGCCACTGTGAGGCCATGGAGACCCGAGGCCAGTGGGCCCAGAAGCTGGTGATGGAATTTCAGAGCAAAATGGAGAAGTGGCATGAAGAGACAGGTCTGAAACCACCCTGGCACCTGGGAGTAGACTCTCCCTTTCGGAGAAGAGCAGGTGGGTTATGAGGAACTGGAAGACTCCAGTTGCTTAGCTTCTTGCCATTTATCTTTGAATAACAGTGAAGATCAAGCAAGAACTAGCTGATTATCCCAACTGTATCTAATGAAGAGACATCAGTGACTTTTTTCTTTACAGAGACCTCTTTGACCCCAGGGATAGCCGCAGTGTTGATGTCATCATCTCTATTCAGTAGACTGTTGTCTTGGTCTTAAGAATAATATTTTTGAGTTCATCTAGGAGCTAGACAGTGTTAAGCTCTCTTTCCTACATATAGCGTTAATGATCTTAGGATTTTTACTTTCCTAATTCTATTAATAATGAGAGTTGAATGTATCGGATTCTTTTTCCCACCTTATTTTTATTTAGATTCTCTTTCCAGTCCTCGAAAGCACCCTCTTGAGAGAAGCCCCTCTCAGGGCAGACAGGCTGCCTTTCGGCCTCCAGCATGGAACCGCTTACGCTCTAGCTGCCTGGTGGTACGGGTGGATGACCTGGACATCCACCAGGTGAGGACATGGTTGGAAAGAGGTGGAGCAGTTTACTTGGAAGGCAACTGGAACAGTATGAACAAAGTTTTGGAATTTGGGGACTATCTACCTCACTTCTGGGAAGATTAATAGTTTGGTCTGTTTCTTTCTGAGCAGGGCTGGTGAGATCAGGACTTGGGAGTTCCCCCAGTTTTACTGTGAATGCTTTGCTTTGAACCTCCCGCTGAAAAAACTAACTCATGTAGAGCGTGAGGCAGGTGTGAGAAGGCCTGGAATATGTGTGAAATGCACTGTGTTCCCCGTGACAGATTTTGGAGGGACGGTAGAGGCTTTATGCTTCCTAAGTGGAAATGGAGGTCTGCTCTAAGTTTGATTGTTGATACTAACAGTAAGTTGTGATTGTTTAGGTTTCCACCGCTGGACAGCCAAGTAAAAAGCCATCTACCCTCCTTTCCTGCAGTCGGAAACTTCACAACCTCCCCACCCAGGTCTCTGCCATTCATATTGAGTTCACGGAGTATTACTTCCCAGATAATCAGGAGCTTCCAGGTAAGCATCTAGGCTGGCTATTTCTTCTGTCTAGCTCATGCTTTTCCCATTTGTCAGCCTTCGGGCCACTACTTACATTTTTATTTGTTTTTAGGAGTTTTCAGTGTTTGAGTAAATTTAGTACACTTTTGTTAAACACTGTGCCCTGTATAAATGTGTACCTTTGCTCTGTTCATAATATAGTTAATATTAGGTGGTAAGAGCCTCGCTATTGCTTTTTGCAGAGTTGTTTACAGTTATGTTTCTGTTTTTTCCTCTGCTTTCCAGTCCCTTGTCCTAATCTTTACATTCAGTTAAATGGTCTGACATTTACTATGGATCCTGTCAGTTTGCTGTGGGGAAACCTCTTTTGCCTGGATTTATACCGCAGCTTGGAGCAGTTTAAAGCTATCTACAAGCTGGAAGATTCAAGTCAGAAAGATGAACATTTGGACATCCGACTAGATGCATTCTGGTTGAAGGTGAGGGGAGAGTATGACTTTTATCCCCTGCTGGTAGCCACAGCTGCATTTTTTCAATGGACATAATCCATGATTTTGCTGTGTCCATTTTGTGGAAGTAAGAAAATAGTTTCAGAGCCCAAATGATCTTTTACATGTGTATTAATAGCAGGATGCTGAGATACTCAGATGACCATTCTGAACTGTGTTTCATTTTCTCTGTGAAGGTGAGCTTTCCACTGGAAAAGAGAGAGCGGGCAGAGTTGCATCGTCCCCAGGCCCTTGTCTTCTCTGCATCAGGCATGATTGCCACCAATACACGTCATGCCCCACATTGTAGTTGTTCAGACCTCCAGAGTCTCTTCCGGGGTTTTGCTGCTGCTGAGTTCTTCAATTCCAATTATGATCGCTTTCCGAAGGTTCCGGGTGGCTTTAGCCTTCTGCACATGCTTTTTTTGCATCATGCCTTTCAGATGGATTCCTGCCTGTCTCAGCCTAATACCCTCCCTCCCCAGAGGCCTAAGGCTTCCCGGGATCTCTGGTCTGTCCACTTTACCCAGATCTCCCTGGACTTTGAGGGAACAGAAAACTTCAAAGGCCATACCTTGAATTTTGTAGCCCCCTTCCCCCTGTCTATTTGGGCCTGCCTACCCCTCCGCTGGCAGCAAGCCCAGGCACAGAAGCTCCTTTTGGCCTCAGAGGGGAGGCTGAAACCATCAGCCAGCTTTGGAAGTCCTGTCCAGTCTGAGGCTCTTGCCCCTGACTCTATGTCCCATCAGCGGTCAAAAACTGAGCATGACTTGAAAAGCTTATCAGGACTTACAGAAGTCATGGAAATTTTTAAAGAAGGCAGTAGTGGTGTGGACAACAAAGGGCCTCTGACAGAACTGGAGGATGTAGCAGATGTTCATATGCTTGTACATTCCCCGGCCCATGTCCGCGTGAGACTTGACCACTACCAGTACTTGGCTCTGCTTCGCCTGAAGGAGGTGCTGCAGAGGCTTCAGGAGCAGCTGACTAAGGATACAGAGTCAATGACTGGGTCTCCCCTGCAGGACCAGACAGCTTGCATTGGAGTTCTCTTTCCCAGTGCTGAGGTGGCTCTGCTTATGCATCCTGCCCCTGGTGCTGTCGATGCTGACTCTGCAGGCTCAGATAGTACTAGCCTCGTAGATTCAGAGCTATCTCCTTCAGAGGATCGGGAACTGAAGTCTGATGCCTCATCAGACCAGGGCCCAGCAAGCCCTGAGAAGGTCCTGGAGGAAAGTATCACTGAAAATCAGGATGTATCCCAGGAGAGGCCACATAGCAATGGAGAACTGCAGGACTCAGGTCCACTTGCCCAGCAGCTGGCAGGGAAGGGCCATGAGGCAGTAGAGTCCCTACAGGCTAAAAAACTGAGCAGAATCCAAGCCTCCAGCTCACCAGCTGCATTGAAGCCCCCGGCTGGCAGGGAGACTGCTGTGAATGGACAGGGTGAGCTCATCCCCTTGAAGAACATTGAGGGAGAATTGTCAAGTGCTATTCACATGACCAAGGATGCCACCAAGGAGGCTCTACATGCCACCATGGACCTCACCAAGGAAGCTGTGTCCCTGACTAAGGATGCCTTCAGTTTGGGCAGAGATCGAATGACCTCCACCATGCACAAGATGTTGTCCCTCCCGCCAGCCAAGTAAGTGGTTCTGTGCCTCCTTCAGTCATTCCATCTCCTTCTCCTAGTTCTAATCATTGGATTTAAGGCCTCTTACTGTATGCATTTCTAGATTGGGAAGTACCTTACAGTCCAAGAAAATGCATAGAATGGCCTATTTAATGGGCAGTTTTCAAGTCAATATTTATTGCTTCTTAGAATCAGATTATCTCCTTTTTCACTGATTCACTTTTCTTTCCCCTCAAGACGCGCCTTACTGTATTAGCCAGGCTGGTCTTGAACTGCTGGGCTCCGCAATCCTCCTGCCTTGGCTTCCTGAGTAGCTGGGATTATAGACAGGTGCCACTGTACTCAACTTGCTTCACTATTATCGATACAAATATGCTATATCAGAATAATAATACTGGCATATGTATATTATTTTCAGTGGGCTTTCATGTAATTTTTTTGTTTGATTTGATCCCCACAGCAGCTGGGTAAGGTGGCCTTAGACATTTGTATCCCCAATTTATAGCTGAGAAAACTGAGGCTTTAGAGAAGATGAGCTTATAGATATCCTATATCTTGTAAATAGAAAAGCTGTGGCTTTGGACTTGTTTTTCTAGTACCTTATCAGTGTCTGCCACAGTAATAGAGAAGGAAGAATTTCATTCATTCAACAAATATCTTTTGAGCCCTTTCTGTGTGCTGGGCTCTGTGTTAAGCACCGGAGATAGAGTAGGGAGTAAACAGAAAAACACAGAAATGCACAGTGAGAAGAGTGGAAAAGTATGGATTTTCCCATGGGTGCCTCGTGGTTTTAGGAAAGATAATTGAGTCTAAGGGAAGTCTTTCCTGGAACACTTTGTGGTTTAGAGACCATGGTATGAAAACCAGTGCATTTAAAGCTTTTGTCTAAGTGAATTATCTTAAGTGGGTCTCTAAGTAATGCCTATGGGTGAACTAGTACCTGCTAGGACAGACAGCAAGGAGGAAGGAGAGGAAAACTTCAAGGGTTGAATTGTATAATAATACTAATCAGCATTTACTGAATGCCTTCTGTACCTGACAAGACACAGTCCTAAGTACTTATAATATTGGTCCACTGGATTTTTATAATAGCCCTATAAAGTTAGTATTAATATCACTCCCCATCTCACAGATGAGGAAACTGAGGCTCAGGATCACACAACTTGTGAGTGGTGGGACACGGATTAAAAGCCTGCACTCCTAATCACCCAATGTGCTGCCTTTTCTAAATGGAGACAAGTAAGGGAGATGGAAAAAGAGCAGAGGTGAAAAAGAGAAAAGAAAGCTGTGTGAAATGAGCCCTTTTAAAACATCAACAGCAACTTCCTAACTGCCCAAGCCTGTGGCCTTTTCCTCAGTCCCCCTTCTCCTATCAGTTCATTCATTCTGAGCATTTGTAACCCCACCCAGTTACTCTCACTTCTCTGAAGGAGTCTTCTTTTTCCTTGACTGCTCTCTTCCTTTTATCCTATAGGTGTAAAAAATCCACAGGACTAGGCTGTCCATATTCTGACCACTTTTGTCATAATTTTAATTTTTTATTTATTTATTTTTTTTGAGAAAGGTCTCATTCTGTTGCCCAGTGTTGCGATCTCTGCTCACTGCAGCCACGATCTCCCAGGTTCAAGTGATCCTCCTGCCTCAGCCTCCTGAGTAGCTGGGACCACAAGCATGTGCCACCATGCCCAGCTAATTTTTGTATTTTTGGTAGAGATGGAGTTTTGCCATATTGCCCAGGCTAGTCTCAAACTCCTGGGCTCAAGCGATTCACCCACCTCAGCTTCCCAAAATGCTGGGATTACAGGTGTGAGCCACCGTGCCTGGGCTATAATTTTAATTTTTTTAATTATAAAAATGGTTTGTGTTTATTGCGTTGACAATGCAGGAAATAAGAGAGTAAAGAAGAAAATATAAAAACCACTTGTAACAATCCACAGGTAACCACTATTTACATTTGAGTGTATTTTCTTCCAGTCTTTGTATTTCTGCATTCATGTGTACACTTGTGGATGGTTATGCATATAATATCCACAAATACTGTTTTTACAACAATAGGATTATTTCTACAATGTTACCTGTTGCTTTATTCACTCAATGTTTTATTGTGATATTTTCCCATTCATTAGGCACATGAACACATGATTTTTATTTTTATTTTTGGAGATGTGGTTTCACCATGTTGCACAGGCTGGTCTTGAACTCTTTGGTGCAAGCGACTCTCCCACCTGGGCTTCCCGAAGCGCTAGGGGTATAAGCATAAGCCACTTCCCCTGGCTGAATACATGATTTTTAATTGCTCCATTATATCCTAGTAAATTGATATATCATAATTTATTGATCTAATACTCTATCTGGGGAGTCATTTCGTCTGTTTCCCATTTTTCTCAGGTAGAACCAATGCTGTATGAAATGTCCTTATTTTTGTGAACATTAATCTTTGTGAATATTTTACATATCTAAATCTTTCTTTAGAATAAAAACCAAAATGTGGCTGGGTGCAGTGGCTCACGCTTGTAATCTCAGCACTTTGGGAGGCCAACGCAGGCAGATCATGAGGCCAGGAGATCGAGACCATCCTGGTTAATACAGTGGAACCCCGTCTCTACTGAAAATATAAAAAATTAGATGGGTGTGGTGGTGGGTGCCTGTAGTCCAGCTACTCGGGAGGCTGAGGCAGGAGAATGGTGTGAACCCGGGAGGCGGAACTTGCAGTGGGCCGAGATCGCACCACTGCATTCCAGCCTGGGCGACAGCGAGACTCCGTCTCAAAAACAAATAAATAAGTAAATAAATAAAATAAAAACCAAAAAGTGAAATTATTGGGTCAAATGCTACATTTTTAAAGTTGTTGATGCATTTGCCAAACTTTCAGGTTTGTAACAGTCTGTGCTTTTTAATAGTTTCTCTGTCAGAATCCCCTGGAGGGTTTGTTAAAGCATAGTGGCTGGGCACGGTGGCTCATGCCTGTAATCCCAGCACTTTGGAAGTCCAAGGCAGGTGGATCATGAGGTCAGGAGATGGAAACCATCCTGGCTAACACGGTGAAACCCCTTCTGTACTAAAAATACAAAAAATTAACTGGGTGTGGTGGCATGCACCTGTAGTCCCAGCTACTCTGGAGGCTGAGGCAGGAGAATCGCTTGAACCCAGGAGGCGGAGGTTGCAGTGAGCTGAGATCGTGCCACTGCACTCCAGCCTGGGTGACAGAGTGAGACTCCGTCTCAAAAAAAACCCAAAAACATAGTTTGCTGAGCCCTATTTCTCATTCATGGAATGAGATGGGGCCTGATAATTTGCATTTTTTTTTTTTTTTTTTTGATACGAGGTCTCACTCTGTTGCCCAGGCTGGAGTGCAGTGGTGTATTCTTGGCTCACTGCAACCTCCGCCTCCTGGGTTCAAACAATTCTCCTGCCTCAGCCTCCCGAGTAGCTGGGACTACAGGTGTGTGCCACCACGCCCAGCTAATTTTTGTATTGTTAGTAGAGACGGGGTTTTACTATGTTTGCCAGGATGGTCTCGATCTCTTGACCTCAGGTGACCTGCCGGCCTTGGCCTCCCAAAGTGCTGGGATTACAGGAATGAGCCACCTCACTGGGCCCAAGAATTTGCATTTCTAACACGTTCCCCATTGATTCTGATGCTCCTGCCAGGACCACACTTTGAGAGCACTGCTCTAGGGAATCTCACATCAGTTTTCCATGTCTGTTCCCACATGAAGACTTTTTAGTGTATAAAAAGTATGGTTGATTTCTATATTGGTGGCATTTTATTTTATTTTATGAGACATCCATTACTTGCTAAAAGTCTTTTCCTCTCCAGCTTTTTTGAAAAAGTCAGGCCAAACATCCTAAAACAGGTATAATCTTGTTATTTCCCTACTCCAAAACCTTCATGCTTTTCCCTCATACCCCCTGAATTTAGTTTGAACTTCTTAAGTATGGCATAATCAATTATTATGATACATCCATATAGCAATTTATAGTTTTCAAAGCATTTTAATAAATAATTTTTTATTCAAGGTTTTCTATAATTTGGCTGCCACTCTTGTGGTAAAGTGAAAAATCACTTAATGTGAAGTTAGGACACTTGAGTCTTTTATTTTTGAGACAGAGTCTCACTGTGTCACCCACGCTGGAGTGCAGTGGTGTGATCTCAGCTCACTGCTGCCTTGACCTCCCAGGCTCAGGTGATCCTCTCACCTCAGCCCCCAGTAGCTGGGACTACAGGCGCGCACCACCATGCCTGGCTAATCTTTGTATTTTTTGTAGAGACAGGGTTTTGCCATGTTGCCCAGGCTGGTCTCGAACTCCTGGATTCAAGCCATCTGCCTGCCTTGGCCTCCCAAAGTGCTGGGATTATAGGCGTGAGTCACTGTGCCCGGCCTGAGTTTTTCTTAATTCTACCTTTAACTATGAACTTGGGACAGTTTCTTCATCTGTAAAGTGGAAGGGTGGTATTAAAAGGTCCTTAAAGGTTGCTTTTCACTGTGTTAATGCCTTTTTAACTTTATCTTCCATTGCTCTCCCTGACAAAACCTATGCTTCAGCTGGGCAGAGCTATTATTCTTACCATTCTCTTTTTGTTTCTGGCTCTATGCCTTTGTTTATGCCATTTCTTGTCTATAGGATACCCTCTTCTCACTTTCACAATCCTTCAAGGACCACCTCAAATGTTATCTCCTACCACGAAGCCACTCGTGATCCTCTTCTCCTTGTCCTTTTTCCTCTTTGATGTTGTCTAGAACTGGGAATGTCTTACTCATCAATTGATCCATCTCCCACTCCTGCCTAGTGCCTAGTATGGTGCCTTACATACAGAAGCAACTAAATACTTATGGAATGAATGCAGGTGGCTTCAGGTGCCATTTATCAGCACCAGAGCAGTCGGTAGCTGATCTCTTCTGAGTCTGGGATGACCTTGAATAACCTTGACATTTTTTTTTTTTTTTTGAGACAGAGTCTCGCTCTGTCGCCCAGGCTGGTGTGCAGTGGCCGGATCTCAGCTCACTGCAAGCTCCGCCTCCCGGGTTCACGCCATTCTCCTGCCTCAGCCTCCTGAGCAGCTGGGACTACAGGCGCCCGCCACCTCGCCCGGCTAGTTTTTTTTGTATTTTTTAGTAGAGACGGGGTTTCACCGGGTTAGCAAGGATGGTTTCGATCTCCTGACCTCGTGATCCGCCCATCTCGGCCTCCCAAAGTGCTGGGATTACAGGCTTGAGCCACCGCGCCCGGCAACCTTGACATTAATGTTGATATGAGAGTGCTGTCTATGCAGTTAGCAATGTTGGAATAAAAAGATTCAGAAAGGCCAGTGATTGAAAAATGACTTGATCTCTTTACAACCAGTAATAGGTGATGTCAAAGTTGCATGTTGCCAATATTGGGAACTTTATCCAGTTGTCTGAGCTGAAAGGGATGGGTATTGTAAGTGGATGGGAACAAACATGTCTCCAAAGCCACATTTGTGGTTTTTGTTTTTGTTTTTGTTTTTTTAAACAGGGAGCCCATGGCCAAGACAGATGAGGGGGTGGCAGCCCCAGTGAGTGGAGGTGCTGCACGACTCCGATTTTTCTCCATGAAGAGGACAGTATCCCAACAGTCATTTGATGGTGTCTCATTGGATAGCAGTGGCCCTGAAGACCGGATTTCAGTGGACAGTGATGGCAGTGATAGCTTTGTGATGCTCTTGGAGTCTGGTATGTGGGAGCAGAGCCAGGCAAAGTTGCAGAATTCCAGAAAGGGTTATCTCTGCTGCCTGTATCAGACTGGCAGGGTTAAAGAGGAGCTGAGAGATGATAATGTAGACATTTTCTTAACCAAGACAAAAAAGAGAGAAAAAGAAATTTTAGTGGATTTGTGGGTTTGGTTTTAATTCCACGTTTCTAGGTGATTGGTTAATAACTGACTTTTTATCACAGAAAGAGATTCAAACCAAAGGAGAGAGTACTAGTCTTACAGCCGTATAGCTAAGTCAGGATTAGTTTCATGGTTGGTATCAGTGGTGTGAATGTGTTTATAGTCTTTTTTTTTTTTTTGGCCTGTGTTGTCACTGGAAAATAGGAGCTTTTTATCTATTAATAAAATGAGAAACTTTTAGGAATTACCTTTATATGTTATACTGGTTCTTTCAGTTTATTGAAATAGAAACTTATGAAATGATCCCTTAAGAGTATCTAGGCTGGGCACGGTGGCTCACACCTGTAATCCTAGCACTTTGGGAGGCCGGGCGGGTGGATCACTTGAGGTCAGGAGACTAGTCTAGCCAACATGGTAAAAACCCCGTCTGTACTAAAAATACAAAAATTAGCTGGGCGTGGCAGCAGGTGCTTGTAATCTCAGCTACTCGGGAGGCTGAGGCAGGAGAATTACTTGAACCAGGGAGGTGGAGGATGCAGTGAGCCAAGATTGTGCCATTGCACTCCAGCCTGGGTGACAGCGAGGCTCCATCTCAAAAAAAGAAAGGATGTCCTATTTATTTATTTATTTATTTTATATTGACAAATTATAATTGTATCTGTGTGGTATTAATACTAAGCGATCCTATGATATATACACACACACATACAGTGTGGGATTTTTGAGCCAAACTAATTAACATCTCTGCCACCTCAAATACTTACCATTTATTTCTCCTGTTTAACTGAAACATTATACTTTCACTAACATTTCCTCCTATCCCCTCCCATTTCCCTTTTCAGCCTCTGTTAAGCATCATCCTGCTCTCTGCTTTGATGAGTACAGTTGTTTTACATTCTATGTATAAGGGAGCACATGCTGTTTCTGTCTTTCAGTGCCTGGCTTATCTCATTTAGCATATTGTCCGTCCTCCAGATTCAGCTATTATCACAAATGACAGGATTTCCCTCTCATAAGGCTGAATAGTATTCCGTTGTGTATTCATACCACATTTTCTTTATCTGTTCATTGGTTGATGAACACATAAGTTGATCCCATAACTTGGTTATTGTGAATAATGTAGTAAACACAGGAGTGGAGATAGTTCTTTGATATACTTTTTTTTCATATTCCTTGGATATATACCCCAAAGTGGATATGGTAACTCTATTTTTAGCTTTGAGGACCCTCCATACTGTTTTCCGTAATGCCCATATTAATTTACATTTCCACCAACAGGGTGCTAGGGTTTCCTTTTCTCTACATCCTTGCCAACACTTGTTATCTTTAATCTTTTTGAGAGTAGCAATTCTGACAGGAGTGAGTTAATATTTCACTGTGGTTTTAATTTAAGAGAATGCACTGTTTCTTAAGCCGGGTGGTGTTTTGTTACTATTTTTGTTTTGTATACTGGTTATGTTTGTTTTGTTACTATTTTTAACTTCTTATGGAAGATTTCGTGTCTATATACAAAAGTAGACAGAATCAAATAATGAACCCTTATACACCCATTACCTAGCTTTGAAACTAAGAACTCATGGCAGGCCCGGTGCAGTGGCTCACGCCTGTAATCCCAGCATTTTGGGAGGCCTAGGTGGGCGGATCACTTGAGGTGAAACCTAATTCTGAAATTAATCACATTAAAGTTCTGAAAAATCTCCTGGGGTTCTTATATATTCACCTTAGACAGCAATTAAACTTGAGACTGGATTTCTGCCTTGGGAAGCATCCAGTCTGAAAGGAAAGAAAAGGCCAGCACGGTGCCTCACACATGTAATCCCAGCGCTTTGGGAGGCCAAGGCAGGCGGATCACTTGAGGTCAGGAGTTTGAGACCAGCCTGGCCAACATGGTGAAACTCCATTTCTACTAAAAATACAAAAATTAGCCAGGGATGGTGGTGCGTGCCTGTAATCCCAGCTACTTGGAAGGCTGAGGTGGGAGAATTGCTTGAACCAGGAAGTGGAGGTTGTAGTGAGCCGAGATCACACCATTGCACTCCCCTGGGCGACAGAACAAGACTACTCCATCTCAAAAAAAAAAAAAAAAACAAACTCATGGCCATTTTTGTTCCATATACACTACTGCCCACTTTCCTTCATCCCATGTTATTTTGAAGCAAATCCCAAACATATCCTTTTGTCCATAAATAGTTATACATTGCTAGAAAATACAGACTTAAATTCTTTTAAATTGTGGTAAAATACATATGAAATTTGCCATCCTAACCGTTTTTAAGCGGCTAGTTCAGTGACATTAAGTACATTCTGACTGTTGTACAATCATTACTACTGTCTATCTCCAGGATGTTTTCCATCTTGCGAAACAAACACTGTACTCATGAAACAGTAACTCCTCATTTCCCCTCCCCCAGCCCTTGGCAACCATGATTCTACTTTCTTTTATAAATTTGACTACGTTAGGTACCTCATATAAATGGAATCATGCAGTGTTTGTCCTTTTATCACTGGCTTATTCCACTTAGTATAATATCCTCAAGGTTCTTCTATTTTGTAGCGTGTTTCAGAATTTCCTTCCTTTTTAAGGCTCAATAGTGTTCCATTGTATTTATTTACATACCACATGGCTTATCCTTGCATCCATGGAAGGACGCTTGGGTTGCTTCTGTTTACAGACTTAAAAATGGGACCAAATGTCATTACACTTTAAAAAATTAACAGTAATTCATAAATTCATCAAATATCTAGTTAGTCCTCAAATTTCTAGTTGTCTCATGAATGCCATAAATGTTTTGTTTTATTTTTACAATTGTCATTGTTTGTAGAGGTTGGATTTGAACAGAATATTTCGACTTTTGAACTCATTTGTCCTCTTTTTCATGCAGAGTCTGGTCCAGAATCTGTTCCACCAGGATCTCTTTCAAATGTCCCAGATAATGCTGGTGTTCAAGGGAGTCCTCTTGTGAATAATTATGGCCAGGGGTCACCAGCAGCCAACAGTTCAGTTTCACCCAGTGGAGAAGACCTCATCTTTCACCCGGTCAGCTGCTCTGCTTTCTTCTCTGCAGAGGGTAGGCTCTGGGCTGGGAGCTTGGGACTTAAAACTAAGAGAATCTCCTTTGATAGGTCTCAGTCGTCGTCCTGAAGGTGAACGAGGTGTCTTTTGGGATTGAGGTACGTGGTGAGGACTTGACTGTGGCCCTGCAAGCAGAGGAACTGACCCTCCAGCAGCTGGGCACCGTGGGACTCTGGCAGTTCCTGCGTGGACAGTGCCCAGGTAAGGATGGTGGTCATTCCACGACGGATCGTGGGACTTGTCTAGGACAGCCACAGTTTAACTTGTACTTGTCACTGGGCTCTAAGGGCAGCCACTCTACTAGTGCCAAGTTCTCTCCAGCAGCCACTGGGGGAGGAAAAACTCCACTGAAGCCTTTTTTGCAAGGAGCCTCTCAGAGCTTTCTGGGGCTTTGCATTCACTGTGCTAGTCTCCATCTTCACTTCCAGGTACTCCTAGAGCTTATACATGAGGACAGCATCCACTTCATTTGCGTATCTCTTAACATAAAACTATCTGATCAGGGAACTTCTGTCATTCAGATTCAGTCCTTTGATGTGAATTATCATTTATAAAAGATGACAGGAAAAATCTGGGCTTATGTTACCTACTTCATTTAAAAATTATTGGCTGGGTATGGTGGCTCATGCCTGTAATCCCAGCACTTTGGGAGGCTGAGGTGGGTGGACCACCTGAGGTCAGGAGTTTGAGACCATCCTGGCCAACATGGTGAAACACTGTCTTTACTAAAATATAAAAATTAGCTGGACGTGGTGGTGGGCGCCTGTAATTCTAGCTACTTGGGAGGCTGAGGCAGGAGAATTGCTTGAACCCGGGAGGTGGAGGTTGTAGTGAGCTGAGATCGTGCCATTGCATTGCAGCCTGGGTGACAAGAGTGAAACTCTGTCTCAAAAAAAAAAAAAAAAAAAATATATATATATATATATATATATATATATATATATATATGTATGTATGTATGTATGTATTTTTTTTTGGCTGGGCATGGTGGCTCATGCCTGTAATCCCAGCACACTGGGAAGCTGAGGTGGGAAACCAGCCTGAGCAACATAGCAAGACCTCATCTCTACAAAAAATACAGGCCCGGCATGGTGGCTCACACCTGTAATCCTAGCACTTTGGGAGGCTGAGGCAGGTGGATCACTTGAGGTCAGGAATTTGAAACCACCCTGGCCAACATGGTGAAACCCCGTCTCTATTAAAATACAAAAAAATTAGCTGGGCGTGGTGGCAGGCACCTATAATCCCAGCTACTTGGGAGGCGGAGGTTGCAGTGAGCCGAGATTGCGTCACTGCACTCCAGCCTGGGTGAGAGAGCGAGACTCTGTCTTTAAAAAAAAATAAAATTAGCTGGGCGTGGCGGTGCATGCCTATAGTTCTAGCTGCTTGGGAGGCTGAGGTGAGTGGATCACTTGAGTCTAGAAGTTTGAGACTACGGTGAGCTATAATTGCACCACTGCACTCTAGCCTGGGAACAGAGTGAGACCCTGCCTCTTAAAAAAAAATTAAAATATTGAGTAGATACTGAAGAACACTTATAAGATATATGTAAGGCATAAAATAATAACAATACAGTGAACCCGTGTACCCACCACCTAGTTTGTTTTATTGTTTTAAAATTTTTTGTGAGACACAGTCTTGCTCTGTTGCCCAGGCTGGAGTGCAGTGGCACAAATTCGATGCACTGCAACATTTGCCTCCCGAGTTCAGGCAATTCTCCTGCCTCAGCCTCCTGAGTAGCTGGGAATACAGGCACGCACCACCACACCCAGCTAATTTTTGTATTTTCAGTAGAGATGGGGTTTTACCATGTTGACCAGGCTGGTCTCAAACTCCCAGCCTCAAGTGATCCATCCACCTCAGCCTCCCAAAGTGCTGGAATTACAGGCCTGAGCCACCATGCCTGGCCCCACCACCTAGTTTAATTAATATAATACAACAGTACCATTACCTTTGAAGTCTCTGGGAGTCCCTCTCCTGAACCTCCTTCTGTCCATCACCTGTCATAGGTAATCACTATCCTGAATTTGTATTCATTGTTATCTTGCTTTATAATTTGTACGCTTGTTTATATTAATGTATTATTTAGCTTTTTTCGTATTTTTCTGAATGGAATAATAGATTGTACTATTTTTGTGATTTGCGTCTTTCAAGTAACGTGATACTCTGTAAATTCCTCTAGGTTGTTGAGTTAGCTATAATTCATTCATTTTTCATTACTATATAATGTTATTGTATACGTACACTTTTTTTTTTTTTTTTTTTTTTTTAGGCAGAGTCTCACTGGGTTGCCCAGGCTGGAGTGCAGTGGTTGTGATCTCAGCTCACTGCAACCTTCGCCTCCCAGGTTCAAGTGATTCTCGTGCCTCAGCCTCCTCAGTAGCTGGGACTACAGGCGCCCGCCACCACGCCTGACTTATTGTTTTTGTATTTTTAGACGAGTTTCACCATGTTGCCCAGGATAGTCTTGAACTCTTGAACTCAAGTGATCCACCCACCTCAGCCTCCCAAAGTCTTAGGATTATAGGCATGAGCCACTGTGCATAGCACAGTTTGCTTTTTGAAAACAGCTTTATTGAAGTATAATTTGCATAGAATAAAATTCACTCATTTTAAGTGTACAGTTTTATAATTGTGTAACCATCACCACAACCCAATTTTAGAACATTTCCATCACCCCCAAAATATCCCTGTACCCATTATCCTGTTTACTTTTTTATTCTATTCTGGACAGACATTTGGGTTGTTTCTAGTTTTTTTTTTTTTTTTTTTTTTTCCAATTTCAAATAGGGTTGCTGTGAACATCCTTGTACATGTCTCTTGGAATATATGTTTGAGAGTTTCCCCGGGGTTGTATTTCTGACAGTATAATTTCTAGATCATTAGGGTAGGCACAACTTCAACTTTACTAGATAATACCAAATTGTTTTGCAAAATGTTTGCACCAATTTGCAGTTCCATAAATATGTAAGTTGTTCCACAAGATCCTTGGCTACACCTGAGATTGTTCTGTTTGGAGTTTTGGAGAGATTAGCATAGATCCTGCTTTGCTTTATGAGGGACAGATGAGAAAACGAAGACTTAGAGAAAGGAGGAGACATTCAAATTTAGTAGAGTTTGGGGGTCCTATGTTTTAAGAGCTTTTCCTTGGCCATTAGCCCACTGCTTCACATTCATAACAAGGCCAGTCCTTAATCTCTCTTGCACTTTGCAAGGCATTATAGCAAAGTATCTAAGCCCATGGACTTAGCAGTCAGACTGCCTGGGTTCAGATCGTCTCCTTGCTACTTACTAATTATGTAATTATGGGCAAGTTATTCTTTGTGACTTAGTTCAGTCAGATGAAAATGATGATATTCCTTTGACATAGGGTTATTATGAATATTGGTGTATAAAGTGCTTAGAAGACTCCCTGGCAGTTAATTAGTCGTCTTTCTTGTCTTTCTTCGCAAAGGTACCTGCTTTCAGGAATCCTCAGCTTTGAAGACTGGCTACATCAGGCCAGCTGTGGGCCTTCGCTTTGAGGTGGGGCCTGGAGCGGCCGTTCGTTCCCCCCTGGCCTCACAAAATGGCTTCCTACATTTATTGCTTCATGGCTGTGACCTCGAGCTGCTCACTTCGGTGCTCAATGGCCTGGGGCCCTTCTTGGAGGATGAGGAGATCCCGGTGGTAGTCCCCATGCAGATTGAGCTTCTGAACTCCAGCATCACCCTAAAGGTGTGAGGAACCTTTGGTTTTTGCCAGTGTAAGGGCGCACTGGTTTTTGCCCTGGACTTTGTCAAGCAAGGAAGCAGTGACACCTGTTAACCTCTTCCCTTTTCACTGTAAAATATGATGAGGATCAAGTGAGGAAATACTGATACACATTTGCATTCTCTGTCAGTGTTATAGTGGTATGTAAATGTGTGTTGCTATCAGAAAAGCCAGGGTTCAGGTGAGGAGACCTTTTCTGTAACGCTAACCCTGTCTTTGACATGCAGCATTACCACGTGGAAGCCATCAGGTTATCTGATCCTCAGTTCACCATCTCTAGACAGGAGAATCTGCTATGCCTCTTAAACCTTCCAAGAATGTATGGAGAAACTGGCATAAAGCTGTTTCGAGCTGAATGATGGGAGCATGGGTTGTGTTAAATTGCTCTGAGCTGGTGGGGGGCATCATGTGGTTTCCCTCTTTCCTGCAGGATGATATCCCCCCCATCTATCCAACATCTCCAGGCCCCATCCCCATCACTCTGGCCATGGAACATGTTGTGCTGAAGAGGAGTGATGATGGTGTGTTCCACATAGGCGGTGAGTCAGGCTTGTCAGCCTGTTGGTTTCTCTGCCTCTTTTTTCTCCTAAAAGTGAATAGGTGACACCTAGGAACTGTTTGGGAGTTGGCAGCAGTTTGTCACTTAGAACCTTTACTTGTTTTCTCTAGCTGCTGCTCAGGACAGACCATCAGCTGAAGTACTTAAAAGTGAGAAGAGACAGCCCCCAAAAGAACAGGTGTTTTTGATGCCCACAGGAGACGTTTTTGAACAGCAGGTGAGGACCTAACAGAACAGTACCTACCCATAACCCTTGGGGGGTACATTTGCGAAGCTGGTAAAACCCGGGGTTGGGGGGCAAGAAGGTTGCATGTGCTGCCTGCATGTGGGTATTTTGGGTTCCTGTCATCTAGCAGCGGCTTCTAGAAGTGCTGACTAGAGAGTAAATGTCAGGAGCTGGAGAGAAATGGTTGCTGAGGACATACTGCACCTGCCAATGAACTATGAAGAGGGAATCAAGTTCTTAGAAAATATATGGTCATCTTGATCATTGACCTAACTTGTGGATTTTTCTCCTTGAACTCCTTCTCCCTGTTCCCTTTACTGGCTGATGTTGCAAGATGGTATTACCATATGTAACTGTGAACTACTTATTGTTCCTCAGGTGAAAGAACTGCCTATCCTACAAAAAGAACTTATAGAAACTAAACAAGCATTGGCCAATGCCAACCAGGATAAAGAAAAACTTCTTCAGGAGATTAGGAAATATAACCCCTTCTTTGAGCTCTGAAACCAGTGGCTCAGCCATCTGTGCCAAGGAGAGAGGCTATCACCAGCAGTAGCACCACCTAGGACAGAGGGCACTGTCCAGTGCTGAATAAGTCACTACGGATGCCAGAGGGACTGGGGAGCACGCACTTCACTTGTGCTTTCCGCTGGCTGTTCTTACTTGGATGGAGGACAAGGGCAAAGCATGACTGTATCCCAGGAAACTGGGGCTTTCCCTGTGTGTGGCACAAGCATCATGTCTTGCCTGTATGAAGCCTTTTGGCCCTCTGTGTACTAGGTGGAATCTTCTCAACACTGTAGGGCCATTTCACCTCATGGTTTCATGGCAGGGACATTTGCTTCCTTCACAAGCCTGTGTGAACAAGCAAAAGTACCCACCTCCTCGGTCACCCACAGAGCCACCAAAGATTCCATGTCCCAGAGCTTCCCATAGCAGACCTGAAAAGTCCTTGGCCTGAGCTTTGGCCATGGTAGTGGAGTGGAACAGGAAATAGCCCAGCAGAGGAGTGTGGGGGAAGGGGGCAGGAGAGATCCAAGAATAAGGGAGACCTGGACTCTGCCTTTTTGGGAAAAGGAACCAAGCCCATATCAATTTGGCTGATAACACAATCAGACTTTTCCAGGTTAAGCTTCCTTTCTGTTATACTTTCATCATTGTGATGCTATGGTAGAAGGTAAACAACAGTAGTGGCTCAGTCATTTAATCTTTCCCCTCTGTAATACAACTTATTTGAAATTTAAATCAAGAAAAAATTTCTGACTCTGAGCTCGGTTGGTGGCATGCTATGCCAGGGGTCAGTGGGGGAGCTTGCTTCTGAGCCCCCTGTTGTCCACCTGGAGTCCTGCTTGTCTTCCCCAGCTGTGCTGAGTGGCTCTTCTGTCTCCCTGGGGTCCTTGGCACATCTGCTTTCCCAGCTCTGTGACCTTACCAGTTCTCTCCTCAGCACTTGGTGGTCTGGGAGCTAAAAATGTGTTTTAAACTTTTACATAAACAACTCAACCTGTTGCCTCTCACTTCCCTCCATCACTGTGGCTTTTAAAAATCATGTATTTTGACTCAAGTAAAAAAACAAAAATCCTTCATCCCAGCTAGGTTTTGCCCCCTGCCCTATAAAATAGCTATTACCCTCTTTCTTTCCTTTGAATTCTTCTCCAATTCTATCCCTTCATTCATACTGCCCTGTGATACACTTGAAGCTGTGTTGATTGGACAGACGTTGATCAGTTAACTTACCTTTACTTGGCAAGATGGTGAAATAGTAATTTAGTGATGTTACTGAAGTCTTGACCATTCACCTTTCCATATTGAAGGAAAAGTGAAAAGGTTTCTTTTATGGGAAATTAAGCTTGACTTGCATACTCTAGTTTGATGAGGATAAAAAGAAACATGTAATTGCAGTGGTGTTTACAACCAATTGATCACAACCAATCATAGATTTCTTTGTTCCTTCCCCACTCTCAACACTTCATTTGACTAGAAAGAAAAAATGTATTCACCAAGGAACAGGACCCAATTCAGACTTTTGTTAAGTTTCTTTACTAAGGCAATTTTTGAAACACCAGTTACTATGGGATGGTGGGAATTTTTCATGCTTAAGAAATAGAGACTTAGGAACAAAGAAACATCTTTCTGGAGAAAATGCTAATGGGAAGTTACCTAAGGCTTGATGCTTGGTTCAACCTTATTTAAAATTCTTATAAATGACCTAAAAGTAGGATTTTACAGTGAAATCAAATGTCACTACTTCCAGGCAGTGAAAGGTAGACTAGAAGAGGTTTAAAAAACACAAAGCCAGCTGTGCGCGGTGGCTCACGTCTGTAATCCCAGCACTTTGGGAGGCCGAGGCGGGGAGATCACAAATTCAGGAGATCGAGACCATCCTGGCTAACATGGTGAAACCCTGTCTCCACTAAAAATACAAAAATTAGCTGGGCGTGGTGGCAGGTGCCTGTAGTTCCAGCTACTCGAGAGGCTGAAGCAGGAGAATCACTTGAACCCGGGAGGCAGAGGTTGCAGTGAGCCGAGATTGCGCCACTATACTCCAGCCTGGCAACAGTGAGACTCCATCTCAAAACAAACAAACAAACAAAAAAACACAAAACCACAGAAGGGTTACAATAAGCAGGGCTGAGAATACTCAGAAAACTGACAGGTGAGGTTCAACATAACATAAGGAAATGTATTTATGGAAGAATTATCAACTGATATACCTGAACACTGTTAGAACTCAGGGAAGAAACTGAAGCATTGCTGAGGGGGAGGAGAGATCAACATGCTGCTGTGGCCAAAAGCGTAATTGCCCTGTGGGCATCATTAGGAAGGGCTTTTGGAGATAACAGAGAACAGAGCTTTATACAAAACCATGGATATGTCTTGATCGAATTATCTGTGTTTCTAGTGACCTTATTTACAAGATACATGATGAAGGGAGGAAAGGTCCAGAGAACAGCCAAAATTATCAGGGGGTGGAGGTATATCCATATGAGGACACATCTTTAAAATATAGACTCTATCCTGCAAAGATGAAAGCAGAGGGGAGTTAGATTAAATATCCAATCGAGAGCAAGGACCTGGGCCTGTACTACTAGCTCTAGGGCTCTATCTCATAGCCTTAGTAAAGAAAGCACTCTCATAGCAAATCAGAAATGTAAGGAGCTCATTGTCTAAGAAGTGATGCCAGCAGACACTATACATGGGTGCAGGTTTATGAGGAATCCTTGCATGACAGCCTTCTACAAGGAATTAGAGAAAAGTAGGGCTACTTGGTAATATACAACTGAGAGGGTAACTGTGTCCCTCGACAAACTACTCCTTAGTGCCTCTTTCAAAGGCAGAATGTTGATCTGAATGGATCACTGGTCTTAAGTATGGCATCTCTAATGTTCTTGAAGTGGGAGGAAGGAGATCTGGTAGCTGGAAAATATCATTATTCCATCTTAGGCTCACCTGAATTGGTTTAAAATCATATTCTGATTCTCTTATCCTTTCCTCCCCTCACCCAGCATATACCTCTGGCATCCCTCCATGCAAAGAAAATGTCAAATAGGCATTTCTTGGTATACTTTTACCTACACTTGTGCTTGTGGGCAGGGAGTAAAAACATATCCAGTTAAGTACCAAGGCCAACCTCTTAATGGCTGGAGCTCAGTTACGTCTCTGGCTCTCTAAAGGAGTCCAGAGCTCTTGTCCATGTGACAAATGGAGTCTTAGAATTTCTGGCTTTCCTTATGTGGCAGCTTTGGCCATTGTGTCTTGAAATTCTCCCTCAGGAAATGTGATAGGGGTTATTATCCCATGGGATTTTAGTAAAAATCAGCTTGCCTAATTTCATGTTCCTGTTCATAATGAAGAAATGTGAAGTGGTGGTAGTCCTCAGGATAAGTATAAAGGAAAATATGCAAGGAAAAAGCAGTGTCAGCCTTTTTGGACTGCTTATGATTTCTGCCTTAGAGCTACAAGACTTGGAACAAGAAATAATACCTCAAGAAAATGTTTGGAGAGAGAGCACCACTGTCCCTCAAAGACTTCAGCCACTGCACATTACCAATTCAGCTGTGAAGCATTTACAACTATGTATTATCTGTGATGTCTACATTTCCTGTTTACATGCATGTGCTGGGGATATGCTTTAGTGTGTATGGACTAGAGTTTAAATCTTTTCTTTAACTGGGCTGCAAGGAAGGCTATCAATCCCAAATTGTGTTTTCAACTCACTGGAATAATTAACCTGGTTTTCCTGATATAAAACAGGTGGGTTCTATTCACATGATGGCTGCTCTTTACCATATATTTCATCTGAACCTCATTTTGCCATGGGCCTCAACCTTTATGTCTGCTTTTTATGGTTCTGAAAGGAATGGCTCCCGTGTATGGAATATACAAGGGATAACCACCACCCCTCACATACCCCTGTAACTTAAATGCTTCCATGTAACTCAGATTACTTTCCCCTTAGTGGTAAACAGGGGTTGGGGGATGGGTGGTAGTGGAAAGAAGGTAGTTTGAAATATTGCCATAGTAATATGGGAACTTTTCATTCCAAACCTTTACCCTCGCTTTTTTTTTTTCTCTCTTATTTAATATTTGCCTAAACTTCTGAAATCAGTTATAGTAAGATCATAAAACTATGAAAACAACTGAACTTTTGGTACACAAGTTAGTTCGATGACATCTTGTGATTTGAGAACAGTAAAAGGTGTGTCATTGCCTCATGATTTGTCATAGTCATTACTAAGGGTTTCGGAGAGAATCTGGTGTGAAGCACTATCCTTTCAGAGACTAAGGCCTTTACCTAGTTGCTCCCCTACCTTCTGTCAGAGTAGGAGTATTCCCGTACACCTCTGGGTAGGTATAGGTAGTGGCTATTGAATGGGGATTATTTCCCCATGGCACAAGGGGAAACACTCCTGGATAACCTTTAACAGTGAGGCTTTGCTAAGTGGCCAGACTTGGGATTTGATCTTCCTCAATTGTATTTATTTTCAGCCTTATTCAGTATCTCTAACTGCCATAGATACAGTTCCTACGACTTCTAAAAAAATTCCTGTTAGAGCTGAGAGAGTATCTTTTTTGTTTATTAATTTTTGTTCAAGATGTAGCCTGAGTCTTAAAGCATTTCTTTGTGGAATGCCCCACTGAAGTGTCTTCTCCATTGGCTAAGTACATGTTTAAAGCCATGGGTTTTAATGTAAGACACTTTTAGTATCTAATTCTGCTTCCCCCACTGAGGGTGCTAAACAGAATTAGAATCTTTACTAAGACATGCTCAGGAAAGCTTCACAAGAGAACAGCTTCAAAATCCTTCTCCCTATGACACTGAATGGTAGAGAGGAAAGAATTCTTGGGGATTGCCAATTACATATCGTAGCCTTATTACTGCTAATCACTGTCAGAAAAGGTCACTTCATTCACCTCTATTTGAGGAAAACAATGAGAATGTATCTGATGAACTAGAATCCTGGTCAGTATTGGGAAATATTAATGTTGCAATATCTAGTCAAACCTTGAGTGTACTGGTTCTGTGAACCACCTGAAAAAACAAATTAAATGTATTAAACCATAATGGTTGTCGTGTATCTGTTGATAAGAATCTGAAATATATGGGCTTTTATATTGTTTATTTTCGTTTCACTCTTAGGGGGAGAAGATTATTACACTGTTTTTAACAGTGCTTGAAGTACTCTTTTATGAGATAAAATTTTAATGGTTCTACTAGAAAAAGGGCTCAAATTTCCACAAAATAGCCAAAACCAGTTGTATTGGAACACCAAAAAAGAATGATCAACTTCCCATTCCAACCAGCTAGACAGAAAATGAATACACCTAGGGCAAGTTGGAAAACAGTTTAATGATCACTCACCAGAATCCACAGGAGAATCTTAAATGTTTACAAGCACCAATTATTCCGTTATTCCTGCCATCGCCGCATCCTTCATGGCAGAGTATCACAAGTAAGTTTCTGGTTGTTTCATCTACTTAAAATCAGATGTAAGAAACAACCTGAGTCTTAGCAACTTCAGACTTCAATGTGAAACCATTAAAGCCCTCGACACTTTAGGAGGCTGAGGCAGGAGGACTGCTTGAAGCCAGGAGTTCACGACCAGCCTGGGCAACAAAGCAAGACCCCATCTCCATAAAAAAATAAGTTAGCTGGGCACAGTAGTGCGTGCCTGCAGTCTTAGCTACTCAGGAGAATGAGGCAGGAGGGTCACTTAAGTCCAGGAATTCAAGGCTGTAGTCATGCCGCTGAACTCCAACCTAGGTGACAGAGCAAGACCCTATCTCAAACAAAACAAAACTCTCTTGGAAAGGTTTTCTCTCTGAAAGCAGTTCTCCTGTCCAGAAGATGCCTACGGCCCATACATCTTCTTCCAACTAGCCAAGATAGTTAAATACTTCAAAATGCCCCAAGAGGTCCCAAAATTTAGTCAAGGCAAGTATCAGGCTACATACTTTCTAGGTGTGACAAATATCAGAGTTTTGAGAAAGATGTTAAAATCATCATGGAATCCTTGGAGGCCTGAGATACTAAAGCACCAGTGCAGACAGTCTTCTAGGAAGTCTGGAACCAATACTTCTTCCATCAGTAATACAGGCCTTTCTAGACTTTGGTCTAGAAGAAGATGATTTTTTTGTGCTTCGAGTTAGGGATCTGTCCCTTTGACTTTAACCTTCTAACAGCTTCCCTCATATGTTTGGGTTGTAGTGGTGGCATTTCTCCCCACTTCTCACATACATCCAGTGCTAAACAGAGGGTAAGGAGAAAGTCTGATTATCATACAATAATTTACTTATCACATAATCCTTTTGAGTCCTGTAATTCTCGTTAACTTTTCTTAAGCTTGCTAAGGAAATAAACCAAAACATTTTTCCTTTTTAAGAGAAGATTTTTTTTAGTATAACATCTCATAACAGGCTTTATCATAGACAACAGTTTAAAATATATTTCCTATAGGCCATATGCTGTGGCTCATGTCTGTAATCCCAGCAGTTAGGGAGGCCAAGGTAGGAGGATTGCTTGAGCCCAGGAGTTTGAGACCAACCTGGGCAACATGGCAAAACCTTGTCTCTACAAAAAAATTTAAAAATTAGCCAGGGGTGGTGGTGCACACCTGTGGTCTCAACTACTCAGGCTGAGGCAGGAGAATCACCCGAGCCCAGGAGCTCACTGTTGCAGTAAGCTGTGATCGCATGATCAAGGCACTCTAGCCTGGGTGACAGAGTGAGACCCTGTCTCATAACTATATAAAAATAAAAATTAGCCAGGTGTGGTAGTGCATGCCTACGGTCCCAGCTACTTGGGAGGCTGAAGCAGGAGGATCCTTTGAGCCTAGGAGTTTGAGGTGGTAGTGAGCTATGGTCACACCACTGTTACCATCTCATTTTGTACACCATCTAAATTTGTGATTTGTAAAAGGAAACATAAAAAATATTAAAAGAAAAAATAAAGATCACGCCACTGCACTCCAGCCTGGGCGACAGAGTGAGACCCTGTCTCAAAAAATAATAATAATTTAAAAGTATCTATCTCCTGCTTAAAAAAATAAATTAAAAAAAAAAAAGATTTCACCAGTCAGAGTAGCAATGGGAAACAGCCAGGCTTTTTACTCAATAAAGGGGGCAGGCAGTTCCCAGGGATCACAACATTAGGGACAACTCACCGTCCCACACAGGTCAGCCCTTTGATTGCCTTTCTTGTATCTTTACTTTTGGCAGCAGAAATGAGCAAAGTCCACTGCAGAAAATACAAAGTCTACTTCTGTCACCCTGGGCTGAGGAAAGGAATCAGGGAGGGGAGTCCCAGATGGTTCCTTGCCATCTGTTATTGAAACTTGCAAGGAATAATGGTCATTTCTCCTGAATACAGGGCTCCCCACTTGCTCAACTTCAAATGCAAATGAGAACTCCCACAGGTGCTTTAATAAGCTCCTTTGTATAGATATTCTTAAAAATAAGACCACCACAGTATTTGTAACCAACACTACTCACCTTCTTCTACCACCTCCCCGACGAAAACCTTGGAAATACCAGACATAGCAATAACAACATTCTGAGACACAGAGGTGCCAGTGATGGACTGGATCAGCTTGAAAGAAGGAGAAAGACTCCGTGACTACAATAGTCAAAGACTGGCTTTGGAACACAGTACCAAATAATTCACAGAAAAAGGTAAGATAACTGAGGTGCATTTTTTTTCCCCCACCTAAATAATCCACTGACTTGTCTAACACCTCACTTCAAATGCCAATGGACATGGCCCTTGGGTTCAGTTCTAAAACATGATGGAGATGAAGTGTGGTGGTCTATCCTTACCCTTTTGATGGCTGCCTTAGGGAAAGCTGAGCGGCGATACATTTCATAACGGTTCAGCTGCTCCTCAGAAAAAGAAGAAACCAGGATTCTAAACAAAGATCCAGGTAACTAAGTTAACTTGTAAGAATGAATACTAAAGATAATTATTAAGTCAATAAACGTCTCAGACAATTCAAAAATGAATTGTTAAGGGGTCAATAGCATTAGGCTTGGTGCCTTGAGGAATGAAGATAAAATACTTCTACTCCAAAGGAATTTGAGAAAACATAAAATAAAAACTTCTTTTCTTACCTGTTAACAAAAAGAACAACATTGGGTCACTGTATCATACTATACAGACTGTGTTTTCAGCATTAGACTCTACCTTACTGAATTTCACACTGATGGTGTTTAATATACAAATTTATGATCAAACCAGTAGTTTTCAACATTAACAGATTTAGGAGAAATATCTGCAAAATATGTGGAAACAGGTAATACTCCTAATGTATAATTCTTTCAAACGAATAAAGGGGCCATATCAATTTTTGAAAATGAACAAAGTATATGAACAGGAAATTTACAAAAATACCAATGGTCAACCAACATGGGGGAAACAACATTATTAACTAAGGAAATATTATTTTCATAGATAACATTTTTCATAAATCAGACCACTATTAAAAAAAGAATGGTATTAGAATATGGGACACAAACTCACACATGCTGGCAGAGTGAACTGGAACACCTTTTTGGAGAGAAATTTGGAAATACATATGAAAAGTCTTTGAAAATGTTTATACTATTTGAATTAGCAATTATACCTCTAGGAGTTTATCTTAGGAAGTAATGGACAAGTATGCAAAGATATGTCCAAAGATCCTCATCATAATGTCAAAAGTACAAATACCCAACCAGAACCACTACAGGGATTGGTTAAATTATAGTTCAACAACATAATGTGATTCGATTGTAGCCATTAAAAATTATGATTTATGAGCATATTTACTGACATGAAAATATTTAGCTATACATATCAGACATCTAAAAAAACTTTGAAAAGGTACATACCCAAACACTATACCCAACTATATACTTAGAGTGAACTCTGCCTGGTGAGTTTATGGGTAATTTTTTCTATTTTTCTGTATTCTCTGAATTATTTGCAATGAGCCCATACTACTTTTTACAATCAGAAAATGTCATAAAGCTATTTCTATTTTTAAGAAAACTACGACCTAGGCAGGGCGCGGTGGCTCAAGCCTGTAATCCCAGCACTTTGGGAGGCTGAGGTGGGTGGACCACGAGGTCAGGAGATCGAGACCATCCTGGCTAACACAGTGAAACCCCATCTCTACTAAAAATACAAAAAAAAAAAAAAAAATTAGCCAGGCGTGATGGCGGGCGCCTGTAGTCCCAGCTACCCGGGAGGCTGAGGCAGGAGAATGGCGTGAACCCGGGAGGCGGAGCTTGCAGTGAGCTGAGATCATGCCACTGCACTCCAGCCTGGGCGACAGAGCGAGACTCCGCCTCAAAAAAAAAAAAGAAAACTATGACCTAGATGTATAATTAGTGACATGGAAAACATTCATCATATCTAATGTGAAAAATAGGCTATGAAACAGTATTTGACATTTGTGAAAAAAACAATTCATAGATATATATGTATAGAAACTATCTTGAAACTTTTAACATAAGCAGGATATATCTCTGTGGTAAGGTGATTCTTTTTTCTTCTTATCTATTTACTTTTATTTATTTATTTTTGAGACAGTGTCTGTCTCTATTGCCCAGGCTGGAGTGCAGTAGTGCAATCTTGGCTCATTGCAACCTCTGCCTCCTGGGTTCAAGTGATTCTCCTACCTCAGCCTCCCGAGTAGCTGGGACTACAGGCACCCACCACAACGCCTGGCTAATTTTTTGTAATTTTAGGAGAGATGGGGTTTCACCATCTTGGCCAGGCTGGTCTCAAACTCCTGACCTCAGGTGATCCGCCCACGCCTCAGCCTCCCAAAGTGCTGGGATTGCAGGTGTGAGCCACCACTCCCGGACATCTTTTTATCTATTTATATTTTCTATGCTGTAACATAATTGTTTGAAAAAAAATTTTTTGGCCTGTAATCCCAGCACTTTGGGAGGCCGAGGTGGGCGGATCACGAGGTCTCGAGTTCGAGACCAGCCTGGCCAACATGGTGAAACCCTGTCTCTACTAAAAATACAAAAATTAGCCAGGCATGGTGGCGGGCACCTGTAGTCCCAGCTATCTGGGAGGCTGAGGCAGGAGAATTGCTTGAAACCGGAAGGTGGAGGTTGCAGTGAGCAGAGATCCTGCCACTACACTCCAGCCTGAGCAATGAGAGCGAAACTCCGTCTCAAAAAAAAAAAAAAAACATTTTAAATAGAGGCCGGGCGCAGTGGCTCATGCCTGTCATCCCAGCACTTTGGGAGGCTGAGGCGGGCAGATCACCTGAGGTCATGAGTTCAAGACCAGCCTGGCCAATATAGTGAAACCCTGTCTCTACTAAAAATACAAAAATTAGCTAGGCATGGTGGTACATGCCTGTAGTCCCAGCTACTCGGGAGGCTGAGGCATGAGAATTGTTTGAACTCAGGAGGCAGAGGCTGCAGTGAGCTGAGATCATACCATTGCACTCCATCCTGGGCAACACAGTAAGACTCTGTCCCCCCAAAAAAAAAACAAAAAAACCAACCGTAACGTACTGTAACATAACATTAGAGATAGGGTTTCACTATGTTGCCCAGGCTGGTCTCAAACTTGGACCTCAAGAAATCCTCCCACCTTGGCCTTCTGAAGTGTTGGGATTACAAGCGTGAGCCACCATGCCCAGCCATAATGTATTAATCGTTTTATTTTCTTTTGAGTTTATAAAAGAAAATTTAAATACCAAGAAAAATTTATTAAATTTGTGTGGTCAAGTGAGAGCTTTGAAATGGGGAATGATAAGAAAGTGACTTACTGCATCTTCTGAATCTCATCTTCATCTACTTTCTGCTTCTTCTCTTTCTTTTCTTTGGTATCTATTTTCAGTTTTTTGGCCGCAGGAGTAAGTAATGATGAGTCTTCCCTTTCAACTGTTGTTAAATCTGAGACATCCTGACTCTTGGGCTGGGAAGATGAAAGAAACTCTATTACATATTTGGCCTACTTTCGAGGCTTGGGCAAAGTAAGAAGGCATTATCCTTATTACAAAACAACAAATCCATTTATTGAGTAGTTTTTCAGTTTTAGGCACTGACTGTACCATCAAGGATAAGATACAGTATCTCTCCTAAGGGAAGATTATGGCTCAGCCGTGGAAAGAAAACCTGCTAAATAATCTAGTTTTCCAGTTCGGCTATGAGCACAGCTCCAGTATCTGTTTACGAGGGTGATGAAATGCCAAGGATCATGAAAACCACTCTCCCTCTGGGCCCACTCTTCTGACCTTATTCTTTAGAGGGGATGTCAGCAAAGTCCCCTCCATCCAGCCAGCTCTTCTGCTTCCAGATCTACAGATCTCTTTACTGCTGATGATTCCATATGGAAAGAATATTAAAAAGGAGGCCCCTTCTCATTAAAACAGTGTTTATTTCAATTTGGGACTTTCAAGTGAGCTTCTCACATGTAGTGCTCTTTTGTTCTTATCCTTCAATCCTACTGTTTCATGCAAATGTTTATTTCACATTACTAGTCTTTTTGAAGATAGATTTGTCTCTTATTATTTATATCTCTCCCCCATCAGCATTTAACACAATTTTACTTATGCTGGATGTTTAATAAATGCCTGTTTAAACCCCATTAAAAGGTAGGCAAAGACACTTCTCAAAAGAAGACATACCTGTGGTCAAAAATCATATGAAAAAAAGCTCAGCATCTCTGATTAGAGAAATGGAAATCAAAACCATAATGAGATACCATCTCATATCTGTCAGAATGGCTATTATTCAAAAGTCAAAAAATAACAGATACTGGCAAGGTTGTGGAGGCAAAGGAAAGCTTTTAAATTCTTGGTTGGAGTATAAATCAGTTCACCATTGAGGAAGGCAGTGTGACAATTCCTCAAAGACCTAAAGACAGAATTACCATTTGACCCAGCAGTCCCATTACTGGGTATACACCCACAGGAATATAAATTGTTCTATTATAAAGACACATCCACACGTATGTTCATTGCAGTGCTATTGACAATAGCAAAGACATGGAATCAACCTAAATGCCCATCAATGATAGACTGGATAAAGAAAATGTATTTTCCAGTATACACCATGAAATACTATACAGCCATAAAAAAGAAGGAGATCATGTCCTTTGCAGGGACATGGATGGAGGTGGAGGCCATTATCTTTAGCAAACTAATGCGGGAACAGAAAACCAAATACTGCATGTTCTCACTAATAAGTGGGAACTAAATGATAAGAACACATGGACACATAGAGGGGAACACACATTGGGGTCTATGGGAGGGTAAAGGGTGGCAGGAGGGAAAGGATCATGAAAAATAACTAATGGGTACTAGGCTTAATACCTGGGAAATGAAATAATCTATACAACAAACCCCTATGACACACATTTACTTATGTAACAAAACCTGCACATCCTGCACATGCACCCCCAAACTTAAAAAACTGCCTGTTTATAACAATAAAAATCAAATCCAGACTTCACCCCCTCTGACTTAATGTAGAATCGTAAGTATACTACAAAACTCATTGAGATTTAACTTGTTCCTAAAGAGGAATTCAAATTTAAACTCATACAGGAATATGGGAATAGATGGGATTAAGGTAGTCTATCTTTGACAATCCTTTCAATTTCTTTTTACTTACCGATTTATACAAGTTTTCTAACTTCTTTGCGCTTCAAGTTTGGTGGTTTGTATTTTCTTTAAAAATTCACCTGTTTTTCTCAGATTTTCCCATTTATTTGGCCTAAACTTGAACATTAAATGTTTTTATAGCTTTAAAGATCTCCATATTAGTGCCTATAGCCTTTCATATTTTGTAATGTACATTTACATTTTAAGTAATCAGGTTTTAATTTTATCATTTATGTTTTTTAATGTGCTAATTCATTAGTGTCTACTTGTATCCTTGTTAACTCCTTGTTCCTACACTCTTCTGATTTATTTTGTTCTTTATCTGTTGTTTGTTAGTTTGTTTGTTTTTTCCCCAGATTCACTCTGTTGCCCAGGCTGGATCATAGCTCACTGCAGCCTCAAGTGATCCTCCTGTGTCAGCCTGCCAGGTAGCTAGGTCTGTAGGTGTGACCCACTCCACTAGGCCCTTTATCTGGTCTCTTGAGTCAGGTGCTTATTTGCAATATCTTCTGGTTGTTAATAAAAATATGTAAGGCTATACATTTTTCTTTAAATAAAGCTTTGGCCAAATCCCATATAATTTGATAAAGTGTTCTGTTAATTTCTTTAGTCTAAAGGCTATTTAAAAAATAGTTTAAAATTTCCAGGGGGTTCTTTTTTGGTGGGGGAGAAGCTTTTTGTAGTTAATTTCAAGTTTAATGCATTGCATTAACAAGATGTGGCCTGTTATGATACCTACTTTTAAGAATTCATATTTTTCTTCATGGTCTAGTACATGATTGATTTTTAAAAGTGTTTCAGAAACAACATAATTTTATCCTCTGTTCGGTGCAAATTTATATATGTAGTGAGCTCTCTAGTGTACCAAGCTAATTATTCAAATCCTTGCTGTCCTTGACACCTGTTTTAAAGTTTCCTTCTTGGCCAGGCATAGTGGCTCCCACCTGTAATCTTAGCACTTTGGGAGGCTGAGGCGGAAGGATTACTTCAGCCCAGTGAGTTGGAGACCAGACTGGGCAATATAATGAGACCTTGTCTCTACCAAAACAATATTTAAAAAACCTTTAGCTGGCCAGGTGCGGTGGCTCATGCCTATAATCCCAGAACTTTGGGAGGCTGAGGCAGATGGATCATGAGGTCAGGAGTTCAAGACCAGCCTGGGCAACTTGGTGAAACCTTGGCTCTACTAAAAATACAAAAATTAGCTGGGCACAGTGGCACGTGCCTGTAATCCCAGTTACTGGGGAGGCTGAGGCAGGAGAATCACTTGAGCCTGGGAGGCGGAGGTTGCAGTAGGCCGAGATTGTGCCATTGCACTCCAGCCTGGGCAACAGAGCGAGACTCTGTCTCAAAAACGAAACAAAACAAAACAAAACAAAGCAATACAAAAACTTCAGCTGAGCCTGGTGCAGTATGCTTGCAATCCCAGTTACTGCGGAGGCTGAGATAAGAGGGTTGCTTGAGCCCAGGAGGCAGAGACTGTGCCACTGCACTCCAGGCTGGGTGACAGAGTGAGACTTTGTCTCAACAAACAAACAAAAACTGCCTTAAAGGAGCTTGCAGTGAGCCGAGATCGCGCCACTGCACACTCCAGCCTGGGTGACAGAGCGAGTACTCAGTCTCAAAAACAAAAACAAAAACAAAAAAAGAAACCTGCCTTAAAATACTTTTGTCAAATGTTCTCTTTTTCTTTTTTTCGAGACGGAGTTTCACTCTGGCACCCAAGCTGGAGTGCACTGGTGCGATCTCGGCTCACTGCAACCTCTGCCTCCCAGGTTCAAGCGATTCTTGTGCCTCAGCCTCCTAAGTAGCCGGGATTACAGGCGCCTGCCACCATGCCCAGCTAATTTTTGTATTTTTAGTAGAGACAGGGTTTCCCCATATTGGGGATCTCCTGACCTCAGGCGATCCACCCACCTCCGCCTCCCAAAGATTACAGGCGTGAGCCACTGCACCCGGCCAAATTTTCTCTTTTTCTAAAAGTTCTTACTTTATACATTTTTATGCAACTTTATACACTGAAAGGCTATTTCCATCTAATCTACTGTTCACCCCACGATCTCTTAAATGCCTTCTAGCTCTAAGACCCCAAGATTATGCTTCTAGAAATGTAATCCAGAGAACGATGAGTTTCTGGTCCTGACCAATGTTCAGCTAGGCAACACTGCTGAACTCTCTGTAGCATAAAAACACCAGACCCAACTGATGGGTCCCTGATCACCGGGTGCTGTGGCTCACGCCTGTAATCCCAGCACTTTGGGAGGCCGAGGCGGACGGATCACGAGGTCAGGGGTTCGAGACCAGCCTGGCCAACATGGTAAAACCCCGTCTCTAATAAAAATACAAAAATTAGCCGGGCATGGTGGTGTGAGCCTGTAATCCCAGCTACTTGGGAGGCTGAAGCAAGAGAATCGCGTGAACCCGGGAGGCGGAGGTTGCAGTGAGCCAGAGATCGCGCCATTGTACTACAGCCCGGGCGACACTTTTATAAAAGTCTATCTCCCTTTGACAGGTTTGATCGACCCTCCTTCCTATAAAGAAACAAAGTTGTCTTAACATCTAAGACGAACCATATTGCGGTGAAAGGGGTGCTACGAATCCTGGGTTTTAGCTCTTGCACTGCGTCTCAGTGTGACACTGGATCCCAGTTTCCTCACCACTAAAGCCAATAGGCTATTAAAACTCCCTTAGAAGTAGCTTTAATCCCTTGACAAGACTAAAAATATTAATGCAGTGCTTGAGCCTCTGGAACGGAACCAGCACTGGAGTTCTGTTTGGTCGTCCGCTCTCTTCCCCCTCAAGATTAACGATCTGGAGGGAGTTCTGGTGAGTTCGAGTTCTCGTAACTTGGGAGGGACTAACCAGAAGCCCGGCAAGCACCCAGTAACACAATCTCTGGGTATTCCTTCAGCCTCATCGATACATCTCTTCCTACCTCGCCTTCCTCCACTGCAGCTTCTTTCAAGTCCGCATCTGCGTCTCCGTCAGTTTCCTCTGGGATTCCATCCGTGTCTGTAGCCCCCGGGTCCCCGGATGCAGCGGCCGTCTCATCCGACTCCCCTGTCTCTCCACCTTTGTCGGAGGGCGACTCGCGGGCATCGTCCATCACGGATAGGATTGGAGGGGAGAGAAGATCGCGGCGATGTCTGAGGCAGAAGCTCGGAACCCCGAGCTGCACAGGACAGGATCTTACTTCCTGTCGTCGCGCAGCGATGACATCACCCCTACCGCTCTCCTGAGGGGTCATTTTGAGGCGCGCGTAGAGGACTAGAGGACTCATTTTAACTTTGGTTTGGCGACAGTGGGAAGCGGGAAAATTGGACGTAAAGAGCTCAGACTATGGATCCTCCTAGCTAGGAAACCAGCACTTGTGAAGGAGCGCAGTTTTGTTTACTAAATAACTTTTTCCTTTTCGCCTGTCTAAAAATTCAATGCCAGTTAATCCCTTCGTTAACCCCTCAGAGTAAAGTTGGGGGATCGGGAGAAAACTCAGTTCCGTTGTATGGCGGTGTCGTGGAATGAGGCTACCCGGGATTGGTAAACTTTCAGGCAAGACTCAACCTTGTGTATTTCAACTGGCCCGAAACCGCGGGTCTGTGTGTACATGGAATTGCTAGCATTTCCGCTCCATTCAGCAAGCACCTTAACAACAAAAAGTCATCTAGCTTGAGCAGAATTTATCCAATTCATTTATTCATCCACAACTATTGACTGCGTACTTCGATTTAGAAACAGTGCTAGTACAATGGAACAAAACACACATAGTTTCTATCCAATTAAATGATTTTTTTTTCAGTTCGCAAGTATTCAAGATTGAGGTTTGTTTCTACAAGTCTGACACTTTTCTATCATTTTGGTTAATCTTACCAAAACTAAGAGGAAAGCCTAAAGAGAGGAAGGTGTCTCCTTCGAACGTTTCACTTTAACGAACTAGTTCGTATACTGGGAGGATGAAGTGGTGAGGATATTTCTATTTTAAAATTTTCTTCTCTTCCCTCATAGAGATACGAGGGGGAGGGCGTTTTATTCACCTGGGTATGACTAGGTCCCAGCACCTATTACATATTTAATTTATGCGTGCTTAAAGAATGTCCTTGGAAATGTAGGTGCGCGTTACCATATTTATCTCTTTGTTTCTGCGCTGCCTGGACGAATTGCCGTATTTCCTGTCCCAGGAGCTCCCAAAACGTTTGGGGAAGGAGCGCACTTCGGGAGGCGCGTACAGGTGGGCCTATTTGTCCCTTTCCACCTATATAATGGGGACCCACAAGGCGCTGTCCCCATACCCCGAGAGACCTGTCTCGGCACAGCAAAATCCACCTGCGCTGGTCCGCGGAGCCCCGCCCAGCTAGGTGAGCTAGGGGGCGGGGCGCGGGGGCGCGGTGACGCGTGACGCCGGATCCCGGAAGTGACGCGCTCGTGGGGAAAAGGCAGGGAGGGGGGGGTGGTGTCCCCAGCCGGTTTGGGGGGTGCGTTGCCCGGAGACGGAAAGTTTGGGAGCCCGAGCAGGCTCGGCTGCAGCCCCGGGGAGGGGGGTCCAGCGGGTGGCGGCCCTGGGGATGGGGAAGGAGCAGGAGCTGCTGGAGGCGGCCCGCACCGGGCACCTCCCGGCGGTGGAGAAGCTGCTGTCCGGGAAGCGGCTCTCCTCTGGCTTTGGGGGCGGCGGCGGCGGCGGCTCTGGGGGCGGCGGCGGCGGCGGCGGCGGCCTCGGCTCTTCCAGCCACCCTCTCTCCAGTCTGCTCAGGTGGGTACGCGCCGGGGCCGGGCCGCTGCCTGCAGACCCCTTCTCCCCCACCCGTCTCTTGGGTCTCCAGAGAGATCAGGGGTCCTGAGACTCGGGCGGGGTGGGCTTGTGGCGTGCCCGGGGCGAGGCAGGCGGCGCACGGGCCAGGAAACCGGAGGGCGCGCGGGTCCGAGTCCACGCTGCTCCGGGCTCGCCTGGTCTCCCGTTCTGAGCCGGCTGCGAAGAATGGTGGGAGTGCCCAGGTGGCAGCCTCCGCCGCATGGCACAGCCGGGCTTCACCCTCGCTCGCTACAGGGTGCCAGCTGTCGTAGCCCACAAAAGCCAATTTGGAGCAAATATGTATATCATATATATACATATGCTCTCCCTCACCTCCTGCAGAAACTCCCACGCCTTGTAGAATCTCGAGGCTCCTCTGGAGGAAATTCTATTGATTTTTTTCTCTTAGGAACTTGGAACCTTCCACCAGGCTACGCAGGACCTCGCTTTTTTTTCCCCCCTCCCCCCGAGACGGAGACTTGTTCTATCACCCAGGCTGGAGTGCAGTGGCGCGATCTCGGCTCACTGCAACCTCCACCTCCCGGGTTCAAGCGATTCTCCTGCGGCTGCCTCTCGAGTAGCTGGGATTACAGGCGCCCGCCACGACACCCGGCTAGTTTTTGTGTTTTAGTAGAGACGGGGTTTAACCATGTTGGCCAGGCTGGTGTCGAGCTCTTGACCTCACGATCCGCCCGCCTCGGCCTCCCAAAGTGCTGGAATTACAAGCGTGAGCCACCGCGCACGCCCCCTCACTTTTGTTTATATTAAAATTGCCTCTGGATTTATCATTTTCAAGATGTTCGTCTTTTAGCCTCTCTTGTGCTTGAAGTTCAAATTGTAGTTCCTTGTAGTGAACCGTATTGAATTAGTCTAAGTGGCATATGCAGGATTCATCCGGCGGCTTATTCATCTAGAAATAAAGGCAGAGACACTTGTTTAGGAAACCGAGGAATGCTGTAAACTTTTCCAAGGTCTGTTGTTAAACCCTTCAATCTGGAACTGTAAGGACCGAGGGGAAAAGATCAGTTTTGTGTGGCTTCGAAGGGGGATTGGAGGTGCTTTGTCAGTGTGAGTTAAATGTGTTGGTTCAGCAGCGCTTTCATAGCCTGATTTCTTTTTCCTTCCTTGTTCTTTTGAGGTTTTTAAGAAGTGGAAGTTCATTTAGAAATGGCTTCGTTAGCTTTTGTTCCCCATTACTTTATGTAACTTCAGTTTGAGTGAGCTTGGACCACAGAAGCCTAAGGCGCTAATAAATTGTTGTTAATAGATATTAAGCACTGAGTACCAACCCAGGTCTTTACAGGAAGATTTTAAAAGCAGTATAAGTAGGTACTTAAGATTTGTTGAAGAAATGAAAGTATCAATTGGAGGACAATAAATTTCTAAATAAATGGATGGTGGATGGTATCACTCACTGTAATTGCTAGCAGGTCAGAGAACAGAGACATCATTTAGGGATGGAGTGGAGGTCAGGGCTTCCAAAAGGAGGGAGACTTAAGCTGGTCTTGAAGGATGTGAGGATTTGGGTAGGTGAGTTATTATGGGCATGTTCCAGGTGGGTATCCCATGATCAGAGACACAGAAATGAGAACGGAAACTTATTTGGTGCTCCTGAGGCAACAGAAGAACTTCCTGCCTGGACCCTTGAGAGGTTGGGCATAATAAAGGTAAATAATAATGGATGGGTATACTTCCATATATCATGTTTATATTCTCAGTCCCTAGATCAGTGCCTGACAACTTACAGGTGTTCAATAAATGTACAGTGAATGCATGAATTGGGTTTTGGATCTCACCTGGTTTTGCCACTCTGCAGTTCTGATGTCTGAAAGGCGACAAGACTGTACAGGTTTGGAGATGCCTCTGTCTTTAATGAGTTGATGACATAGCATTTGGAGATTTTCCAGAGATATCTTAACCCTCAGCATATCCTGCTAAAGTGAGAAGTTTCTCTTATCTCCCACCTTCAAGTACAGGTCAAATTATTCTTTTTTTTTCTGGAGACGGAGTCTCGCTTTGTTCACAGTCTGGAGTGCAATGGCACTATCTCAGCTCACTGCAACCTCTGCCTTCCTGGGTTCAAGCAATTCTCCTGCCTCAACCTCCCAAGTAGCTGGGACTACAGGCACGCTCCACCACACCCAGCTAATTTTTGTATTTTTTGTAGAGATGGAGTTTCACCATGTTAGCCAGGCTGATCTCAATTTCTTGACCTCGTGATCCGCCCGCCTCGGCCTCCTAAAATGCTGGGATTACAGGCATGAACCACTGTGCCCAGCCTCAGGTCAAGTTATTCTTAGCGTGCTCACTCAGAGACTGTTGAAATTCTGCTGAGGATTTAACTGCCATATAGTTAATATAGTTAAGCAATACTAGGAAACCTGTTGAGCACAATGCTTCTACTTTGGGCCTCTTGCTGATGTGTCCCGTCTCTGCCATAAATTGTGGGTGTTAACTCTCTGTTCCCCAGAGTTAGAGAGCTGGCTCCCCTTGACTTTCTTCCGTGTCTTTTGTAGAGAGGGTAAATGCCTAAGAGCTTCCCAGCCTCTCATTCCTGTGACTCCTAGGGGCAGGGAGGATCTGGAGGCACTAGTTACACTAATTAGAGGTGACTCTGATTAAAGCTAGTGAAAGATTTCTGAGCAAATGAGACCGTGCCTAGGTCAGTATGTCCTCCCTTTTTAGATTTGGACATAGTAAAGTCTACCCCCAACCCTCTCTCCCCTAAAGACCCTGGATTATTTAATGAGAGCTGTGGAATCATAGCTTCAGATTTGGCCTTTGTATTGGCTGCCATATTCTACTCCTACTTGTACTGCCAACTGTAACTTGCTTTTGTGCAGGTGTTTGAGTAATGAAGTAAAGCTGGCAGGAATAGGAGCTTACAGTTGCAGTGGAATAATTGTTCCAAACCACATATGTGTTTGTGTATTCACCTGTTTATGTTCCCCCACCCCATATTCCACAAAGGCTTTGTGTTTATTCTTAAGCTACAAAATGCCCTCTTCTCCTACCCATCCCTTTTCCTCTGCACAGCTTGGGCTTAGGTTTTAACTTCTTAAAGCCCTTCCTGATGACCCTAATACACACAGATCTCTCAGGCTTCCACGTCTTTGGAGCACATCATCTGTAGTCTACTTTGCTTGCCTAGCTTTCACAGTTGATTGCTTTGGCCTGTCAGAATAATGTTTACATGTAGTAACCGTCACTGATTGATACTATACCTGAGAACCAGAAAGTCAGCAAAGACTTTCTACTAGAAAAAAATGTTGTTTAAACTTTGTGTTCTTCCAGCCTTCCTTATTTACTGGATATTTATTCAGAGACAGTATAGCATTATATTTAAGACCACTTGTTCTTGTGTCAGACTTCCTGGATTCACATTCCACTGCCACCACTGACCAGCTGCTTGACATTATTCAAGTTAACCACTTTGATACTCAATTTCTGCATCTGTAAAATGGGGATAATACTATCTGCCTTATAGGTATCATCTTAGATAATGCGTGTAAGGGACTTACCATAATTCCTGGCATATTCTAAGTCCTCAATCTTAGTCATCCTCAGTTTAGCACATAGAGTTTTGCTGTGTTGCACCTGTTCTGTGCAAAGTACCATGCCAGACACATTATTTATTTTTATTTTTGTAGAGCTGGGGTCTCACTATGTTGCCCAGGCTAGTCTCGAACTCCTGGGCTCAAACTGTCTTCCTGCCTCAGCCTCCCAAAGTGCTGGGATTACAGGTGTGAGCCACAGCGCCCTGCCTGACACATTTTAAATGGTGTTTTTTCATGCTTGGGGATCTGTTTTCCAAGCATGGCAGATTAGAAAGAGTAAATAAGGGAGAGGAATCATTCATATACCCAATGTTTACCTATGATGTACTTTGTGCCAGACCAAGTGATTGCTAGATGCACTGCAAAATATGTCTGAGACCTGGGACATTGTAGGTGCGCTATCAGAATTAGCCCCTCTCTTCATACATGTTCTGTTCCCTTATAGAGTTTATCGTAGTATGCTATGTCGGTGTCACAGGTCAACAAAAAGGAGACAGAGAAAGCATACAAATTTAGCATAATTTATCCTACTTCCTGGCTGTTTGAAGCTATTAACATAAGTGTATATAGCCCTATATACCTATGTAAGCCCCAAGCATCAGTTTACTGTATCTTTGTGCTATGATTTGTGTTTATTATGACTGTTAACCATCAAATAAAGATTAAATTATGTTCAATATATCTTGTTAGTGAAAGAAGAAAAATACATAGTTTTCTATCCAAAATGGTTTAAATATAATTTTTGTTACTTAAAAGGATAAGCAATAGATTATCTAGAAAGCACAGTTATCCAAAATGTCTAGGCTTACAGAGGCTCTGGATTGCATGGATTATACTTTATATAATACTAACTCATTTTCTGATTGTTTAATGGATGCATGCCTTTGGTCTATACCTTGGGAGCTTGGGACAGGCATTCTATCAAACTTCTTAACTTACAGTATTTTTTAGCTCTGGGGACGTAGCAGGCACTCAAATTCTCATGTAACAGAGAGTTTGCTATGTTTAGAGTTATAGTGAAACACTGATTTTCAAGAAGGAAACTCCTGTATAAGAATATAGTAAGATTTGGTTAAAAGTAAATTCTGTCAACTAAAAGGCCAAAAAGATCTGAGAAAAGGAAATGTTAAAACCAATCATGGCAGGGCACAGTGGCTTGCCTCTGTAATCCCAACACTTTGGGAGGCTGAGGCAGGTGGATCACTTGAGCCCAGGAATTTGAAACCAGCCTAGGCAACGTGCTAAAACCTGATCTCTACAAAAAATACAAACATTAGCCGGGCGTGATGGTGTGCACCTGTAGTCCCAGCTACTCGGGAGGCTGATGTGGGAGAATTGCTTGAATCTGGGAGGTTGAGGCTGCAGTGAGCCAAGATTGTTCCACTGCATTCCAGCCTGGGTGACAGAGCCAGACCACATTCCCCCACCACCACCCCCTGCAAAAAAAAAAAAAAAAAAAAAGAAAAAAGAAAACCAGTCACAATAGCTTCAGACTGTAAATTGAATTATGAACTAAATACTGAAGTATATGAATGGAAAAGTAAAGTGAAATGTACTTCTTAGGGTTCAGAAGCACAGAGAAACTAAACCAAAGATCACGGTTGAGGAGATTGTGTCATGGTTTAGGAATATTTTATGCTTAATTTCTCAAGCATGAGAAGGGCGAATAAGAAAAGAGGAAGCCAAGGGGACTTGCTGGAGAATCTGAAAATTTATAGATAGTAGCAATGAATGTGGCTGTAAACTAATTTTTATGCTGCCATTTTGTTGGAGGAAAAAAAGAAAAAGAAAAAAGAAAACTATTCCAAAACATAGATGAATTTCCCAAGATGTGAAAATGTTCTGAAATAAGGAATAAAGCATGAAAAATTTTGAAAAATGGATCTCATTTGGAGGATAATAATAGATTCTCCCAAATGTCAGAAAATATGACAAGTAATTCATTGTTTTAAAGAAAGCTTCCTAATACTTATTTAAGGACTTTGATTTTTGTTTTTTTAATTAAAAAAATCTTTGAGACAGGAGTCTTGCTAATGTTGTCTAGGCTGACCTTAAACTCCTGGGCTCAATTGATCCCCCTGCCTCATCCTCCTAAGCTACTGGGACTGCAGGCACATGCCACCATGCCAGACTAGACTTCTTCCTCTTGTTATTGTTATTATTTTTTAAACAGTGATTAGCATAACCATTCTATTGAAATGGTCCTTTATTCGTTCCCAGAATGGATCTGAAGCTTGGAGATTATAATGGCATGACAGCCTTTTCTCATGCTGACCTTTTTACTTTTGCCCACTACTGTGTCAGATTTCTTTCGAAAGTGCCTATTTTGAGCAAAATGATTTTAACATCTTTTTTTTTTTTTGAGATTGAGTTCTGTTTCCTGTCGCCCAGGCTGGAGTGCAGTGGCTCGGATCTCAGCCACTGCAAGCCCGCCCGGTTCACGCCATTCTGCCTCAGCCTCCGAGAAGCACTACAGGCGCTCGCCACCCCGCTTCTGGCTGCTTTTTTTGGTATTTTTTAGTTTGCACGGATTTCACCGTTAGCTGGTAGATGGTCTCGATCTCCTGACCTCGCGGATCCACCCGCCTTCGCCTCCCAAAGTGCTGGGATTGAGCGCCACCGCGACCCGGCCGATTTTAACATCTTAAGGCAGAAGGCAACACTGACCATGTAAGGACTGAGAATGGAAGGGCCTGGAAACAGATCTTGTGGATTTGTATAAGTTCCTGCTCTTCTAAGAGAATGCAAAAACAAGATAAAATGCAACTATCCACTAGCATAACAGTTTTCTGGGTCTTCCACTAAACTAAATTAATTAAAAATCGTTTTTCAAGAATGTCTTTTTTTTCTTTTCTTTCTTTTTTTTTTTTTTTTGAGACAGAGTCTCTCTCTGTTGCCCAGGCTGGAGTGCAATGGTGCGATCTCGGCTCATTGCAACCTCCGCCTCCCGGGTTCAAGGGATTCTCCTGTCTCAGCCTCCTGAGTAGCTGGGATTACAGGCGCATGCTACCACCCCCGGCTAAATTTTTGTATTTTAGTAGGGACGGGATTTCACCGTGTTGTCCAGGCTGGTCTCGAACTCCTGAGCTCAGGCAATCTACCCTCCTCGGCCTCCCAAAGTGCTAGGATTACAGGCGTTAACCATCGTGCCTGGCCTTTTTTTTTTTTTTCTCTGAGACAGTGTCTCACTCCTTCATCCAGACTGCAGTACAGTGATGCAATCTCAGCTCACTGCAACCTCTGCCTCCCAGGTTCAAGCAATTCTTGTGCCTCAGCCTCCTAAGTAGCTGTGATTACAGGCATGCACCACTGCACCTGGCTAATATTTGTATTTTAGTAGAGACGGGGTTTCACTATGTTGGCCAGGCTAGTCTCAAGCTCCTGACCTCAAGTGATCCGCCTGCCTCGGCCTCCCAAAGTGCTGGAATTACTACAGGTGTGAACCCCCACGCCCGCCCAAGAATGTCTTAAAATACTCCCTTTAAATGTGATTTTGTTCGGATGGCAGCCCTGTTCCTGCATTTTGGAATTGCTGTACTTACATTTTTTGCTTTCTCTAAAGCAGAGTGTGGTTCCCCTGTTGAAAAACAAAAAGAAACAAAAAAAGGTAACATGCCTAGAAATGACTTCTGTGGTAGTTACTTTATATGTAAAAATCTAGAAGGTGCCTAATCTTAAACTGAATAAGGCATTTACTTAGAATTAAAGATAATTTTCCCAGCCTGGGCAACATGGCAAGACCTCGTTTCTACAAAAAAATAAAAAAATTAGGCCAGGTGCAGTGGCTCACACCTGTAATCCCAGCACTTTGGGAGCCTGAGGCGGGTGGATCACCTGAGGTCAGGAGTTTAAGACCAGCCTGGCCAATATGGTAAAACCCCGTCTCTATTAAAAATACAAGATTAGCTGCATGTGGTGGCCTGCGTCTGTAATCCCATCTACTTGGGAGGCTGAGGCAGGATAATTGTTTGAACCTGGGAGGCGGAGGTTGCAGTGAGCTGAGATCGTGCCACTGCAGTCCAGCCTGGGCAAAAAAGAGCAAAACTCCGTCTCAAAAAAAATGAAAATAAAAAATTAGCTGAGTGTGATGGCATGCACGTGTGGTCCCAGCTACTCAGGAGGCAGACACACAGAGGTGGGAGAATTGCTAGAGCCCAGAAGGTGGAAGGTTGAGGCTGCCGTGAAAAAAAAATTTACTACAAAGTTTAAGATTTAAAGTCAGTGGTCTCCCTTTTTCACATCCTCCAACTGAAGTTCAGTTTTTACTCTCTTAGTTGCAAAAATTAGAGACAGGAAACAATGAAACAAGCTTGTGATCTGAAGAATTTGACTTGTATCTAGTAGCTTCAGCATGTTCAAGGGTCATAGGAGGTTATGGTCCTAGTGAAAGTTGGATTCTTGGCCAGAAAAATCCCTTCAAGAGGTTCTTTTTCCCACATTGGATTGTTCACCCCAAACAGCTGTGAATTTTGGTTTGCAGAAAGGAAGTCCAGGCTATTTCTGCCCTAGTCTTTCGTAGGGAAAGTAAATTACTGGATTTTGTAGCCCAGAAACACTAAGGAAACCCCAGAAGTAGACAGTGGAGAGTTTGTTCTTAGAAGAATCAGGCTCTCCTGTGGGTAGGAACTTGGTCTCTTTTTTGGAGAGCTCTCAGAAAATATTTCCCACACTGATTTCCGAAGGATTATTGGGAGATTTTCTGTGGTAGGGAAAATTATATCGTATAATATGTTACCTTCATGAACATCTTCACATAACTTTGGTGTGGTTAGAGTTAATAGTAGTAATACTAGAAATTATATGGTATGGCTTCATATTTATCCTTTCTCAGTAATTTGTAGATCAAGTTTGTTTAGTTTACAAATCAAAAAAGAGTTTTTAAAACAAGTCAGTTGTCTCTGCTTTGAAATAAGATAGTTGTATCTGTTTGTGCTATTATTACCACTGATCCAGGAAGCAGAACTGCCTCCTGGCTTGCTTAAGTGGTGAGAACATACTATGGCGGCTAAGGATCAGGCTCTGACCCAACTCTGCCTTGTGACTTAGGCAAATTAAGTCACTTTTCTGAGCCTCTGTGTCTTCATATGTATAATGGGTCTGGGATGGTACCTATCTTCTAAAGCAGCATTAAATAAGCTAAAGGATGTAAGGCATATAATCCCTGGCACATGGCAAGAACTTGGTAAACCTCGGCTGCTAGAATCATCTGATGGGAGCCAGATGCTTTCCACCCTTGATGAATCAGAGTGAGGACCCTGTTAAGGACGCATCTTTTATTGATGTTGCCATTTTAACATTTATAATAATTCATAGCAGAAGCTCCCAACCTTTTAAACTATGAAGAGTCCTATTTTTAAAATAGGACTCTGAAAATTGTCCTACTCTGAAAATTGGCAGTGGTGGCAAAGTTACAAAGCAGTCCAGGTCCACAATCCTTTGTTTGAAACCTTGGGGCCAGATATGTTTTCAGGGTGCTGACTCAATATCGTATATTGAGTCCCTAGTGGGATTGTGGCAGCACCCTGGAAACATTATATTTCTACAGCAAAGCCTGTAAATATTCACTAAATAGGATAAGTATGGAGCAGCTTCATATCAGTGTAGGTCAGGTTTTACAGTTAAATGAGTTTGCTGCTAACTTATGAAAATATATTTTCAGAGCTTTTTGGATTTCTGAATTGTTGATGGGGGACTGTAAACCTCTGCCTTTATGGTAGAAAAATTGCAAGACAAATGCACAAAGAAGAAAATAAAATCAGTTATAATTCTACCTCCTACAGAAATTAATTTGAAATTTTGGTGTACATTCTTGTTTTTTTTTCTGTGCAAACTTTTTTTTTTTTTTAACAGAAATGACATTATTTTGTGCATACTTTGTCTCACGTTTTCACTAACTATATTGTGAAACCACTTTCCTATATTTTCTGTCCTCCTCAACCTCGTTTTAAATGGATGTGATATCCGTGGTGTGTATGAATTGTAATTAATTTAACCCCTTTCCTGACATGGAACATGAGTTTGTTTTTCGTTTTCTGCTATTAGAACAGCTCTGTGATGAACACGCATGTGGATAAGTTAGTGTGTACATTCTGCTTATAACATTTGATATATTCAGTAGAATGGTAGGTGTAGTTTCAATATTCAGCCGTTGCAGAAATCAACAGCTGAATATTCAAATTACACCTCAAAATCAACAACAAGAAACATACATATTGTTGAATTTGAAGACTCATAATAATTCTGAGGCCCCTTACATCTCCTGGGTCCTTCTGACTGGGAAGTAATGTACTGATTTATGGTTGCTAAATACTACTTATATTCAGAAAGGAAACTTTATGCAAGCCCAGGACTTTTAATGGTTAACTTAGGGCTTTACTGGTTCTTTTTCAGAGACCAAATGTTTAGAAGAGGGCCATTAATAATACAAATGCATAGAGCAATATGCTCCAAGCAGAATAAAATAAAAACAGCTTTATGGCCTGGCATGGTGGCTAACACCTATAATCCCAGCACTTTGGGAGGTTGAGGCCGGAGGATCACTTGAGCCCAGGAGTTTGAGAGCAGCCTGAGCAACATAGTGAGACCCAGTTTCTATTATTAAAAAAAAAAAAAAAGTAATTAGAAAAAAAGCTTTGTTATTTTGTAAAGTAGAGATGAGGTCTTGCTCTGTTGCCCAGTCTGGTCTCAAATTTATTTTTTCTTTTAAATTATAGTTGAGACCTATTTACAAAAAGACTAATGGCCAGAAAAGATTACAAAACAGATCAGTTTAGGGCTGTTTACCTGAGTGTCTGAAAGGTTCTCAGACTTTCTGATGTGGTTTTTAGATCTTTAACTCTTAGCTGTGCCTGGGGAAGAGCCCCAGTCCTGGCTTTGCTCATAACTATCCACATCATGCTCACCACTCTTCCTCTGATCCAGCCTGATGGAGTCTGTGCATTGACTTTTGTCCTCAGTGGGGCCAGCCACCTGATTCTTGCTTCTTCAGGTTGCCCTGCAGCTATGATCAAACTTCAATGCAAAATCCAGCCCATGCTGTAGTATTTGAAGTCAGTAACTCAGTAGCTCAGAGGTATTGCTACCGACAGTATTGTGGGGGTGCGTGTGTGTGTGTGTGTGTGTGTATTTGGGATGGGTGGGATGGTTTCGTTTCTTGAGCACTTAATACTTTGCTCTGTCTGTGCCAAGGACTTTACATACATGTATTTGCTCAGTTTATCTTCACAACATGCCTGCAAGAAATTGTTGTTATTTCCATTTTACAGATGAAGAAGCAAAAGTTAAGAGAGAGGTTAAAGTGATTAAGACAGGGCCACACAGAGGAGTGCAGAGCCTGGCATCTCTGTGATTCCAAAACTTTTGCTTATAAAGCACTACATTTGGCCACTTGGAGAATCAGTCTCTTTGGATGAGACTTAAGCCACCACTTACTATATGCTTAGATAAAATTTTACTGGAAGATTAATTAGGGATTTATTTAAGTTTAATGGTTGCTTTTATACCACTTACTTCATGCTATACCCTTTTAAGCACTTTACAAATATTAAATCATTTTGTCTTCATAACAACTCTTTTTTTTTTTTAAATAAGAAAAATAGAGATGAGATCTCACTGTGTTGTCGAGGTTGGTCTCAAATTCTGGAGCTCAAGCGATCCTCCTGCTTCAGCCTCCCGAAGTGTTAGAATTATAAGCATGAGCCACCGCACCTGGCCATAACAACTGTTTGAGGAAGGCACTAGTAGTATTGCCATTTTACTGGTGAGGAAACTGAAGCACAAAGAGATGAGGTAGCTTGCCAAGGTGCAGTAAGCTAGTAAAAGTTAGAGGTTAGTTTTGAACCCAGTCAGACAGGCCCCAGAGTCTTTGCTCTTGGTTATTATGCAACTGGGACTTCTTCCTTTTACCCAAGAATGTAACACAAAGTCCTTTGGGAAGACTTTGACTACATAAAGTGAGGTAGGCTTTTTTTAATTGGCAAATTCCCTGGAATACAGGAAAGTTAGATAAGGAGAATGCCTTTATGTCTATGCCAAATAATATATTAGTTTAGATAATGTGGGGGACTTCCCTGCAGCTCCCATATTGCTTTTTCAGACTTCTAGAAAATTCTCATCTCATGTAGGTGCATGTGTTCATGAATTTTACCTGTGAGAAAATGTAAGTGGTCCCCATGCCCCCCACAACCAGTTCAAAATGATAAAAATTAGTTTTGGACCTATAAGCTACATAAACTGCCAGATGGACTACCAGGGCCAAAGTTTGTACAAGGGAAGTGAATCTAAACAATTGGCAAGTAACCAAAAGCCTGTGTATTTGAAGTTATTTCCAACTCTGCTTGTTTTTTTAAACAATTCCCTCCCTCATTAGTGATTAACAACCAAAACTTGCATTCTCAAATAATAATTAGTTTGCCCATAAAATGATTTTCAGACAGTATTATCTGGCTGGTTCAAATGATTGTCGATGCTATCTTGAAGCCTAGGATTATGGGATGGGAAATATTACTTTCCATAATCCTTGGTACTTTAATCTTCACAATCCTTCAATACAAGTATTGGTGCCCATTTTACTGATGATTTTATAGTGTTTAAATGACTGGCCTAAAACTGGGATGAGGTGGTTTTTTTGTGGTTGGTTGTTTGTTTTCTGAGATGGGGTCTCACTGTGTCACTCAGGCTGGAACACAGTGATGCAGTCACAGGTTGTTGTAACTTCAGCCTCCTGGGCTCAAGCAATCCTCCCACCTCGGTCTCCTGAGTAGCTGTGACTGCAGGCTCATGACATCATGCCCAGTTAATTTTTGTATTTTTTGTAGAGACGGAGTCTTGCCATGTTTCCCAGGCTGGTCTCGAATTTCTGGGCTTAAGAGATCTGCCCACCTTGGCCTCCCAAAGTGTTGGGATTACAGGCGTGAGCCAACACGCCTGGACAGGATTGAGGTGTTCTGTTTGCAAGGCCTTTAAGGGTCCTATTTTATGTGGAATCATGGCTACCAAAAAGATGTCTGCGTCCCCAGTGGTGGAAGTATAAGGAAAAGGTAGTATTCTAGCTAAGTAGCTCTGAAAATACCTATGGGTCCTGTATACCTAACAGTGATAGAAAAGGCCTATTACTTTTTACCTACAAATGAAAATACTTTAGATATTGAAATTGGCAGAGATTCCACATTTGTTACTTTTTAATCTATCGCTATCTCCATAATTGTGTGTTTAAGACTCAGCTGGAGAATAGTTTTCTTGCTAGTCACTCATCAGCAGTCTCTCTTGCCATCTTTAGCAGACCCAGAGCAGAGTTTCAAAAGACTTTTCAAGTAAATGATCCAGGGCTTAATGCTTCATTTTAAGGTTTAAGTTTTTCTTTTTTATTTCTTTTTGAGACAGAGTTTTGCTCTTGTTGCCCAAGCTGGAGTGCAATGTGTGATCTCGGCTCTCCGCAACCTCCACCTCCCGGGTTTAAGTGATTCTCCCGCCTCAGCCTCCTGAGTAGCCGGGATTACAGGCATGCACCACCATTCTCGGCTAATTTTGTATTTTTAGTAGAGATGGGGTTTCTCCGTGTTGGTCAGGCTGGTTTGGAACTCCCGACTGCAGATGATCCGCCCTCCTCGGCCTCCCAGAGTGCTGGGATTACAGGCATGAGCCACCGCACTTGGCCTAAGTTTTTCTTTTTAAAAGAAGGAGTGTATACAAAATCAGGTCCAGTGCTTTTACTAGTTATGTTTTGTCAACCAAATTGATAGAGCTGTCTTTTTAAAAGATGTCTTTTCCAGGCTGGGGACTGTGGCTGTAACCCCAGCTACTTGGGAGGCTGAGGCGGAGGTTGCAGTAAGCCGAGATCAGGCCATTGTACTCCAGCGCTGGTGACAGAGCAAGACTCTATCTCAAAAAAATAAACAAAAAAAAGATGCCTTTTCCTTATCCATTATGATGTTAGACTTGACTTGTTATTGTCTTCAGTTACCATCATTTCCAGTTACCTTTCTCTTTAACATATGCTCTTTTGTAAACTTTATAGTTCATTTACAAAGAAAACTGATGAAAATAGCAGTCCAGGTACCCTAGCGTCTTCTCATTCAATTGACAGATATTTATGAAGACCTGATTCTTTTGGGCGAAATTTCACAGTCACTTAAAAATATCTGTGTTTGCTGAGAGGAATGTATTTACCAAATTATAAGTTTGGTATAATGCTACTAGTACTAGCAGAATGATATAGTAGAAGCTAAACCCAAGATTTTTTGGATGTATGTGTGGGGCATTCCCACTGTAATCCATAAAACTCATTTCCTGTAACTTCTGTTTTCTGTGTTTTTTATCCTAATATTGGTACTTTCAAATTGGCTTGTTGTGGGGTTTGGTTGTCATTCTACTGCACCAATTTGCCCATAAACCTCTATCTGTGTAACAGGCAAATCATCATGTAGAAAAACTTTTTTTTTTTCCAAGAGAGGATCTTGCTATGTTGCCCAGGCTGAAGTGCAGTGGTGGGATTGTAGCTCAAGCTATTCTCCAACCTCACTCAGTCTTTTGAGTAATAGGACTACAGGCATGCACCACCAAGTTTGCCTATTTTTTTTTTTTTTTAAATTGAGATGGAGTCTCATTCTGTTGCCAGGCTGGACTGCAGTGGCGTGATCTTGGCTCACAGGGGCCTCCACCTACCGGGTTCAAGCGATTCCCCTGCCTCAGCCTCCCGAATAGCTGGGACTACAGGCACGCACCATCATGCCTGGCTAATTTTTTTTTTTTTTTGTATTTTAGTAGAGACGGGGTTTCACCATGGTGGCCAGGATGGTCTCGATTTCCTGACCTCGTGAGCCACCTTCCTCGGCCTCCCAAAGTGCTGTGATTACAGGCATGAGCCACCGTGCCCAACCCGTCTGCCTAATGTTTAAATTTTTTATAGAGATGGGGTCTTGCTTTGTTGCCTAGGCTGGAATGCAATGGCACGATCATAGCTCACTGTAGCCTTGAACCCTTGGCCTCAAGCAATGTTCCTGCCTTGGCCTCCCAAGGTGCTGGGATTACAGCAGTGGCTGAAAAACATTTTCTGATGGATTGAATCAGCTGTGAGTTTGGGCCACAAATCTGGGTCTTTTAAAAAAATATGAATACAGTCGTCCGTCGGTCTCCATGAGGGGATTGATTCTAGGAGCCCTCGAAGATACCAAAATTCCAGCTCAAGTCTCTTATATAAGATGGCATAGTATTTGTGTATAACCTGTGCTTATTCTCTCGTATACTTTAAATCATCTCCAGTTTAATTATGATCCCTAAATACAGTGTAAATGCTATGTAAGTAGTTATTAAAATGTATTTTTTAGGGAATAATGAGACAAAAAGCCTGTATATGTTTATACAGATGCAGCCATCCATTTGTTTTCCAAATATTTTTTGTCCATGGTTGTTGAATTCACAGATCTAGAACCCATCGATATCAAGGGCTAACTGTATTATGTAATAACGAATAACCACTAAGATTGCCTTTCCTATAATTAAAAAAAAAAAATTGTGCGCTGGTCATGGTGACTCACGCCTGTAATCCTAGCACTTTGGGAGGCCGAGGCAAGTGGATCACAAGGTCAAGAGATTGAGACCATCCTGGCCAACATGGCAAAACCCTGTCTCTACTAAAAGTACAAAAATTAGCTGGGTGTGGTGGCGCGCACCTGTAGTCCCAGCTACTTGGGAGGCTGAGGTAGGAGAATTGCTTGAACCTGGAAGGCACAGGTTACAGTGAGCCAATATCTCGCCACTGCACTCCAGCCTGGTGACAGAGCGAGACTCCGTCTCAAAAAACAAACAAACAAACAAAAATATATATATATGTTTTGCACTTCGTGTTGCTCAAGGTAACACCTGATTCTGATTTTCTTTTCCTTTTTCTTTTTTTCCTTTTTTTTTCTTTCGACAGAGTCTTGCTCTGTCACCAGGCTGGATTGGAGTGGCATGAGCTCAGCTCACTGCAACCTTCGCTTCTCAGGTTCAAGCAATTCTTTTGCCTCAGCCTCCTGAGTAGCTGGGATTACAGGTGTGTGCCACCACGCTCGGCTAATTTTTGTACTTTTAGTAGAGACAGGGTTTCGCCATGTTGGCCAGGCTGGTCTTGAACTCCTAGCCTCGAGTGATCTGCCCATCTCAGCCTCCCAAAGTTCTGGGATTATAGGCGTGAGCCACTGTGCCTGGCCAACATCTGATTTTCTATGGATGATGACTTAATGAGGTTATTGGAGTCATCACATGATGAATCTGGCTGGCATTAGGTTTCCTCATTACCAGGAACTGGGCCTTGTGAGATTTTGACACTTACCACATCATGCTCGTCACTCTTCCTCTGATCCAGCCTGATGGAGTCTGTGCATTGACTTTTGTCCTCAGTGGGGCCAGCCGCCTGATTCTTGCTTCTTCAGGTTGCCCCGCAGCCATGATCAAACTTCAATGCAAAATCCAGCCCATGCTGTAGTATTTGAAGTCAGTAACTCAGTAGCTCAGAGGTATTGCTACCGGCAGTATTGTGGGTGGGTGTGTGTGTGTGTGTGTATTTGGGATGGGTGGGATGGTTTCACTTCTTGAGCACTTAATACTTTGCTCTGTCTGTGCCAAGGACTTTACGTACATGTATTTGCTCAGTTTACGTTCACAACCTGCCTGCAAGATAATTACTGTTATTTCCATTTTACAGATGAAGAAGCAAAAGTTAAGAGAGAGCTTAACTGACTGCTTTTTGTTATTGTTTTGCTTGTGAATAACGTTGTTTTCACCTCTTTGATTGGTCTTTGGTTTCGTGTGGCAGTCAGGGTTTGAGTAGAGCAAAATCTTGTCTCTCCCACTTTCATTGATTTTTATTTTAGCCTTCTGTTTGATGTGTAAATACCTGAACGATATCCTTAAGTTTGAGTTAAGCCTTAAGTCTGTTCTTGTTATAGGATTTTAGCTTGGTTAAGGTCTGTCTGGATCCCTGGGGTCTGGAAAGTATCCATTTCTCTTAGTTTTATCCTCTAGTCTCTCTGTGCTTCAACTCTGAAGGGAAGAGGACATGGCTAGACAGAAAAAAACAGTACGCAGGAAAGATTGTCTCCAGGAACTTTTCTCTCTCTTAGAGTGCACACTGGCTCTGGGGAAGGGCATGAGTGAGCAGTGCCCCTCGGGGATCTTCCACCTAATCCCACCTCAACCACCATCTAGCTGTATGTTCTTGGGAATATTTTTTACTCTTCCTGTAGCTCAGTTTTCTTACCATTAAAAAATGGGTGGCAGGGGGCAGTGGTTTTAGCGTTTCCTGGCAGAGGTCCAAGGAAAGGTGCCTCGGCGTGTCTTAAAGCATCTGCAGAGTTAGACTGGGGAAAGGAACGACTGCTTACTGTCCTCTGACTGTGTGCCAGGAGCTGAGACCTTTTACATGGCTGGTCCGGAAGGTCAGTAAGAGAAGGAGGTCTCTCTTCTCCCTTCATCCATGGGAGTGTGTGAGTGGGAGGTTGCTCTCTCTGCCATGAAACTTTCATCAGCAAATACTAATTAGTGCCTAATTACTGTATGTTGTGCATACCACTGTAGCAGATAACTTAGGAACACAAAACTTGACAACTCCCTTAAGAAATTGGCTTGGTTATCTGTGAGTTTACACTATCAATGACTGAAAAAATAAGTGGGGGAGAACAGATAGGTCTTTCTTACAGAATAATTCCAATTATAAATGTAGGAATAATGAGGGGAATAGAAAATCACCACTAGCATACCATAGTAATAATTGCTGCAGGCAAGATCTACCAGTGAAGAATAAAATTGGTGGGTGAAAGTTGAAGGAGAAACAATATTTGCATGGCTTCAAAGTATCTTCCCCAAAATATTTATTAATTACTATGGCGGTTTCAACCGACGTCCACTTGTTCTTTGGTAGTCCTCACTCTAGGAGATGGAATTTAATTCTCTTCCTTTTTTGAGGGTGGACTACACTTAGAAACTGGCTTCCAAATAATAGAATATGGATAGAGAACAGTGGTAACTTTATTATTATTATTATTTTAATTTTGTATTATACTTTAAGTTCTAGGGTACATGTGCACAACGTGCAGGTTTGTTACATATGTATACATGTGCCATGTTGGTGTGCTGCACCCATTAACTCATCATTTACATTAGGCATATCTCCTAATGCTATCCCTCCCCCTCCCCCGACCCCACAACAGGCCCTGGTGTGTGATGTTCCCCTTCCTGTGTCCAAGTGATCTCATTGTTCAATTCCCACCTATGAGTGAGAACATGCGGTGTTGGGTTTTCTGTCCTTGCAATAGTTTGCTGAGAATGATAGTTTCCAGCTGGATCCGTGTCCCTACAAAGGACACAAACTCATCCTTTTTTATGGCTGCATAATATTCCATGGTGTATATGTGCCACGTTTTCTTAATCCAGTCTATCGTTAATGGACATTTGGGTTGGTTCCAAGTCTTTGCTATTGTGAATAGTGCCACAATAAACATACGAGTGCATGTGTCTTTATAGCAGCATGATTTATAATCCTTTGGGTATATACCCAGTAATGGGATGGCTATCAGTGTTAATTTCTTAAGTTTTGATCATTGTACGGTCATCCCTGGGTACATGTGAGGGACTGGTTCCAGGACCCCCATGTATAACAGAATCCTTGTATACTCAAGTCCTGAGGTCAGCTGTGAGAAACCCAAGTATGTGACAAGTCAGACCTCCACACACACAAGTTTTGAATCCCACAAACGCCATATTTTTTATCTGCGTTTGGTGGGAAAAAATCTGCATATAAGTGGACCCAAACAGTTCCAACCTGCATTATTTAAGGGTCAGCTTTACTATGGTTCTGTAAAAGGTTAGCATAAGGGAAAGCTGGGTGAAGGGGATACGGGGCTCTGTGCTATCTTTGCAACTCTTCTGAAAGCCTAATATTATTTCAAAATAAAAAGTAAGCAAAGGGCCTATTTGATAGAGGCTCTGAAGTCAAGCTGCCTGGGTTCATATCTTGCCTCTGCCACCTACCAGTTGGGAGGTATAGATAGCTTTCTTAATTGCTTTGCCTTAGTTCCTTCATCTATAATAATAGAACTTCTCATATAAAGTTGTGTAATGATTAAATGAGGTAATTCATGTGAAGTACTTAGGGTAGTGGCAAGCCAGGCATGGTGGCTCACACCTGTAATCCCAGCACTTTGGGAGGCTGAGTTGGGAGGATTGCTTGAGCCCAAAGTTCAAGACTTACCTGGGCAACATAGCAAGACCCTATTTTAAAAGGAAAAAAGAGAACAGTGGCTGGAATGTAGTAATGACAGCTGCTAATATTAATATTTATACAGAGAAAGCCTCCTTTTAGTTATTCAGCCATTGAGCCAGGGATGTAAATAGTGCTGGAGGAGTTTGGAGGAAGAGGCGATGGTAATGGAGTAGGGTGGTATGGAGAACCCTCTCCTAGATTACTTATACCCCTAGGAAGTGGGGCCCTGCCTTTCAAGAAAGCCAGAGATTCAGATAGTTGATAGAAGACTGGTGTAGAGGAGGGCAGGGAACAGCTAGGGGCAGAGGTAGAGAAGCTAGAATAAGAAAGACCTGTTTGCCCAGCAGTGAGTAAGCAGCCATCCAGCAGGAGTCAGTGGAGGTGAGGTTGGTAAGGTGAATCATCATGGGATTGGATGCTGGCTTGATAGAGTCTAGGACCTTGTCTCCAGGCCACTTTATCTCTAGGTGCTTTATTTCTAAGCCTGAGAGAGACAATTCAAACAATAAAAAAATTGTTTCAGTTTCAGCAGGATTGTAGTTTTACTTTGAGTGTTTGTTGATTGAGAAAATACGTTGTGACAAAATGATTATGAACTCGGTAACTCTCTGAAATAAACTTGTGTTTTATTAAATATAGTAGCTTCTCTGTACCTTAGGGACATCATAATATATTATTCTGAGACATTTATTCTGCCTACTGCTGGTGCTTGGTGTATAAATGCATTTGCTGACCGTTTGCAATAACAATGTGGCCCCATGCAGAGCAGTGGAGTGGGAGCAGGGGAGGGTCTGCATGTGCCAGGTGCTACACTAGACACATTCCCAGACTTAGATAAATTCTCCCTTAAAACACAGACCTGGGCTTATGTAACTTATCTAAACTCAATCCCATGTCATTGATGCCGAAGTCAGTGTTTTTTCCATTGCGCCATGCTCTGTGTCTTCAACTGACATTTGCCATAATGATTATCATTATCATTAATGAATAGTCATCTTACCCTTGCCAGTAGTTTACATGATCAAAGAACATCAGTTAACACCCAGTTCTCATTTCTAAGTGTGTTTAAATGGTCAAGAGCTTTTAACATAATTCTCTTGGGAAGCAGAAGGAATTCAGTTGATTTAGAACCAAAGGATAATGGCAGTTTCTTCATTGAATGAGTGCCTTGTTTGTGCAAGATCACATGCTGGCCAATGAAGTTATATAGAGAAAAGAAGTCTCAATCCCAGCCTTGTGATCTTCTGATGGGGGAGATAGAGAATAGTGTGATGAGTGCTCTGAAACAGAGGGATGCTGGAGCATCAGAGAGGAAACAAGGGGCAGGGCTGGGGAAATGTTCCTCCCTGAAGGGGTGAGGTCTGGGTGGAGTATTGGAGCTAATAGGACTTGTACAGACAAAGAAGAGGAAAAGTGAGAGTTATTTTAAGCTGGAGAGAGTGTACAGTGTGTGCAAAGAATGGGTGTCTGGAAGCATGGTGCATTGAGACAACTGCAGGTAACTGCCTGATACGTAGGAGGGAGAGGGGTTCTGTGGGGTAGGAAGAGATTAGATGGGGTATTAGCAGAGGTGAGATGCCCATGTAAAGGAGTTGGATTTTACATTGACAGTAATTATGGATTTGCAATTTAGGAAGATGACTTCAGATTTTTGGAAGATGGATCAAAGGAGTTGAGGTTAACTAGGAGTACAAAATGATTAGGGCCTGAAAGAAGGCAGTTCCAGTGAGTATGAAGAGGAAGCTAAATTTGAAATATTCAGGAGGAATGAACAGGACTTGGTGACTGTTGATTTGCAGTTGAGTGGGTGATCTCGCCTATGACTTTGCGTCTAAATAGGATATTACAGGCTGGGCGTAGTGGCTCGTGCCCTGTAATCCCAGCACTTTGGGAGGCTGAGGCGAGAGGATTGCTTGAGTTCAGGAGTTTTAGACCACCCTAGGCAACACAGGGAGACCTTGTCTCTACAAAAAAAATTTAAAAAATTAGCCAGAGTTGATGGTGCCCGTAGTCCTAGCTACTCAGGAGACTGAGGTGCGAGGATCATTTGAGCCTGGGAGGTCGAGGCTGCAGTGAGCTGTGATCATACCACTACTATACTCCAGCCTGGGCAACATAGCTAGACTCTGCCTCAAAAAAGAATGAATGGGCTGGGTGTGGTGGCTCAGGCCTGTAATCCCAACACTTTGGGAGGCTGAGGTGGGCAGATCACCTGAGGTCAGGAGTTCAAGACTAGCCAGGCCAACATGGTAAAACCTCGTCTCTACTAAAAATACAAAAAAATTACCTGGGCATGGTGGTGGGCACCTTTAGTACCAACTACGCAGGAGACTGAGGCAGGAAAATCACTTGAATTCGGGAGGCAGAGGTTGCAGTGAGCCGAGATTGCACCACTGCACTCCAGCCTGGGTGGCAGAGTGAAACTCCATCTCAAAAAAAAAAAAAAAAAAAAAGAAAGAAAGAAGGAAAGAATGAATGAATAGGATATTACAACATAAAATGGGAGAGTGGGGTTTTGTGGAAGGACTGGAGTTTTATAAGGGATAACTGAAATGAAACATTTTTTTCCCTCTCTGATAGAAGGGTAGTATTCATTTTAGAACAGCCCCATTACTTATTTTGGTGTGCACAGGAGTTTGTAGATGGAGACCTGGAGTGGTATGGTAACTAGTTTAAGCAGGCAGATAAATCAGTCTTTTGGTTTAGTCTGTTGTTTCTCATGGTGAAAGCTAAGTCTCCATATGGTTGTTTTTATTTCCACAGCAAAGACTTGTGAACCTTTGAACTGAATGGGAATTAGTGATACGGAAAGAAGAAAAGACAGGCCCTTCCTACTCCTTTCAGGATTTATGTAGTTATTTATTTACCAACATGTGTGCAGAAAGCCAAATTGGTACTTTTCATGAAATGGACTATAGTTTAAATTCAAAGGATTTTATCAAGCTTAAAGGTAACCCTGTTTTTGCTTTGGCCTGTGTTCTGCTGTAATAATCTCCTTCCTTGTGCACAGGATAACAGTGGGAAGATGCTTAAACTGGCAGGGGTATTATTTGGCCACCCAGGGCTTCTTCAGTCACACTGAGAGTCCTGGTTCTTGGCTATGAGAATGTCTCCTGATGAGGCTCAAGGACTGTGTGCATAGGATTGAAAACTTCTAGAAAAGGCAAAACAAGTTCCCCAGGCTTTGTGACTGGCAGTGTCTGGAGTCCTCACCCTGAACAAGGTCATTAAAAAACCCAAATTATACCCTTTATGCTGAAAGGAAGCTTTTCTCTCCAGCCAGCCAAAATTTAGTATCTGCCTGTGCCAACTCCAGATTTCCTGTTACTATAAATCCTTGACAGTTTAGAATGAAGGATGGTGTTGTGTAGGGGAGAGAATCCTTATTCAAATGCATAGGAGAGCAATGGCAGTGTGACTGTAGGGTCATATGTAATAAAACTACAAGATAGGTTTCTTGCCCTTGAAATCTCATTATAATAGTGCTGTGAGCCACCAAGAGTTTCTGCTCTTCTAGTTTTCAGGTTGTGCTCAGGAACCATTAATACTTTTGCAATAACACAAGTTCTTGTTCATCCAGGGATGTTTATTTCAGCATTAAATTGTAAATACACAAGCATACTATAATTTATGAAAGCTGAGTGTGTGACCTCTGTTCAGTGTTGTGATTAAATCAAATACTCATAATCTGACACCTTGAATGATTTGTGTGATCATTGTTGTACTGCGTGATTATTAGGTAAGCAGTTTACGTAAGTAACTATAATTAGTTTTAATTTTTACATGACCAAATCAAATGTTCACAGTTTCTTGTTTATTTCTTTGTTGGTTCTCCAGCATCTGTAACTAGCATCACTGTCAGCATTGATACCTGTGTAGACTGTGTCCTCATCACTTGCTGGTTACCTTATGTTAAAACACCAAGTCTAGGTTTTCTCCCTAGCAGCCCTTTAGAAGGGATGGGTGGTCCTCGGATCTATTCTCTCGTCATCCAACCTCAACCTCAGTGGGGTCTTCAGGGAGTAGGAGCTCCAGACCCTGGGACTGTGTGGCCTGCCCAGAGGTGGAACAGCACACTGTTGGGATGAGAGAGAGGTCCCTTCACCTCGGAGAAGGAATGAACAACAGATTTTATTTTAGAGTACTGTATAGATTGAAATAACTGAACATTTCTCACCTAACAGATAGTAAGGATTTTAATAGACATTTATTTGCAGAATTAGTTTTCTACCACAAAGTCGATTTTCGGTTAGAAAAAGGGGTGACTAGTAGGGATACTTTGATACTGTGGTTAGACGGTCATTGAAAAGAAAATGATACATTTTGGGTGGATTGAGAAGCGAAATTGATTTTGGATGACATTTCTGACCGACTTTTGTATATTTGTGTGGCATGCAGTAATGGAGGGCTGTGTTTGGTGGTTAGATGCAGAACATTTATTGTGGTTCTGCTGGCTGTGTGTGTATTGCCTATTTTTATTGTGGTTAACCTGACCCACCATTTGGTTCCTTAAGGTTGAGTTTCCTTTCCTGTACTTTATGAACGTCGTCAGCTTGTGCAAAAGGGAGCTTTATCATTTCTTTTCAAATGTTTACTGAGTTTCTGTTCTGTGTTAGGCCCTGTGTTAGGAGCCAGGTACAGAAAGATGATCAAATATCTTGACTTTAAATAATACCTTTCACATTTACCACTTTAATCTCAGGTAGCACTAGCGACCCTGTAAAATTGAAAAAGGCCATTCATGTACCCGGCAATATAAATAAGTAGTCACAGAGAAATGAACAGACTTGAGGTTACACATTTCAGTAGTGACTGAGCTGAAGCCTTAGTGTTTTGACCCCACCCCTACCTATTCAATAGTTAGGAGAGCCTAACTAAAGTAGAGTTGTTTGTTTGTGACAGGTTGCCTAGGTTGGAGTACAGTGGCATGATCATAGTTCTCTGCAGCCTTGACTTCCCTGGCTCAAGCAATCCTCCGGCCTCAGCCTCCCAAGTAGCTAGGACCACAGGCATGTGCCACTATACCCAGCTAATTATTTTAGTTTTTGTAGAGACAACACGGTTTCAAACTCATGAGCTCAAGTGATTACAGACGTGAGTTACCATGCCTGGCCTAAACAAAATAGTTTGTTGTTGGTTTGTTGTTGTTGTTGTTGTTGTTGTTGTTTTTGAGACAGAGTTTTGCTCTGTTGCCCAGGCTGGAGTGCAGTGGTGCAATCTCGGCTCATAACCTCCGCCTCCCTGGTTTAAGTGATTCTTGTGCCTCAGCCTCCCATGTAACTGGAACTATAGGCGTGTGCCCACACCCAGCTAATTTTTGTATTTTTAGTAGAGATGGGGTTTCACCATGTTGGCCACACTGGCCTTGAATTCCTGGCCTCAAGTGATCTGCCCACCTCAGCCTCCTAAAGTGCTGGGATTACAGGCGTGAGTCACTGTGCCCAGCCAATAAAATAGGTTTGTTTATTTTTTTATTTGAGACGGAGTCTCGCTCTGTCACCCAGGTTGGAGTGCAGTGGTGCGATCTTGGCTCACTGCAGGCTCCACCTCTCGGATTCACGTCATTCTCCCGCCTCAGCCTCCCGAGTAGCCGGGACTACAGGCGCCTGCCACCACGCCCAGCTAATTTTGTTTTTGTATTTTTAGTAGAGACTAGGTTTCACCATGTTAGCCAGGATGGTCTCAATCTCCTGACCTTGTGATCCGCCTGCTTTGGCCTCCCAAAGTGCTGGGATCACAGGTGTGAGCCACTGCGCCTGGCCAATAGTTTTTGAATCTAAAATTGATCAATCAGGAAGCATGACATCTATCCAAAGAAATTTATGTAGACATTTAAAAAATTCATACAAATGATTCTTACACTGGGCTATTTTATTTTTAAAAAATCATTAAAAACATTAGAATTTAAACAATATTAATTAAGGACTCATCGTTTGCCCAATAAAAATAATCATCACTAAGTAAATCACCCTAATGAATGATTTATGCAGGACGACAGAGCTGACCTGCTGTGCTTAAAAGAACATGGACTTTGAGGCCTTGCCAAACTGAGGTGATTGTTTGACCTTGGGCAAATTATTTAATGTATCTGATTTTTTTCAGCTGTAAAATGGGGTTATATTTTATTCTAAAATGGAATTTTGCCTATCATATATATAGCAGATCCTTCTGTTTGAAGTAGGAAATATTAGCTGGCTCCTCACTTACCATCATCATTTGATTTAGTGTTTTCAGGACGACATTGTTCAATGTATTTTTTGTTTTGGAAGGTAGTGAGTAAGATATTTCTAAGGGTGAAAAGGAAACAGTTTTGAAAATTCTTAGCTAATACTGAGTTGGCCAGGATGGGAGAAACAGAGTTAAAGGAATGTGTTAGCCCCTTTTCTTGTGCACCTAGAAATCCTCCAGGGCCCAGTAACCATTTTAGGTTTATTTTATTAAAAAACAGGCCTCTGGGCTTCCTGTGTTATTGACTCTTTTCAGTTTCTGCAGAACTTAGAAGGAAAATTTTCCCCGAGTAAAGTGAGAAGAGCATTAACATTGTACCATGGATGCCTAAAATGGTATTTATTAGACACAGGCCTGTGCAAAGGCTGTGAGTGTGGGAGCAGGGGCAGCAGTAACGTTGTTTCTTCCTGGTGGTCTCATGAGAGCTTCTGGGAGCAGCAGTCAGAGGGCAGAGCTGACGTGCTGTGCTTAAAAGAACGTGGACTTTGAGGCCTTGCCAAACTGAGGTGATTGTTTGACCTTGGGCAAATTATTTAATGTATCTGATTTTTTTCAGCTATAAAATAAGGTTATATTTTATTCTAAAATGGAATTTTGCCTATCATATATATAGAAGATCCTTCTGTTTGAAGTAGGAAGTATTAGCTAGCTCCTCACTTATATTTATTTCCAGGGTCATTTGAAGTCTGTCTACCTGATGAGAATATAAATCCCATCAGGGCTAAGGCCTTGTCTGTTTGTTTTTCTCACTGTGTCTCCTTGCCCCTGTGTCAGTGCCATAGGCTTGGTAAGTACTCAGATACCTGGCGAGTGGAGGAATCCCCGAAATTCGTACTGCAGCTGTCAGGAAAAAGTGTAGACTCGCTGCCTATAAGCACAGGTCTGTATTTGTCAACATCTTAGAGCTTTAGGCCTATGTAGGTTTTTTGTTGTTGTTGTTTTAAGAGACAGGGTCTTGCTCTGACACCTAGGCTAGTGAGCCTCCTGCCCCAGCCTCCCAAGTAGCTAGGACTACAGGTGTGTACCACTACGCTCGACTAATTTTTAAATTTTTTCTAGAGATGGGGTCTCACTGTGCTGCCCAGGCTAGTCTTCTGTTCCTGGGCTCAAGTGATCCTCCTGCATCTGCCTTTCAGAGGGCAGGGATTACAGGCATGTAGTATCTTTGTTTTTTGTTTTTTTTTTTTTTTTTCTTCTTCTTTTGGTTAACAAGTAACAGTTTGGGTTTTTATATTCCCAAGATGTCTAGAGGGTTTCTTTCTTCTACTTCAGTTTGATTGATGAAAATGTCCTAATGAAGTGAAAGAAAAGGCTTGCTGTGCTTCCATTTTGAGGTGGCCCATCATGTTCTTGAAGCCTCGTTCTTTGAGCCACTCTGTTTTGTTTCAGGTTCACTCCTAGTTTAAGGCAGAGCTGTCCTCTGCATTCCCATCTTCTCAGAGAAAGTATTTGGTTTCAGGTCAGAGCGGTTTTCCTTTTAGCCACCGAAAAGCCTCTGAAGAATTTGGAGGTAAAGAGGCTTCATGTCTGCATCTTTTTTCTTTTTTTGGAGATGGAGTCTTGCTGTGTCGCCCAGGCTGGAGTGCAGTGGTGCAATCTTGGCTCACTGCAACCTCTGCTTCCCGGGTACAAGCAATTCTCCTGTCTCAGCCTCCCGAGTAGCTGAGACTACAGGCACATGCCACCAGGCCTGGCTAATTTTTATATTTTTAGTAGAGACGGGGTTTCACCATATTGGTGAGGGTGGTCTCGAACTCTTGATCTCAGGTGATCCACCCACCTCGGCCTCCTGAAGTGCCGGGATTACAGGTGTGAGCCACTGCGCCCAGCCCATGTCTGCATCTTACTTGTTAACACACTGAGGAAAGTCTGGACATGGAGATTTATGGAAGGATGAGACCAAGTCTCAACCACAGTATACTTTTCAACACATTGCTAATTGGAGTTAAAATGTTCGTTAATGTGAAAATAAAATTACTTTGGATTGAGACTGCTGCTTTCTTTGTGTTCTCAGTGGAGACTGCCGTAGAAGAAAAATTAGACAAAATGCTCTCTATAAAGCCTCTATTTTAAGAAGAATGATTCAGAGAGGAACATAGGTCCAAGAAATTTTCATCAACAAATGAAAACTGAACTATCAGGTTTGCCAGATGTCTCATTTTAAGGAAATTTTTCCTCATTTGGTCTCTTGTAAAAGTCTTCCTTTTGCCTCTGAAATATACCCTGTCCCTATGTAACTTAAAAATAAAATTTTCAGATTGTTCAAAGTTCCATCTGTGCAGGATTTGTAATTCTGTGTAATTCAGCTGGGAATTGTATTGCATAAAAATAAAGGCAAAAAATAACCACATTGTTGGACTACAGACTTTTGGGAAATTTCCTTAATTTATTTAGTGTAGTCCATCGTGGTCTGTCACTCAGCATTTGTTGAGCACCTGCTATGAACAAACACTGTGACTTGTTCTTTAAGGCGGCAGCAACGTGCCTTAATGTGGTTGTCCCCATTAATGTTCTACCCTATGGTCATCCTGTCTTACATGGTGTAACAGAGTAGAATGGATGATATTTAAGGGAGGACCTCTCCCTTTTAGTTAGACACACAAGTCCTGGGCATCTCTCTTTTGGGGACAACATAAAACAGCCCTGCCTAGTCCTTTATTTGGTCCACCACTAATCCTATCCCAGCATCCTGTGTAGGCCTCATGGGGCCTACATACTCTGGCAGGGGAAGAGCCAGGAGAGAAGGAAGAAGGCTTTGAAGAGCTAGCTCCAGCAGCCTGCTGACAGTTTTCCTTCTCTCCCCACTGTGGAAGGACTGACTACCAGTGGAGAGGTGGCAGCAGGCTCTTGGCTAAGTGGAGAGGCTCTCTCTTCCTGTGTAGTTTGTGGAGAGACAGATTTGACTCAAGGTACAGTTAGAAGTCAGCAATGCTTTCTTTTGGGACTTTCCTTGTTGATGACCTCTTCTCTTTAAGTCAAAGCAAGCTCCACTGCCCCACAGTGTTCCAAATTACTTGTCAAAATTCCTATAAACACTGTGTAGCTAGATTCAACTTGATGTTATAAAACCAATATTTGTAAGATAATCTGTATTAAAGTGCAAGTGAAATGGCAGTCTGTTAAACTAACCTGAAATCTGATGATGTGCTGTGGGAACAGAGCTGTTTGAATAGAGTTTCTTTGCTTCCTTCCAGCTGGGTGGAGAGGAAAGGACATCCTGTCCCTACAGAACTGACTGCCACTGCTCCAAATGTCCTCCATGCTCACTGGCCTCTTCTCCGGACCTAAGACCCGAAGGCCTATGGCCAAGATGGGTCTCACCTCTCCAAGCACGGCTGCCCAGCTTAGGGAATTATAGATGTTTCTGTTCTGGCCAAGGAGGAGCAGGAGCCGAGAGTGGGGCCTGATAAGCAGCTTCCAGAATTCTGGGATTGTACAATCCCTGGAGAGAGGAAGAGGCTGTTTCTTGTTACCAGCTGCCCTCCTTTCACCTGGTAGTACACACACAGCCTCTTCCTAAAGAGCGTTACCCAGCCGCCCTCACTTTTTCTGTCTCAGGCTCACTCCAGAAATGTGTTTTCTGTTCCTTGTTCTACCCTCTCTGCCGTGTTCCTAGGACCAGCCCCTGCTAGTTCCTTCTAGAAACTAACTTTACTCATCATTGAAACCAAAGCCTTAAGATTCTGTGGGTGTGGAACACCTTCTGGTTGAAAACCAAAGGCTGTAGAATTCCATGCAGATGTGGATTGTTGATTCCATTTTGAAGGCAGGTGTGATGTGGGAGAAGCGGTGCATGTAGTGGTTCGGAGTATGATTTCTGGAGCCAGTTGGCCTAGGTTCAAATGCCAGCTCTCCACTTAGTGGTAAGTTATTTAAACTTTCTGTGCTAGAGTTTTCTCACTTCCAAAATGGGGGTGGTAATAGTATCTACATATACAGTCATCGTGAGGGTCAAAGGAAATAATACAAATGAAGATGTTCCAAACAGCACCTGGCACATGGTATGTGCTTATTAAATGCTAGCTTTATAACTGTGCTAGGAGTGAAGCTACGGGGCTGATAAAATGGCTGCCACCAAGCTCATCCCTAATGCATCTCTGTGCATTCTGTGTAGAACATGATGCAGAAAAGAAGGCAGCAAAAGGTATCTCAGATCAGTTCCATCAGAAGTTACCACATTGAGCACATTGTCTCAAGATCTCCTTAAGGATGGCTACTAAATCTGTTTCCTGAATTGTATTGTCTCATTAAAAGTATTCTCTTGCCTTCTGATCTGTTGAAGCAAAAAGCTGACCACACACATGAAAATTTTTTTTTACAGAACACCACGTAACTATAGCATATTGACTGTGACTTTGGTTACTGTTACATTTTGAGCTTTATATACACTTTATTTTTTTAATTTAATTTTGTATTGAGACAGGGTCTCGCTCTGTCGCCTAGGCTGTAGTACAGTGGCGCCATCTTGGCTCACTGCAACCCCGTCTCCCGTGTTCAAGTGATTCTCCCACCTCAGCCTCCCAAGTAGCTGGGATTACAGGCGCCCGCCACCATGCCTGGCTAATTTTTGTATTTTTAGTAGAGACACAGTTTCACAATGTTGGCCAGGCTGGTCTCAAATTTCTGACCTCAGGTGATCCACCTGCCTTGGCCTCCCAAAGTGCTGGGATTACAGGCATGAGCTGCTGCTTCCGGCCTTATGTACACTTTAAAACACTTGATCCTGAATAAGTTTTAGTTATGGTTGGTAAACCATAATGTTTGTAGTTCAAAAAGTTGGAAATCAGTTCCTTGTGAGGGTTCCCCCAGGAGATTGTTGTTTCTAACAGAAAATTAAATATTGACCTAGAGCACCTTTTCAGGCTCCTGGCTTGCCTTGAGTCCAAACTTACTGTGTCTTTGAGACTTTTGCAGTCTGGCTCACTTCTCTTCCCTCACTGCTTTGCACTGGATGCTTCAATTGTAATTCAACAAATATTAAGTGCCTTCTCTGTACTAACAGCAGTGCCGTTTGCAATTCCCTTGAACCTGGGCCCTATTCTGTCTTGCATCTAGACCTCTACACTTGCCTCTTTGCCTACAAAACTTCACATGCTTCAATCTTTAACAGCTTTTGGCCTCATTTTAGAAAATGCAGTTGGTGGTGCAGAAAAGTGCCTAGACTCTGGAGGCTGTGTGGGTTCAAATCCCAGCTCCGCTACTTGCTAGCAGTATGACCTTGGGCAAGTTTCTTAACCTCTTCGGTTCATCTTTAAAATGGGGGTAATGATAGTTGTCTTACAGTGTTGTTCTGAGAATTAAATGAGGTAATCCACAGTGCACTTAGTATATTCTTAGCACATAGTAGCTTCTTGGCAACCTTAGTTAGCTATTATCATTTTTATGTGTCACATCCTGTAGGAAGTCTTCCCGATTCTGCTTGTGGGGGCCCTTCCTAAGTACTCCCAGAGAGCCTGTTCTAGAACTCCTGTCATTGCATTTATTATGCTGTATTGTCATTTCCTGTTTGCTTATTTCTACCCACTTCTAGATAGCAAGCTCCTTGAAAGTAGGTAAGGTCTGTTTGTCAGCCACAGCCGTATCTCCCTTGCTGGGCAGACTTTGTTTCCTTCTTTCACCTGCTGGAAGATGTTAGGGTAGGTTTTTTGTTGTTGTTAGTTTTTGTTTTTTGAGAGTTCCTAATTAAATATGAATGGGTCTGCTTGCCTGTTTTGTCATGAGTCGGGAGGTTTAAAAGTGTGTTTCCCCATCTCCTCATTAGAGTACTTTTTTTGTTGTTTTTCTTTCTTTATTTTTTAGAGACAAGGTCTTGCTATGTTGCCCAGGCTGGAATGCAGTGGCGCAATCGTAGCTCACTGCAGCGGCGCAATCGTAGCTCACTGCAGCCTCGAACTTTTGGGCTCAAGCAATCCCCCTGCCCCAGCCCCTTGAGTAGCTGGGGCTATAGATATGCACCACCACGCCAGGCTAATTTTTAAATTTTTTGTAGAGATGGGGGTCTTGCTGTGTTGCCCAGGCTGGTCTCAAACTCCTGGCTTCAAGAAATCCTCCTGCCTTGGCCTTCCAGAGCGCTGGGATTATAGGTGTGAGATTACACCTGTATAGACTCAGCCTTCATTAAGGCAGTTTTTAAAGATGCACCAAGGTGTTAGGAATGAAGAATAACATTCATTAAGCCTACTTTGTGTGAGGAGTTAAGTAGGCTTTTTAGATACATTCTTATTGAATTTGCCTCCTAACTCCTGTGAGTTGAGTGCTAATATACCCATTTAAGAATTCTGTAAAGTTCCTAAGGAATGCCTAGTGGTATTTTAAAAAAAGAAAAGAAAAATAAAAGAATGATGTAAAGTGCTCAGAGTTATTTGGCTCTAACCTGGTTCTGTTTGGCTTCATGGCACATAATATTTTCACTCACCGCCTTGCTGAGCACTTGTTGGCTGACTGGTTCCCTGCCCAAAGCTGCTGTCCCAGGGCCTTACTACCTCTTCTCTAGGGAGCTGCACAATTAAACTTCAAAAATGATCATTAAAGGGATTCATTCTTTCTGCTGGGGAGGTACTGAGTTGGCTATGGTTTTATCTTGTGCAGTTGCAATACTTGAATAGCACAAAACAATGAGACTGTCATGCAGGCAGATAAGGATTATGGACAAACACAATAAGCATTGGAACTTTGGGGAGAAGAGAGCTGCATTTTTATAGCTTCATTTCTTCATTTGTTCAAAAGTTAAAAATAGAATTAACTATGCCCTGTAAGCCACTTGGATTTCTGATTGATACAGAAAACTTACGCCTCATATCTAAAGGATAGCCTATGTCAAGACTTTCTTTATCAAAATATGCCTTTGGGTCAAATCATAGTCTCTTCTGAACACGTTTTTGTTTTTTTATTTTTATTTTTATTAAGCCTCTTAGTGGATGAACATGGTTTTTTAAGCAACAAAATACATGGGCTTGGAAACTAGGGTTTATTTTCCCTGTAGAAAGCCTTTGGAGTAGTAGGATAAGCTGATGAAGCAATATAATGTCTGCTTTCTATGCTAAGAATTGCTGGAGTTCCAGCCTTTTTATAACATCATTACATTTTAATTTTTTATTTGCGTATTTAGAAAACAATAACTTAGAAATGACACAGTCTCAGATGATTAGCATCCACCTGCTGAGCTATTTCTAGTGCAGTGGGCTTGGTGGACCTACCTGGTACCAAAGGAATCTTCACCCTATATGCTTTGTCGTTAGTCTCTCACCCAAGCTGAGGGGCACAAGGACTGCTCAGAGGAGCTTCCAAATGTAGCAGCTGATGAAGACTTTGGGTCTTACTTTGTCATCCAGGCTGGAGTACAATGGCACAATCATAGCTTACTGTAGCCTCAAACTCCTGGGCTTAAGCAATCCTCCCACCTCGGCCTTCTGAGTAGCTAGGACTAAGGTGCACACCACCATGCGCAGCTAATTAAAAAAATTTTTTTTGGAGAGACAGGACTCGCTATGTTACCCAGGCTGGTCTTGAACTCCCGGCCTCAAGTAGTTTTCCTGCCTCAGCCTCTCAAAGTACTGATAATACAGGTGTGAGCCACTGCTTCTGGCCAGGACATCTTAATTGACTTCCTTTTTTTTTTTTAATTTTTTTATTTTTTAATGCACTTTTTTTCCTTTCTTTTTCTTTCTTTCTTTTCTCTTTTCTTTCCTTTCTTTTTTTTTGAGATAGGGTCCTCCTGTGTTGGGCTCGAACTCTTGGGCTCAAGTGATCCTCCCACCTCAGACTCCTGAGTGGCTGGGATGACATACTTTTTTGACCAAGACTCTGAAAATAAAAGTAAGAAGAAGACAGTTGCAACTAAAGTTACTTGTTCACTTACTATATTTTAAGCACTGTGTTGATGCTTTACATGTACCCCGTACAAAGCCATATGCATTGACACTGTTACCCCATTTTACAGATGAGGAAACTAAGGCGAGAGAGGCTGCGTAATATGTCTGAGGTCATAGAGCTATTGAGTGGATGAGTCAGGATTCATTCTGGCACCAGAGTTCACATTCCAAGTACTACATTGTACTGTCAGGGCTGGAGATTTTGTAAACCTACCAATTCAAGCTATTGTTTTCACACATTGTTTTGGTCACAAACATTGTCTTCCCACCTCAATGAGCACACCTGGCTTTGCCTTTTAAGCAATTTTGCAGAGGTCATATCTGTCTTTGCAGGATGAAGACTTTCCTCCACACAACGTAAAAGCCCTTACAGCTCTGTGATTCATCCTGATGACGATGAGATAGATTCTGCTGTGAGGGTGACTGTGTCCCCTGTGAGCAAACTTGTGCAGAGAAAGAGAGCACGGAGGACTGAATCCAGGCATTTCTTTCTTTCTTTCTTTTTTTTTTTTTGAGACGGAGTCTTGCTCTGTTGCCAGGCTGGAGTGCAGTGGCACGATCTCATCTCACTGCAATCTCCGCCTCCTGGATTCAAGTGATTCCTCTGCCTCAGCCTCCCGAGTAGCTGGGACTATAGGCATGCACCACCATGCCTGGCTAATTTTTTGTATTTTAGTACAGACAGGGTTTCACCATATTGACCAGGATGGTCCTGACCTTGTGATCCACCCATCTCGGCCTCCCAAAGTGCTGGGATTACAGGCGTGAGCCACCGTGCCCGGCCTCCAGGCCATTTCTTTAGCCCAGGGGCAAAGGTAGGAGCCATAGAAGACCACAGCAAAAACCAGTAGGAGCTGAAGAAGACGTCTAGAAAGACTACGATGCATGGTGAGAGGAAAGGGTGAGAGGAAAGGTTGGCCAACCATATTGAGGGCTACAGAGATCAAGGAGAACAAAAACAGGATTTGGATTTTGTGATTGAATACAATCCTGGCCTTTAAGATTATGTTCCATTAAGTTGGGGAAAAGCTAGTGTTGCCTTGAGGGGCTTTGCAGTGAAGCCACAGGTAGGGAGTCTACTGTCAGGGTATCAAGTATAGAACACTGACTTCAAAAGTTTGTGTTCCAAGGTCAGTAATAATTGAAATGAGGTGGTAGGTTGAGGGGCCTTGAGGCCAGTGAAGCCTTTTTCATCTTTGGGAGCCCCGTTCTGACCATGTCTAAAGTCAATGGAAGAACCCGATGGAAAGGGAGAAATCGAAGATTTCTGGAATAATGTTAGTAGTTGTCACATATTGAATGCTTACCGTGTGCCAGGTACTGGCAGAAGAGCATTTCCTGTTCTATCTTATTCAATCTGTACAGCAACCCTGGGAAGTAGGTAGCCAGACCCCCTTTTACAGATGAGGAAACAGAGGCTTAGAGTTTAAACAACTTGCCAAGACTACTATTAAATTGTATAGTTTTAAACTCAGGTCTGTCAAGCTATATCATAGATATGATTGAGTGAGCAAATTATAGGGGAGCTAGAGCCTGAGAAGAGAGGTGCCTTTCTTCCTGTGAGACCAGAGGAGACGACTCCTGAATTCAGATGGAGAGAGGAAGATGGACCAACTCTTTGACCCTTTTCTAAGTGCATGTATTGTGTCCAATATCTGGCTCATTGCTCAGGACTGTTCTCCATGGCCCCTCACTGCTGCATACTCAAAGAGCCAGCAAAGTGTTTGCAGAATGTCTACACTTTTTTTCTGATGGCCAAGTCTTCTTGCAGAGTCAGGGGCTTTAGAAATCTAGAGGAGGTTTCAAAAAAAAATAGCTGTGTGGACAGTGAATACACTGGGAATGTTGGCTTGGCCCCATGGCCTCCCAGGATCTATTGCACTTGGCATAGAATAGAGGGGGCTTTTTCGTGTGTGTGTGTGTGTGTGTGTGTTTTTCTTTTCCCCTGTATTTGTGGGTGTTAATATGAACCATCCAGCCAGGTCTGTGAAGGCTGAGAGAAGTTGGTCCGGGTCTGGTTTTTAAATACGTTTTCCTTTAGCTTTTCTTTCAGCTATCTTCAGGTTTCTTGTTACTATGCATTTATAGGTTCCAGAGACCTGAATGTTATACCCCTCAGTTGTCATTATAGTCTTCATAAAACTGTTGAAGATTTGTATACATTCTTTATTCCAAAAGCCTCTGCAGTGGTGAGCATAGCTAACTGTGTTTCAAAAAGCTTCTACAAAGGCATTTGCCTGTTTTTCTCAGCCTTTAACCCTATCTGAAGGAGACATTCTTTGGGGTAACTGGTTTAGTTTAAGTTTCTCATTTCCCTGCAGCACTGTTTCTGTAGGTGGTTTGGCAACCATTGGCACAGGGGCTTTTCAATTTCCAAATCGGTGGCTCCTGCCATTTTAAGAAAATCGGTCTGAAATGACAAAGGAGGTGGAGGAAGACAAAATGACTGGAGAAACAAAGACGGAGGAATCTGTTAGTGTATTTATTCATTGTTTACAAATTAGAACAAGCATCGGAATATTCAGGATTCCTGATTTCAGGAGTCCTTTTTGAATCTTTTTTGAGAGAGGATCTTGCTCTGCCACCCAGGCTGGAGTGCAATGCGCAATCTTGGCTCACTGCAACCTCAGACTCCCCGAGCTTCAGTGATCCACCTGCCTCGGCCTCCCAAAGTGCTGGGATTGTAGGCGTGAGCCACCACGCCTGGCCGATTTCAGGAGTCTTAATTGCCTCTACTATGACTTTTTCCCCCCTGCCTAATTGTATAGATCTTTTGCCTCTTTATTGTTGAAGACTATTTTTTTAAAACAGGCAACTCAGTAGTTGCTGTAATATTTATTTCTACTGGGCTTTTCAAGTGTTCTTATATTTCTTCCTTGAATTAACTTACATGGAGACTTAATTCACCTTACTGGTCTGTATTAGCCGTAGTTTCATATTATCATCTTGTTTTTCTCAGGTTTGACTATCTTATTAGGCTTTTTCTTTCTTTCCTATCTTCTGTAAATGATTAATTAAAAATCTTTTTGTTTTGGGCATTCTATAAAAATGCTCTCTTAGTACAATTTTCTCCCTTAAGTAGGGTCATTCCTCCCCATAGTCTCTGCCCATAGAATGGCTTTCCTGAAGTCCTCTATGGCAGATGACATCAAGGGTAAGGGGAAGGAGAGTCTGGTTGGGCCCTGGCTATGAGCAGCAAATGAGCAGTCATTGGGCCTTGGGGCAAAGGCCTTCACACGCTCTGTATGTGAGAGGAGTGTGAACTGTTGGACCCGGGGTAACTGGGTAGCCGTCTTAGAACCTTTCTAGAGAAACAGCTGAGAAAGCCTGAACGAGGCTTAGATGACAAGACATGGAGGAAGAGCCTCCTTGCCAGGAACTGGAGAATCTAGTTCAGGGAAACTTTGTCCATAGAACCCTGAGAATGGTGTATGGGATATGTGGGAAAAATAGTTTTAGCCTGATACTGGGTGCGGAGAGGGATACTTTCTGGGATTCAGACGCAAATGAGCTTTCTTTAGTTATTTTGGAGCAGTGATTCTCAACCAGGGCAATTTTGGCACCTTCCCTATCCCCTTCTCACCCCAGGACATTGGCGATGTCCGGAGATGTTTTTGGTTGTCATACTTAGTGGGGTGCTACTGGCATCTAGTGAATAGAGACCAGGGGTGCTGTAAATTTCATACAGCACACAAAGGCAGCCTCCCATGACCAAGAATTATCTGACTGAAGATGTCAGTAGGCCGAGGTTGACACACTCTCCTTTAGAGAGTCTGGAGAAGTTTTCATCAGGAATGGAGTTTGAGTTAGGAAGTAAAACGAGAGGAGGCTGTAAAAGACTCAGATCTTGTTATATGTGTTAACCTGTCCTAGGCCAACGTGAAGTAAAATTATAACTAGGACCGGATTTGTGTAGTTCTCTCTCTGGTATGGTTTGTATTTTCTGATGATGACAAATTATAGTAAAGAAGCTTTGACATTCCCAGCTATGAGTGTGCCACCCTGCAGAGGACACAGGTAAAGGATGCTCACCTGTGAGAAGGGCAGGGCATGCTGGGGTCTTGGACTTTCAGGGGCAAACCTCCATTCTCTGGGTGGCAGCAGCATGGGAAACTTTCCTGTGGTGGCTGAGAAACTGTGAGGGCCACCTGAGGCTTCCCTGGACCATTCATGCCTGTGTTGGGATGTGTTTAAGGGAGAAAGAGAATCCTTCAGATTCTCTTATTCATAGAGTTCCCAAAATGGAAACTTTTGTATTTGGTGACCCCTTCTGACTTGGCATGCAGCTAATCTGAATACCTTAAAACAAGAATTTCTCATTGTAGAATCCTTGACCCTTGGGCTGTGGACTTTGAGGTACAAAGTGTGCAGACAAAGACAGACAAAGTGTGTTCTGTCTCTGTGCTTGAGGTAGATTTTTATATTGGAACACTCACATTAGGTAGATGTTATTTGAAAGATGCAATGGCTCATCGCAGCCTTGTTGTTACACGGGTGCCCCTCACTCTTCCAGGAGGAGAAAAGCTCTTTTTTCAGCTGCTGCTGAGCACCAGAGCCAGTCCCCGATTGGGGGCTTGAGCTTGCTTCCTGTCATCAGTTACGGAATATTAGATAGTGTGCAGCTTTGGGGCTTGGCTCTGGGGAATATAAGTGACTCAGGAGCATGGATGCTGGTACTGAGTCACTTATAATTATGGTGCAGTGTGAAGTGCTTTATAATTATATAGTGGTTAGGTGTGTGACTCTGGCACCAGGTTGAATTCTGGCTCCAGAATTACCTGCTGTGTGACCTTGGGCCAGTTAGCCTATCTGTGCCTCAGTTTGTCCATTTGTGAAATGAGAATAATTCCATCAGATAGTTGTAAGGATTAAATAATTGTAGAACACTTTGAATGGTACCTGGTATATACAGAGTACTAAATCATATTATGTAAAATGGTCTGGTGCAGAGTATGAGTGCTGGAGGAATTCAGAAATGGAGAAGGTAAGTTGAGGGATGTGTGGTCAGGAAAGGCTTTCTTGGTAGGGCTTGAAATGGGTTGAAGATTTGAGTCAGGCTCTGAGAGAACAATAGTAGATGGTGTTCCACACAAGGGGACAATGTGCATAAGGATGCAGAAGAAATTGTTATGTCCTAGACTCTATAAGGAAACTGACCAGGGTAATGCGAAATTGGATTGAGTATGTGATTTTGGGGATGGGAGGTGAGGGATATTGATAAATGGGCACTAAAGATTAGTTTTTATAGAGGGGCACCAGATGCTCGTTTGGGCCACTAGGGATTTCTGAGCTGTGGAATGACCAAAGGAACTGGAAGTTCAAGCAGATGAGTCAAGTGTGGATTTTCAGGGTGGGCTGAAGTGAGGAGCAGTGGCACAAGTCAGAAAGCCAGCCAGGAAGCCGTTCTGATAGTTTACCTCACTGGGGCTGGACTCAGTGACAGGCTTGAGTGTAAAGAGGAAGGTGTAAGTCTTGATATTGTTTTGAAACAGTGCTGTAATGTACAGGATTTGATGACTGATGGAGGCGCAAGGGAGACAAGTGCAAGGTGACCTGAGCCTCTAAACCTGTGTGAATGGCCGTGTGAAAAACTGGTCAGAGGGAGGAGAGTGGGCAGGAGGAGCTGGTTAAGGGAAGGTTTAGTATAAACAGGAGAGCAGTTCCTCACCCATCCCTTACAACCAAGAGGAGCCCATTTTCCAAACTGAGATGACTTCTTTTGGGCTTCAGTTTGAATCCAGGAGCAGTAGGCAAGGCTGGCATTTTCCCCATTCATTTACAGGGTGTACTTTCCACAAGGTCTACTTGATGCAGTACCCCACACGCAGTACTGGCTTCTTAGTGGCTACTCTTCAACCTTGTTGCCAGCTCCCTCTGATCCTCTTGAGCCACAGACTTTCCAGAGTGTCCAGTAGGACTTGGGCTTCAAACCTGTTTTCCCTTCACAGGAAGCCTGTGAACTTTGATGGAGATTGGGAATATTGTCTTCCCATCTCTGTATGCATGAACCACAGACTTCTGCTGTTTCCAATCTCTGCATAGCCCTTCTGCTTAGAAGACGCAGCACAGTGGAAGAAGACAGCAGCGTTTTAGAGCCCCAGGCCTCACAGGATCCTCTGAAAGGACTTGGAGCTTCATGCTCGGAATCACTCTGTCAGGAGCACTCTGTCACGGGAGGCTGTAATTTTATGATAAGAAAGAGCCCTGGTTTCCCCCAGGTCAAGGCTTTAGCCCAAACTCCCAAATAAAAGCATTATCACAGCAGGGTGGATTGAGGTAAGAACCTTATCCATGTTTGCTTTGTCTCAATTAGTTTTAGAGCAGTCTTTTTTTTTTCTTTTTTTTTTTCTTTTTTGCTCACTGCTTTGTGTCCTACACTGTTCTAATACTTTCCATTTAATCTCTGGTTTTCACAGCCCACCTCTATAAGGAGGGTAGATTGTTACCCTATTTTGCAGATGAGGAAACTGAGGCACAGCACAGTTAAGTTTGCCCAGAGTTGCACATCTCGTTATTGGCGTGGCTGGGATTTGAATCCTGGCAGGGGAGTCTGGGGTCTCTGTTCACTCACTGTGTTTCACCATCTCCCTTCAGTTAGCCAGAGCCACCATTTTCAAGGTGGCATTTTCTGTTTCCTCTTTTGAGTTCTATTGAAGAAGTTGTTTTAGGAAAGTCACATGGTAACGTAAGAGGGAGCAGGTACTTTTTTGAGTCCCATGGACCTGGTTTGAACACTGGCTGTGCCCACTTACTGGCTATGCACCTTTGGGCAAGTCTATTCACCTCTTTAAGCCTCAGTTTCTCATGACATCTGAAATTCATGAATGGGATTTTTCTTTTCAGTTATCTTTCATCGATAGCTGTTACACCTTCCGCCTTGGATTCCAGAAGACCATTTTACTAAATAAAAGGTTTTAGTCTTCTTCCTGTTATGCCAATGGGTAGTTTCCAGCACAGGAAGTAGGTTTTCACATCGAGTAATGAATGAGTACAGTTGGTCCCAGCATTATTCTGAACTCTCTCCAAGTCTATGGTGGTAGTAATGGTTTCATTTGGTCCTTTTTGGTTACATTTTTTGTACTTTTGACTCTTATAAGCAAAAGTACCTTGCATGGTAGGAGTTGATAAGACTATAGTAGGTGGATGAGGTACCTCTCTTCCTGGGCATGTTTGTTTGGAGGCTCAACAACATAAGTGGATGAAGCACAGAGGGATGGAATGAGGGAAGGAAGCTTCAGCAGGAAGGAAGGTGAACGTGACTTCCGTTCTACCTGTGGTGCTGCACATGCGCCTAGGCTGGCATGGAGCCATCTAGTCTAGTAAGCGGGTTTGTTCAGACATCGATGCCCTGCTGCACATTCTCTGTGTGTGTGACCTGGACATAGCTTTTTTGTTCTTATTTCTTTATCCTTTTGAAATCCTCTAGGTGTGCTTTTTGTGTAAAAAAGGGATGCTAATGTTTACCACATAGAGTTGCATTAGGGTTGAGTGAAATGTCCTCTGGTGGGCTCTAGTTTGTCTCTCCTCCTCCCTTTATCTTTTCTCTCTGTTCTGCTTGTTTCTGACAAAGCCATTTTCTCTGTTTTTGTGCAGTTCCTCTCATGGAAATTATTTATACTTTTGTAAACTTGGGAATTTTATATCTCCTAAGAAGTATCAACTTGCCTCATTTCTATTACCACAGCCACTGATGTAGCTGGGACCCCTTCCTCGCTTGTAAGCTGCTCATCAGAAATGACACCACTTCTTTGTTACTTGGGTTGAGGGAAGAATTTTATCTTGCATAAAGGCTTTTTTTTTTTTTTTTTTTTTTTTTGGGAGATGGAGTGTCACTCTTGTTGCCCAGGCTAGAGTGCAGTGGCGTGATCTCGGCTCACTGCAACCTCCGCCCCCTGGGTTCAAGCGATTCTCCTGCCTCAACCTCCCGAGTAGCTGGGATTACAGGCACGTGTCACCAGGTCCGGCTTATTTTGTATTTTTAGTAGAAATGGGGTTTCTCCATGTTGGTCAGGCTGATCACGAACTCCTGACATCAGGCGATCCGCCCGCCTCGGCATCCCAAGGCTGTTTTCTTTCTTTTTTTTTTTTTTTTTTTTGAGAAAGTGTCTCAATCTGTCACCCAGGCTGGAGTACAGTGGTGCAATGTCAGCTCACTGCAACCTTCACCTCCCAGGCTCAAGCGATTCTCCTGCCTCAGACTCCTGAGTAGCTGGGATTACAGGCACTTGCCACCACACCTGGCTAATTTTTGTATTTTTTAGTAGAGATGAGATTTTACTATGTTGGCCAGGCTGATCTCGAACTCCTGACCTCAGGTGATCCACCCACCTCGGCCTCCCAAAGTGCTGGGATTACAGGAGTGGGCCACCACGCCCAGCCTAAGGCTGTTTTCAATATTGGACCGTTTCTGCCTTCTTAGCTTTGAGAGTTCTCAGAAGCAAGTTTTATTTTTGCATAGAGGACCCCTACTCTCTCCCCATCTGCTTTTTTTACTCCCTACATATGGCATTACTTCATGGAGCCACAATCTTATATGGTTTTTAAAACTTCAAAAAGCTGGGGGACTCAAAATGGTTAGACGAGGGAAATTGCTGTACTTTTTCTTCCAGCTAGTCTAGGGCAAGGGAGGAAGCCCAGTTTGTGTAGCACTCTTTGCTTCATGGAGGATACCCTGTATAATCTAGGTGCAAGTCTGGGAAAATTCAGGCCCAGATGAACACATAGGTTGGCTCATTAAATAACACCCCTTTCTGTGAAGGATACTTCCAGAGATCTAAAGGGCAGGAAAGTTGGTGAGTAAGAGGTACAAAATAGTAGATTAATAAATGTGTGATTATTCCTTTCAGTATTCAAAATTTAGTGAGTATATATTACAGATACAAGAGAGATTTGCCTTAAAATAGTTGATAGCCTCTAGAGAAGGGATGGGGTGGACTGTTAGGGGCTGAGGTCAGTGGTCAATGGCCAGTTGGATGGCCTTGAGGTGGTTCTGACAAATTTCAAGATACAGAAATTGGAGGACCTGGCACAGGAGTAAGCCTGACTTCAGTTTGAGCCTCAAATCTGCCTTGGACAGAGTAATTTTCCTCTTTTAACCATATTGTTTTTTGTTTGTTTGTTTGTTGTTTTGAGATGGAATCTGGCTCTGTTGCCCAGGCTGAAGTATAGTGGCGCATGTCTTGGCTCACTGCAGCTTCCACCTCTTGGGTTCAAGCAATTCTCCTGCCTCAGCCTGCCGAGTAACTGGGATTACAGGCGCCCACCACCATGCCTGGCTATTTGTATTTTTAATAGAGACAGGGTTTCACCATGTTGGCTAGGCTGGTCTCGAACTCCTGACCTCAGGCGATCCGCCTGAGTATCTGGAGTGCAGTGGTGCGATCTTGGCTCACTGCAACCTCCGCCTCCCAGGTTCAAGAGATTCTCCTGCCTCAGCCTCCTCAGTAGCTGGGATTACAAGCGTGCACCACCACACCTGGCTAATTTTTGTATTTTTAGCAGAGATGAGGTTTCACCATGTTGGCCAGGCTGGTCTCAAACTCCTGACCTCAAGTGATCTATCCACCTCAACCTCCCAAAGTGCTGGGATTACAGGCGTGAGCCACCATGCCCAGCAGTACTTCTTTTTTATTGCCAAATAATATTCCATTGTATGAGTATACCATATGTTGTTCATCTATTCATCAGTTAATGGAAATTTGTGTTGTTTCCATGTTTTGGTTTTTGTGAATGATGCTACTTTGAACATCCATATATAAAGTTTTGTGTAGCCATGTGCTTTCACTTATATTGGAGTGAATTGCTGAGTATATGGTAACTCTCTGTTTAACTTTTTGAGGACCTGCTATATTGTTTTTCAAAGCAGCTGTATCATTTTACAATCCCACCAGAAATGTATGAGTGTTCCAATTTCTCCACATCCTCACTGACATTTGTTATTGTCCATTTTATTTTAGCCATCCTAGTGGATATAAAGTGATTTTCGATTTGTCTTTCCCTCATGACTATTACTATTGAACATCTTTTTCTGTGCTGCTTAGCCATTTGTGTATCTTCTTTGGAAAGGTGACTTTTCAAATCATTTGGACATATTTGAATTGGGTTACTTGCCTTTTTATTGTTGAGTTGTATGACTAGTTCCTCTTTGGAAGTTTTATTTGGCAGTCTGGAATTTAAGTTTATGTCTGTGATCATTCTGTCACTACTTTTGTGGACTAAATGTCATTGGCGAAATAGATTTTTTTTGCACCTGCTATTAGTAATGGAAGCATAGAAAGATTTTAAATGCATAGAATGATGGAAAAAAGGCTGTTTTGTTTTGTTTTGTTTTTGAGACAGAGTTTCACTCTTGTTGCCCAGGCTGGAGTGCAATGGCACGATCTCAGCTCATCTCAGCCACTGCCTCCCGGGTTCAAGCGATTCTCCTGCCTCAGCCTCCTGAGTACGTGGGATTACAGGCATGCGCCACCACGTCCGGCTAATTTTGTATTTTTAGTAGAGACGGGGTTTCTCCATGTTGGTCAGGCTGGTCACGAACTCCTTACCTTACGTGATCTGCCCGCCTCAGCCTCCCAAAGGGAAAAGGCTGTTTGTATATAAATTTATACATGGAAAAACCGTAACAGTGTTTTGGAAGCGACTGCCCTTCCTTCAAACAGTTGACTTCCTTGGATAGCATACCAGTGTTCTAGTTTCTTCCAACCCTTTTGTGGCTTTGACTGACATCTTTCAAAACAATTGTCAGGGCTGATGCCTTTGAAAAAATACAAATTAGATGGAATTAATGCAATTAAACATTATTTTTATTTGAGAGTCTTGTGGTTTTCTTTGAATATGAGTCAATAGCTGATATTTTAGGGCTGCTGTTCCAAAAATTGTGGACCTAAAGCAAGATACCATGATGTTAGGAGGACTGAATTGGAGAAAGGAGAAGAATGGAAGAACTAACCAGATAACTGTACATATTGGAGAATTAAAAGCTTTGTTTTTTCTCTTATGCTCCATACAAATTAAAGCATTTTCCAGAGAAGTGATGTGGAAGGAAGCCCTCCATTTAGTTCCCCAGGTACTTTATTTATTATTTTGTTTTATTTTATTTTATTTTTTTTGAGACAGAGTCTCACTCTGTCGCCCAGGCTGGAGTGCAGTGGCCCAATCTTGGCTCACTGCAAGCTCTGCACCCCGGGTTCATGCCATTCCCCTGCCGCAGCCTCCTAAGTAGCTGGGACTACAGGCGCCCGCCACCACACCTGGCTAATTTTTTTGTATTTTTAGTAGAGATGTAGTTTCACTGTATTAGCCAGGATGGTCTCGATCTCCTGACCTTGTGATCTGCCCGCCTCGGCCTCCCAAAGTGCTGGGATTACAGGTGTGAGCCACCGTGCCCGGCCACCCCCAGGTACTTTATAACACTAGGCGAAATTCGTTTTTTAGTCACTGAAGTCTTTTGAGCTTGCCAAGAGCTTGGTTAGCTTTAAATTATTTTGGCATTACTCTAGGACCCTGTCTGGTTATTGTCAATTTTCTCATTTGCAGTTGCATATCATTCAGGGGTCGTGCCTACATCCCTTTCCCTGGAACCTCATGCAAGAAAAAGAAATCCTTGCAACTTTGCTTCATAGTAAGTGTTGGAAAGTGGGCGTCGTGACAGGTTGGCTCTGACCCAAGCTTCCCTTGCTCTTACACATGTGAAACCTGTTTCTTTTGGCTAAGGCCAAGAACCTGTCGACATCTCAGCTAAAACAATCTAGTCTTATTCCCCTCTCTTTTCACCTCCCACCCCACCCCCAGCCTATTTTTCTCCTTTTCCTTCCCATTTTATTTTATAAGACTGTTGTGGGTCACTTTTTCTAGTTATTTCAAACATTGGATTGTTCAGGTGTCTTCTTTCATTTGTTTTTATTTTCCTTCTTAGAAGAGTGGCCATGTGAAGCCATTCATATTTACTCTAATATAAGAAAATCATTTTGAGTTTTGTCTGTTGGACATGCTTAGGAGATTTAACTCTGTTTTCATTCTTCTGGACAGTGATAGGCTGGTTTCCTCTTGTTTTTTAAAGACAGGTTCTTGATGTGTCGCTTAGGCTGGAGTGCAGTGGTGTGGTCATAGTTCACTGGAACCTCCAATGCCTGGGCTCAAGCCATCCTCCCACCTTAGCCTCCTGAGTAGCTGGGACTACAGGCGTGCATTGCCACACCCAGCTAATTTTTAAAATTTCCCAGGTTGGTCTCGAACTCCTGGGCTCAAGCATTCCTTCCACCTCAACCTCCCAAAATGCTGGGATTATAGGCGATGCACTTGGCCTGGCTGGTTTACATTTTTTAATGCCCATCTTCAGCATCAAAATTGGGACTGCCCTGGTGTTAGTTTGCATTAAAAATTGCTGAGATGAGATTTATGCAGAGCTGGGACTTGCTGATATTGTTGGGCTTTGTCATCTGTACTTGAAATATGAGAAAGGGAACTGCTTAAAATATTTGGGCTCTCTTTCCGGTAGCTTTAGTTGTTTCCAATTTTAAACCAAATGCTGAAGGCATAACATTTAAATTAATATACTGCTAAAGGCCCAGTGGATAAAATACACAACAACTTTATAATATTAAAAGCTTCATTGGTACTTAACATGTTAAGCTGCCAGCTGCATGAGGAGAACCTTGAAAGAAAGAAGGTGCAAATTACTTATTTAAAATACTCTCTCCTGGTGAAGTGGTGATATTAGCATGTCCCTAGTTGCTGGTAAGGGAATTTCAGGAACTTGTTTTAGAGTGCAGAGAACCCCCTAATCTGTAGTGTGCATTGAAAGAGTACGTATTATGCCAACCAGCTCTTACCTTCAGTGGAGAAATTCAGGCTAGGGCAGCAGCAGAAGTAGAAAGACCTCCACTGTCACTGAGGTAGAGACTCTGGAGGGCGCAAGTTACTGACTGTGCCTGTCCTCACAGTGGAGGGGGGCCTTTGGAGGGCCTCTTTTGCCTTTGTAGTGGGTGGGAACACTCAGGTCTGTGACTGTCAAGCAGAAGCTGGTGAAGGTCCTCCAACTGTTGATGGCTCAGGATATAGTACTGAGGTCATTATCTTTAGATTTTCTATATTCCTCCCAGGCTGAGGGAAACATGTCCAGTCTTCTTTCAACAGTTCATTTGCTTCCATTGCCAGGCCTTTTATGAGAATGTTTAGTGCTTAGAATATGTTTCCTTCCTTAATGGTCGAAGTACTACCATAGTTTTAAACAAACCCTGGGTTTCTAATTCCTACAAGAAGTCTCTAATACATTGTAATGTAGTGATAGCTCCCAAAGATATTCAGTTCCCTCACTTTTCATTCACTCCATCTCCAACATGTGCAAGATGAATGGCCCCTTTGCTAATAATTCATGTGAAATATATTCCCCATGACACCTAGATAAGCAAATTCATTGGGAGCTAAAATTCTATAAGAAACTACTTTTATTTCAAAATAAAGCTTGAAACTGGTATGTAGTTTCATCTATTCAGCAAACATTTGATCCAGTATCTACTATGCGCAAGGCACTACTATGCTAGATACCAAGTAGATACAAAGATGAATCTCATGTGGGTGAACCTTGATCTCAAGAGGCTTAGAGTCTAGAAAGACACATACATGTTACATACATATGTATACATTCCTGTACATACATACATATTACATTTTTACTCTAAATGCAAGGGGAATTCAGAGGAGAGAAGATAGTCCTTTTGGACATGTAGTGCTGAAAGGCACAGTGATATTATGGCTTTGGACTCGAGTCAGAATGCCTGGATTCTGACGGGACGTAATGGCACAACCCTGTAATCCCAGCACCTTCGGAGGCAGGGGCAGGCGGATCCCTTGAGACCAGGAGTTTGAGACCAGCTGTACAATATTGCGAGACCCCATCTTAAAAATTTATGTATAGTTTTTTAAAAAAAGAATGCCTGGATTCAAATCCTGTTTTAGAATTTATTATCTTAGGGCCCTTGGATGATTATTTTACTTCTCTAAGACTGTTTCCTCATCTGGTAAATGGGGATAATAAGTACCTACTCCACAGGGTAATTGTGAGGCATAAACAATATAATGTAGGTAAGGCCCTTAGCGGAGCACCCGGCATATAATGGGCCTTGTTACTGTGGAAAGATCAGACATGCTATTGTGGAGGCTGTGGCCTTTGAAGGAGGAGGAGGATTGAGGCATGGGACAGTGGGGAGAAAGAGATGAGGACGGCAGAAGAAACTGTGCTGGTTTAGAGAATAGCTAAATTTTGGTGAATCAGTAGGGTATAAAGGAGAGATAAAGATAGTAAGATCAGAAAAAAAAAGTTGTGGCTGGTTCACACAAGGCATGAAATCCTTCACTGGGTTGTTTTGACCTCATCTCAAGATTGAAGGATGCCACTGAAGGTTTTGGAGTGGGCAAGTAATGATCAGACTCTGGCATTAGAATTAATCTGACAACAGTCGACAGTGTCTATAGTTGGAAAATTTATTAGGACAAAGTCAGTTACCTGATAGCATTTATTGCTGCCTAACTTGGTCCAGTTTATATCATGGACATTTTGTTTTGTCATTGAATTTCCTAGTATATGATTTAAAATGATGCTTCCACATCTTCTTCTCCCACCCCACCCCACACGTCCCTCTGTAGTGACCTCTCTTCTACTTAAGGCACCTATTGACCTGTTCTTTTCTCCTTCCCTCCATCTAAGCTGGGAAGGGTCTGATATGTCATTTATTCATAATTAAATAAAATGCAGCCAAAGCAAATGCATTACTTCTCATCCATTTTAAAGCACATTATAAGCCATTTATTTTTAATTGCAGTTTAAAAGGGTTTTCTTTAGAAGAATTTCAGGCATCAAGCAAATTGGGAACAATCCTTTTAGGCCTATTCAACTGGCCCTAAAAAAATCAATCTTATTTAGGCTTTTTTGAAATAAGAGAGCAGGAGGAGTCTCCAATATCCTCCTCAAAGACAGCTGTCCTCTCCTTTGAGGAATGGAGTGAAATTGCTCTGTGGAAGAGGCCGTGTCATTGCCCCTGCCCTGGCACAAATCAGCCTGTTCCTTGTGTACACAGACTTCTGCCCCTCAGTGGATAAATGTGTGTGTGTGTCACGTGCCACTAATGGCCATGGCTCTGTGCCGTGCACATAACTGAACACATTCATTCTTCCATCCCTCCCCCAAGATGTCTATTTTGGTCACATTTGAACTTTTATTTTTTACTAAAGTTTTATTTGTTTTCTGATTTCTGGGATATCCCAGTGGTCCCCACATTGTTTTTGTTTGTTTTCTCATCTCCGAGTTTGAAAGTCTTATAAAACAAGTATTTCTGGGCCGGGCATGGTGGCTCTTGCCTGTAATCCCAGCACGTTGGGAGGCCAAGGCAGGTGGATCATGAAATCAGGAGTTCAAGACCAGAGAGGCCAACATGGTGAAACCCCATCTCTACAAAAAATACAAAAATTAACCAGGTGTGGTGGCGCACGCCTGTAATCCCACCTACGCGAGAGGCTGAGACAGGAGAATTGCTTGAACCTGGGAGGTGGAGGTTACAGTGAGCTGAGATCGCACCACTGCACTCCAGCCTGGGCAGCAGAGCGAGTGTGTTTTTCCATCTCGGAAAAACAAACAAACCAACCCAAGTATTTCTTTGAAACTCGTCTCGTAAGTAGTTGCAAAATTCAAGTATTACTTGACTATCCTAATAATTATGAATTTTCTAAAAATATTTGATTTTAGATTACATAAGGCTTAGAGCACTGATTTTAGGCTCTTTTGGAGGTAGCATTTAAGGGGTATAAGGCAGCCATTAAAGAATACCTTCCTTTATTGTTTCAGAAATAATTAAAGAGAAAGTGAAATACAGAGTCAGATGGAGGGAGGGAGAGATATCACTTTTACTATCAATAAAAATGACTGACAGTTGCGGATTTTGATCTAAAGCCAAATGAGCTCCCTAACATTTACCTCTGGAATCAATTCACTTACAGACTGGTCACTAGCCCAGCTGTCCTAGGAGCCCTTCCCTGCAGGGTCAGGCCCTTTACCTCACAGGATGGAGCAGATCAGAATGCACACCTCCTGTGGACAGGGCAATGGAACCTCTCCAGCAGCCTCACTGGAGTGATTTCACAAGTCTTCTCAGTAAATTTACTTAATTTGATCCTGTGCATTTCATCAGGTTTGTGGAATTTGCCTGCAGATCTTGTTGATTCAGTAGGCAACTTAGTTGTGGTATGCATTCAGTAAATATTTTTATTGTGAATGAGTGCAGTTTGTTTCAGCAATACTTTAATATACACTATGGTGAAGTAATTAGTTGCCTTCTGCTATTTGCTTTCAAGTAATCGGAAATAAGAAGTATTTGGGGCCAGGCACAGTGGCTCATGCCTGTAATCCCAGCACTTTGGGAGGCTGAGGTGGTTGGATTGCTTGAGCCCATGAGTTCAAGGTTACAATGAACTATGATCGTGCCACTGCACTCCAGCCTAGATGACAGAGCGAGATCCTGTTTCTTCAAAAGAAAAAAAAAAAAGATTTGAGAATATGCTAAGAACACTTAATGCTTTTCATTTGCAGCATTCCCCTGGTATTTGTTAATGGTTGTTCTGCTTAGAAATAGCTGCAAAGTAGATGATGGTGCAAAAATCAACAATAGTGACTTGAAGATTTCAGGAGTATTTTCTACTTCTGTGGCTTTTTCACATCCTGCTCATCTAAGAAATATGGTTGCTGCTCCCAGCCATTGTGGGCAGTGGCTTTGTGGGAAGCGCTGTAGTGTGAGCACAATGAATTTCGGTCATCTTGGTCCTGGTTAGATGGCCTATAATACTCTCATTTCCAGAGTTAGCTTCTCAGAGACTGTTCACTTGTCTTTCAGGCCAAGAATAGTTGCAAGATAAGCAATGGATTTAAAAACAGAGTGTATTTTGCACTGTCTGATGAGTACATTGTGTCTCCGAAGTTGAGATTCCACATAGTGAGCCTTGGAAAACAACTGCTGGTAAATTCGGAAGATAAAAGATTAATTATACATTCCTTATCTTGCGGAGCACTGTGTGTTGACTAATATAGTTCACTGACCTGAAGATGGAACCCGGAAACCTGGAATGTGATGTTTTACATTGTTTCTGTTGAAAAATGTCCATAACCAATGTGCAGAGTGTTCAGGGCAATATAATTGGAATGACCTTTGTTCTTGAGGCACCTGTGGGAATCTGCTCTTGTCACACATAACAAGGATGAGAATTTGGGAGAAAAACAGAAATGAGGATGATTTAATTTTCATCAGTCCATATACTGGAGAAATATTTTTTCTAATGATTCTTAGTAAGATAATCTTTTCTATATGTTTGATACAAAATTAAGTGAACCAAGATTAGTAGTGCTATTGAGTCTAACTTTTCTAAGACAAAAATATTATTTAAAAATTATTAAAATATTGGCTCATGCCTATAATCTCAGCACTTTGGGAGGCCAAGGCGGATGGATCACCTGAGGTCAGGAGTTCGAGACCAGCCCAGACAACCTGGTGAAACCCTGTCTCTACTAAAAATACAAAAATTAGCTGGGCGTGGTGGTGGGCACCTGTAATCCCAGCTACTTGGGAGGCTGAGGCAGGAGAATTGCTTGAACCCAGAAGGCGGAGGTTGCAGTGAGCTAAGATCGTGCCATTGCACTTCATCCTAGGCAACAAGGATGAAACTCAAAAAAAAAAGATTAAAATTAAAATAGTATATCCTCATGATAAAAAAGTCAATGTCAAAATCTGTAGTGTCTCTCCCTCTAAAAAAAAATTTTTTTTTTGAGATGGAGTCTTGCTGTGTTGCCCAGGCTGGAGTGTAGTGGCACCATCTTGGCTCATTGCAACCTCCGCCTCCGGGGTTCAAGTGATTCTCCTGCCTCAGACTCCTGAGTAACTAAGATTATAGGCGGGGGCCACCATGCCCAGATAATTTTTGTATTTTTAGTAGAGACAGGGTTTCACCATGTTGGTCAGGCTGGTCTTGAACTCCTGACCTTGTGATCTGCCTGCCTTGGCCTCCCAAAGTGTTGGAATTACAGGTGTGAGCCACTGCGCCCGGCCTAACAATTTTATGTATATATTTTTTAGATTATTTCCATGCTTATACAAATATGTTCCATTTTTATTTTGATGATGATACATAATCCACAACTTGGCTTTTCCCTTTTTTTTTTCCTCTCTTGTGTCTCTAATGCTTAATATATTATTATTTTTATTTTTTGTAGAAATAGGATTTACCTTCATTGCCTAGGCTGGTCTTGAACTCCTAGGGTCAAGTGATCCTCCCACCTCGATCTCACAAAGTATTGGGATTATAGGCATGAGCCACTGCGCCAGCCCAAACTGAATACATTTTGACATTAATTGAGTTTTTATAATTAATGAATGTTGAATCAGCAGTTTAAAAAAATCTAATGAAAGGAATATATGGCTTTTCTTCTTTAATCTATTAATGGATACATTGGATTCTCTGATGGTCAACACTCCTGACATTCCTTGGGGATAACTTTAGTCAACATTTCAGGGATGTCAGAAAGCAGCAGAATATACGACCTGGGCTAGGAAACCTGAGAGGGACATGGTCTGACTTGCGCTGGGAATGTGACTGACGATGTACGATGTACTGTTTGGAGCCAGAGGAAATGATACTGAGATCCAGCACTTCTAGGAACTGTTCTCTATGTGGTTGTAGTTGTTAGAGGTGATGCTATTAATTAGAGGTTAATAATATCATTAGCCTACGAAGTATTAGATTCAAAGTAACATTGTCCTAGTTGTAATCTTGAGGATTATGCTTACTGAGGGGTTTAAAGTGCTTTGACTGTCTTCAGTTTTGGGGGCTTATTGTGTTTCATTTGCTGTCATAGTTTTTTGAGGATCGCTTAATAGTCAGATGAAGTTTCTCATACGATTCCCCAGTTAAACTACTTGTGTTTCTTTTGAGCGCTAGACCAAACCTTGGCCATCTCTTATTTCTTTCGAGGAAGTGGACATTTTCTCCACTTTACCAACTCTCTCTAGAACAACTGGTGAACTTGGCAATGTATGACAGAGGAATGGAGGTTTGCTGTGAACAGCCGTCACAAGTAGCCAGAGCTTTGGTACTCACTTGAGTTTAAGGTCTAGATTTGAGATTAGTAGCTTAAATGGCGTGATTTACTGGCTTCTAGGAGCTAAGATGGAGTTCCAATGTTTAAGTTTCATGCTCCAGATCTGAAGAGTAAGTGATTTGGTGGATGATCGTTAACAGTTTCTTTGAGCTCTATGAAAGTTTGATTTTGTATGAATGCACCCACTTCTCTTAGACTGGTCCCTTAGTTGAGAACTGAGGTCTTACAGGCAGGGGATGTAAAGTTAGGATCTTGATTTATATGTAAATTGTGCTGACCTTGTTGATTCATGTCTCTTTTCATCCTGATACTGATTTTTTTTTTCTCCTGTGTTTTGAATTGTGTATTGTACACTTAATTCTGTCATTGATATTTACTCTTAGGGAGTGTGAGATTTCTTAAATAGACTTGATTTATTTTTATTTTTTTTTTGAGACGGAGTCGCACTCTGTCACCGAGGCTGGAGTGCAGTGGCGCGATCTTGGCTCACTGCAAGCTCCGCCTCCTGGATTCCGGCCATTCTCCTGCCTCAGCCTCCCCAGTAGCTGGGACAACAGGCGCCTGCCACCACGCCTGTCTAATTTTTTGTATTTTTAGTAGAGACGGGGTTTCACTGTGTTAGCCAGGATGGTCTCAATCTCCTGACCTCGTGATCCGCCTGCCTCGGCCTCCCAAAGTGCTGGGATTACAGGCATGAGCCACCACGCCTAGCCTAGACTTGATTTTTTTAGAGTTGCATTTGTTGATGTTGCTGTTTCTTTTCTTTTACCCCTCCCATCTCCTCCTGCCTTCCCCCCTCCCTTCCCCTCCCCTCCCATCCCCTCCCCTGTTTCTTTTCTTTGAAGGTCTCCCTCTGTTGGCCAGACTGGAGTGTAGTAGTACAGCCACAGCTCACTATGACCTTTAACTCCTGGGCTCAGGGCCTACTCCCACCTCGGCCTCCCAAGTAGCTAGGAATATAGGTGTGCATCACCATATCCAGCTAATTTTGATATGCGGTCTTGCTCTTTTGCCTAGGCTGGTCTTAAACTCTTGGGTTCAAGTGATCATCCTGCCTTGGCCTCCCAAAGTGCTGGGATTACAGGTGTGAGCCACTGCATCCAGCCTACAGCAGTTTTAGTTTTACAGAAAAATTGCTCGAAAAGTACAAAGAGTTCCCGTATACTTCTTCTCCCTCCCACTCACACAGTTTCCCCTATTATTATTAACACCTTGCCTGTGTGATATTAACATCTTTAATGTGTGGTACCTTTGTTATAATTGATGAGCCAATATTGATATGTTATTAACTAAAGTTCATTAGGGCTCACTCTGTGTTATATAGTTCTATGGATTATGACAAATACGTAATGTCATATATCCACCATTATAGTGTTATATCATACAGAATAATTTCACTGCCCAAAGAATGCCCTGTGCTCCATCTATTCACCTGTCTTCCCTACCCACCGATCCCATGGCAGGCACTGATCTTTTTACCGTCTCTATAGTTTTGCTTTTACTGAAATATCTAGTTGGAATCATACAGTATGGAGCCTTTCCATCCTGGCTTCTTTCACCTAACAATATGCATTTAAAATTTCTGGAAGTCTTTTTGTAGCTTTGACACTTTATTTCTTTTTATCTCTGGATAATAAGCCCATTGTATGCAGGACATCTTGGTTGCTTCCAAGTTTTGGCAGTTATGAATAGAGCTGCTATAAACATTTGTGTGCAAGTTTTGGTGTAGACATAAGCTCATTTGGGTAAAATACCAGACGCGGTCTAGACCATATATGGTAAAGCGTATGTTAAAAATTTGTAAGAAACTGCAACTATCTTTAAAGGAAATTGGACATATGGAAGCGGTAGTGAAACAACCTATAATTAACACTTTGCAGGGGGAGGCTGAGTAGTGGATCATGGGAATCAGGAGATGAGGACCATCCTATACTTCTCTTAGGCAAGCCCATCACTAAAGCCCAGCTCCAGAATTACAGAAGCGTGGTGAGCAGAGCCTATAGTCCCTTCTCAGGAGGCTAGGGAGAGCAGTGTGAACCAGGGAGGCCAAATTTGCAGTGAGGCTGAGATCATATGCACTGCACTCCAGCCCTAGGTGACAGGGTAGACCTCTAATACCAAAAAAAAAAAAAAGTGGACATAGTGCCTGGTGTACACCCATCCAGCAATGAATGAGAGTTCCTGTTGTGCCATATCTTCCCATATACGTTATCTTTTACAATTATTTATGTTTGAATTTTTTGCCATTCAGAACAGATGTTTAATTAGTATCTTATTATAGTTTTAGCATTTCCATAAAATGACTTTTTTTTTTTTTTTTTTTTGGGGCCAGGTCTTGCATCTGCTCCTTGGGCACAGATGCAGTGGGATCTCAGCTCCTTTTTTCCAAGCTCAGCCTCCAGGTCCGCCATTCTCTGCCTCGCCTCCCAGTAAGCCGAGTACGGCGTAGCCACCTGCAGCGGCCAGCTATTTTTGCTATTTTTTCATTAGGGCGGGGTTTCACCCTGTTAGCCAGGATAGTCCTGATGCAGCATGATCCCGCCCGTCTAGGCCTCCCAAGTGCACCTGGGATTACAGGCTTGAGCCACAGCTGACCCATAAATGGCGTTTGAATTTGATATTGAGTGTCTTTTTATATGCTTATTTGCCACCTATACATCTTCTTTGGGGAGGTGTCTGTTCAGATCTCTCTCTTTTTTTCTTTTTCTTTTTTCTTTTTTTTGAGATGGGGTCTCACTGTGTCATCCAGGCTGGAGTGCAGTGGCGCCATCTCAGCTCACTGCAAACTCCACCTCGCGGGTTCAAGTGATTCTCCTGTCTCAGCCTCCCTAGTAGCTTGGGACTACAGGCATATGCCACCATGCCTGACTAATTTTTGTAGTTTTAGTAGAGATGGAGTTTCCCTATGTTGGGCAGGCTGGTCTTGAACTCCTTGCCTGAAGTGATCTGCCTGCCTTGGCCTCCCAAAGTGCTGGAATTACAGACGTGAGCCACCACGCTCAGCTTGTACATAGTAGACTCTCTGTTGAGTCTCTTGTGCTTCTGAAATACAATATCTATTAGACTCATTAAAGAATCTCTGAATTTTTTCATCCATCAAGCCATTAGGAGGTGATAGGACTTTCCTCTTGTTCTGTGATACATGAAGCTGTATTTCTTCCCATATAGAATTTTGATTGTTGTAAGTGGCCGTCTCTTGTAAATTTAAAATCTGGAAAGCAAAAAGCTGTTTATGGAAAAGCCCTCTAGTTTGAGAACTGGTTTCCTTTATGCCCTCAGGGTCAAGTCTCTTACTCCTCAGTTGGGAGATGTTACAGGTGGCAGCATCCATCGCATTGCCTTTTAGCCAGGTGTTTTTCTAGGTTCTTAGTCATCTCAAGTGAGTAGTTATTTTTAGAACTACTCCAAGGACAGGGTATTGGGTGCCTTTTGAGAAAACCAGAAAAAGAATTTGGCAAATATAGCAGATTTGGGAGGTTGATTAAATACAGATCTCAGTAGAGGTCCTGAGACAGGCTCTGGGATTAAACTAAATTTAAACATATTACAATTAGAAACAAAAGAAAGTGAGAAAAACCTGGACGTAGTTAAAATCGAAGGTTTTTTTGGTTTTTTTTTTTAATGTTCCAAAGTAATGTGCTTTGTTCACCATTTTCACTAACAAGTTGCAACTAAGTGGCTACAGCGCTTGTGACTAAATTATGGAGAGACAACTTTTTAAAAATTAGTTTAAGCAGAAAAGCTTTAAGGCAGCAAAATTTGATCTGTATAACCTATAAGTATATATTTTCAGAAATAAAATGTTTCCCTCAGGGACTGAATATAACTTTTAGAAAAGAAATAATCCACTTGGGGAAGTCACTTTGGCTACATAGAACTAAAGCAGAGAGGAGGTGGCCAGTAAAAGGATTCTGAGAAGCGGGTAGCTCCTCATATCCTGGCTCTCTTGATTCAAAGTAAATAATGACATTTGAGTAAGAAGTCTTTGCCATGGATTTAGTGCCAGGCAGGCCTGAGCTTAGCCCCAGTTGAGGGGTTACTTGCTGTTCATCAGTCCCCTCAAAGTGCTCTAGTGTCCTTTGCAAAAACCCTGTAAACGTAACCTCACCCCCATTCCTTTCATCTAACCTCAAGATTACCAAAAACCATTCCTCACACCCAGATTTAGAGACTTACCCAATATGAAAATGATTCTGAGCTGTGACACGTACACAAAACAACTGTTTTGTTTATCTGTCCGGTGGACTGAATGTTCAGGGCTCTTGGTAGGTCACTTCATAAAGAGAAATGGGCAGGGAAGATGATCAGAGAAGAGCTGAGGACAAGTGTCATCCAAGGAAGTCAAGAGGATTTATCCTGGGCATAGTGTAGTGACAAGAACATTTCACTGGGAGACAGGAGGCCTTGGTTACAGTCTGGCTCAAGCATTCAGTGTCCTTTCTCCTCACTGTGTCTGTTTCCTCATCTGTAAATGTTTTGGACAAGATGGTTTTAGGCACGGGGTTAGTGAGATGAATAAGACAAGGATGTTTCTGATAAAGGAAACAAGCTTGTTGTAAACAAAGAAAACGTAGTATTGTAGATGTTTTAAGTAGGAGTCTTTAAAGAAGAGCTGTGGTTATAGTTAACTCAGTGGGGCTTTGAAGAATGCTTGAGATTTCACAAAGATTAAGATGGGGGAAAGCAGAGAGAACAGCATGTACCAAGAGATGGATGGTGCATAGCTGACACCCAAGGTATATAAGAGTGGGGAGGGTGATGGAGCCAGAAAGGTACCTGGGGTTAGATGGGGAGGTCTTTACTGCATGTCAGGCTAAGAAGTTTTTCCCCATTGGTAAGAGAGAGTTCTAAAGCTCTTAAGTAGAAGGAAAACCTGATTAATTAGCATTTAAAAAGTAGAATAGTGACAGCATCATAGATAATTTTGTTTGTTTGTTTGTTTGTTTTCCATGGAGGAAGAGACTTGAGGCAGTCAAGCTCATTTGGAAGTTATTTCAAGAGTAAAGCAGTGACTTAGAGAGGAAGGGACAAATTTATGAGCTGTTTTAGGATACAAAATAAATATCTGGGATTTGTTAACCCTCAAATTGACCCATTCATTTCCCCTAACCTCAGCCATGGCTGGTTTAGGTTGGGGTACATAACTGTTAGGTACAAGTCGTACAATGTCTTGTAAAGTCCATTGGCCTTTGAAATCACTGAGCCATTTGGTTCCTTCCCCTGGGGATGGGTACTGAAGTTGTGTGGGCAAGCTTGTTCTTAGCCTCTGTAATTGAAGAGCTCCATTCAGAAGCAGTGGGGAGTAATTGATGTTCATCCTCTAGAGGCTGGAAAAATCAAGGACCACAGGAAGCTTTTTATAAAGGAGGCCAAACCCAGAAATAAATTTTCTCCAGAACTCCGTCTTAAAAGGATTCTTAAATCTCATAACCGGAACCCTTTCTCTCTCTGGACTAGATCTGTCTTCACTTTTAAAAAGTGTTTGTGTGTATGTTGTTAAAGAAAAAATTGCTTCTGACACTTCTTAAAATGGTTCAGTCTTTGAACCCAGGAGCTTGAGGTTACAGTGAGCTATGATTATGCTACTGCACCCTAACCTGGGTGACAGAGTGAGACTCTGTCTCTTAAACAAAAAAAAAAGGTAAGGAAGACTTTTTCCTTTTTCCTTTTTTTTTTTTTTTTTTTGAGATAGAGACTCGCTCTGTTGCTGAGGCTAGAGTGCAGTGGCTCGATCTCAGCTTACTGGAACCTCCATCTCCCTGGTTCAAGCGATTCTTCTGCCTCAGCCTCCCTCAAGTAGCTGGGATTACAGGCGCCCGCCACCACGCCCAGCTAATTTTTGTATTTTTAGTAGAGATGGGGTTTCACCACGTTGGTTGGGCTGGTCTTGAACTCCTGACCTCAGGTGATCTGCCCACCTCAGCCTCCCAAAGTGCTGGGATTACAGGCGTGAGCCACCGCGCCCGGCCAGGAAGACGTTTTTCAAGACTATTGCAATAAGAGAGAGAGATCCAGCTTAACTCCAGATATGACAAGGGCAAGTGGGGATTGATAGCCAGGGAGCAAGGCGAAGGGGTCGGTGGGTGGAAAGTGACTTAAAGGAAACATCGAGGTTGGGGGATTCTGGCTAAACTGACCTACGGGATTCTTGCTGAAGGCAGGCCAAAGACTTAGACATCAACAGTGGAGGATGAGGAACTTGATCAGATATCAAGGATGGGGGTAGGTGGTGGGTGAAGCTGTTTGCGGGGACTCAGACTTACTTAGCGGGATTCTTGCTAAAACCAGGCTGGGCAGGTGAAAGATAAAAGGTGAGGTGGTGTGGAGGCAAGGTCAGGCCCTTAGAGGGCTTTGAGGAGCCTGACTGAAGTTTAGTCAAGCAGAGTCTTTGCCAGTGTGTGTTTTATTACAAAAGTAATATATGCCTCACCTCCAGAACTAATTTGTCTTCAAAGCTTGGTATGTAGCCTTCCATATGTTAGTATAAGCTTAGAAAAATACTCTGTTCCTACAGAAATGAGATCACACTGTACATACTGTTATGCAGGTGCATTTTCCACATCGTAGATCTTCAGTGTTTTTCATGTCAGCAGGCATACACTGGTCTCAGTCTTTAGAATGCCTTGCCTCATTTTAGATATTATTTACGAAAATTGTAAACTGGAAGTAATTTATATTTTAAATTATGTTCATTACTTTATATTATAAATTATATTTTAAATTCCAGCTTATAACTTTTTTACATACATTATCCCATTTGTTCCATAAAATGATCCTCTAAGGGTAGGGATAGGGCAGGTAATATTTCCATTTTACGTAGAGGTTACATGATTTATTACAGACTTTGCAGCTAATATGTGTCAAGTCCAGGATTCATATGTGTCAGTTGCATGTATGAAAACAATTTTAGATCTTTGACATTCAGCTTACATATAAACCACATGTGGAATACTGTTTTTGTCTGTGGTGCTTTGGGACTTTTAGGAAATATATGTGGTGTATGTAGTACCTAGACTCTGATAATAAATTTCATTTGAGACGTTTATCCCTTTTACGTGTATTATTAATTTCTATATTGAAAATTCTTGTCATTTTAATGTCCTCAAAACAACAAAATAATCATCTCAAATATTAAGATTAAATGAATTCAGTCAGTTTGTAGCAATACTTTCAATACTTAAGTAACAGACTTAGTCAGCTAATTGGATTTCTGAAAATGTTAATGGAAGTATCTCAGTTAACTACCTCTACTCATGTCCCTCTGGGACTCATTTCCTACCTGGAACGTCACACCTCTCTCAGTATTCTTTATTGGTTTCCTGGGACCCTGGAGAGAAAGAAAAGGCAAGACAGGATGAATGAGGAATGGGGAATGTGAGGCAGGGCGGAAATGAAAGAATATGAGCTGTGGGAATTCACTTTATTCAGGAATGGGAAAAACAGCAAGGGAAAAGCCATTTCTCAAGAAGCTGTATGGCATGCTGGTGAAGATTTTGAGTTAAATCCAATGTCACCCTTTCTGGCTCTGTGACCCTAGGTAAGTTATTTCTGTCCATACTTGTCAATTTCCTAGGGTTTCCTTATAGAGTTCTTATGAGAAGTAAATAGTGGGTTATCTAATCCACTTAAAGTATATTTGGCCCCTAGTAAACATTTAATCAATGTTAGCTATTATTTCTAGGCTTTTTAGATGCAAAGTCCCAAGAAAGGAGTCTGAAAGTCTGGATCCAGTAAAATGACCATATAATGTATTTTTCAGGCCAGGATGCTATTGATAATTGTGGGACGACAAATATTAGCCAGTATTTATTATTTCCCTAATGAGGGAGGCATCTGTGCCCCCAAAACTGTGACTGATTAAGGCAGCTTTCCTTCCTACCTCAGCCCAATTAAGCTAGGCCTCTGGACTTTGACAAGCCAGGGAGCAAATCATTCTTAAAAACTCTTTGACAGATAGACAAATACACACTCACTCACTCGCTAAATCGCAGAAGAAACTTTGCTTTTTCTTTCTAGGTAACATGTCTTAAAGTGATATGAGTCTGTACAAATTTTACCAAATATTTGTGCAGTATTGTTTACCCAAGAAATCGCTTTGAAGAAGATATTTAAGTTCTTTTTATTTATTTATTTATTTTCAGAGACGGAGTCTTACTCTGTCACCCAGGCTGGAGTGCAGTGGCATGATCTCAGCTTATTGTAACCTCCACCTCCCGGGTTCAGGTGATTCTCCTGCCTCAGCCTCCTGAGTAACTGGGATTATAGGCCCGTACCACCACACCCAGCTAACTTTTGTATTTTTAGTAGAGATGGGTTTCTCCTTGTTGACCAGGCTGGTCTCAAACTCCTGACTTCAGGTGATCCACCCGCCTTGGCCTCCGAAAGTGCTGGGATTACAGGCGTGAGCCACCTTGCCCCCGGCCTAAGTTCTTATAAGTAGTTTCTGTCATTTAAAAACAATAACTTTGACACATCTTAAATAGTTCTCCTCATGCCTTTAGGTGTAGATTTTTCTTACCTGTTGAGTTCTCAGCATGTGCCAGGTGCAATGCTTCATTGGTGGCGAGGATATAATGGTAAACAAAACATATTTGAATTTGCCCCTGAGTTGCTTGTTGTCCAGTGAGAAAGGCAATCAAGTAATGAAAAATGCAGAGCTCTAAACTGAGCTTGTTGTAATGAAGGCAAAGTACAAGGAGTTCTACAGGAAGTTCTTGAAGAGCCTGACCCGGCCTGGGAAGGTGAGGAAGAAGTTCCCTGAAGGGAGTTTTGCTCAACACTGAATGTCAATTAGAAATGGCAAGATGGGATGGGGGGCTGTGGAAGAGGCAGAAAGGAGCATGGTCTTCTAGGAAAGGTTCTGTATGTGGAATGCGGAAAACTGGGAAATATCTGTTTTTTGAAAAATCAGGGAGGCTCCACTGTGATCCCACACTCTTCTTGCTGTTTGCAATGCCCTTGCTGTCCCTTTTCTTGCTAATGGCATTCCATTCATCCATCATCACTTTACAGTATACTTTTTTGTTTTCACGTCTCTGACATCCTTTAGGACAGGGACTTGGTCTTATTTATTCATTGTTAGATGTTTAGAAAAGCACAGTAGCCTTTCTTCTTCTTTTTCCCTCTCCCCATAGTGCCAGGTACTTACTGTGTGCTTGCTCCTTGGGAAGGGGGCACAAGACAGGCACCGTGCCTGTTGTCATGGAGCATGCACTGTGATGATTGTTTTGCTCACTGAGTAAATACGCTGAATGATTCGCCCTTAGAATCAGAATTGTGGACTCTGGAGGCCATTTTCATAGAGTTTCAGCAATTTTGTGCCTTCTTTACAGTTGTGCAACAGAAACAATCAATGCTCAAGTGTTAAGAAGCCACTAATAAAGTAAGTCGAATGAAGTAAGATAAAGGCCACCCAAATAATAGTGAAGGCACTGGAGAAATAAGGCTTGTAAAAATATGATGTATATGTTAATCCCCATGAACACATCCTGATTACAGCAGAGAACTCTTGTAGTGTTGTCCACTTTGTGGCGGTGTGCTTCTCAGGCTGTCCTGTCTGTGTCCATATTGGAATGACGGTTTCACACTGTACTCATTCATGTACTGTTCACTATCCACCTTTCTGTTATGAAGATTGAGAGGGAGCCAGTGCCTCACTTGCCCAGGATAGCGATAACTTAAAATAACAATCCTTAGAGCAAATGTACACAGAGGTTTCAAACAGTTCGTCATTGCTCTTGGGAAACCTGTGGATTTGTGTGTGTGTGTGTGGTATTGTGTGTGTGCATTCAAATTGCGGACAAGAAACAGAAGGGCTTAGAACAGAATAGTGAGAAGAGCAACGCTGGATATAACTGCTATGTTTATCCTGAAGATAATTGTCCTTGGCAGGATAGAAGAAGGAACTCCTTGCTGGCTTTGTGGAACAAGGAGGCCATCCTTCCAAGTTTCTCGTGTGACTTGTGTCACATGTGCAATTAAACTGAAGTATCACCTTTCTTGCTTGTGTCTCTCTTAAGAGACAATAAACTTTTCAAAGTCACTGCTTTGCAGAACGTGTTTAAACACAAAACCACAAGGTTCCTAGAATTATAGATTTCATAGTTGACAAGGGCCTGCCCACCTGTCACGCAGTGTCAGCATCCTTTCTGCATCAGTCCCACTGGAAGGCTGTTTGTGCACACCTCATTCCCTTCCTGGGAAAGCAACCATTTCCAGTTCTTAGTGTTTTCTTCTGGTGTTTCCTCCATATTTCTGATTGTTAGGCTTATGCTGTTATTTCTTTATTTAAAAATTTTAAACATCCTCTATTAGTCACTGTTAGCCTTCTTACACTCTCTGTCCACTGCCTCCCCCTTCATCCTTCAAGTATATCACAGCTTTTAGTTACATCAGTATTCAATGCTTATGTTTATGTTGTTATGACTGTTAGGATTATTTACCTGCTGAGCCAGTTATGCTATAATTCTGTTTTTTTCTTGTACAATTAATTAATTTTCTTCCCGTTGATTTTCTGAGTTTTCTTTTTTTCTTTATTCCTTTTTTTTTTTTTTTTTTTAGACAGTCTCTTGCTCTGTTGCCCAGGCTGGAGTGCAGTGGCGTGATCTTGGCTCACTGCAACCTCCACCTCCCAGGTTCAAGCGATTCTCCTGCCTCAGCCTCCCAAGTAGCTGGGATTACAGGTACCTGCCACCACACCCAGCTAATTTTTGTATTTTTTAGTAGAGATGAGGTGTCTCCATGTTGGCCAGGCTGGTCTCCAACTGCTGACCTCAGGTGATCCGCCCGCCTTGGCCTCCCAAAGTGCTGGGATTACAGGTGTGAGTCACTGTGCCCGACCATTTTCTGAGTTTTCTACGTCCAGCTTATTCTTACTTCCCAAATCACACTGTAATTTTTAAGTATTCTTTTTTACATCCTAGGCAGATATATCAGTTGATCATGTTAGTTTCGTTTCCTCCTGCAGATTCCCCCCCTGGATTCCCAGCATTCTCCAGATATGGTCTCTAGGCTGCGTAGCTGATTCCCTTCACCCCGTTTCCTGGATACCCGTCTTCCTCTTTCTCGGTTTGCTCATTTGTTTGGTAGAGCATATCCTCCAGTCACTTCCTGATAAAAGAGTGTGTGGGAGGTAAAGTTGGAGACCCTGCATGTCTAAAAATATCCATTCTCTTTTTATACTTGACTGATTGGAAGTCATTTCACCTCAGAATTTTGAAAGCATTTCTCCTTTGTCTTATGGCTTCCAGAGGTGCTATTGAAAATTCTGGTGGCGCTTAATTCTTTGTATGCAAGCTGTTTTTTTACTCTCAAACTGTGTTCTTTTTATCCCATTTATTATAAGATTTCACAATGTGACTTTTAAAAATTTCTTATTCATTATACTGAGCACAGGATGGACTCCTATAAGCAGAAGTTCAAGGAAAATTTCTTAAATTATTTCTTTGATGATCTTTTTCTCTTTCCTCTGGAACTTTTGGTCCTCGAATTTTATCTTTTCTATTTCCAACCTCTATCTTTGGTTCTACTTTCTGAGAGATTTATTCACCTTTATCTTCTGGATCATTATTTATATTTTTATTTATATTATTATTTTTAGTTTCCAATAACTTTTCACTGATCCTGTTTTTCGGTTTTGTTTTGTTTTTTGGGTTTTTTTTTTTTTTTTTTTGATGCTATTCTGTGATAATAGATTTTTGAGGTTTTATTTGGCTCCTTGTCTCATTTCTTTGAGTCATTTTTTTCTGTTTATTTTGTGTTCTGTCTTTTCATGTTAAAGGCTTTTCCTCAAATGTCTGGCAATCCTTGGTTGTCACTTGTATTAAAGCATGAGACACTAAAAAGCTGATTGGATGTTCTGTATAGAGGTAGGAAGAGATTGTCAAGGATGGGCTTTATATTAGTATTATATAGGGTTATGGGGGAGGAGCACCCCTGTTTTGTTGGGAAATCCTCCAAAGCCATCATCTGTTGAACTTTTCTGTGGTATCATTTGTTTTCTCCAGGAAAGAATCCCTCAACTTTCCTGTGTGGGGATGGGAGTGGAGCTGCCAGCATTCTGGAAGCCAAGTGGGTTAGGGAGGCTGGGATCTCATCCTTCAAGATAGAGACTTTCCATCAGGGCCTCTGATTTCAGTACAGTTCCTTCCCCTACCTTCTGCTGTTCCTAATATTCCTGCATCTAGATCTGAGCTGGTTCTTACAGAATAAATCAACCTTCTCCTGTATAGGTAGAGGAGTGATAGTCCCTGGCTGTCCTGGATGTGACAGCAAACCTGGTGGTATAACACCTCTTTATACAGAATTTGTATTAAGTCCTGGTTTTCAGCCCCTCCCCATCCCTGGCCTCCTCTGCCACCTGGTGCCTCTAATCCCTGAGCCTTCCCAAGGGTGTCTGTGTGAATTGGCATCCCCTTCACGGGCTGCAGAGATTCACTTTCTCAGCTCTACTAACTTACCTACTTTTTATCTTTCAAAAAGGATCAACATTTTATGTTCAGTTATCTTCTGTTCCTTTCACCCTTTTTATTTAACTCTGGTTTTAATGGGTTTCAGGAGGGAGCAGAAATAAAAGTACATGCTCAGTTTTGCCCGGTTAACTGAACTCTTTTGGCACTATTGTGGGGCTTTTGTGTCTGACTGTTTCATGTCTGTATGTTTTGTCTTCCCTTGAAGATTACAAGCTTCTCTGACAGTAGGGATGGTTTCATAGACTCCTTGTATCTCTCCTTTTACCCTCAACTGTTAAGTATGTAGAAAGCATTTTAGGAAGGATGTGTCAAATTCATTTGAGTGAGATGAAATCTTTTCTAAATTAGACTGATTTGAGAGAGTGTTTCCTTGTGTTGGAAAACTGCCAGCCCTTCCTGAGGTTCAGAGATAAATCTCCCTTCGCAAGGATAACCAAAAGAAGAAAACATTGAAAGCTTTTGACAGAAAAGGGCTGATGAGACAAACTCCTGTTTAGACCTTATGATTTAATGAAGAATTTTTGGAGAGTTGCCTAGGACCTCTCTTTCCCCTTGAGTTTATTGCTCCCTCTTTACAGGGTCTGTGATCCAGAAGGCCTTTATCTGACTTGATGCTTTGAGTCGTTGACCTTGACCCACAGAGATACACATTGTTTTCTGTAAACATTCAGTGTCAAGGGCCTGGAGAAACTGGAGGGAACATGCACTAGAGTCACATGTGGAATTTTATTTCTGTTCTCATGTAACCAACTATATGACAAACAGCAAGTCATTTGAACTTCAGTTTTCTTACCTACGAAATGGAAATACTGGTATCTGTTTTCCTTCTTCATAGTATGCCTGTAAGAGCCAAGTATGGGTAACATGCATGCAAATGCATGTAAACATTTAGACATTGTCACTTTAAGTTATTTGGTGTATAACCATGGTACAAACAAGGATGGGCTTTATATAACATAGGATTATGGGTTCCTGTCCTTCATGTTGACCTACTGACCAGACATCTACATATGGGAGTCAAAATTCATTTCAGCCTCAACAAATTCAAAATAAAACTCCCTCCTGCTCCCTTCTCTTCTCCCCTACCTCATGTCACCACAATCACAAAACAAAGCAACCCTGATTTTCCTCCAGAATTCTCACTACTCACCGAGTAGCCTGATTCAAACAGCCGCCACTGCACCCCAACCTGCATTTGACAAGGTCCTGTCTTTTGTATTGAATCTATCCTTTTTTCTCTGTCCTCTTTGCACTGCTGTCATTTAGGTGTTCACTTCATGCCTGAATTACTAACTTCATCTGGGCTCCCTGGATCTAGTCACACACTTCTCCTAGTGTATCATTTACACACCCACTCAGCATAATGATGAAAAAAATTCTGAAATATGTCAGGCCATCACAACAGTATAGGGAATAACAAATGGACCATCTGAGTACCTGCCTCCCAGCTGTCAACAGAAGGATTTTTCTAAAACACCCATCTGATCATTCCTCGCTTGAATCTCTTCAGCGGCATACAGGACCCTTTCTGATTTGACTCTGCTGGCCTATTCAACCTTGCATTCACCATCCTTCCAGTTGTATGCTCCAGCCACTCATAGTTACTTGCAGGTGTCCCACTTTGCTGAGACTACTCAGGGGACAGTGAATTTGGATGTTGCCTCTTCGTTTCTGCCTGGCTGCTTCCTCCTAAACTTTAAGGTTCAACTTAAGTATCTCCTCTTCTGTAAAACCTCTCTGTTCCCATTTCCCTTCAGCCAGTTTGTGTACTTCCTTCCCAGAATGTCACACACTGTGTAGTATTGTCATTTGTTTACTGGTCTGACTTCCTCACTGAACTCAAGGGTAGGGACTGTCCAGCACTGTGGCATCAACATTTATTGGATGGAACTGGATTGGACAGTCTTCTGGCCCATTGAGATACCATTACTTGTCTGTGTAAAGTAAGCAATAAAGTAGCTGGGCCACCACATGAATCATGTTTACTGCCAGCTAAGAGCCACTTAGGGTATCATTTGGTCCAGAAATCTGACCTCACACACACAAAAGTGGCCTGGGCACTTTGGTTCTAACTTATGGTTCTTCTGTCTCTGTGTTTTATGTACAGACATCTCAGATGCAGTGTTCTTGTATGTCCCATCAAGAGATTTTTGCCATTCTTAATGGATATAAATGGACTAGGTTTGTTATACTGCATAGAGACCATGTCACACTGGGGTAGTGTTGGTTCAGGGTTGGCAAGAATCTGATCTGGCAAGAGGGAGTGAGCAGGCTGCTGAAAACTGAATGTTAGAAGTTGCACCCTGGTGGCCCTGGGGCAGTTCCTTACATAGTGCTCTGTTCTTGGAAACATGAGGGATTTCCCTAAAGGACTTATAATATATGGTATGAATGAGCAGGATAAAGAATTCACTGCGGCTCAGGATCAGATAGGATAAATGTGGTGGAAGGTGCAGTGGATGATCTGGAAGATCTGAGACGGGTGAAATTAATATCAGCCAGTGTAATCAGGAAAGGTGTTGAGGATGAGGGGACATTTGAGTTGGGCCACTTTCTGTACTCGACAGAATAAATATCCCATTTATCTTGTTTTTGCGATTCTTACTTGATTTCACAGAGTCTTTAAGCAATTTTACCTCAAGCTTTCGCTTGAGTGTTGCTGGGTCTGAAGAGTGGTAAGTAAATTTAGCTATGAGTGTTGATGGATTTTTGAAATCAGGTAGGAGGAACCCTGATTCTCTGTTAAGAGATTTGGTTTCTGATCACCTCAGTTTAGACTTTAGAGCCTGCGCCTCCCGTTGGTTTGAAAGTGCTCCCCTTTCCTTCAAGCGTGGACTTTACGTCCTCCTCCGTTTTCTGCCCCGGGCAGTGAGCACTAATAGGTGCTCAGCGGATGCCTGTGGAACTGAACTCTCCTCGGTGTCCTTTGTAACGTCCTCTGGCATCTCTGTGGGCAGAGCTCCCTGCTACTCCCCTCTCCAGCCACATGTCAGGCACGCTCCTTCCCAGGGCTCCTGTGTTTGATGTTACTCTGCCTGTCTACCTCAGACACCCTCACGGCTCTTTACTTTCTTCAGATCTCTTCTCAAAGGTCACCTTCTTAGAGAGGTCTTTCCTGATGATCTTATCTCAAATATCACTCATTTCCTTTTTATCCCCTTCCTTTGCTGCCTCTGCTTCCTTTGCTCACTTTTGGGCCTTATCACCACATAGGCGTCATAGGATCTATTTGTTTGTTTATTCACTCACTCACTCCCTCCTCCTAGAAATCAAGCTCCATGAGGGCAGAGACTTTGTCTTTTAACATCTGCATCTCCAGCCCCTAGAAGGCGCACTTCACATGTCTGTTGAATACATGCGTGAGTAGCTCCACAAACAGGACCTCATTTGGCACCTTCACCAAATAGAGTGGGCTGTTTCTATTCATCAAAACCTCCAAATCCAGCACAGTGCCCAGCATGTCTACACATACAGTCAGTTTTTAAAGGAATGGAGAGAGGCCTTTGAGGGGGGATTCAAAAGCCACAGGGCCTCACCAGTCATATTCTTCCGTGCCCTCCGCAGTGCTTTAGATGCCATTCCAAAACGTAGGTGCCACCGAGGCGCATAGGGCAAGGCTTGCTGTGTTTCAGCATCATGTGAAAGCAGGTAAGCTTTTTTTGACATGCTAGGCCTCTCAATACTATTATACTTGCTCAAGCTTCTAGAAGTTTCCATGAATGATTTAAGTCCTGGGGAGCCCATCACAGTAGACTTTACAAATGCAGAGACAGTGCCGTGGAGAATCAAGTGAATTGTCCAAGATCAAAAAACGTGACAAGTGGCGGAGGCGAGTTTTGAAGTCAGATCGGCTAACCGCAGAGCCCACGCTCCTAACCTAGGTTCCATAGCTTCATCACGCAGGCTTGCTGTGACTGCTCCAGGACCTATTAAGATCAGTCTGAGCGTTTGTCCTGCAAGTCAAGAGCAGCTATTGCATTTCTGCACAATCTCTACAGGTTAAACTTTGCTTAGGAATCTCCTCGGCTGTGGTTAAAGTTGTTTTCCCTGGTTCCTGGTGCATTATATGCTGCTTTTGTTTGTCGGTGAGTAGTCCTCTGGTGCTTACAGTTTTAGAAAACCTAATAGGACAGCCGTGATAGGGAGGAAGACCTAGATTGTAAATAACTCTTTTCTTGAGCTGCCAAAAAGGAAGAAACTTGGGTGGAGGGGGATGTTACTACCATCCTGTCTGAAGCTGAAATTCCAAACAAGGAGATTATAGTTCTCTATTTTCATTTAGATTTTGTTTAATATGTTCCCCAGTCCCCAAAACTTCTAGATGGGCTTTTGAAGGAGAAGGTAGAGAAAAAGAAGGAAAAAAGACCTCTGTGGTTGGAAAGGTTGCAGCTTTTTGCAGTGAAGTCACTATCTTTTTTCCTTTTCTGATTGTTTTGAGGAAGTTTTAGTGCTGACGTAGGATGTCCAAACTTCATCACCTTTAAACCAGTCATGGAGGCAAAAGTTAGAAAATGATGAGAGGCTTGCTTGATCCTGCCTTTTTGTTAAAATCAAAGGCAGTTTAAATCTTAGTTTCAGGGTTCCTTGGGGACATGGACTGAGAGGGCTGAGATAGTTGAGTTCTAATAGAACTAAATTAGTAGCTGATAGGCCCGCACTCTCAGCCACTTTAACCGGCCTTAGTATTTCCTTTCTCAGCTCCTCTTAGTTATTCTAGTCACCTTGCTGCTGAATTATGTCCACTACATATTCGCTTCACGTTGTCGTTCCAGTTAGATCAGACAGTCCTTGTTTGGCCAAATGCCATGAGCTCCATCAAAGAGAGTTTTTGATCTGCCACTGATTTGGCATGTGATTTGGGGCAAATAATTTGTTTTTAGCTTCTTAGTGTCACCTGTACTGTAATGATGATATTTCCTCTTGTGTGGCAATCTGAAAATAAGTGTGACAACTGCACCTCACAGATTTTCCAGATCCACGTCACTTGCCATCACCCTGATCCATTGTCAGGCATAGTCATATATTTTTTGGTTTGGAAAATGAGATCATTGTACAAATGTGTTAGAGATTTAATTGCATTTAGCTCCTTGTTTAGAAAGTGCTGTAGAAGTTCAGGCTTAGTGGAGGGTGGCGTATCACGATGTCCCTCAGGCTCCTCACCTTGTCTTTACCATCCTTAGTTGACAATGAACAAATAGCCTAGATATCAAAATACATGTAACTTGCTTTGTAAAAATTTATTTTTAATTGACAAAGACTTTATATATTTGTTGTATACATTATGATGTTTTAAAATAGCTATAAATTATAGAGTGGCTAAATTGAGCTAATTAACCTATGTATTACCTCACATATCATTTTTATGGTGAGAACACTTGAAAACCAACTCTCGGCCAGGCGCAGTGGCTCATGCCTATAATCCCAACACTTTGGGAGGCCAAGGCAGGTCAATCACTAGGTCAGGAGATCAAGACCATCCTGGCTAACATGGTGAAACCCCATCTCTACTAAAAATACAAAAAAAATTAGCCAGGCATGGTGGCATACACCTATAGTCCCAGCTACTCAGGAGGCTGAGGCAGAAGAATCGCTTGAACCTGGGAGGCGGACGTTGCAGTGAGCCAAGATTCCACCATTGCACTCCAGCCTGGGTGACAGAGCGAGACTCTGTCTCAAAAACAAAACAAAACAAAACAAACCAACAAAAAACACCAACTCTCTTAGTGCTTTTTTTTTTTTTTTTTTTTGATATGGGGTCTCACTCTGTCACCCAGGTTGGAGCACAATGGCATGATCTCGGCTCACTGCAACCTCTGCCTCCTGGGTTCAACCAATTCTCCTGCCTCAGCCTCCCGAGTAGCTGGGATTACAGGCATGCACTACCACACCCGCCTAGTTTTTGTATTTTTAGTAGAGACGGGGTTTCGCCATGTTGGCCAGGCTGGTCTCGAACTCCTGACCGCAGGTGATCCGCCTGCCTTGGCCTCCCAAAGTGCTGGGATTACAGGCATGAGCCACCACACCCGGCTGCAATTTTTAAGATTATAATACATTGTTATTAAGTATAATTGCCTTATTGTGCAGTAGATCTCTTGAATTTATCCCTCCTGACTGAAATTTTGTTCCTTTGGCCAACATCTCCCCAACATCGCCCCCTCCAGCTCCTAGTAACCACCGTTCTACTCTCTGCTTCTGTGAGTTCAACATTTTTAGATTCCATATGTAAGTGAAATTATACAGTATTTGTCTTTTTGTGCCTGGCTTATTTTATTACCATAATGTCCTCTAGGTTGATGAATGTTATTACAAATGACAGGATATTCCTTCCTTTCCTAAGGAAAATATGCCATTGTTTATATATACCTCCTCTTCTTATTCATTTGTCCATTGATGGACAGGTAGATTGGTTCCATATCTCAGCTACTGGGAGTAATCCTGCAATGAGCATGGAAGTGCGGACATTTCTTCCAGGTACTGATTTTACTCCCTCTGGATATACCCAGTAGTACAATTGCTGGTTCATATGGTAGTTTTAGTTTTAACTTTCTGAGGAACTTCGTACTGTTTTCTATAAATGGCTGTACTAATTTTTGTTTTTACCAACAGTGTACAAGGGTGCTCTTTTCTCTACATCCTTGCTAACATTTAGCTTTTGTCTTTTTGGTAATAGCCATTCTAATAGGCATGAGGTGATATATCATTTTGGTTGTAATTTGCATTTCTGTAATGACTAGTGGTTTGAGCATTTTTTCATATGCCTATTGGCCATTTGTGTGTCTTCTTCTGAGAAATGTCTTTTCAGATCTTTTGCCCAATGTTTCAGTCAGGTTATTTGCTTTCTTGCTATTGAGTTGTTCTCAGTTCTTTGTATGTTTTGGATATTAACCTTCTTAGCAGATGTATGGTTTGCAAATATTTCCTCCTATTCCATAGGTGGTCTTTTTACTCTGCTGGCGGTTTCCTTTGCTGTACAGAAGCCCACTTTTCCTACTTAAAATGTATCTTAAGATTGTAAACCTAATATCTACATGCTCATTAAAGTGGCTTGTCACCCATATACAGCTGTGTTTTATTAACATTTTGACTTTTTTTTCTTCTTTTCCTCATGCACAGATGATTCCCCTGTTTCTTTTACAATATTATTATTATAAAAGCACTATGTGAATAGATTCTCACTGTAAGTGTTTTAAACTGTGGTAGAATACAGAGCGCAATAGGAAAGTCTCTCTCCATCATCTGCAGTGCTCCCTAACACACAGATTTCCTTCCCCAGAGGTGAGCACAGTCAGCATTTGGTGAGTGCTCTTCTAGTCACCATCCATTTACAGCGGTGTGTATTATACAATGACTTCTTCTGTCGCTTTCTTGTAGCACGGTATGTCTTGGGAAATCTTTCCATGTCAGGACTTAAAGGTTCAATTTGTTTTCTTTCCTTTGTTATTACTGTTGTTGTTGATGGTTATGTATTATTTTATTTTATGAGTATACCTAATATTTTACTGCTTGCCTATGGATAGACATTAAGTTTTTAGTTTTTAACTCTTACAATGAAGCAATCCTGTACCAGCATGTGTCTTTGTGCACATACATAAGTATCTCTGTTGGGTAGTTGCCTGTAAGTGGAATTGCTGCCTCAAAGTGAATGCTATTTTTGGTTTTGATCAATGGTGCCAAATTATCTTCCCAAAGGAATTTACCAGTTTAAACTTTACCAGTGGTGTTTAAGATTGCTTGTTTTCCTAATCTTTAGAAACACTTGATGATGTCATTATGTTCATTTTTGTCAATGAATGTTTTAATTTGCATTCTTCTAGATTGTGTCTCTGTAGATCTGACCTTGTCTACTTTCTGCCTTTTAGTAATTCCTCAACATTGCCGGTTACTTGATGGTATCTTTTAAAAATTTTCTTGGTGTGAATCTGTCTATAGCTATCTGTGTAGGGTGGGATATCTTTTCTGTCACTTCGGAGAACTTTAGGCAGGGGGTAGAGTAAACTTGTGCACTTAATCTACTATCCTGATAAATTTCATCCTTTCTGAGCTATGACTATAATATTTACAATTTTGTTTCTTTTTTCTCAACATTATGATCTTTTTTCTTATTACATAGCAGTATAACTGGCATATGATATTCTACTCTGTACTGTAGTTACAATAATTTGTCTATTGATGCCTATTGCTAAAATTTTACTTTATTATTTATTTATTTTGAGATCAAGTCTCACTTTGTTGCCTAGGCTGGAGTGCAGTGGCACAATCTTGGCTCACTGTAATCTCCACATTCTGGGTTCAAGCAATTCTCCTGCTTCAGCCTCCTGAGTAGCTAGGACTACAGGTGCGCACCACCATGCCCGGCTAATTTTTGTATTTTTTAGTAGAGATGGGTTTCACTGTGTTGGTCAGGCTGATCTCAAACTCCTGACTTCAGGTGATCCACCCGCCTTGGCCTCCCAAAGTGCTGGGATTACAGGTGTGAGCCACCGTATCCGGCCAAAATTTTATAAATAATATTGCTTCCAACACTGAGCATACAGGCTCTGGGCTCAGATGGTTTTACTGGTAATTCTTTGTAATTTTAGTGCTCTGTCATTGTCTTTTTTTTTTTTTTAGACAGAGTTTCTCTCTCTCAGGCTGGAGTGCAGTGGTGTGATCTTGGCTCACTGCAACCTCCAACACCGGATTCAAGCAATTCTCCTGCCTCAGCCTCCCGAGTAGCTGGGATTACAGGAGCACGCCACCATGCCCAGCTAATTTTTGTATTTTTAGTAGAGACAGGGTTTCACCATGTTGGGCAGGCTCGTGTCAAATTCCTGGCCTCAACTGATACCCGCCTCAGCTTCCCAAAGTGCTGGGATTATAGGCGTGAGCCACCACACCTGGCCTGTCATTGATTCTTCAATATGGAAATGAGTAGACAGCTGCCCAGCTGACCTGTGACCTAAACCTAACACTGATGCCATCCAGTAACAATAGCACAAAAGCAAGAACTTTAAACCAGCCTCAATTACGAATATAGATTCTAAGTAATCTACTCTCAAATAGATGCTCTCAAGTAGAATTATAATGGAAATGGCCAATTAAGTTTACTCCAAGAATGGCTTAATATTAAGAAACCTATTGATAACAACATATTAGGTTGTTAAATGTGAAAAACTATTATCTCCATATATGCAGAAAATACATTTAACCAACTATCTCTAATAACACTCTTTGGAAAAAAAATAGGATACTTCTTTTACAAGTTGCAGAGTATCTACCTCAAACCATTGGAGGCATTTTTATTAGAAGCAGGAACAAAACAAGTTTGCCCTCTGCTACTTGATATTCTTTTAGAAGCTCTAGCCAATGCAGTAAGGTTTGCAGAAACAGAAATAAGAACTAAGGCTTTTAGGATTATTTGATATTATTTTAGAAGCTCTGGTCAATGCAGTAAGGCCAATGCAGAAACAGAAATAAGAACTAAGGCTTTGAGGATTAAGTAAGGTAACATTTCAACTTCCCTCCTATGGTGTTTTTAAGTCAGATAAGACCCTGTGATTATAGATTCTGTTTTTTGTTTTTTTTTTTTAATTACTAATAAGACATATTTACAAAAGAAAGGCAAAATTGTCTCTTTCATCTTAAGACACATCTCCTGGTGCTTTTTTGATCTTGGTCCTTGCTCGGTGACTCATCTTGATTATCTGATCTGTGTTGAGGTCTCTCTCAAACCTTCAGTCACCAGCACAGGAGTGGGTGTTCAATACCTGTTCTGTCTTTGATGACCTTTCAATGAGCTGTTTTTGCAATCATGGGAGTACTAGAAGAACAGACTCTTAAGCGATGACACTGTTGTCTTGACACTTGACTATGTTTAGCAAACCATTGAAGTGTACCCTCAGTGCTATGCATCTCTGCAGTGTATAGCTGCTGTACATTATCAGGGGTCATTCGGAAGTAACTGGTCTGGTTGAACACCACACAGAAATCTTTACTAATTAGCTAGCTATCTCTAACTTTGGTTTGCGACTCCAGTCTGTGAAATCTATGTCTCTCTCTCTCTCTTTTTTTTTTCCCTGATAGCATGTGGAGAGGGCCAAATGTGAACTGTGTTGACAGCACTGGCTACACACCCCTGCACCATGCTGCTTTGAATGGCCATAAGTAAGTATCAATGTACTGCATCCCTGCCCTCACCCTACAGAACCCAGGCCTTCACGTTACCTTTTCATTTTCTAGAAAAGTTTGCTGGCTGGGCTTAGTGGCTCATGCCTGTAATCCCAGCACTTTGGGAGGCCGAGGTGGGAGGATCACATGAAACTGAGCTTGAGAGCAGCCTGGGCAACAAAGCAAGCCTCCATCTCCACACACACAAAAAATTTTTTAAATTAACCAGGCGTGGTAGCGTGCCTGAAGTCCTAGCTACTCAGGAGGCTAAGGCAGGAGGATTACTTAAGCCCAGGAGTTTGAGGCTGCAGAGAGCTATGATTGTGCCATTGCATTCCAGCCTGGGTGACAGAACAACCCTATCTGTAAAAAACGAAAACAAAACAAAGGTTTGCTAAGCGGTGGCACTGAAAAACAGAGAAAAACAAACCTAAGTTCAGTTCATTCAGGATTTCTGTGTCTTTCTTTCATGTGTTATTTAAACATCCTTCCCCACCCCATCTACCAAAAAATCTTTAGCCAAGAGTTAAGTTTTACCTTTACTTCTGCTTGTTCTTTTCCCCTCTGGAATATTCCAGTGCTACGTAATGTTCTAGGTATGATGATCACATCTGGGGCAGCCAGAACATAAAGGGGCTGGAATCTATTAGGTACTAACTGCTCGATAAACTGAAAATAGACTGAGTGGTCATGAGAAAGCTGTCTTCGGTTTCAATAGTTATTTATTTACTCTCTCTTCTTGCCTGCCATTCTTTCCTCATAAAATTAGCCCTGTACACAAGAACCCTTTTTAAGGGGAAAAAATACATTAAATGGCCTATGTAGTTCTCCCGAGTATAGAGAAGTTATTAGGAACTGGGTGGGATTTGTGTGCAACGTTCTCTGGAGAAGGCATGGTTTGGGGAGAATTTGAGAGAGAAGGCAGAGGCTTAAGTGATGGGGCACTGCCCTTCAGATTGCTCAGCAAAGGGGCAGGCATTGTCAGGGCGCACAGTGAGTGGTTTTGCCAGGATGTCAAAGAATGTAAACCAGAGTGTAACAAAATAGAAGGTGTTAAAGGAAAACAAGTACTATAGGCAATAAGTAGCAGCAGTGTAGTTTTTTTGTTTTTGTTTTTTTTTGAGATGGAGTTTCATTCTTGTTGCCCAGGCTGGAGTGCAGTGGCACAATCTCGGCTCACTGCAACCCCCACCTCCTGGGTTCAAGCAGTTCTCCTGCCTCAGCCTTCTAAGTAACTGGGATTGCAGGCACCTGCCACCACACGCGGCTAATTTTTGTATTTTTAGTAGAGACGGGGTTTCACCACGTTGGTCAGGCTGGTCTCAAACTCCTGATCTCAGGTGATCTGCCCGCCTCGGCCTCCCAAAGTGCTGGGATTACAGGCATGAGTCACGGCGCCCGGCCACCAGTGTAGTTTTTATGAGGAGGGATTATTGGAATCATTTTAGATTTTGCTGAGCAAGGAGCTCCAGAGCCCTCACCCCCTTAGAGTATTTTGTGTCACTTGTCCAATATTTGACCCACCCTAATTGACTCCAACATACCAGAAAGAGGCAATGGTTGTTTCCTTCAGCATTAAACATTTCTAAAGTACACTGAATATAATCGTTAAGTCTTTTCTGTAGCCATCTTAGATATAGCTAAAAAGAAATCTATAGAGAACACTGTTCCCATATATCTGAATATATCTGAATTAAAGTGAATCTTGAACTTAAATGGCTATAGTTTGCTAGCCAAATTCATTTCCAGATGCTGTTTCTATTTACAGTGGGGATTTTCTTTGACCTCACATTCATAGGGATAATTATATACTGGTATCTGTTTAATTAGTGCTGTCACCAGGAAAAAAGCAAGTTCCTCTTTCTGGGGATATCAAATGATAACATATGTATCTGGCTTGCTTTTGCCGTAACCTTTTATTGATTGATTGATTGATTGATTTTGAGAGAGAGTCTCGCTCTGTCGCCCAGGCTGTAGTGCAATGGCGCAGTCTCAGCTCACTGCAACCTCTGCCTCCCGGGTTCAAGCAATTCTCCCTGCCTCAGCCTCCCAAGTAGCTGGGATTACAGGCACCCACCACCACGCCCGGCTAATTTTTGTATTTTTGGTGGAAACAGGGTTTTGCCATGTTGGCCAGGCTGGTCTTGAATTCCTGACCTCAGGTGATCCACCCACCTCGGCTTCCCAAAGTGCTGGGATTACAGGCGTGAGCCACTCCGCCCAGACTGCAATAACTTTTATTCTGCTTGACCTCTCTGCTTTCAGCGCCTACATCACTACATGCTCTGAATACTGTGATGAATAATTATATTTGTCTTGTATGATTACTTTTATGTAAATTCAACACCTGAATGATGTTTAAACATCATAAACAAGGAAACAGGTTTGGACAAAGAGTCCAAACATTTTCTTTTTTTTTTGTGTGTGATAGAGTCTCGCTCTGTCACCCAGGCTAGAGTGCAACGGCACTATCTCGGCTCACTGCAGCCTCCGCCTCCCAGGTTCAAGTGATTCTCCTGCCAAAGCTTCCCGAGTAGATGAGACTACAGGCGCCTACCACTGTGCCCGGCTAATTTTTGTATTTTTAGTAGAGACGGGGTTTCACCATCTTGGCCAGGCTGCTCTCGAATCCGCCCGCCTCAACCTCCCAAAGTGCTGAGATTAGAGGCTTGAGCCACCGTACCCGGCCCAGACATTTTCAAAGTAGTAGAAAATAGATTACTGGGCCGGGTGCGGTGGCTCAAGCCTGTAATCCCAGCACTTTGGGAGGCCGAGACGGGCGGATCACGAGGTCAGGAGATCCAGACCATCCTGGCTAACCCGGTGAAACCCCATCTCTACTAAAAAATACAAAAAACTAGCCGGGCGAGGTGGCGGGCGCCTGTAGTCCCAGCTACTCGGGAGGCTGAGGCAGGAGAATGGCGTAAACCCGGGAGGCGGAGCTTGCAGTGAGCCGAGATCTGGCCACTGCACTCCAGCCTGGGCGACAGAGCGAGACTCTGTCTAAAAAAAAAAAAAAAAAAAATAGATTACCAAGAAAGCCTAAACAGAGAGGTGATGAGTCAGTATAGCATGGCTCAAGGTGGTTCAGCTGCGTATCATCAGCTGTACAAGTAGCTCATGGAATAAAAGGAAAAGCCTGGGCGGTGAGGTCAGGTAGAGACGCAGGAGCCAAATGAGATTATCTGTGAAAAGGCTTTGTGCCATACAGGTGTAAAGAGCTGTTAGCTGGAAAGACTCCTGAGTTCTACCAACTCATGATTGATTTTTACCTTCTAGGGATGTGGTCGAGGTTCTTCTGAGGAACGATGCGCTGACCAACGTGGCTGACTCGAAAGGCTGCTACCCTCTGCATTTGGCAGCTTGGAAAGGAGATGCCCAGATAGTGCGGTTGCTCATCCATCAAGGGCCTTCACACACCAGAGTCAATGAACAGGTCGGAAGGAAGGGAGGCTTTCCTCCCTCCATTCAGCTGTAGCCAGATGTGGCAACCCCGTCACCATCTTAGCCCCACAATTCAAATCTCAGAGAACCAGCTCTTCGTTTGTTTTGATAATCAGTTCCTTAGCATGGAACCACCTCTTCCATACCCTAAATGTGACTCCCCTCTTCCCAGTTGTACTCTTCTTAGTAGATCTTATACTGTGAGGATGTATTTTATATCCATTTGACTCATGCATATTTGCAATAGTACTAGAATAAAAAATGTATACACAGTCAGCCCTTTGTTTCCAGGACCTCCCCATAGATACCAAAATCCAAGGATGCTCAAGTCTCTTATGTAAAACGGCAAAGTAACATTAGCGCTCTCTGTCTGTGGGTTCCACATGTGCAGATTTACCAACCATGGATGGAAACCTGTGGATATGAACGGCCAACTGTATTCACTTTATGTGCAAAATTTGAAATAATGCAAACCCTACAAAATTGCATGGAGTCAGTTTCAAGCTAGTAGCTTAATTAACTGTAGGCCAGGTGTGGTGGCTCATGCCTGTAATCCCAGCACTTTGGAAAGCTGAGGCAGGAGAATTGCTTGAGGCCAGGAGGCCAGGAGTTTGAGACCAGCCTGAGCAACATAGTGAGGCACCCCCCATCTCCCCGACCCCATCTCTATAAAAAATTTTAAAAAAAGAAAAAAAAAAGGCTAGATGTGGTGGCACACACCTGTAGTCCCAGCTACTCAGGAGGCTGAGACGGGGGCGGGGGATCACTTAAGCCCAGGAGTTTGAGGGTGCAGTGAGCCATGATTATGCCACTGCACTGCAGCCTGGGTGACAGAGTGAGACCCTGTCTCAAAAATAAATTGTGTTTATGCCTTTGACATGGCAGTGTAACTTTCCCAGTGTTTGTCAGTACTGTGTAAACCATGCTGTTGTTTTACATATATCAGAACTTGCAGCAGTAGAAGTACTCATGCTAGTGCCAAAAAATGAACTCAGAAATCAAACACATGTGAGTGGAGGGCAGAGGTGATTCAGTGGAGTGAAGATCATTTCCATGATGTCCTCCAAATGAGCATGCTTTGAAAAAGCAGAGGTGATTCTTAGAAAATGAAAAAGGCTGGATTTGAGCAAAAATAACCTTATAATGGCCATGGATTTAATTACTCTGAGAATATACTTCCTCTTCTTTACATGTATATCTTTGGAAAAAATTGTACTTGGATTATGCAAGTTAAAACTTGCCTCTTACAAATACAACTCCCTGTTATTTGAGTTGGAGGTTGTGTGCCAGTTTGAGAGGAGACGGGCGTTCCTTACATGATAAGCCATTCTCCCCTTTCCACTCTCTGCTCTGAACTGAAGTGGATACTCTTCTCAGTTCCTTGAAGGAGGGAGATGTTGATGTTTCTCAGTAAGCTTAGGGACTGTTTTTCTAATGACTTTGCCGAGAGGGGGTTGTTAAATTACCTGTAGGATTAGATCAAGGTTTTCCCTCAAAAAATAGGAAATTATCCTGGCGAGTCCATCTGTCAGGAGACTCATGCAGTTCTTAGCTGTTTAGAGCATGACTTTGATTCTGAGAAGGGCAGCTTCATTCTGAGACACGAGAAAATTAATGTAGTGCTCCCAAATCTCTTGATTTGGAGATTGTGTGTATATAACTGTTAATCAGCCTTCCTTTCCCCTTTTGGGCTGTATTTTTTGGGTAGGTGAGCAACAGACATTTGAAATCATCAATGAGGATGTTTGTTTATAACATTTGGGAATGAAAAGTAGCTGTTTAGAATTACCTCTTTAGAATCTAAGTGCAATTTTACTCCTCCTAGCTAAAGTGGTCATGTCTCTTCTCTGGAGGAAATGCATAATGAAGTGTGCTTGTAACTAATATTCTTCAACGTTGGAAAGACTGGTCACCCATTAAAGTCCTTCTCATTTAAGAAATGTTCAGCAACCATTTCTAATCCTCTTTGCTCACTTTTGCCTTGAAACACAGCTGCTTGGATTTTTGAGCTACTTGAGTGTGCTGGCTTAACCTGCTCACAGCTGCCTCCTGCCTGGAGTATCAGTTGATAGGTGGGACCCCAGCCCAGTGCTTTGAGTATCTGGTAGGCAGGTGGGTGGGCAGGAGCTGGGCAAGATGTCTGCAGTGGCTTGAAGACTTTAATGGATCTAGCTAGTGGTTACAAGCACTATATGGTTTCATTTTAAAACCATTAATGTGGTTCCAGTAGGATGCTTAGATTAAAGGGGGGTAAGAGTAAGGTGCCCTGGAGGTTGTCTTTCTTATTAACTTCCCTTTGAGGCATCCAGAGGGCAGATTCAAGTTCTAGGGTTGGGTTCCCTCAGGGCTGTGTATTGCTTTGATATATTTCATCCATTTTGTCATCACTTTTTCTTTTCCTCTCCTTTTTGTAGAATGCTCTTGAGATCAAAGAACTCAAAAAGTACGGCCCCTTTGACCCTTATATCAATGCCAAGGTGTGTACTTTGCTGCCAGGAATTCTCTGCATCATTTCTCCAAGCTGTACCTCCTCTTTGGTCCTCTCCGCTTCTACTCTTGTCCACTCAGGCTCCTCCTCATCACGCTGACTGTTGTCTGCTTCAGCCCATCTGCTTTTGGCTTGTCTGGGAATGGGAAAATGCAGCTGCAGTGGGTTTTGACTTTATTTTTTAAACCCATACTAATTTGGGAAATGGTGGGTGGTTTTTTCTGGAATATTTGAAATGGCAGGAATGGGGAAATAAAAGGGACCATATTACATACTTAATTTACAATTTTGATTCTTAAAAATTTTTAAATGTAGTTAAGAGATGTCAAATTATCTTACTTTTTAAATAAGCATAGAAAAGGTGATTCAGTTGTACTTCCTGGAATTAAAAAAATATTTTTAGCCTACTTTCTATTTGTCTTTTGAAATGGAATCTGATTTTCAGGTTTCAATAGCTAATGGTGGAGATGTGGAGGAAAGGACAAGCATGATCCATTTTATTCCTTTAAAAGCGGTTGCATGCCTCTCTCTGATTTCCTGGAGTTTGTGCATCTCTGCCTGATGCTTTAAAACCACACCCAGTATCTCCAGCCATTCGCTTCTCTCTGCTTGATCACGCTTGACCCAGGAAGGGTTCTGAAATAGGAAACGATGTTGCAGGACCAAGGTGGGCACCTGCCTTAGTCTCCCTCCCCATGAGGCTGGGACAAAGCGTAGTTTGATGTGCCTGGTGATGAACAGGCCAGCCCTGTCTGCCCCTCAGCCTTTACCACATCTGAGCAGCAGAGCTTGTTCATTGGGTGATGGTGTTAGCCTCTTTCCTTGGTGCTCTCACCCGCTGGTTTTGGTCAGAGATTTTATTCAGATGAAGTTTGCTTTTTGGCAACAGTCTGGAGTGTGCTCGAGACACTGCATTATCCACATTAGCTACCTTTTACTTGCTCTGGAAACAGCTGCCTTGGGGAAGAGAAACATAAGGTTCTTCTGTATGTTTCCAAACAAGGCAGATATTTCATGCTTTTGAGAAATAGTGATTTAGCAAAGGAAGCCCCCTATGGGCTGGACCTGGGATGGCCCTGTGAGAGATTTTGTTCAGCTGTTGGGTCTTAATGGTAGAGAAGCAATTTGACCTTAGGTAGTGGAGCACATCAGCTTTGTTTTGGCTTACTCTTTCTTACCTCCTTCCCCTTCCCTTCCCTTTCCTTTTCCTTTCCTTTCTTTCTTTCATTTTAGAAAGGGTCTCCCTCTGTTGCCCAGGCTGAAGTGCAGTGATTGGCCTGCTCTCTGTATTCTGTTTTCAAGTCTTCAGAATAGGAAGATACTCTTAGTTTTTTTGTTTTTTGTTTTGGAAGTATAGTAGTAGAGTGGAAAACTCATAAATCATAGGCTTTCATGTAGACCAGAATTTAAGTTCTGGGATGCGACTTATTAGTTTTGTTGACTTGAGCAAGTTGCTTAATTTCTCTGAACCTGTTTCCTCTTTTGTAAAATGTGGCACTACCATCTACCTTGCTGGATTGTTTTGGAGTTTAAGATAACATATATAAAGTAAAAATATCTAGTAACTAGTAATATTTGAGATGCTAATTTTTTAAAGTGTATATAATGTATTTCTGCAAAGGCATTTTTGGAATCTGTTTTTGTTACTAGTAGATGACACTTAATGAAACATTATTCAGTTAGTCTATTCAGAGTTTTCTTTTATGGGGAGGAAACTTGAAGTGATTGTTTTCCCAACAGTGGTTAGTGTAGTGAGCTTGTAAAGCTTTGATAAAGGGTAAGACTTTGGTTCTTGAAAGTACATTTTCCTATCCTTTAATTTTGCACATATAAAATAAAATTAGTTTAAATGTAGTAAGAACATACTTCTTTCTTTGGAAATAATTCCCTTTGCCTCTACCCTGAAAGGCCAATTGTTGCAAACCACATTAAGAGTAAAGCTGAGGCCAGATGCTGCGATTACAGCTGTAATCCCAGCACTTTGGGAGGCTGAGGCTGGTGGATCACCAGAGGTCAGGGGTTCAAGACCAGCCTGGCCAACATGGTGAAACCCTGTCTCCACTAAAAATACAAAAATTAACTGCATGTGGTGGCGTGTGCCTATAATCCCAGCTACTTGGGAGGCTGAGGCAGGAGAATCACTTGAACCCAGGAGGCAGAGGTTGCAGTGAGCCGAGATCGTGCCACTACACTCCAGCCTGGGCGACAGGCTCAAAAAAAAAAAAAAAAAAGTAAAGGTGGCCAGTGTAGTGGCTCACACTTGTAATCCCAGAATTTGGGAGGCCGAGGCTGAAGATTGCTTGAGCCCAGGAATGTGGGACCAACCTGGACAACATAATGAGATCCCATCTCTAGAAAAAATAAAAAATTAACCAGGCATAGTGGATAGTGCTACATGCCTGTATCCCAAATTCTCGGGAGGCTGAGGTGGGAGGATCATTTGAGCCCAGGAGGTCGAGGCTGCAGTGAGCAGTGATCACTGTCGCCTGGGCAACAGAGTGAGACCCTGTCTCAAAAAAAAAAATAATAATAATAATAAGAGAGAGAGAGAGACAGAGAGGTAAGCTGTTTGGGTTGTGCTGAGAATGCAAACCCGTCTTGAGCTGATTCAAATCTAACCTCCCTTGACCAGGCATGGTGACTCACCCCTGTAACCCCAGCACTTTGGGAGGCTGAGGCCGGTGAATTACTTGAGGTCAGGAGTTCGAGACCAG